>NC_064578.1:35154632-35790132 GCF_937001465.1 Orcinus orca | reverse complement strand
TCCCTGTGTCCTCAAGTCCATTCTCTACGTCTGTGTCTTTATTCCTGTCCTGCCCCTAGGTTCATCAGAACCATTTTTTTTTTAGATCCTATATATATGTCTTAGCATACGGTATTTGTTTTTCTCTTTCTGACTTACATCATTCTGTATGACAGACTCTAGGTCCATCCACCTCACTACAAATAACTCAATTTAATTTCCTTTTATGACTGAGTAATATTCCATCATAAATATGTGCCACATCTTCTTTATCCATTCACCTGTCGATGGACACTTAGGTTGCTTCCATGTCCTGGCTATTGTAAATAGAGCTGCAGTGAACATTGTGGTACATGACTCTTGAATTATGTTTTGTGGTACATGACTCTTGAATTATGGTTTTCTCAGGGTATATGCCCAGTAGTGAGATTGCTGGGTCATAGGGTAGTTCTATTTTTAGTTTTTTAAGGAACCTCCATACTGTTCTCCATAGGGGCTGTATCAATTTACATTCCCACCAACAGTGCAAGAGGGTTTCCTTTTCTCCACACCCTCACCAGCATTTATTGTTTGTAGATTTTTTGATGATGGCCATTCTGACTGGTGTGAGGTGACACCTCATTGTAGTTTTGATTTGCATTTCTCTAATGATTAGTGACGTTGAGCATCCTTTCATGTGTTTGTTGGCAATCTGCATATCTTCTTTGGAGAAATGTCTATTGAGGTCTTCTGCCTATTTTTGGATTGGGTTGTTTGTTTTTTGATATTGAGCTGCATGAGCTGCTTGTATATTTTGGAGATTAATCCTTTGTCAGTTGCTTCATTTGCAAATATTTTCTCCCATTCTGAGGGGTGTCTTTTTGTCTTGTTTATGGTTTCCTTTGCTGTGCAAAAGCTTTAAAGCTTCATTAGGTCCCATTTGTTTATTTTTGTTTTTATTTCCATTTCTCTAGGAGGTGGGTCAAAAAGGATCTTGCTGTGATTTATGTCATAGAGTGTTCTGCCTATGTTTTCCTCTACGCATTTTATAGTGTCTGGCCTTACATTTAGGTCTTTAATCCATTTTGAGTTTATTTTTGTGTATGGTGTTAGGGAGTGTTCTAATTTCATTCTTTTACATGTAGCTGTCCAGTTTTCCCAGCACCACTTATTGAAGAGGCTGTCTTTCCTCCATTGTATAATCTTGCCTCCTTTATCAAAGATATGGTGACCATATGTGCATAGGTTTATCTCTGGGCTTTCTAACCTGTTCCATTGATCTATATTTCTGTTTTTGTGCCAGTACCATACTGTCTTGATTACTGTAGCTTTGTAGTATAGTCTGAAGTCAGGGAGCCTGATTCCTCCAGCTGGAGCCCAGTCTTAAAGCATTTCTACAGCACAGGTTCTCTCTTGCCTAAAATACGCTGTACATAATGCTGCTGGGTCAACCTCAGTGATCCGTTCCATCTCCAATTCTTTCCACATAAACCCTCTTTTCTGGTCCAGCTGATTTTGTTAGGATACCCTGTAGTTGACATACCTGTGGAGTTCCTGGGCCTCCTCTGAAATCTTGCATCATCCTGGGAGCAGATCCCTGCAGCCCTAGGTGCCCTCTTTCCCACACCTCAGCTGACTGGATTTGGAATGAATCTGAGGAGTCTCACAGAGGCTCTAGTTAGTTGCAGAGCTAGACTGGAAGGTCTTTTGGACTTGGGGGGCTGTGGGGTGAGCTGTGGTTTCCAGGCTGGACCATGTGCCAGTGCAATAAGTGAAGGTGGTCCAAGCGAATTCGGGTATGGAGTGAGCAACAGAAAAGATGCCATTTGTGCGCCATCTTGCTAGTATTCCAGACCCTTGTTCCTATTCATCTTGACAACCAGGCATGTTTGTTTAACTTGAATATCAGGAAATAATCTTATAATAAGTCTACTTTTGATTAAGTTATAATTTATATGTAGTAAATTGCTCAAATCTTGAGTGGGTTGCTGTTTTTAGATACCGAATGGTGCATGATGAGCTATTTCCCCACATGATGTCTATTTCATTGTTCCCATTTGTTCATGCTGCCTCCACTTCATTTGTGTCCTCCCCGCTTCCCTCTGCTTTCTTGAGCCCTCCCCATCCTCCATGAAGCCTGCCTGACTCCCCTAGCCCAGAAAGGGCTCCCTGTGCTTTGAGCCTGTCTTAGTCAGTCTGGGCTGCTATAACAGAAACACCACATGACTTAAACAATAGAAATTTATTCCTCACAGTTCTGAAGTCTGGGAAGACCAAGATCAAAGTGCTGGCCAACTTGATTCCTGGTGAGGACTCTCTTCCTGGCTTGCAGATGGCTGTCTTCTTGCTGTGTCCTCACATGGCAGAGAGAGGTCATCTCTCTTACGTCTCTTCTTGTAAGGGCATGAATCCCATTCATAAGGGCTCCACCCTCATGATCTGATTACCTCCTCAAGGCCCCACATCCAAATGTCATCACATTGGGGATTGGGTTGCAATATATGAATTTGGGGCAGGGGGGGAGCACACAAATATTCAGTTCATAGCAAGCCTAAGGACACTGAAGCAGTCCAGTTAACAGTCTTGACATGAGCTTCCTCTCTGGGCCTGGCCTGTGCTGGGCACTAGGGACACAAAGCTACAGAGACACAGCCTTCCCTCTAGGCACTCACAGCAGAGGAGACAGACCAGTGAAGACACAGTCGTAACGCCATATGACAAGTGTTAAAATGAGAGCCTTTCCTTCTGTTGAGGGAGACATGTTGTCCTCAGGGAAAGATAGAAAATAGGGTGATGTTGAAATTGAAGGATGAATGAAATTTTGCCAGGTGCACAAGGGGAGCAGGGCCTTCCACACTCTTAAATTGTAGTTAAGAAAAAATTATTCTGACACCTGTTAAAACAGTAAGGAAGATTTACTTAAGATTGTTGCAACAGGACTATTGGAATAGGGAGAGAGATTAGGCTCAACTCTGATTACAGCAAGGTCAGGTGGGGATTTATAGCCAAGGAGCAGGGTAAAGGGGCCAGTGGATGGGAAATTGCTAAGAGGAGACACTAAGCGTAGGGAGACATGCTAAACTGACCTAACAAAATTCTTGATAAAAGTGAGCCAAGGACTTAGACAACAAAGTTGGGGGATGAAGAATTTGATCAGATATCAAGGGTAAAGGATGACTTAGCAGGATTCTTTGCTTAGACTTGTACGGGGAGGCCAAAGACAGGATGAGGGCCCAGGTCAAGGCCTTGTGGAAAAGACGGCTCAGAGGAGCCTGTCTCAAGTTTGGTCAAGGAGAGTCTTTGTTGTAGTCCAGGTCCTGCAACATTATCTAATTATTATGTGTGAAATGGATTTCTCTTCTGACTTGCTCCAGTCAGTTTTCTTTCAGAGATCTAGGAATCTCAGCATCTAGAAATCACACACACACACACACACACACACACACACACACAATGGTAATGAAACCATCTTGGATGTGTACTGAGATGTAGAAAAGGAAGGGGGAAAACCCTGTTTCCTTCAGATTTCTAAAGGAGCTAGGAATTGAAGTTAACAGGCATGGAGGCAGTAGACCAAGGCTGGTAAGTAAAGAAACCCACATGTAGGAATGGCCCCGTTTTAGGATCAAGGTGCTGAGGCAAAATTGGGCTTCTCTAATTTTGCAGAAAGTAGGAAGCAGGCCTGATTTATTTCGTGAGGTGCTATAGACAGGGCTCCATCCCTATCTCAGCCATCTCTATGCACAGACTAGTGTCTCAGTTAGCAACTGTTATATCAAATAAAATTTGATTAGAAGCCACTGCTTAGTTACCCTAGTCACAGATCATAGCATGATATTGTCAGGACCAAAAGTAAATTGAATGATGGACCAAAAATACATTGTAAGTATTAAAAGGAATTCAGAACAGCCTGCCCTTCTTTTCAAATATCTTTTCTCCCATTCTTTTTTCTTGACAAGAGTTTTAAAATAATGAGTGCTAGTGAGTGATACATGAGTGCCCTTTATTTCTTACAGCAATGAAAAAGGTAAGGAGCTTGGCTGAAGAATCCCATCTTTATTGGCATCTACCCTTGGTGGATATGTGAATTGGTACAGCCTTCAGGGAGTAGATTTGACAGTATCTATCAAAATCGCATAGCACCTTTCATTCCATCCAGCAATCCTAAGTCTAAGCTTTCTGTTCCCGTTATCATGGCTACACAACAAAGCACCCAAGAACTTCGTGGCTTGAAACAACCATTTATTATTACTGCTCGCACTTATATATGTTGACCAGGCTCACTTAGGGTTAAGTGAGAAGCTCACTTAGCGTTTCTCATGTGGTTGTAGTCAGATGGAGGCTGATGCTGCAGTCATCTGAAGGCTCACCTGGGCTGGACATCCAGAACAGTGCACCCCTGTGGCTGGGAGTTGAGAACGCCGATGGGGCTGTTGCCTGGATTACTTCGCATCGCCTCTTCATGTGAATTGGCTTTTCATAGCGTGGTGGCTGGATCTCAGGAGGGAATGTGTCATGAGTAAGTGTTCCAAAAGACAAAAAATGGAAGATTCCAGGTCAGTTAAGGGCAGTGCCCAGAACTGGCCCAGTGTCGCTTCTGCAGGATTCTACTGGTCACAGCAGTTACTGGGTCCACCCTCTCACCAAGGGTCCATATGCCCTCTACTCCCTTAATATATTCTATGAAATGTTTTCCCCCAATTCTCTTTCTTGTTTTATAAAATATCAGAACTCTTTTACGTACAAAGATTTTTCAGTGAGGGTTCTTCAACTCTAAGCAATAGAAACTGAGTGTAAGCAGTAGAGAACTTACTGGATGAGGAGTGGCTGAGGAACCGGGCTTGGAGCAGGAAGGAAGTGCTGAGCGGTCTCTCCCGGGTTCTGCTGCCAGAGCGACCCAACTCTGTGATTGACTCCACTCTTGCTTCTCAACTCAGGAGGCAACATCCCGGGAGAGAGATGCTGGTTGGCCAAGGGTAGGTCAGGAGCCAAACCCTGGTCTTTGGGGAGTGGAGGAGGAGCTTCTGGGGACTCCTACAGCTTCCATGGTGGAGGACAGGTGCAGAGATTTCCATTCCAGCATGACTTAACCCAGTGGGGGAAGCCAATATCCCAAAAGGGACAACAGATACGGGATTAACATGTGATAATGGACATCCTTCCCACTGGGTTTGCTTTCTAATGCCTCCTCCTGATGTTACACACAACCAGATATGAATCTGGGTTGCAGTTCAAGGAGGATGGACTTTGGAGCCAGACATGGACAATCACTTAATCTTTCCTGGACTCAGTTTCCTGACCTGTAAAATGGAGGTAAATGGTGCCTAATTTTCAGAGTATTTGTGAAAATTAGAGACGACCTGTATAAAGTGCTTTGCATGGTCTCTGGCCCACAGTAGACCCTTAATAAGTGGCAGCCATTGCATCATTCTTCAAAATGGAGCAGCCATGGACCTGCTCCCCTCCCTCCCACCACCTCCTTGGGACCTCCGTCCTTATTCCATGATTGGTGATGAACTCACTAGCTATCCAGATCGTCGTGTGAACTGGGTGTGAACTGTGGGGCCTCAGAACACCCTGGGAAGGGAGCATAGCTGACAGGGAGTCCCCTGCCCTCCCTAGGAGAGTGGTATTGTCTGCACACATAGTTTTGGAAGGAGGAGCTCACGCCTTGGATCCATATGACAACATGTTTGAGCCCAGATGCTCTCACAGCTGCCACTCCCTCCCAGGAAGCCAGGCACACTATGTGCTATTTAAAGCTATGATTCCATGGGCAGTTACACCTCTCCTCTTTCATTCCTGGGTTTTTCTGTTCTTTAAAGAGACCTTTGTTCTTTTTTCTTCCATCCCTCTAGGAGTAATGGGATGAGTTCATGACTGCTGTCACCCTCAGAATTGCCTGGCTTTGAGATTGTATTCAGAATCCTTCAATGGTGCTTTAATGTCAGGTGCAAAATGAAGACTTTCTTGAATCTTTACAACATGCTTGAAGGGACAAAGTGGTCTTGTCATAGGCTGTTGTGATGCTCTCAGAGCTTTGCCACAATTCATCTTGTAACAGATGGACTCTTCGTTAGGTGTGCACATTGCATCCACCTGGGAATTCACTGTCTTTGGTTGAGAGAGACTTGATTTCAGCTGCAGATAATTGCTCCCTTTCTTGTCTTGACCCTTAGTTAATAGATTATCAACAAATTCAAATTCTTCTGTCTTTTCTGCTGGATTGGAATGCGAGAAATAGGTTGGATGTAATCAGCTTTCTTTCAAATGGCTTGGCTTGGACTCAGATATCAAGACCAAGGTTATTAGTGTTTGGCGGGGAGTGCAACATGGGGCTTCTGTCATTCATATCCATGGAAATCACGGATGACAGCAGATTCCATTTCTATTGCTCTTGGCATCACTCCACTGCAAAGCACAGGTGAGGGCCCCAGTGACCTCCATGTGAAATCATCCTTAAAACCCTCCCTTCCTTGTCCTGGTATTTTCCCTACCACTCTGACCATTATGTCTGTCTTGTTTTTACAGGTTTCTCTTGGCCATTAAATATTTGAGGAAACTCAGGCTTAGTCCAATTTCTTTTCTGTTCTCATTCTTTAATCTCTTCTTGTGAGTATCATCAGTGCCCATGTCTTCAGTTACTTCCTATGGGCATTTTGAAAAGCCTAAACCTAACCTCTGAATCTCAAACCCATACACCCGACTGCCTTCCTGACATTTCCATGTGGTTGTGTCAGAGGCTCCTCAAACTCAGCCTGTTAAAGTCTGAACTCAGTATTTCCCCTCAGAAGCTTGTCTTCTGAGATTTCCATCTCCACGATGGTGGCCCCATCTACCAACCTTCAAAAACCCAGGTGTCTTCCTTGCCATGTCTTTCTCCCACCCTCTCCTATCCACTCTATCATTAATCACTGCAATTGTATCTCTTGAATATCCCACATTGCTCAGCCCGTTTACACCCCACCAGCAGCACCTTAGCCCATGTCATCTTTCTGGCTGAGTACTATGCTTGGCCCCAGTCTGTTTCCCATGTCGTAAGCTTTCCAAAACATAAATCGTATTATGTTACACTCTGCCTAAAAGCCTTCAGGGCTTTCCAATTGATTTTAAGATAAGAACCCAAATCCTTAACATGTCCACAAGGCCATGCTTGCCTGACCCCAATCCAGCCTTCCACACCTCCCACCTGTCTTCCCTCTGCCTGTGTCTGTCTCTGCGACAGTCATGGCGAGGCTTTCTCACATACTGTTTACTCTACATTCCACACCCTTTCCCTGTATTTTACTTTATTATTATTATTTTATAAATTTATTTTATTTCTTTTTCGGCTGCGTTGGGTCTTTGTTGCTGGACGTGGGCTTTCACTAGTTGCAACAAATGGGGGCTACTCTTCGTTGCAGTGTGCGGGCTTCTCATTGCCGTGGCTTCTCTTGTTGCGGAGCACAGGCTCTAGGTGCGTGGGCTCAGTAGCTGTGGCACATGGGCTTAGTTGTTCCACGGCATGTGGGATCTTCCCGGACCAGGGCTTGAACCCGTGTCCCCTGCATTGGCAGGCGGATTCTCAACCACTGCACCACCAGAGAAGCTGCCTTCCCTGTATTTTAGATAACATTTACTCTGGTTCAGATTTCTGCTCAATTATCAGCCCCTTGAGGAAGGCTCTCCCTTACCTCCCAGACAGGTCAAGTCCCTCTCGTGAACACTCTCAGAACACCCCGAGCCTCTCGATCACAGCACTTATTATAATGGATCTGTGGGGCTCTCTGACGACTTGGCTCTATTCCATGAGAGCAAGGGCTGTATCTCTTTTTGCTCATCATTATGTTGCAGCCCCTAGTACAGGGACCACACGCATAGTAGGTGCTCATTAAATGTTTTTTAATGAATAAATAACTAGTGAAGTTGAGATGAAGCTCATGCCATTCAAGAATTAGACAAGATAAGTCTCCATGGGACCTCAGATTCTGGATAGAAGAAGAAAGAAGATAATTATTCACAAAGTCTGGTTTGGGTCTGGGGGACACTGTGGTCTCTGCTTTTATCATGAAGTCTTTGTTGTATGCCCAGGGTCAGTCTATGCCCAGTGGGATTTCTTCAGTTGTACAGGCTGGGTTTGTGATGGGAAGGAACGTGCTATCAGAGCAGAGTTCTGTCTGAAGGACTACTCTGTTAGTTGCTAAGTGTTTAGTTCTACTGTGTCCCATTCCTGTGCTCACTGAATTCGAGGAACTCAGTCTAGCAGGAGGGCCAGGACAAATCAACATGAAATCTGAGTGTTGAAGCCCAGGGTGATAGACCAGGTTTAGAATCAGCTCTTCCATTTCCCAGATGTGAGACCCCCAACACGTTTCTTAACCCCTCTGAGCCCAGGTGTCTTCATCTGTAAAGTGAGGATCACACCCAAGGTGGGTTTGAGGATTCAAGGAGCTAATACTGGTGGGGTGGGTGCCGTGCTCAGGGAGCAAGGGTGTGCTGTAGTTACAAGGACTGACTGGGGCAGTGTGACTTCTGGGAAGAGGGGAAGGAGGGGTTGAGGGGATGGGGTCACAGAGGAAGGGACCTGGGCTGGGTTTTGGGATATGGGGGGTTAGGATGGGGAAGAAGAGGGACAAGAGGAAGAGGAGAGAGGTGGGATTCAGTGAGAAAAGGAACAGAGGCAGGAAGGGAGTTTGCTCTGAGCGGGAGGGGAATAGCATTGAGGCTTAGTGAACAGACCCACAGGGGCTTAGATTTCGTAGCATGGTGAGCCTGGGTAGGTCTGTTAGCAGAGGAGGATCTGAATATTTCTTATGACATATTCCTTTATTAAAAATAAAAAATAAGTAATATTTACCATGTGGGGTTTGACCTTGGGTTTGTTAGGTATTTTTATAATGCAAACAGAATTGTAAATTGCCTGGGCTCTGTGCTAAGTAAGTATTTCAGCCCTTGATTTTATAAGTAAAAGAAAAGAAAGCACACAGGCCTTGATGTCGAACTATGTCATGATAACACGACATTTAATGTCTCTCAACCTCGGTTTTCACACCTTTGAAATGGAATTAAAATGCCACCTAGTAATGATAAATAACTTCTATGTGCCTGGCACTGAAGTGTGTTAAGTAAGATACGCATTGATTAAACATCGTGCTATGTGCTTTACATGAATTTGTTACTCATGACAACCCACTGAGGTAAGATTATTATCATCCACGTCTTCCCTGGGAGGCACAGAGAGGTTTAGTACATCAGCCAGGCAGACTCCAGAGCTCAGTCTCTGACCTAGGATGCTGGACTATTCTAACTGCCACCACACAGGATTGCACCAGGAACGTGTGGGGTAGTGTATGGAAAATACCACCTAGTCCACTGCCTGGTTTGTAGTAAGCACTCAACACATGTTAGTTCTCTCACATTTGATTATACTTAGCTCAGTAATTTATCACACTGTTCCTTATTTGTTTCAGGTGTTTCTCTTTTCATCCAATAACAATGGTAATAAATTTCTTAAAGAAGGACATTACAGCTTGTGTTTCTTTTGTAGTTTTCACACTGCACCTAGAGGTTCTCTATAGAAATTTCTTAAAATGAAAATGAACTGAATAAATGCCTGCTAGTTGAATAAATGAGGATTCAATAAAAAAGCAAATGTAGAATATGACTGACTGGCTTTTATGTCTTATTTATTTTAGTCTACCAAATTCTAAAAGAAGATTTGAGGATGATTGTAAAAACATGAAAGTTTCAACAGGATTAAAGAAAAAAGTGAGAAAATTGGACTGAGAGGGAAATAAAATTAAACCAGGGGTGTTTCATTTCTTTGTCATTTTTGGATAGAAATTTGTCAGAAAATAGCCAAGATGAAACTCAGAAAATTTTCCAAGAACTGAAATTATTCCTGTAGAATGTTCCTTGGACTCTGATGAAGCACAGCTCAAATCTCAAAGGGGGAAGGAGTTATAGTTTGAAAACTGGGGAATGTGGGACTCTTTCTGGTCTGGCTCCTAAGAAAATACCAGGTTTTCCTTAAGACCAATGCGCTCGGACCTCTCTTTTAAAAAGGTAGTTTTCTCGGGCTTCCCTGGTGGCGCAGTGGTTGAGAGTCTGCCTGCTGATGCAGGGGACACGGGTTTGTGCCCCGGTCTGGGAAGATCCCACATGCCATGGAGCAGCTAGGCCCGTGAGCCATGGCCGCTGAGCCTGTGCTCTGCAACGGGAGAGGCCACAACAGTGAGAGGCCTGCGTACCACAAAAACAAAAAAACAAAAAAAAAGGTAGTTTTCTCAAAGGTAGAGAGAATCGTGTCCCACTGGCTTACATTATCCCATCAAACCTCCCTCATTTCTTTTTCTCAATTTATTTTTTTATTGAAGTATAGTTGAATTACAGTGCTGTGTTAATTTCTGCTGTACAGCAAAGTGATAGAGTTATACATATATATATATATACATTCTTTTTCATATTCTTTTCCATTATGGTTTATCACAGGATATTGAATATAGTTCCTGTGCTATACAGTAGGACCTTTTTTTATATCTATTCTATATATAATAGTTTGCATCTGCTAATCCCAAACTCCTAATTGATCCCTCCCCCATTCCCCATCCAACCTGGCAACCACAAGTCTGTTCTCTATGTCTGTGGGTCTGTTTTTTTTGTTTCATAGATAACTTCATTTGTGTTGTATTTTAGATTCCACATGTAAGTAATATCATATGGTATTTGTCTTTCTCTTTCTGACTTAACTTCACTCAGTGTGATAATCTCTAAGTCCATCCATGTTGCTGCAAATGGCGTTATTTTATTCTTTCTATGGCTGAGTAATATTCCATTGTATATATGTACCACATCTTCTTTATCCATTCATCTGTTGATGGACATTTACATTGTTTCTGTGTCTTGGCTATTGTGACTAGTGTTGCTATGAACATAGGGGTGCATGTATCTTTTTGAATTATAGTTTTGTTCGGATATATGCCCAGGAGTGGGATGGCATCTCTATTTTTAGTTTTTTCCATTGTGGCTGCACCAATTGACATTCCCACCAACAGTGTAGGAAACCTCCCTCATTTCTATTTCTACCTGATCTCCAGGATCTATCAACATGTGTCCAGAAGTCTTGGAAGAAGCTTATAATCCCCCCTTCTCTCCTGGATTTAGAATCAATTAAGAATAGAAACAATAGGGTCTGTGGAAACCAAGGATGGTAGAATAAGGTTAACATTTTGCCTCTGAGGCTACCTATCCCTCACATCTCACTTGGCCTTTTCATATAGAAATTTCTCCCTATCAGTGGTTCTCAGTCCTGGCTGCACATTAGAATCACCTGGTAGCTTTAAAAAATTACCAGTGCCTGCACATCATCTGTGGAGCATCTGATTTAATTGATCTGGGAGGGACCATGCATTATTATCTTCTAAGCTCCTAAGTCTAATGTGCATCTTAGTGTTGAGAACTGTTTAGCGTGGATCAGAATCCCCTGCAGGGCTTGTTCCAGCACAGATTGCTGGACCCCACCCCAGAGCTTCTGATCCAGAAGGTGGATGAGAAACAAACTTGTAGGTGATGCTGATGCTATTGATGCTGGGACCACACACTGAGAACCACTGCTTTAAACCAACAATTTAGCCAGACGACCTCAGTGTTCACAAAAATTCCAATATAGGGCTTCCCTGGTGGCGCAGTGGTTGAGAGTCCGGCTGCTGATGCAGGGGACACGGGTTCGTGCCCCGGTCTGGGAAGATCCCACATGCCGCTGAGCGGCTGGGCCCGTGAGCCATGGCCACTGAGCCTGCGCATCCGGAGCCTGTGCTCTGCAACAGGAGAGGCCACAACGGTGACAGGCCCGCGTACCGCAAAAAAAAAAAATTCCATTATAGTGAAAATGTTTATTGTTATAGAGGTAATTTTGTATGTTTTTCTTTTTGACTTATTGAACAAATAATACTAGAAAAAGAAAAATGGGAATGAAACACAATCTTACAAACTTTACACATATACCGTCGTATTGTGGAACAGCAGCAGCTGTGACTAGCATTTATTGTGCGCTTCCTATGTCTCAGGCATGAGCTGAAAGTTGAAGGTCATTCTTTCCTTCCATCCTCATGACAACCCTATGAAGTAGCTACTTTACGATCCCATTTTACAGTTGTAAAGTTTGCAACACAAAGAACTTATAATGGATATTTGACACACTTGTAACCAGAGCATAAAGTCAGCCTCTTAGTACAATGGCATATTTTCCATATTCTCCCATTGTATTCCCATGGTATATCACGGTTTTTTTCTCATTGGACATTTAGATAATTTCTGTTTTTCACAATTATAGTTAACACAGCAATGATCAATTTCATTTTGTGCTTGTCTTAAATTATCTTTTCAGAATAGAGCCTCAATCAGTCAAAAGATAATATCACCTAACTTTGCTTACAATGCACCAGAACAGAAAACGTTTTTTAAACCAAATATTTTTCAACTTTTTTAAACCAAATTGTTATCTGAGTTTATTTATTTTTAATTTTATTATAGTATAGTTGTTTTACAATGTGTGTTAATTTCTGCTTACAGAAAATGACTCAGTCATACATATATATGCTGAGGACAGGGAATTACGAGGTCTGTGGAAGGGACAGGCAGAGCCCCCAGATCTCCACTCCTACTGTCAAGAAACAGGCAGTAATGCTCCCACAAAATGGAATAGATAGCCTCCAGATTCAGGGACACCAGGCACAGATGAGGCAAAATGTGCCAGGCCAGACCCAGGGGATTAGGTGCAGGTCTGCATCTTGAACAGGGAGACCTCCAGCCCCTTGGCCAGGTGAAATCATGTCATTATGGTTCCCTAACTGACTCAGCAGTGAGTCAAAATTTATGAGTTTAATATTGAAAATACTTTATATGGGTTTATTCAAAAGTTGTGCTATAATCATATTAGAAGGTTGAGTTGAAGAAAGGTAAGATATGAGAGAGCCTTATCTATTTACTTTAATAGGAAATTGTATTCAATATGGAAATATTTGGAAATATGGAGGTAAATAAAGGGTACACAGCTAAAATTGTTAAAAGGGTTGCCTCTAGGAAGGGGGATAAGGGAGGGGGTGTTATATGTGTGGGGACTGCTGTTCTTTCTTATAAGCTTGTAAGCACTAATTGACTTTTTAACGATGTGAGTGTATTTCTTTGATAAATTAAAATTCAAGGAAAAGGGGAAACTTGCTCGGGCACTGTTTACTACTTGATTTCTGTACGTAATGAGTTGGATTTCCATAAATGGATTTTATTCAAGCCAACCACTCATGGAGATTGCAGGTTGTAAATAAGAATTAATGATATTGGGGAGATAATTAATTGGTCTGTCGCCAAAGAGAGAACTCTTCTCTCGATTCCTAAGACAGGAGTCTAGGTTCCAGCTTACAGAGTTAGGATCTCTACTGTGGGCTTCGTTCTGACCAAAATTCTAAGAGAAACCCTGTACTACTCTACACTTTGCCATTCAATCTAGCTGATGAGTCACCCATACTGTGGGTGAGAGTCTAACTAACCATCATTCCAGCTAGGAAAATGCTCGTGCTGTCTCTCTGTTGCCATAGAAACAGTGCAGCTCAAGTCTCTCTGTTGCTTTGGTAACCCATCCCCCCACCCCCACCCCCATTTCCTCACATCACTACCTCGGGGGTATTTTGCTGCCAAGATAATGGTCTCTATTGTGGAGTGAATGTTAATGGGGCAGCAATCTACCCCAGCCTAACCCAGCCCCCCTCTGCAGCTCCACATTTGAAGGCATTGTCTAAGTGGCGTCTCAATGAGATGATGATAGATGCTCAAATCAGATGGAGAGGGGCTGTAGTGGTTGCTGTGGTAGGGGTTCCTTGTTATGGGGAAACAAGGGGTCAGCTCCTAATCTTGAAAAGGGAGGAAGGGGGAGATCATCCGTTAGAGGGACCAGCTGTTGTCAGACCCCTAAAGCCAGTGCTCTCAATCAATAAATGATAATGATCATAAGTGAAGCTTGTTAAATGATGAATATATGCTAGGCACTGGCTTAAGTACTTCATGCTCATTGAATCCCTATTTTACAGAAGAAGAAAAAGGTAAGCAACCTATTCAATATCACACAGACTTCTCATTTGATTCAAACTCAAATCTTAAACCCTGCACGATAGTACCGCTCGAGACCAGGGAAAACAAGAAGAGCACCAGAGAGTGTCCTTGCACCAAAAGAGCTTACTCTTCAACTGGAAAAAGAAATTTAACACAAAGGAAAAAAAAGAGAGATAAGTCTTAAGGGGTGTGGTGAAGTGTGAAGTGCAGGTGCCATGTTCGCCAAGAGGGTTGAGAAGGCACAGAAGTCATAACAGATTTTCCACAGGGATAAAGAAGAGGGAGGGTCCTGCAGGTACCGCGAGAGATCCAGGAGCCAAACCTTATACAGCGAGACTCGGGTGTAACGTCAGGCTCGGGCCCAGAGCAGGCGTTTAGCCCAAGTCACTTCCAGGTGATGGCAGCCTTTTAGTTGCTCAACAAAGGGAAATCTTTCACTCCTCTCCTCGTTCCCATGTCCTCAAGCCTTATGAGATTCAAATTTCCTTGATACTGCCTGACTCTTTTACTTTGAAATACAAAAAAATATTGGAGTTTCGTATAAAATTGTTTTAAATTTTATGGCTCTCAGTTTCACAATCCAATAATTCTATTTGCTTTCCAAGTAAAGTTTTTTAGCCACCTCAACTTCTCATGGGTTTAAGTGGAGTATAAGTCTTCAGAAATAGAATTTTTATGGTGTCTTGATTTTTTTTAATCAGAATTATAATGCTTAGACATGTCCTTGTGTATCCTCTAATTTGCCTACACTCTCCTCCCTTTAATACTCCAAGGCCTGACAGTCACAGACAGCAGGCTGGAGGGACCATGTGGAGTTATAATGGAGATACTGAATTCTCCAAGGGGAACTCAAGGGTGAAGCGCCCTGACGGTCCCATCTGTGGGGTCTTTTTAAGCCTAAAGCAGTGGTTCTCAATTATGAGCTCTCTCTAGTCACTGAAAAGAACATAAAAAATGCTCAACTGTCAAAGTCAAATGAATATAAACTTGCTTTTTCTTTTTTTTTTTTTTTTTTTTTTTTGCGGTACGCGGGCCTCTCACTGCTGTGGCCTCTCCCGTTGCGGAGCACAGGCTCCGGACGCGCAGGCTCAGCGGCCACGGCTCACGGGCCCAGCCGCTCCGCGGCACGTGGGATCCTCCCGGAACGGGGCACAAACCCGTGTCCCCTGCATCGGCAGGCGGACTCTCAACCACTGCGCCACCAGGGAAGCCCAAACTTGCTTTTCCTTTTTGTAACATATACGTATGTTGTTAGGAAATATTAAAGGAACTGAAGGCAAAGGTTTATCTGAGCATAGTATCAATTGTTGGTTAAGTTGGTGGCTCATGAGTGAGACTGTTAGATTTGAGTCCAGCTCAGCTTCTCCGTCTCCTTCTCTTTCTCCCTTTCCCAGTAGCTCTCCTCTCTCCCAATAGCTGTGTGACCTTGTACAAGTCACTTCATTTTCTTAAGCCTGTTTCCTCATCTGCAAATTTGGAAAAATAATGATAGTTCATTTTTATGCAGATTAAATGAAGCTTTGCGTGTAAAGAGTTTATCGTGATCCCTGGCACATAACGCTTAGCAGATATTAACAGTTTTTACTCTAGGAAAAAGAAATCCACCAGGTGTTTAAGATCTTCCGAAAAACTCCTCTCCCTTAGGGTTTGGCTTCTTTCTGGCAGTCTAGCCTGTTTCAGCATGTGAATTTTGGCATATGGTATTATATTCCAATATACTTACCAACTATTTCTGCAGTTTCTCTTCTAGGCTCCTACCTGGATTTGACAATTCAGACTCTGATGTCTTAAGCTTCTGACCTTGTGTAGTGGCATTCACCCACTACATCCACACTCTACATCTTGATTTCTGTGGTTCTGCTTCTGGACTCAGGATTAGATCTTGAATCTTAGTTGCTCCCTTGCTCAGCAGTAAATTTCCGATACCCTTGATGGTGAACTGTACCTCAGATTATAATTAACACAGTCATGGAGGGGATTTGGGCCTTTGCAGGAAGAAATCAGATGTCTTGGCATCAGGTTAATTGATAATTACTGCCCCAGAATGCAGAGGAAATTTTATTAATCAACTACGGTGAGTCTGGTGTCAAGGCCTAGAATTTAGGAAGTTTCTAGCAAGAGTGGACAGCTAGTCTTCATTAGCTTTGTCTGACTAACCATCTCCTCATCTATGGAAAGGCTTTATCATGAAAAGAGCATTTGGCTTCATGCTGTGAGGAAAAAAGGGGGACCCCTATAGCCACCAGAGCAACTGAGTCAATTTTGGTGGAGTGATGGTAGTAGACTCAATATGTTCACATTCCCAATAATTTATGGTTTGCAAAAATTGAGAAAGTTTACATATTGCCCTCCATAGTCTGATGAAATTGTTGGGGATGGGCAAACGGAATCAGATACTTATATAGAGGATATGTATACAATATATGTATATGTGTATGCATATGTGTGTGTATAACAAACTCTAATGGCTACAGAGTTTGAAAAATACTTACCGAAATGTGGCAGAGCTGAACCAGAGTGGTTTGGGGGGTGGGGTAGTACTCAAGGTACTATTTATTTTTGATATTTGTTGATATTTATTTATGTTTGATATTTGAGAGCCATCAAAATATAGTGGATGTCAACTTGGAGAGGTCCACCCAGTTCCACATCAACCCTCACTTTGCTGTGTGAACCTTTCTTTCTATGTAATGTATAAATCTACTGTATTTGGATAAAAACAAATAATGAATATGACATTGATTGGAAACATGTAATTGTCATAGAGTCAATGGTTCAGTAACTATTGTGAGTCTGCGTCTTGCATTTCAATACATCTAGCTGCTCTTTCTACATGGGAATTCATAATTTTATTAATGGAAAGTTTACTGAGTCCGCCATGTGCACAGAGTGGTGCCAGGTGCTGGGCAGGTGTGACTGGTGGGCAGTGGCTCTCTCTCGGCTCTTCCGAGTGGGAAGAGCCTGGAGGCTCAAAGGGTTTCACCTGGGCACTGAGACAGCCCCTAACTAATTTCATGCCTTCCTCTCATGCTTCCCTCAATCCTTTCTCCATGCAGGAGCCAGAAGGACCCAGTTTTCTCTTAAATATAATATTTGATACATTATATGTATATTACATATATATAATGTTTATGTGTATATATATATATACATATATATATATACCATATATATATGGTCAAGCATAATCAAATGAATACTCAAAACCAACCGTCCCCCTTAGGACACAACCCAGTAGCTACCTATGTGTTCCCTATCCCACACTTTTCCTCTTCCCAGAGGTAACCACCATCCTGAACGTCATGTTTATAGTTCCCTTTAAAAAATATTCTTTCATCCCGCCTATATCCTCAAATAAAGTATTACTTAGTTTTGTTTGTTTTTGAGCTTTGTAAAAATGTATCTCAGGCTTCCATGGTGGTGCAGTGGTTAAGAATCCGCCTGCCAATGCAGGGAACACAGGTTCGAGTCCTGGTCTGGGAAGATCCCACATGCCACAGAACAAATAAGCCCACAAGTTGTGCACCACAACTACTGAGCCTGCGCTCTAGAGCCCGTGAACCACAACTGCTGAGCCCACATGCCTAGAGCCCATGCTCTGCAACAAGAGAAGCCTGCGCACCACAACGAAGAGTAGCCCCCGCTTGCCGCAACTAGAGAAAGCTCACGCAGCAACGAAGACCCAATGAAGCCAATAAATAAAAATAAATAAATTTATTTTAAAAAAAATTGGTGTCTCACAGTATCTTTTTAAGATGCTCCATGTTGTTGCAAGTAGTGTTTGTTCTTTCATTTTTACCTCTGTATATCCAGTGTGATCTTAAAAAATATATCAAATCATATCACTCTCCAACTAAAATACTTCAGTGGCCTCCCGTTGAATTTAAGGAAAATCCCAGACGTCTCATGTCCAGTACAAGTCCCTCCATGATTTATTCACAGTCCTGAGGTCCTCAGGCAGCCTCCTCTATTCTAGGGATCTGCTTCTCCGTACCAGTCTTGACCTATTTTTGCCTGTGAATTTCAGAATGTGCTCTCTCCTACCCTCTCCTGCACCCTCACTCCTGTTCCTAAGTGGCCTTGGTAATTCGGAGGCCCCCTCACACCTCTCCAGGCTCTGCTGTCCCCACTCTTACACGTGTCTGATGTTCCAGCCACACTGCCCTTTCTTTCCAGTTCCTATATGCCCACCTGAGGGCCTTTGCACAGAATGTACCTTCCACCTGGAATGCTACTGTTCCTTATTCTTGATCTTCTAAAGCTAGGATGACCCTGCCTCTAGCCAGCTGACTAGATCAAGTGGCTCTGCTCAAATCTCTCATCCTGCCCTGTTCATTCTCTTCATTGTACTTAATGAAATGTGAACTTTAATTATACTTACTCATTTCTGTGATTATTTAGTTACTGTTCATTCTCCTTCTGGAAATTCAATGAGGCCAAACACTGTCTTTCTGGTTTTTTTTTTTCTTTCTTTCTTTTTTTAACATCTTTATTGGAGTATAATTGCTTTACAATGATGTGTTAGTTTCTACCTTATAGCAAAGTGAATCAGCTATACATATACATATATCCCCATTTCAAGCACTGTCTTTCTTATTCACCACTGTATCCCTAGAACCTGGAATAGTATTGGCAAAAAGTAGATACTTAGAAAATATTCGTTGACTGAATACATGCTTGAATGCATAAGAGAAATAATGAATAAACTTATTTTTAAAAATCTGGATGGGGCTTCCCTGGTGGCCCAGTGGTTGAGAATTCACCTGCCGATTCAGGGGACATGGGTTCGTGCCCCAGTCTGGGAAGATCCCACATGCCGTGGAGCGGCTGGGCCCGTGAGCCATGGCCACTGAGTCTGCAGGTCGGGAGCCTGTGCTCCATAGTGGGAGAGGCCACAACAGTGAGAGGCCTGCGTACCACAAAAAAATAAAAAATCTGGATGGGACCAGCATTTGTTTACAAGACCCATTGCTATGGGCAGCCACATCTCAGTCTCACTCTGTCTGTCTCCAAAGAGCTTTGACTTTCTTGTATCCCCACCTTCAAATTCCAGAGAGCTGCAATTCTGTCTGTTGTTGGAGTCCTGTATCCCTGGAAGCCCACAGTTACGCAGTTAAAGTTGTGCTGCAGGAAATCCTTGATACAAATCCCCAAGCCCTGGAGTGCGATAGCTGCCCTTGCCTTCCCAAGTGTAGGCCTTGAATTGGTTTTCTCTCTAAAGTCCCGGCCCTCCCTTTGCATTTGTGTTTTCCCCTACTTGGAAAAAGAGCGTGGTAAATATGAGTATGCTGAGGGTTAATTTGACAGAGTGTCTTGCCGGAGCCTGAAATGACATTTTTGCTTTGACCTGTCAAATCCTTGTGACTTTCCAGAAATGGATTTGGGTAATGACTTGCCATTATGAGTAATTAGCATTTGCAGATGTCTGAGAAGTCCTGCCCTTTCTTTTTAGCTTTGGAAACTTTACTACCCTTTTGACACATCTAGTGAAGTCACACATTTGGCAAGGGTGAGATAAAATCATGGAAATAAAAGTTATTCATCAATGCCTATAATTAACCCTTCACTCTCCTGAAATAAAGTTGTTTACATTTCTAGATGTAGTAGACATATCTTCCAGGCTGGACCAGATTTCCATTAAACACTTCAAATTAAAGTTAGCATTTATACGTTGATATTTGGAAGGACAGAAGAGAGCCATAGTTGTATTTTCTTATCCAGTGTGTTTGACCACACGCCAGGGAGTCTTTGACTGCTTACTGACCTTAGATATGCCGGTTGATTTATGAGATGTTGGAATCAGAATGAATCTTAGACTCTGACTAGTCCAGCCCTCTCATGTTACAGATGAAGAAACCCAGGCTGCCCCAAAAGATAAAGTGACTGTGTTTTTAGTTCTTAATTTATAGTTTGGAGATTGAAGTAGATGACCTTTAAAGTTCTTTCCAAATGTATGACATACAGAACAAAGTGTTTTAAAGTTTCAGCACTCACAGGGATTTTCTGGGCTCGCAATACTATTGACCTTATTTAGTTCTATGAAGACAAATTCTGGCATGTTCACAAACGGATCCTCTCAGTTTACACATCATAAGTCTCTTATCTGTTCTGTTATCAGGGCTGCGTTTTGCTGGAGGCTCAGTCAAGCGCCTGGAAACTGAACGGTGAAAAACAAAAAGTGCTGCTCCGGTGCTTTATGGACTAGAGAGATATGAGCCATAAACACATTCATGGACTCTCACAGCCATCAGGGAAGCCATGAAGGCAGGACATTGCTACTCTCTGTCTTACCAGTCACTAAACTGTAAATTGGAGTGAGGAAAGTGTGGGAAATAGCAAACCTGATCTGGATGTCCCTTTGACTAACCCAAGCTTGCTGCTCGCGAGTTAGAATAACAATATCATAAGATGATCCTGTGTATGTATAATGCAATTGGCTTCCGAAAAAAAAATCTGTGTGGCTTCAGAACTCCCCCCTCCCTCCCTTCCTCTCTCCTCCCCCTCCTCCTTTTCTTCCTCCTTATTCCTCATTCACTCCTTCCTTTCTTCCATTCACCTTTCCTTACCTTTTTTCTCTCTCCCTCCCTCCTGCTTTTTTGCTCCCCCATCCTCTCTTTTTTCCATCTTTTCTTTTTCCTTCCTGATATTATGCTGGGGTTCCTTTCCCTTTGGCTCCCAACCTAGATTTTCCTGTTTTAATGAAGAGTGCTGACAGAGTCTAGGGGTTTTCAGAGTGGAGTGATTGCAAGAGCTTCCATTGCTAGGCAGAATTAGAAATTCTAGTTCTAATATTTAGTGTATTGCAATATGAAAAGTTAGGTCTTACTAATGTATCATTATATTTTTATTGACAGTGGTACAAGATCAAAGAAGTTTGGATTTCTTAGGTTTGATCAGAGCAAAAGGGGCATGTAGAGTAAAGAAAAATTAGAGTTCTGGTCCCAGATCTCAGCACCTTGCTCTGTGATCTTCACCAAGATGCTCAATTTCATTATTGAATGTTTCATGCCACCTTTATTTGCTAGATGGGAGTGGGAATACATCAAGAGTTTAACTCTCTTCTTGTAATATGGTTTGTTGCTTTTCTCCAGCTGCCAGGTAAGCTGTGGCTTTATGAAACCTTCCTTCTCAGCATATTGTAGAAGCTGGTCTTCACCCCAGGTACCATGTAGTGGTGCAGGGCTAGGACCAGCTTTTCCCATAGGAATACAGTGAGTGATGGTATGTTTGTGTGTGTGTGTGTGTGTGTGTGTGTGTATGACTAATGCAGAGTTGGGCCTGTCTTCATACATTTGGTAAATGTTTACTGAGTGTCTCTGGGTAAGGTACCGTAAGCCAGGGACTTGGGCTGCAGAGATGAATAGGAATGGGTTCCACTGTCTGGTTGCAGACATAGATACAGACAGACAATTGCAACAGAGTGTGATAACTGCTTTGACAGAGGTACTGTGTGTGCAACCACGATGCAGGGATTGCTGGAGTGGGTGCTCAATGCACTCTCTCTCCATACACCAGTGCTTTTCGAAAATGTGGTGCATGGACCCTGAGAAGCTTGCTGAATGTGCAAATTCCTGGCTATCACCCCAGAACTGGAGATTCTCTGAAGGTGGAATGTGGGAATCTGCATTTATAGCGAGCTCTTGAATAATTTATGTGATTCCAATGGAATATACCATTTAAAGTATACCTGAAAATCCACCATTTGAGATCCATTTTTTTAGGTCTTAAAGCCTTTTGAGGCTTAAAAATCCCAATTTAAAACACAAATGCTGGTCCCTATTGGGAGACACCTTGTGTCATATTCTTTACATATGTACCTTCCCATACTTGCCACCTCTAGGTATTCAGTCAACAATGACTGCGTGGAAAAGCTGCACTGAGCACAGCTGAGCCCTCAGCTTTGGGGGGAAGCAGAGAGGGAAGACAGAGAGTGAGTTGTGTGTAAACAATTGAGAGCAAGTAGAGGACAAATCAGCAGGAGTGGAGAGAAGGACCCTGAAAGGGAGAGTGGGAGTGAGGTAATGAAAAACTTAATCTGTTGCACAATGTCCAATAACCTGTATCAAGTGTGACTGAGGGCAAAACTTACCCTTAATTTTTATATTCTATCACTACCACTATTTGCTACTAGGATCTGGTCTAATTCTAAAATATATGCATATTTTAAACTTACAGATGAGACTTAGAGTCTTATCAGGTTTGATATTCTGGCTCAATCCCGTAACAGCTATGTAAATCAGATAACTCTTTCTCCCAGACTTAGTTGGCTTCGCTATAAATCAGGGATAGCAATACCTGCCTGCCTCACAGGGTTGCCATAAAAATAAAATGAAACAATATAAGCATATTTTAAATCTGGGTTGAGCTATTTCTTAAAATATCAACACCAAGAAAGCAGAGATTTTTGTCCAGTGTTTATTGCTGTGTCCCCAGCACCTGGGACATTGGCAGCTAATCGTAGGCCCTTAAATGCTGGCAGACAAATGACTTCTGATGACTTATCTGATGAGGTAGATGAATGTATTGGAGCAAACTTCAGACCCACGCAGAGATGGATTCAGATGACAAGGTCTACCTCTGATTGTTCTGTGACTCTGGGCAAGTGACTAGGCAACTCTGATCTTCATTTCTCCTCCATAACATGGGAGTGATAATATCTATCTTGTAAAGTGTAGAAACCAAAAGATAATACATATAAAGTTCTTGGTACAGTTCCTAGTATTTGGTTGACAGTCTAAGGCAGCTTTATTATTAACCAGAAGCTTAAAAACCAAAAGTAGAAGAAATGCAGGAAGCATAGAACTGTATTCTGGAGTCATAAATACTTCTGACATTGGATGAGAATATGACATACTTTCCAGAAAAAAATCACACACATGGATATTATGCATAGAATTTCAGAGTCCATCTTGAAGCCATTCATGGACTTATAGTCACTGACTTTTTCAAGTCATGATTTTATTTTATTATTTTTATTTTTTGCCGCACGACGCAGCTTGCGGGATCTTAGTTCCTGGACCAGGGATCCAACCCGTACCCTCGGCAGTGAAAGCACAGAGTCCTAACCACTGGACCACTAGGGAATTCCCATGATTTTTTTTTAAACATAGTACATGATCATGGTAAAAAATGCAAACAAGGCAGAAAAGAACAAATACTGAAGAAACAAATTAACTAAACCTCCAGTGCCTAGAAATAATTAATATTAACACTCAGTGAGCATGATTCCAAACATTTCTGTATGAATATATATATGGATCAGAGAGAGAGAGAAATCTGTAAGAATACACGTTTTTGAGAAAATAAAAAATTTACATTTAATTTTGCATGAATTTAATAGAAGGGAAAGAAACTGATGCAAAATTGAAGGACTTTTTGAACTTCTGTTAAACACTTTTTACTACAGGTATCATTAATTCCCCCAAAATTCATTAATTCCCAAAATATTCTGTTATGGTCAAGAAAATATATATTATAGAATCTTTGAGTTAACTCTATTTTTAATTCTATTTCAGTTTTAGAGGTGAATTTTGATCTTTACTATGGTAGGTGGGTTGATTATTATACTGCTTATTTTTTGTCTCCTTCCTCTCCTGACCACTCAATTTTTGTTGGCTATATTATTCATATCAGGGTGTTATATGTTTATATTCTATACTGAAACCATAATCCTCTCAATAACTTAATGTTTATTCTATGTTAGTGAACTCTTGTCAGAAGTTTTTTTTATAGTGTTTATGCTGTTTTGTTGGAAGTCAATTTTTGGGGTGAGGTATAGTAGACTGGAATGTCAGGTTATAGGATAACATATACTTATGTTATTTCCAAGTAGTCCAAAATATTAACACACAGTCTTGGACCAATGGATAGGAGTTAGGATGTAATTGACCAGATTACTTGAAGAATGCAGGTAAAGGGCTGGAAGCACAGGCCTGCTGGTCAACCACAGCTATGACAAGTTGGGCTCCGGTTCCTGGGAGAAGCCATTGGTTGCCAAACTCCTTGGAGAGGACCATCTGTTAGACTCCACCCTCAACCTCTCCACCAAGTCCCTCAGAAGAGGTGATTCTTCAAGGCCAGCCACCTGTGGTCTCATGTCCAGCCGACTCCTAACCCTATGGCTTGCCTCATGCTTGCTGTTCTTTTAACGGTGATGGTCAGAGGGGAGGGGGATCTCTCCCCTTTTCTACAAATGCCAATCAAATGTTGAAAATGAGACAGTGAACATGCCTAACCAAGCCTCTGCCACATAGGTGCTGAGTTAATGCTTACTTGAAATGTAAATTGAAGTAACAATTTAGTGTTTTATCTGAGTTTAGTCAGCCTATCCTTGAGGGTTAGGGTCTGCTATCAGCTTTCTGTCAGTATGCACTAGGGAAGTGAGGTAAAAGGGCTCACACGGGGAGAGGAGGAAGCCAGAAAGGTAGACTGAGGTCACAGATGGTGGAGCACATGCTCTGTGTTAGAGGGCTGCTGTTTACCACCAGCAAGGAGGGAGAAATAGACCAAGTGCACCGAGGTATTTTTGTCCTGCAGCTGTAGAAGCAGGCAGCTCATTTTGCATGATTTATAAGGACCTTTCTAGTTTGTTCTTTTTAACCTAGCTGACTCTGAGAAAGAGCTCCATGCCCAGGGGAATCATTCGCTGAGGCATCCCTCAAAATAGGAATGTCTCCATGGAAGCATGGGTCTGGAGAGGTCTCTTAGAGATCATCCCTTCCAGTGCTCTCAGTCCTGGCTGCACATGGGAATCTTCCAAGGTGTTTTCAACAACACTGATGCCTGGGCGCTACCCCTAGGGAAGTACAAATCATTAGTTTATCTGTGGAGGAAGCCATGCGTATGTACGTTTAAAAGCTGCCCAGGTGATTCTAATGTGCGGCCAGAGTTGAGAAAGCCTGAACTATTTCAACCCTCTCTTGGTACAGATGGGGAAATTGCAGCTCAGAGATGGGAAAGAGCTTGCCCTGTGACACACAGTTACGTTAGTTATCCAGTTGGGACAAGAACCCAGGTGTTCTGACTCCCGTGTCAATATTCTCTAGAATGTCATCATGCCTTCTTGTAACCAGACCTTTGGAAATAGTAACTAATCTCTCCTGACTCCTTCTCACAAGGCTCAGAAATGAACTTCAGCTATTGCTACCAGACAACTGTTGATACACTCCTGCAGGGAGTATTTTAATGAAATTAATTCTCATGCAGAATCGTACAGAAGGTTTACCAAGAATGAACAAAGGATGTCCAAGAGAATAGCCAGAGGGTGTTGCAGTGTGAGAAAGGATATTGCTGTGACCACACTGTTTTGTTTAAGGCAGAGGGTTTGCCCTCCCATCACTAAGGTTTTGTTTTGTCTGGTCTTTGCTTGGGGTGCGGTGGGCGACCACGGAACAGAACAAACTGAGTAATCCACATCCCCTGACACATTTGATGTGCTTTTAAAATCAGATATTGAGAATTATGCACCTTAACATGGTTCTTTTTCACCTTGGGTGTCAGGAGGCTCAAAGTAACATTTTATACTCATTCAGGTCTAGGTCTCTACAATAATATTTTCTGTTTGGTCTCTTTCGATGTTTGCTTCTTATCATTTAAGTCTTGTTTTTACAGGATTATTGGACATGTATCTTTTGATGTAAGCTACCTCACATCTTTTGGAAAGTAGTCAGGGGTATAAATAACATATGGCTCATGAGTTTGATCCAGCCATGATCTGAGTGTACACGGATGCGAGGTACCAGGGTGGAGGTGGGGTGGGAGAGCTCTTACAGTTCCAGACACCGGTGCTGAGCCCTCTGAGGTCTTAGTCACCCATTTATGGGGACGTTCCTGTGCCCTAAATTGAAATTTCTGCACAACTTTCCTCATTTTGAAAGTTTTTGTGCTGATTAGGTCAAAGTAATTTCCTTCCACCCTTCCTCACCACACTCCGTTCCTGTGGATTTAAAAGCCAGGGGCACAGGCCATTTTATATTTACAGTGAAGTTTTGTGAGCAAGCCCAGTCTGAAAGAGTATCCTGGCCAAAGCACCCTTTTATGCACTTTCATCATGGCAAATGATAAAAGTCAAGAAGTGATAGGGCAAGAGCAAAGTCCACACTGAAAATGACCATTCGAAGCAGTTTCTGGCTGCTCTTTACCCTCCTGGCTCTATTAATCTGGGATGGCCATTAGTACCACGTGACAGGAGCAGCTGTCATCTGGGGCTGGAGTTGTCAGCTCGGGTAGCAAGCAGGGGGCAGAATAAAGCCCGTGGGTAGGTGCTCTTTGGTCTGTTGATGTGGTTCTCTAGTGAGGCTCTCCTTCCGTATTTACCCCAGGACCAGTCAAGTGGCCAGTGTCATCTCTAATGAGGTGGGATCTGTGCCAAACAAAACTATTGTGGCTCCTCTGTCTTCTCTCTTAATCCTGGGAACAAACATGGAGGTGGTTACTGTCACATCAATCTCCCTCCCAATCTGGGGGACAGCAGCTTCTTTGGTGAGGAAATTATACCCCATTCTCTGTCCTCCTGCCTCATTGTCCATCTCTGCAAAAGGTTCTGAAAGCGATAGAAGAGTTAATGTCTATGATGGATGGGTTGACAAGATAACAGATGACTCTGTTATCCAAAGTCAGTAATCCTCTCCTGGAACCTCATTAAAAGCAATTTTTGTGTAACTTAGTTGGTTTCTTCTCGGGATAATGAGAGCATGAGTTTGAGAGGCAGACAAATCTAGACTCAAATCTGTGCCCTCTTCCCAACACACACACTGTTTACTAAGTGTGTGACCTGGGGGTAAATCGCTTCTCTCTGAGTCTACTTGCTCATCCATAATACGGGGATAAGTGTAGCACCTGCTTCATTGGCGTGTTCTGTGGAGATGGAGTAAATGAAACATGCATGTGCAAGGCTTAGCCAAGTGCCTGGCACGTAGTAAGTGCTCAATAAAGGGTAATGGTTAGCATCCAGCATGGATGGTAACAACACCCAAAGGCATTTCTCTAGGGAAGCTTCTGAGAGTCAAAGAAATGAATTTTGGCAAACCAGTTTCCGGGAGACTTTACAAGCTCAGTTCTCAGACCACCAAGTTCTGTAGAATAGCAGGTCTGAAAATTCCCATCTGATGTGCTGTGTCCATGCGGCTCAGCTGAAGACATAGCATGCAGCCTTAATAGATCTAGAGAAAATTGGGGAGTGTATTAAAATTGGCCACGGGGTTTCCCTGGTGGCGCAGTGGGTGGGAGTCCGCCTGCCGATGCAGGGGTCACAGGTTCGTGCCCCAGTCCGGAAAGATCCCACATGCCGCCGAGTGGCTGGGCCCGTGAGCCATGGCCGCTGAGCCTGCACGTCCGGAGCCCGTGCTCCGCAACGGGAGAGGCCACAACAGTGAGAGGCCCACGTACCGCAAAAGAAAAAAAAAAATTGGCCACAAAAACAAGCAAGAATCAAGCTCTGTAATTAGTGTTCAGCCTTCTATAGACTGTGAAGTTTAACAAGATGGTCTAAAGGCCAGGGGTGGGACTTAGCTAAATCCAGAGAGGGAGAGAGAAAAGAAATATCTTGTTGCCTGACCATTTCCATGTTCCAAAGACCTCATGTTGGGGAATCAGAGAAATTCCAATTAAGCCTTTTCATTTTGATTTCTCATTAGATCCTTAGAATATCTGCAGAAAATTAAATCGAGCTGGAGACCTCCAGCAGGGAGATTTATCCAATTTAATGTTTTGAAAGAGACTTATTATCTTGTCAGGAATAATTCGAAAATTCAGATAAGAGCAATTGAATCAGCAGAATTTAGGCCTCAAGATAACGATCATTTTGTACAACCAACCATAGCACTGAAACAGCTGAAGTGGCATTTCCAAAGCTGCAGTTCCCGGCAGTTTCGTCCTTCCAAAACCTCAGCCCTTTCTCACTGTACCCTCTCCCTCCCCTCCCATCACCCACCATTTCTTAAAGACCACAATAAAAGACCATGGCAATAGCATTCAAACTAAACTCATATGTGGGTTCCTCACTCTTGCTTAATCGGTGTGCAGATAGGCTGTAGCCCAGTGGACTGCAGAATGCTTGCCCTGCTCCTCTGGGTGTCTCTGGCTGGCTGTGTTTGCCATGTGAGATAGCAGCTGGCTGCTTTCCTCATCATCTCCTGGGATGGGGGCTCATTGCTAGAGCCAACTAAATGGGTTTCAAAATGTAATTGAGCTTTTTTTTTTTTTAAAGCCTTCCAGCTACAGGCAGCAACTGCATTGAGAGATCCAAGGAGCAGGCTGTTTCATGAATAACCAGAGCCTTCAGGTTAGGAGGTGTGTTCCACCATGGCTTCTGTCAGAATCCCTGTTGAGGCCATGTGGATACTGAGATGTAGCCCAGTGACTTATGCCTCAGTCCTGAAGGACGCTGTCTGTCTAAGTATTGTCAGCTGCCCTGGGGCTGCCAGGCCCCATCGCTCTCCAGCCTGCTCCGCTGAGACTGGGCTAGAGAGTGGGGAGAGGGAAGGAGGCAGGCAACACACTCTGAACTTGCCAAATAATGGTTTCTCCAACTCAAGTCATGTAAAGAGTCTCTTCTGGTTTAGAACAGTCTCTATTGGGTAAATATTTGGTCAATTCAAAGCCATTTCTTCTTTCCCCTCCTCCTACCTCCCCTCTGGGGGTGGGAAAGCTTTGAGTCCTGCTATGGAGGTTGTGCTCTTTCTCTCATCTTCACTGTTGGGTGGCCGAGCTGCTCTGATGGCTGAGCTAGTGTTTGTTTAGGTACCACTGTCATTGCCTCTGGTCATTGAGGTCCCACCCTTGATGGCCTCCTGACCCAGGCTTCTGCTATACCAATAGTCCTCTCTGTACTTTGTCTCTTTCACTGAACATATAGGAACTTTCAGGTCCCCCGAAGCCCACACATAAGCCTGAGAGATCCAGGAATGTCACCACAGGGTATCCTCTCTGGCCCCTCACTCTGGGTGGCTGCATCCTCCCTGTGCCACATGGGTGTGGCCATGTATATGTCGTTTTCCCCAGGCAGTGCCCATAGAAGAATGATTCTTTCCAACCTCCAGCCCCATGATGATTTTGGCTCCCCCTTACCTATCAGGATATTTCTACCAACCCCAGCAAATCTTCCACCCACTGAGGAAGACAGTAGGGACGTGTCTGACATCTTCACCCTACTTCTTCCTACACTTCATTATGGTGGAAGGGGTGTTTCATCTCACACTTCCCTTTGGAGAGCACTTATCCTATTTCCCAGGGCACTGAGTTTCAGAGCTCAGACTTAATAGCAGAAGGAGAAGCATCCTTGCTACATCATGGAAGAAACTCTATGATCTGAGCCCTATTGGGCGAGGTTCTTGATGTCGGAGTGCATATGACAAGGAAAGTAGGATTAGCAGGGACAAAAGTTACAGTGGTTTAACTTACCTCCAAATATCCTCACTACATTTACAGTCCACTCTGCCTTCTAGGGGAGGTGGATCCCAAGAAGCAGGCTTTGTTATTGGGCAGGGACTGAGTGTGAGGATGCTCCCTGGAGATTCTAAGAGCATGAAACTCACTGCCCTACCCAAAGAAAGAAAGACAGGGACACACAGAATCTGAGTAGCCTCTGGCAGGAAGGAGGCAGGGTCTGGCCTGGTTGGGGAAGCTGTAGGAAGGGCTACTCCAGAGGAGAAAGGGGAGGTCATTTAGCTGGCATCTGGAGAGAACTTTGGGGACAGAGCAAAGATGTTTAAAGAGAATATTTATGAATTTTGGCCTCGTGGTATGAAATATATACTCCTCTGTTGCCCCCCAACCTCCTGGAAATATAACATTGTGGATTTGGATCTAATTCCAGGATGTGCGAAAGCTGAGCCTTGATTCAAGGTGGGCATGGAGTGAGATCTGGGCTGTGCACAGGGATCCAGTCACAATGCAATCCTGTTTCTCTCTCCCACTGCTTTCTGCTCCTAAATGAACCCAGGAGGTTAATGAGATCTGCAACCTTTCCAATTTCCCTTAATCTCTCCTCTTTCTTTTTTCAGGGGGAATTTGTCCATATTTTTTGTTGACCTTTTTTTTTTTTGTCACTCATTTCGGAAAATGAGTTTTAAAAATTTCATTCCCCTAATCAGTCAGTTTATCGATATTTGCTGAGTGCCCATTTTGTAGGAGGCAAAATTCTAGGCACCTGGGAGAGTGATGAACACTACAGGCACAGAGACTGTCACCATACAGTTTTGTGAAGAAGACAGACATTAAATAAAGAATTATTAGATGATTTGGTAGATAATTCCAAACGTGTGAAGTCCTATAGTAGAGGAGATGTGGTACCCTTAAAGACTCAGCATCTTCTAAGGGGTCAGGAGAGGCTTCTCAGAGGAAGGGTATTTGGCTGAGTTGTTCTGAAGGATGAGCTGACATGAGCTAGGGAAAAAGAGGAGGAAGAACATTCTACAAAAGGGACCAATAAATTCAAAGTTTGGAGGCACAAGAGAGCACACCATCTTCTAGAATAAGGGTGGCCAGCCTGGGCAGAGCACAGGCTGTGAGGGAGGTGTTGGTAAGATGTGAAGCTGGAGACCTCACCAGGGCCTCTCCTGATGGAGACAGTACAACACAGAGCTAAGCGCATAGGCTATGGAGTCAGAAAGTCTGATTGCCTGCCTCCTAAATTAGGGTGACCTTGAGAAGTTGATCTCTCTAAGTTGGCTCATCTGTAAAACCAGAATACCTGACTCATAGGCTTATTTTGCGAATTACATGACTTAACCCACAAAAATCACTTAGCACAGTGCCTGGCCCTTAGCAAGCACATGATAAGTGAGGCCATGATGAGGAATTTGGATTATACTTTTAAAGCAATGGGAAAACATCAGTGAGTTTTAAGGAGAATTTTGTCATCTGTCTTGTGCTTTTAAAGCATTGTTCTGGCAGCAGAGAGGAAAAGGGGTTAGAGAGGAAAAGGAAATACGGTGGTGTCAATGGGAAGAGGGTGGCAGATGGGGGTCAGGGGTTGACTGGTTCAATGTCCAGTTCAGCCTCCCTCAAACATGCCTTCCTGTGTTGCAGAGGCTGCTGAAGACCAGTTTCCAGCTCAGGTTCTGTAGCAGATAACATTCCATCAATTACATGCATCTGGGAGATTTAGAAGGTAGTCTCAGCTGGCATGATTGGTCATGGCCATTGGCCCTCCCAGCAGGAGCAGCCCAGTGTCAGGCACCAGCAAAAGGGCCACTAGAGGCATCTTCACTGCCTTTGTGACCCCAGATCACCTCTAATGTGATGTTCTTAGGGTCAAAATTTCCAGTGATGGTTTCCTGACTCGCCACCTTCCTGATTGTGGTAGGGGAGCAGTTTCCCTGCTGGGCTCATTTTGTGGTATTGTTCTGGATGTTATTTCTGGAAGCCTAACCCAGAGCCTTCCAGTCCTTCCAAGATTGTGCAAGCTCCTTGTTTCCTGTATTAAAGCCCTTTATACATAAAAACTAAAGTGTTTTCTATTTCCTGCAACTAACCCTAATTGATATAAAGATTAAAATGGACACATAGAGATTATTGTGATATTTTAGACAAGAAACGATGGCTAAACTAGCATACTGTCATGGGAAAATACGTAGAAAGGGATATATCTGAGAGATATTCAAGAGGTTGAATTAACATGACTCAGTGATTGATTATGTGGTTGGGGAGGAATAACAAATGACTCATAAATTATTGACTTGAGAAATTATGTGGGTGATGGTGATATTTCTTAAGGCTATCAGGTTGGAGTTGGAGCAGTTTGGGTAGAAAAATGATGCATTTAATTCTGGACATATTCTGTTTAAGGCATATTTAAAGTAGCCACAAGGAGATGTGGCAAAGTCTGTTGAATATATGAGTCTGGAGTTCAAAGGAAAGGCATGAGCTGGATATTTGTGAATCCATTGTATAAAGATGGTAATTAAAGCCTTCAAAATGAATATAGTTGCTTAGGGCACAAGCAGAGTGAAAATAATTTAGGTTCCAGTTAGATCTTCACAAGATGCCATCATTTAACGGACATTGAAAGAAGAGGAACCCAAAAAGGAGCCAGAAAGGAGCAGCTGGACAGGCAGGAGGAGCACAAAGAGAGAGAAGCCAAGAAAAGGTAGTGAAGCAAAGACTGAGGGAGAGAAACAAGTAAGATGGGAACTAAAAGACGTCCATTAGATTTAGCAAAATTGAGGTCAGAGGTAAAGTGGCAGGGGAAGAAACCAGATTGGAGTGGGCTGAGAAAAGAGTAGGAGGTGAGGCAATGGAGGAGGCACATGTAAACAGCACCGCGGGGCAGCGTTCACCAGCTCATGTGTCAGAAAAGCTCAAAATAACAATAAGAGTGGCAGGAACATCCTGAAAGGTCTCCCTCTGGCCATATATTGAGTTCTCCATAATCTTTCCATAAGGTGGACACTTTATGGTCTTCATATGAAGGAGAAATGTAACCATGAAAAAAACACCAACAATCTAATGCTGAAGTTTGGCTATGCAAGAGAAGAGAAAGGAATGCAGTAGCCATAAAGAAGGTGGGCCTGAGGGAAGGTTTAGTGTTTTAAGATGGGAAAAGCTTGAGCTTGCTTCAGTCCTGTTGGGAAGGAGCCAACAAAAAAGAGAAAGGACTATTGATTCTGCAAGATTCCTGGGAAGACAGAATGGCACAGGGTCCAGAACACAGGAGGAGACATTGGCCTTGAATAGGAGCAGGGATCACTCTGGTCCAACAAGGGGAAAGGAGGGGAAAAAGTCAATGGGTATCTTACGTCAAGTTCCCTGGAAACAGAGCTCAATATGGGGATTTTTGTGTTAGTGACTGATTGAGGGAGTGTTCTCAAGAAAAATACTTAAGGCAGTATGGGAAGCAGGGGTTGCAGGAAAAAGCTAAGCAAAGGTGTGGTTTCAAAAATCCAGCCTCAGCCCAATCCCTCAGGGAGCCCTGGTGTGTGAACTGCTTCTGCTGAGGTTGTCTGTCTTTGAGGCAAGGGGGCTAGACCTCTATATCCCTGCCTCAGGCAGTCATTACCCATTGGCTGCTCTGCTGGAAGTGGAGTGGGGTACATAACCTCCCAGGCATCTCTGGGTAAGGCGGCTTCCGTAATCAAAGGGCATAATCTCACACCTTAGAGAAGGGTGCAGGAGTGACCCATTAGCAGCCAACTCCACAGCAGCTGGGGAATGGGTATGCCTCTCTGTGAAGGATATCTGGGTGGGGTCCCAATAACAGATGTTGTAGGAGTAGTGAAGGAACATATGCATATTTGGTTTCAAGGATAAACAGTAAATGAGGAGGCAAGAGAATCTGAGATTTAAGAAGAGGAGAAAATGTTGAAAATAATAGGAATATGAACTCACCAGGAAAACATAGTAGACTTCCTGGACAGTTGAGGTTGGTGACCATGCATTTCTAGTGGTACCAGTGAGCCAACTTGTGTAATTTCCTCCAGTGGTACCCAACAGTCTAGATGCAGCCATGGAGGAAGCAGTTAGATTCATCTGGGGCTGGAGTCAGTGTAGGTGCTTTGAAAGGACAGAAGATAAGGGACATTTAGGCACTAGTTATGGTCCTTAGGGTCTAGCTGGCATAGTGAGAAGGGGAAGAGACTGATGGAGAGGGAGAAAAGAGATAAGAGTCAATGGCTGGAGGTCGCTATGAGGTTGGAGAATAGATCTGGTGGGGGGTTGTTGAGTGAACAAGCTTAAATGATAGAATTTCATGGGCATATAGAGAGCACTTTGAACATTTGATCTGATAGAGTGGACCATGGGAAAGGAAGGCTGACTGAAGCAAATACCAGAGTCATCAATGAATGAGACTGGAAATGACTGAAAAATAAAGAGCGTGGCAAAGTGGTGTGCAGAGTACTGCAGTGAGAATGCACATGCCTCAAGGGTGATGGGATTTTACTTCCTTTCAAGGCCCTGGGTATCCCTTAAATCCCCCAGTCTAGCAGGATTTGGTCACCAAGGCAACCTCACACTAGGCTCCTTCAATAAGCTGTGATTATTTGGGTTTGTTTCTACCGTTCCTTAGAACTTCTCAAATTCTGTCATATTTTTGTCCCCTTGAGGAAAAATGAACTCAACAGTGTGTTGTATTCACAAGGGAGAGCCAAGGGGCTGTGGTCCAAGGTGAGCATTTCAGCCTCAGTGGAGCCTTGTGTCCTCAGGTTCAGTACCAAAGTAGCATCACTTTAGGACACTGTCAGAGAGAGAAAGACCAGTTTTCTTTGGGGGATAACTTGATGTAAACAACTATTCCCTCAGGTGCTTTGGGAACAGGTAATGTTCCCTCCTTCCTCCCCACCTGGGGAAGGAGGCAGCACATTCAGTGATTTCATGACTGGGCTTCTGGATCCAACTTGCCTGATTTGATTCCCAGTGTGATTTTCTAGCTCTACAAGTGTGTTTCCTCTTCTGTGAAATGGAGCCAATTATACTTCTTAACAAGTTTTTGATAAGAATTGACATGTTGCTGCTCTTAGCACAGCTTCAGGCACATAGAAACTCCTCATTAAAATTTAGTCATTACTATTTTTACAGCAGTCCACCTCCCTTTATAAGTAATGAGGTGTCATGGAAATACTGGCCTTTGGAGTCAATATGGGCTCAAACTCTGGCCTCTCTACTTGTTGGTTGTATGGTCTGGAAAAATTACTTACATCTTAGAACCTTGGTTTCTTTAAATATAAAATGGGAGTAAGCTCATAAAAACAAAGAATAGAATGGTGATTGCCAGGGGCTGTGGAAAGGGGGAGATGGGGAGTTGCTAATTAACAGGCCTAAAATTTCAGTTATGCAAGATGTATAGTTTCTAGAGATCTGCTGTATGACATAGTGCCTACAGATAACAGTACTGGATTGTGCACTTAAATATCTGTTAAGAGGGTAGATCTCATGTTAGGTGTGCTTACCACAATAAACAAACAAATATAAGTTTTAAGTTGTTAATGCAAAAAAATGGGGTAATAGGAATTTCATAAGGATCAAAGAGATAATGTATACAGGAAACTGAGTGGTAAACTACTGCTCACACTGGTCTTTTTGGCTGTGCCACGCAGCTTGCGGGATCTTAGTTCCCTGACCAGGGATCGAACCCAGGCTGCTGGCAGTGAAATCATGGAGTCCTAACCATTGGACCACCAGGGAATTCCCACATTCACAATTATTATTATTTCCCTTTGGAAATGTAACAATGTTAACACTGTTGATAAGAACTAGTTAACTGGACTTTTGTTACTAAATCTAAGGCCTTTTGACCAAAGTGTCTTAAGATTTTTCAACATTGAGAGTGAACAGAGGAAAACGAGCTTGTTACATGTTTAGAGTTTAAGAAGATATGGATGTTTATACAGTGTGAAGCCTTTTATTTTTGTTGACTGTGAAATCCACAAGAGCCCTTAGAGTCCATCCCGCTCACCCATCCTTAACACATGGGGAGCTTTGGCCTCAGAGGATGATGGGACTGCCTCAGTGCTGGGGTGGTACCTGCATTGTGATAGTCTAAAATTTAAAGGTGTATCACAACCACATAAAGCTTGCCAATAAATTACTATTAACTCAACTATAAAAGAAAAAAAGGCAGTTTACATCCATTAAGGACAAAATGACATGGATTTCACTAAGTCAGAGAAATCCGCCCACCAAAGGCACTAGACGTTGAACAGCTGGGTTGGCAGATGAGTTTTAGTGTGTTTTTTCTACTAGTTCAGATCGCTCCTCTTACCTGATAGATGTTCTACAGTCATGATAGGATCTCAGCATGAAGACCAATGGCAATTTCTGATCCAAAGGGAGAGTTTAATTGAATTTTATCCCAGAATGTAAGTGTGGAAGATACTTTCTCCAGGACCATTTCTATTCTTATCTTGAATCCTTCATTGACCAGAATTGCATCTCAAAGGCAGCAATCACTATAGAAGAAATGTCATATTTCAAAAAAAATTCATGTATAAATTCCCTGGCAAGAAATCTCCTTTTTAAAGCCTATGATTGTTTTAATTTTCTTCACCCAGAATGGGCTGTGTCACTCTAATCAGTCCACACGAGCTGCATGTCCAAATCATCTATACACCTCATTGTACTCCACCACCTCAATGTTTTATTCATCAGCACCTGCTTCTCTGAGTGTCACTGAAACTTGTTTTGCTCAGAGTAGCTCCCTTTCAGCCTTTTATCAAATAATCTCCAATCCCCCATTAATAATTTGATGACAAAAAACTGGAGATGTTGTTCTCCACAGTGTGACAAATATGCCAGTGATTTCATTTGAATTACAGCAATGGAGTGTCTACCTTTTCAATCAATGATTTTTCTTCTTTCCTTGGATGATAATCTTTATTATAAGTAGTGTTCAACAAACTTGATAACATTCGCTGGTGATTTTCTATAACAGCAGCCGTACGGAAGTGTAATTTCAAAGTCCCGCAGATCTCATTCAGCTTTATGCTGTTGGATTAAATGCCAAAGTTGTCTTTGTACCATCTGCAAGATTTCTTCTATTCTGAATACTCTTAGTTTGCTCTCAGTTATCTGGTAAATCATTCTGTACATTTGTCACTAGTATTAAATTTTAAAATTAAAGCTGTTCAAGATTATTTTGCCTCTAGTTTTAATAATATGGTAGTAAAATTGATTCCCAAGTGTCACGAACTGTAGAGGTAGATCCACAGGGGAGAAAATCTGATTTTTAAAAGCGTCACACATATCCCTTGGGGTCCTGACTAATAAAAGCATCTCATAATGTCTTAAAACACATTGGCTTATGTTTTTTCTTTTCTTTTCTTTTCTTTTTTAACATCTTTATTGGAGTATAATTGCTTTACAGTGTTGTGTTAGTTTCTGCTGTATAACAAAGTGAATCAGCTTTATGCATACGTATATCCCCATAATTTCCATTAACAAAATAGAGTTGAAAGTAATATGCTTAAACAGGTTTAGGATAAAGAGCATGTTGAAGATAGCAAATATTGGAATATTTATGTATACAGGATTGGTTAAACAAATATAGTAGCTCATGCTATGAATATGCAGCTATTAAAGAGTGCAGTGGGTCAAAATTATTAAAAGGGATGGAATAATTTTTGTTAGCAAAAATTATAATACACAGAGAAGAAAATAATAGTTATGAATCTTTATGCAACAAAAAACTAAGAAGGGAAATATGTATAATAGAAATGCTTAGAAATGTATGAAGAATTTGATAGAACCATATTAATATTGAGAGACTTTGATCCAGGTCTTTTGGAATTTGATAGGTCAATTAAACAAAACATAGGGCACAAATGACATGAATACCACAATTAACAAACTTGAAATATATTTGGTATACTACAAATAGAGAACACACATTTTTACTTTATTTTTTTTTTTTTGCTTATGCTCATGTATAAAATCATGTATAAAAACTGGCCCTTTACTTGGTTACAAGCAAACATAAACAAAAGCCTTAATAAATTCTCCATCTATAAACATTTTTGGACCACAGTGCATAAAAAGACAAATCAATGAAATTACAATCTCCCCCCAAAAAATCCCACTTTGAAATTTTTTTTTAAACTGCCTTTTTTTTTTTTTTTTTTTTTTGCGGTACACGGCCTCTCACTGTTGTGGCCTCACCCGTTGCTGAGCACAGGCTCTGGACACGCAGGCTCAGCGGCCATGGCTCACGGGCCCAGCCACTGTGCGGCATGTGGGATCTTCCCGGACCGGGGCACGAACCCGTGTCCCCTGCATCGGCAGGCGGACTCTCAACCACTGTGCCACCAGGGAAGCCCTAAAAGCTGCCTTTAAAATAGTTTTTTGTTCAAAGAAAAAAATCACAACTGAAATTAAAATGTATTTGTGATTAAAGATATGTAAATCCTTTATCTTAAAACCTTCAGAATGATCTTTCTAAAGTAGAATCAAAACATGTCACCCCCCCTGTTGTTTAAAACACCTCAGTCTATTTCCATAGGAACTTGAATAAAAATTCAGACTTCTTTCATGGCCTTCAAGTGCCTACATGGCCTGTTCCTGCCTAACTCTGCAACCTCACCACTTACATCTCTCCCTTCTATCAGTCCCCAGCAGCCACACTGCCTTTCTTTTCATCCAGCAGAGTGTCAAGGTAATTCTCATCTCAGCTTTTGCCTTTACTTATTTTTTCTGCCTGAAAATTACTTCTTCAGACCAGTGCTATCCAATAGAACTTTCTGTGATGATGGAAATGTTCTATATCTGTGCTGTCCAATATAGTAGCCACTGTCCACACGTGGTTATTGAGCACTTGATGTGTGAATATGGCAACTGATGAACTGGAATTTAAGTTTAATTTAAATTTTTTAACTTATTAAATTAAATTTAATTAATTAAATTTGGTTAGCTAGTGACTATCACTTTGGACAGTGCAGCTCTAAATCTTTGCTAGGCTGTTTCCTTTCATTCATATTTCATTCATCAATATTTCAACATAAATGTTGCCTCAAAGAAACTTTCAGCAGGTGATCAAATAAAGCTTCATGATTCAGTTTTGGTAAGTTGTGTGTTTCTGGGAATTTATTCATTTTTTCTAGGTTATTCAACTTGATATAAAATTATTCATAGTATTCTCTTATAAACCTTTTTGATTTCTGTGACATCAGTTGTAATGTCCCATCTTTCATTTCTGATTTTAGTTGAGACTTCTCTTTTTTTTCACTTAGTTAAATTAAAAGTGTTTGTCAATTTTGTTGATCTTTTAAAAAGACGAACTCTTAGACTGGTTGAATTTTTTCTGTTTTCTATTTCATCTACCTCTGCTCTAATTTTTATTATTTCCTCCTTCTGTTAATTTTGGCTTTAGTTTGTTTTTCTTTTTCTAGTTTTTCTCTTTGAGCTATAAAGTCAGGTTGTTGACTTGAGATCTTTCTTCTTTTTTATGTAAGTATTTACAGCTATAAACTTCCCTCTTAGCACCGCTTTTATTGCATCCCATAACTTTTGGTATTTTGTGTTTTTACTTTCATTTGTCTCAAGGTATTTTCTAATTTCCCTTGTTACTTCTTCTTTGACTCTTTTGGTTGCTTAAGAGTGTGCTTTTTGGGACTTGCCTGGTGGTCCTGTGGCTGAGAACCTGAGCTCCTAATGCAAGGGGCTTGGGTTCGATCCCTGGTCAGGGAACTAGATCCCACATGCTGCAACTAAGAGTTCACATGCCGCAAATAAAAAGACCCCACATGCAGCAACAAAGGTCCCGCACACATGCAGCAACTGAGATCCAGTGCAGCCAAATAAATAAATAAATAGTGTGTTGTTTAATTTCCATGTATCTGTGGATTTTCCAGTTTTTGTTCTGCTACTGATTTCTAATTTTATTCCATTGTGATCAGAAAAGATACTTTGTATGATTTTAATCTTCTTGAGTTTGTTAAGACTTATTCTGTGGTAGTCTATCCTGGAGAATATTCCATTTGCACTTGAGAAGAATGCATATTCTGCTATTATTTGGTGGTGTGTTTTGTATACATCCAATAGGTCTAACTGGCCTATAGTGTTGTTCATGTCCTCTTTTCCCTACTGATATTCAGTCTAGTTTTCTATCCATTATTGAAAGTGTGATATTGAAGTCTCCTATTATTGTGCTGCTATTTCTCCCTCCAAGTCTGTCAAAGCTTGCTTCATATATTTAGGAGCTCTGAGGTTTAGGGTATAAATATTTATCATTATCATATCTTCTTGGTGAATTGACCTTTTTATCATTTATAATACCCTTCTTTGTCTCTTGTAACAGTTTTTGACTTAAAGTCTACTTTGTCTGATATTTGTATAGCCACTCCTGCTCTCTTCTGGTTACTATTTGCATGGAATATCTTCTTCCATTCTTTGACTTTCAGCCTGTGTATCCTTAAAGATAAAGTGAGTCTCTTGTAGACAGCATATTGTTGGGTGCTATTTTAATACATTCAGCCAGTCTCTGTCTTTTCACTGGTGAGTTTAATCCATTTACATTTAAAGTAATTACTGATAGGGAAAGGCTTGCTATTGCCATTTTGTTAACTGTTTTCTGTGTATCTCATAACGTTTTTTGTCCCTCCATTCCTTTCTTACTGTATTCTTTTGTGTTTTATAGTGATGTGCTTTGATTTCCTTCTCATTTCCTTTTGTGTATATTCTATAGACATTTTCATTGTGGTTATCATTGCAATCACATAAACCGTCTTAAAGTTATAGCATTCTATATTAAACTGATAACAGCTTCAATCACATACAAAAACTCTATCCTTTACAAATTCACCCCACCTCACCACTTTGTTATTGATGTCACAAATTACATCTTTAGATGTTTCATGCCTATGAACATATATTTATTTTTTATGTTTTTGCCTCTAATTCCATGCACCAAAATTACAATAATACAGTTTACACATTTGTCCATGTATTTACCTTTACTGGAGAACATTATATTTTTGTACAGCTTCATGTTGCTGTCTGCCATCTTTTTGTTTCAACTGCAAAGACTCCCTTTAGCATTTCTTGTAGGACAGGTCTAGTTGTAGTGAACTCTCTTGGATTTTGTTCATCTGGGAAAGTCTTAATTTCTCCTTCCTTTTGAAGGACAGTTTTGCCAGATGTAGTGTCCTTGGTTAGGTTCCTTTTTTTCTTTCAGCCCTCTTAATATATTATTCTACTGCCTTCTGGCATGTTGAGTTTCTGCTGATAAAACCACTGAGAATCTTACAGAGGATCCTTGTACATAAGGAGTCAATTTTCTTTTGCTGTTTTCAAGATTCTCTCTTTATTGTTGACTTTTGACAGTTTGTAATGTGACTCATTTACTGGGTCTTTTTTGGTTTATCAGAGTTGGAGTTCTTTGAGTTTCTTAACTATGTATGTCCATTTCTTTCCCCATATTTCAATTATTATTTCTTCTGATAAGCTCTCTGCACTTTCCTCTCTCTCTCTTCTCCTTTTGGAATCCCCTTAATGAATATACTGATCTACATTATGGTATAATGCATATATTGATCTACTTTCTAGTATCCCATAAATCCCTTAGGTGCTCTTCACTTTCCTTTGTTCTCTTTTTCTTTTTGCTTCTCTAAGTGGACAATTTCCAATAACCTATCTTCAAGTTCACTGATTCTTTCTTCTGTCTGATCAAGTGTACTGTTAAACCCCTCTAGTAAAATTGTCAACTCAATTATGTAATTTTCAGCTCCATACTTTCTGTTCTGTGCTTCTTAATAGTTTCTATCTCTTTGTTGATATTCTCATTTTGTTTATCCATTGTTTTCCTTAGTTCATTTAGTTGTATATCTGTGCTCTCTTTCAGTTCATTGAACATCTTTATGACAGTTATTTAAATTCTGTGTCAGGCAGCTTATATCTCTTCATTTCTTTAAGGTATGTTTCTGGAGTTTTATTTTGTTCCTCTGATTGAGCCATGTCTCCACAATTCTTTGTATGCCTTGTGATCTTTTCTTGATATTTGGACATTTGAATAAGCAGCCACCTCTCCTAGTCATTACAGACTGGCTTTGTGCAGGAAAAGACCTTCACAATGAGCATGGCTAGAGGTTATAGGATCTTCCAAAGTCTTTCTGATCTTTGGTTCCCTTTGACGTCTGCCTGCAGAACTTCAGCTATAATGTCCTGCAATACTTGCCTCTGTTTTCAGCAGCTTCCAAACTCTGGCACCAGTGCCCTCAGTACTCCAAGTCAGGCAAAACAGAAACCAGTCCCTCAGGCAGCCCCCAGACAAGCCAAAATGTTGGGTGCACAGTCTTCTCTTTGTTTCAGACCCAAAGAAGAACCCCTGGTATTGGGGGTGGGGGATGCCTCACTAAGCTGTGTAGAGGGAGGGGAAAGAATCGTTATGCAAAATGCCACAAAATTTTCTACATCTTTCTCTGGAATCTTTTCTTGGTTTTACATTGGCCTGGATGCTGTAGCTTCTCAACTGTCTCTAGAGTTCTCACAGAGTTATTATGCCCCATATATTGTTGTTAACTCATTGTTTCAGGGTGGGGGAGGTGGAAGGCCTGGAGCATCCTAGTCTGCTGTAATGGTTTAACTCTGATGTACTATAAACAAAGGACTGGGCATCTAGAAGGAGAAAGAAGCTCTTCATTGCTTATTATTTTGCACTATTTGAAACAGTTCAAGCTATACTTTTTGTTTTTTTTTTTTTTGGTACACGGGCCTCTCACTGTTGTGGCCTGTCCCGTTGTGGAGCACAGGCTCTGGACGCACAGGCTCAGCGGCCATGGCTCACAGGCCCAGCCGCTCCGCGGCATGTGGGATCTTCCCGGACCGGGGCACGAACCCGTGTCCCCTGCATCGGCAGGTGAACTCTCAACCACTGTGCCACCAGGGAAGCCCCAAACTATATTATTTTTTAAAAATTAAGAAATATTATTGAAACAGGCAATATGTACAATGTCTATTATGGAAAATCTGAGAAGAGAGAGGCTAGAGAGGTGGCCCTATGTTTCAAAAAGGTCTAGTCAGGAAAAGTGAATCCACACCAGCTGTCCAAATAAAGAGAATTTAATATGGAAGACTCATTATAAAGGTACAAATATGTTTGGAAGATTTGAGAAGTCAAACAGGGTTAGTGAGGCAGCCCAGAGATTAGTAATACAGATAATAGGGTTGACCATGGAGGAGACTAATCACTACCAGTGAGGCTACTCCTCAGTGATGTCTCACCTCCTATTGGATGAACCTACCTAGAAACCAGTTGACAAGGGAGCCTTGGAAACAGAGTTTTCAGGGGTCAGCTCCTTGCATACAGAGCAGAACAGGGCAATGAACAAAAGGTAAATGACTAGCACATTCTATAACGCTTGATAGTTCTCTACAAAAGTGGAGATCACTTTGGATAAAGGAACTATGACATGTAAATTCTTTATGTGCAAACATTATGATCTTGAAGAAATTGTTCAATCTTACTGTAAAAGTAAGTAATTATTCAAAAGTAATTATTCAATCTCAGCTGTAAAATGGGGATGATAAAAGCACCTACTGGACAGAATTTTGAGGCTTAAATAAGTTAAAGTATGTAAAGTTTTCAGAACAGTGCATGCAAGTGCTTGATAAATGTTTACTATCAGTATAAACGTTAATGAAATTCAGGACTATAAGCAAATATTAATGCATATAATGTAACCATGGTTCCCTAACTTGTGAACTTATTGGACTTGCCCGTAAGCATCCTGATGTTTGGATTTCCCTAGTGGCACAGTGGTTAAGAATCTGCCTGCCAATGCAGGGGTCATGTGTTCGATCCCTGGTGCAGGAAGATCCCACATGCCATGGGGCCATGTGCCACAACTACTGAGCTTATGCTCTGGAGCCCTCAAGCCACAACTACTGAAGCCCACATGCCTAGAGCCCATGCTCCACAATCAGGGAAGCCACTGCAATGAGAAGCCCATGCACCACAACAAAGAGTAACCCCTGCTCGCTGCAACTAGAGAAAGCCCATGTGCTGCAATGAAGACTCAATGCAGCCAAAAATAAATGAATGAATTAATAAATAAATAAATTTATTTTTAAAAAAGTGGAGATCAAACTAAACTTTTAACAATGGAGGAGCTTTGGGATAAGTGAGAGGAGGAGAAGAGGGTGTCAAGGGTGAAAATAAACATGAAGCTTGGAAGATTGATGAGGCAACTCAAGATGGAGTTGTTGGAGATGAGATTGGTTTAGGAGAGTGGATCCCCATCTTGTGTAGTTTTGAGCAATAGGAATTTATGGAGGATCATAACAAAATAGTGTTTTAGGCAAATTAGCTTGGCATATGTGCAGAGGGCAAATTGAAAGGGGCTTAAATTGGAGTTGAGGATACTTTTAAAACCCCACCTGAGACCACAATTAGAAGCATGAAAATTATGAAAGGAAAAATCTCATTGGTAAAGGCATATATGCAGTAAGGGTAGTAAATCAACCACATATAAATCTGTTAGGAAGGTTAAAAGACAAAAGTAGTAAAATCACTTATATCTACAAAAAGTAGTTAATGGATACACACACAAAAAATGATGTAAAATATAATGTCAAAATGTGGTGGGAGGGCTTCCCTGGTGGCTCAGTGGTTAAGAATCCGCCTACCAATGCAGGGGACACAGGTTCAAGCCCTGGTCCAGGAAGATCCCACATGCCGCGGAGCAGCCAAGTCTGTGCACCACAACTACTGAGCTTGTGCTCTATAACCTGCAAACCACAACTACTGAACCCACATGCCACAAGTACTTAAGCCCGTGAGCCTAGAGCCTGTGCTCCACATCAAGAGAAGCCACCGCAATGAGAAGCCTGTGCACCACAACAAAGAGTAGCCCCCACTCACTGCAACTAGAGAAACTCTGCACGCACCAATGAAGACCCAACACAGCCAAAAAACAAAACAAAACAAAACAAAACAAAACAAAACAAACAATGTGGTGGGAATGGAGTAAATATGCAGGGTGTTTAAAATGTATTTGAGCTTAAGAGATTAGCAACTAAAATAATCGTGTGTGTGTGTGTGTGTGTGTGTGTGTGTGTGTGTGTATCATGGTAGCCACACAAAAAAGAGAAAGGAATCCAAACATAACACTAAAAACAGATGTCAAATCACAAGGAAAGAGAGCAACAGAAGAAAAGAACAAAAAAGGACCTACAAAAAAAACAACCCCCAAAATAATGAACAAAATGGCAATAACTACATACCTATCAACAATTACTTTAAATGTAAATGGACTAAATGTCCTAATCAAAAGGCATAGAGTGGCTGAATGGTTACAGAAACAATATGCATATACATATGTTGTCTACAAAAGACTCATTTCAGGTCTAAAGACACACACAGGCTGAAGGTGAGGGGATGGAAAAGGGTATTCCATGTAAATGAAAATCAAAAGAAAGCTGGGGTAGCAATACTTAAATCAGACAAAATAGACTTTAAATAAAGACTGTGACAAGAGACAAGGAAGAACACTACATAATGATCAAGGGATCAATCCAAGAAGAAGATATAATAATTATAAATATATATGCACCCAACATAGGTCCACCTAAATGCATAAAGTAAAATTAACAGACATAAAAGGAGAAATTGACAGTAACACAATAATAGTAGGGGACTTTAACACCCCACTTACATCAATGGACAAAGCATCCAGACAGAAAATCAATAAGGAAACACTGACCTTAATTAACACATTAGACCAGATGAACTTAATAGATACATATAGAACATTCCATCAAAAAGCAGCAGAATACACATTCTTTTCAAGTACACATTTAACATTCTCCAGGATAGATTATATTCTAGGCCACAAGTCTCAGTAAATTTAAGAAAATTGAAATTGTGTCAAGCACCTTTTCCAATCACAATATAATGAGACAAGAAATCAACTACCAGAAAAAAACTGCAAAAAACACAAACACATGGAGGCTAGACAATATGCTCCTAAACAACCAATGGGTCACTGAAAAAAATCAAATAAGAAATTTAAAAATACCTAGAGACAAGTAAAAACAAAAACACAACAATCCAAAATCTATGGGATATGGCAACATCAGTTCTAAGAGGGAAGTTTTTAGCAATACAAGTCTACCTCAGGAAACAAGAAAAATCACAAATAAACAACCTAACCTTACATCAAAAGGAACTAGAAAAAGAGAAACAAATAAAACCCAATAGTAGAAGGAAAAAAAGTCTTAAAGATCAGAGCAGTAATAAATAAAATAGAGACTAAAAAAATAGAAAAGATCAATGAAACTAAGAGCTGGTTCTTTGAAAAGATAAACAAAATTGATAAACCTTTATCTAGACTCATCACAAAAAACAAGAGTGCCCAAATCAATAAAATCAGAAATGAAAAAGTAAAGGTACAACACACCACAGAAATACAAAGTATCATAAGAGATTACTATAAGCAATTATGGGCCAAAAAATGGACAACCTGGAAGCAATGGATGAATCCCTAGAAACATACAATCTCCTGAGACTGAAACAGGAAGAAATAAAAATCTTGAACAGACCAATGACCAGTAATAAAATTGAATCAGTAATTTAAAATACTCCCTCCCCAAAAAAGTCCATGACCTGATGGCTTCACAGATGAATTCTACCAAACGTTTAGAGAAGAGTTAACACTTATCCTTCTCAAATAATTCCAAAAACTCACAAAGGAAGGAATGCTCCTGAACTCATTCTACAAGGCTAGCATCATCCCGATACCAAAATCAGGCAAAGATATCACAAAAAAAGAAACTACAGGCCAGTATCACTGATGAGCATAGATGCAAAAATCCTCAACAAAATATTAGCAAAATGAATTCAACTATACATTAAAAAGATCATAAACCATGATCAAATGGGATTTATCCCAGGCGTGCAAGTGTAGTTCAATCTCCACAAAACAATCAATGTGATACACCACATTAACAAACTGAAGAATAACTCATATATGTAGAATCCAGAAAAATGGTATAGATGAACTTATTTGCAAAGCAGAAATAGAGACACAGATGTAGAGAACAAATGTATGAATACCAATGGGGGAAGGGGGGTAGGACGGATTGGGAGATTGGGATTGACATATATACACTACTATGTATAAAATAGATAACTAATGAGAACCAACTGAATAGCACAGGAAACTCTACTCAATGCTCTATGGTGATCTAAATGGGAAGGAAATCCAAAAAAGAGGGATATATATGTATAGCTGATTCATATACATATATATATATATGTATATGTATAGCTGATTCACTTTGCTGTACAGCAGAAACTAACACAACATTGTAAAGCAAGTATACTCCAATAAAAAATCATATGATCATTTCAATAAACACAGAAAAAGTTTCTGACAAAATTCAATATCCATTTATATCCACAAGAGGGTATAGAGGGAACTTACCTCAACATAATAAAGGCCATATGTAATAAACCTACAGCCAACTTCACACTCAATTGTGAAAAGCCAAATTTCTTGCTACTCCTATTCAACATAATATTGGAAGTCCTAGCCACAGCAATCAGACTAGAAAAAGAAATAAAAGGAATCCAAATTGGAAAGGAAGAAGTAAAATTGTCACTATTTGCAGATGACATGACACTATACATAGAAAATCTTAAGATGCCACCAAAAAACTACTAGAGCACATCAATGAATTTGGTAAAGTTGCAGGATAAGAAATTAATATATAGAAATCTGTTGCATTTCTATACACTAACAATGAAATATCAGAAAGAGAAATTAAAGAAATAATCCCATTTACAATCTCATCAAAAAGAATAAAATACCTAGGAATAAATCTAAATAAGCAAGTAAAAGATGTGTACTCAGCGGGCTTCCCTGGTGGCGCAGTGGTTGAGAGTCCACCTGCCAATGCAGGGGACACAGGTTCATACCCCAGTCTGGGAAGATCCCACATGCCGCAGAGCGGCTGGGCCTGTGAGCCATGGCCACTGAGCCTGAGCGTCCGGAGCCTGTGCTCTGCCATGGGAGAGGTCACAACAGCGAGAGGCCCGCGTACCACAAAAAAAAAAAAAAAAAAAAAAAGATGTGTACTCAGAAAACTATAAGACATTGATGAAAGAAATTGAAAACAACACAGACAGGTGGAAAAATATACTTTGTTCATGGATTGGAAGAATTAATATTGTTAAAGCGTCCATACTACCCAAGGCAATCTACAGATTTAATTCAATCCCTGTCAAAATAACTTACAGTTTTCACCAGACTAGAAGAAATTATCCTAAAATTTATATGGAACCACAAAAGATCCTGAACTGCCAAAGCAATCTTGAGAAAAAAGAACAAAGCTGGAGGTATTATGCTCTCTGACTTCAGACTATACTACAAAGCTTCAGCAATCAAAACAGCATGGTACTGGCACAAAAACAGACACATAGATCAAGGGAACAGAATAGAGAGCACAGAAATATACCCATGCACCTACAGTCAATTAACCTACAACAAAGGAGCCAAGAAAATACAATGGGGAAAAGTCAGTTTCTTTAATTAATGTACTGGGAAAACTGGACAGTCACATGTAAAACAATGAGATTTGAACATTTCCTCACACCATATACAAAAATTAACTCAAAAGGGATTAAAGACCTACATATAAAACCTGAAACTATGGAACTCCTAGAAGACAACGTAGGCAGAACACTGACTTAAATCATAGCATGGATCTGTCTCCTAAGGCAAAAGAAATAAAAGCAAAAATAAACAAATGGGACCTAATTAAACTTAATAGCTTTTGCACAGCAAAAGAAACCATCAAGAAAATGAAAAGACAGCCTATGGAATGGAAAAAAGTATTTGCAAATGATATGACAGATAAGGGGTAATATCCAAAATACATAAATAGCTCATATAACTCAATAACAACAACAACAACGCCCAACCTGATTAAAAAATGGGCAGAGGACCTGAATAGACATTTTTTCAAAGAAGACATACAGATGGCTAACAAGCATATGAAAAGATGCACAACGTTGCTAATTGTCAGAGAAATGTAATTCAAAACCACAATGAGACATCATTTCACACCTGTCAGAATGGCTATCATCAAAAAGACCACAAATAACTAATGTTGGTGAGAATGTGGAGAAAAGGGAACCCTAGTTGGTGGGAACAAGCAACAATTGAAAACAGTATGGAGGTTCCTCAAAAAACTGGAAATAGAACTACCATATGATCCAGCATTTCCGCTCTTGGGTATATATCTGAAGTAAACAAAAACATTAATTCAAAAAGATACATGCACTCCAATGTTCATGGCAACATTATTTACAATAGCCGAGATATGGAAGCAACCTAAGTGTCTATCAACAGATGAATGGATAAAGAAGAATATTACTCAGCCATAAAAAAGAATGAAAATTTCCCATTTGCAATAACATGGATGGACCTGGAGGGCATTATGCTTAGTGAAAATAAGTCAGATGAAGAAAGACAAGTGCTGTATGCTACCACTGTTATGTGGAGTCTAACAAATGAAACAAATAAATTAATATAACCAAACAGATATAGATTTGCAGATATAGAGAACAAACTGTGGTTACTAGTAGGGAGAGGGAAGGGGGAGGAGCAAGATAGGGGCAGGGGATTAAGAGGTACAAACAACTATGCATAAAACAAATAAGCTGCAAGGCTATGTTGTAGTACACCGGGAATATAGTCAATATTTTATAATAACTTTAAAGGGAGTATAATCTATAAAATATTGAATGACTGTGTTGCACACCTGAAACTAATATAATAAAATTAATTAATTAAATTAAAAATAAAAGCTTGCTTGAGTATTTCCTAAGGATTTTGCACAATTAGTATTAGATACAGACAGCCTAGACAAGACCAATCTGAGCAAATGTATCTTATTTCTCTTTTAAGATGCAGAAACAAGAAACTTCAACTTTGCAGAGCACTATATTTTCCAATAGGAAATCCATATCTTCTTTCTGTTTTCTGAAGTAATTTTCTATAAATTCTTGGACAAAGAAAGGAAAATCTGGAGGCCACATTCTGGGTCATCTTGGTCAACACATTTCCCTTGAATGATTCAGATCATTCAGATAAGTGTTTCTCTGAATTATTCATATAGTATCCTCAGTTCTCCACTTTGTTTTTTAGACGTAGCTCTAGGCTCTAGGTCCAAGGTCCCACTGGGTTCTTTATTGAGGTCTTCTTTGTTTTGTCTGCCCCATACCCTCTTCTGAGTATATTGCCCTTTTTCCTGCAGTGATAACCACTGCTGATCCCAGTTCTCTGCTTTCACAGCCACAGAGGTGTGTCCGCAACCCAGGCCACATGGGTTCTTCCCTAAGATATTTTGAACTGGAGCTGGGGCAAAGATGTGGCTACTCAATATGAAATGAGACTCAATTTCAACCATGTTGTTTACCATGGGTCAGAGAGAATGAACTTAACACATTGAAAGAGGCCAAGAAAAAAACAAAAAACAAAGCTTTATCCTTGGTTCCTGTTGTCCCTTGGCCTGGCTGCATCCTTGCTCTTACCACAGTTATGTGAAAAAATACTTTCCCCTTTTTAACCAAACTGATTCAAATTGGGTTTCCGTCACTTGCGATCAGAACATGTCATGTACAGCCCTTCAAGTGTATACAAACTATTTTGGGGAACCAAATTCTCAGAGGGGTCAGAGGTCCAAGGTAGGTTAAGAATCCCTTTTCTAGGCTCTCTAGTGGGTTATTTACCTTATCTTGCTCCTATTTTTTGGTCTTTGGGTTCTTCACCCAGAGATCGGCCCTACTCACCCAGGGTATGAACCAAAGACAGGGATCATCCCTTCTGGAAGAAAGTTCTAGAAGGGGCTTCTTCCTGGAAGAAAGAGCTATGGGGAGTATAAGGAGTGTCCTGTTGGCCGGCAACGAGAGGCATATGGACTGTATGAGAGGCACGCTGGCAGAGCATGGATTCTAGAACTAGGCTGTCTGAATTTGAACCCCACCCCTCCCACAAACTGACTCTATAATCTTACAGAATTTACTTATTTTCTCTGTGCTCTAGTTCCCTCATCTGTAAAATGGGGAGGCCTATATCCACCAGACACCCAGACCACCATCTTATCAGCTAAAGGACAAACAGAAAGACCAAGGCTTTTTCCCAATAATTCTAGTAAAAGTCCCAGCAATGAGTCTGATGGGCCAGCCTTGAGTCATATGCCCTTTTATGAATCAATCAGAGGACTGAAATAGTCTGAATGGTTAGCCCTGAGTCATGTGACCATCTATGAAACAGGAGAAGAGGCAGTGCTAAAAAGCCATACAGTCTGAGAGTGGAGGTGGGATGGTTCCTCAAAGGAAGTCAAGAGTCCTTGAGCAGCACAAAGGGAAGTGGACACAGCTCCCCTGTGGTGGACTGTGAACCTCCTGTGTGTGGAGATGACAGCTCATGCTTTTCTAAGCACAATCTTACGTACTGTGAGTGCATAGTAAGTGCTCAAGAAATAATCTTCCCTTTAGCCTGGCTATCACCAGACCTGACTGATATTGAAAACTCCTTGATTCTCAGTGTTATGATTCCATCCTGCTTTTTAGGCAGAAAAGTCTAGGGCAATACTTATGATCAGAAATATAGCACAAACACTTAAAAAAACCTTTCTCTGACTTTGTTCAAAGTTGTGAAGGTGTTCAGTAGCCTCAGACTCAGACTTTGAGCAGCAGACTGCCAGGCATCTTTGGAAACGCAGATGGGGCTAATAGTCTTTCAAATGCATGCGGGTCACATGACTCAGGGCTAGCCATTCAAGTACATGGTCAAATATGGACCAGGTCTAGTGCTGTCAGTTTAAACAGGTCTTTATGTGGACACCATGTAGGGTGCCAGTGAGCACTAAGTTTCTCAGGATCCCTATGGGGACACTGCTGCAGTGGATTTGTGGCCCTGGCCAGCCTGGGATGGAGACCTCCCAGGACACAGTTGGGTTTTGCTTTTCAGCTAATATGCTGTGGAAAGGAAGTGTTTGCCTGTCTGTAAATCTGCTCAAGCCCAAATGCCGAGACAATTCTTTAAACACAAGCAAAATCTGACCAATATAATAACACTGATGGAGGCTGCCTGGTTAAATGTCATGAAAAAAGGGAATTAGGATAATAACAAGAACAAGGAGAAAATCTCCCTCTGTCTTCTAGCCAGCAGCTCCGAGGCTGCTCCCTCTAGGGAGTGCTGATGGCCGGCTCAGGGAAGGAGAGTGGGTGACTGGGTGCCTTGGATTCCTCCAGCAGGTGTGAATTTGGGGCAGGGAGCCTTGACAAGGTTTTGGTCATTAGACTCTTTTAAAATATAAGAATGCCATTGGGAAGAATCACATGGTCAGATCCTAACAGGTAATCTTTTGTTGGAAAGAGAGAGAAAGACAAAGAGAGACGGAGAGGGACTATATGAGCATGTGTGTCTTGATACTCTGCATATGATTACGTCATTATCTCTTGTTGTTGGTAAAAAGGGACGATCTAGAGAAAGGAGCAGCTCCTGGAAAGACTCATCATAGTGAGTGGGCAGGAGCAAAACAGCTTTGTAATTCATGGACATCTGGTGGAGGAAGAGGAAGTGGAGGGTGTGCTAGTAAATACCGTCTGCTGTTCCTGCCCAGCATCACTGGCCCTTTCTGCTGGGAACTCCTTTAGCCCTTTACCCATGGGGTCAGTCTTGATAGTACATGCCCCTCCTATAGCCATAGTTGATTGGTCAGAGGTGGGCACCTGACCTAAGATGGGCCAATGATAGTATCCCTGCCATCACGGCCATGGCTGATTGGTCTAGGAAGGAGCCTCTGATCCACTTGATTCAATAAGCCTATTCCCTAGGAATCTATATTAGAACCACAGAGCTTGTCCGTCCAATGTCTCTCTGGTGGATGAAGTTAATATGGAGCTGCTGGTAGCCACGTTCTCTGCCGTGTAGACAAAGCCTCTCTGCAGGGAGTGGGAGGTGAAGCCGAGGTGTAGAAGGGAGCAGGGATGCAGGCGTTTAGTGGCATTTGAGTCCTGGCCTCCATCTGCTCCTGAGGCCCATCCCTGCCTTTCTGTGGCTGACTGGCCAAACTTTCCTTGGATTCCCTTGAGCCTACAAACTTCCTTTATTGCTTTAGCAGTTTCCAGTGGCTTCTGTTACTTGTGGCTGAAAGAGTCCTAACAGCACAGGCACTTAACAATGGTCCTGAGAAGACAGAATGTGGAAACGTGGTTGCTAGGGCCTGGGAGGAGGGGGAATGGGGAATTGTTTAATGGGTAAAGAGTTTCAGTTTTGCAAGATGAAGAGAGTTCTGGAGATTGGTTGCACAACAGTGTGAATGTGCTTAACACTACTGAACACTACACTTAAAAATGGTTAGAAAGGTAAATTTTATTACTGTATTTTACCACAATTTTTTTAAATGGCCCTGAGAAGAACAAAACAAAACACACCTCCCACAAATTTCAAAGTCAAGGGTCAGTCTTGCGGTGGATTCAGACCACCAATTATTTTCTCAATATCAGCTTTGCAACTGAGCTTGAAACTTTTTTCACCCCAATCTGACTAGATCTCATCACTGGTCACCCCTGCTTTGTGTGACCTCATTTTAAAAACATGGGGTCTACAAGGCCAAGCTCTAATAAGTAATTCAGAAGACACATTGGTTCCCTCAGAACCAAGTTCATTCAATTTCTTCCAAAGCCTTGTAGAAATGATGTGGGGTCCTCAACCTTGTGTCCACCCTCCATCAGCCCAGATGACTGACGGTGGCCTGAGCAGATGCACACGTGTGGGAGGGAGGGCTTCAGTCTTGACATAGGTCTCACAAAGGGCGAGAGAAAGAGCCTCTTGTTCACAGCTCAATTTTAAAATCCTTTTGTGTGGCTGATATTGGGGGAAGGGGATCCTAATGGACCCAATACGATCCCCAGTGCAGCCACAGTCTCCTGAACAAGTTGGCTGAATGAGGGTGATAAGGGAGATAAGGCAGTGCATCTTCCCACTTTGGGAAGCTTTTCTCCAAGGGCTCAGCCAGAGGCAAAACAATCAACAAAGACAGGATTTCAATAAAGAAAACTGCAGAGCTGATTCCCCTTTAGTGCATTGAAAAGACCTATCAATCACAAATACAGAGCTTTGTCCTCCAGATACCCAAATATTTTGTAAGTATTTGTGTGTATAATATTCTTATCCACAAACCAAGAAATCCCTTTCTTTTCAAAATGTGCTATTAAAGATAATAAAAAATCTTCAAACATCGAAAGGGAATTGACTTGTCAAGATGAAAATCTGTCCCCTGCCAAGAGGTAAAAATGGAAAAAGATGTTTATAAATTATATTGTGGAGAAGGTGAGTTTGAGTTTTAAGAGACACGGAAGAAGCTGTGGGGGTGGGAGTCATAGACCTGCCTGCTGAAACACATTTCTTTTCTGAGCTAAACGCAGGAGGTGTTTTAAAGTGCAAAGTGTAAATTTTTAAAGTCCTGCGGCTTTAAATCTATGCATATTAGTGTCCCTGAGGACACCCTGACCAGTAGCTCCACTGCTGATGCTACACATTAACATTCTGGGTGGCAGCAAGATAATTTGATTTTACCAAATTTGAGAAGCTATTTATAAAAGCAGAATTGAAATAAATCATCATCCTGCAAATGCTGGCTGCTGGACTTTGAGGGAAGGTGAGAATCGTGAGACTGTGCAGTGTGAAAAAAAATGAAAACAGTTCCCTTCTGAGCACCCGGCTGGGATGCTGTAGTCGAATCACCAGCTCTCTCTGCTGGAACCAACCGTCCTGCTGATGTCAAGCTTGCTCAGCACTCCTCTCAGTGCTGTGTGAGTCTAGACTAGCCCTTACCCTGGCCTTGCTCTTCTTTTCTTCTTTTTTCCTTCCTATTTCAAGGACACATATATACACTGGCGTTCATCCTTAACTACTTCTGCGAAAATGTGATTCACCTTTTCAAGAGGGCCAATTGCTCTGGAAGAAGTTTCTTCGGACTCAGAAAGATTGATAGAAATACATGTTCTGCTTTTTTTTTTTTTTTTTTTTTACAAAATCCTTAGAAATGGACTTGGACAAAATTATGCAATAGACAAGGTATATCTCGGTCACATTAGCCCATAACTCCTATTGGCATAGCCCTCCTATGGACCAACCTGGTTTACTTTCCTACAGTCCATGCAGGCACCCTTTGACCTCTGGAGCTTCTCCTGAACCTGTTTTCCATCCCTCAGATCTCTCTCTTTTCTAGGGAATAACAGGTGATAATGGTTTAGTCACCAGATAACAAACTCTACTCAGTTAACTTTCAAGGGAAGAAATCTGTAATTTAGTCAGAACATAAATTTTTAGCAAGTCCTTGCAGTGCAGTTGGTGTTATTGGAGGGTATTTAAAACACAGCAGGTGTCCAGTGAGGTAGGGCGATTAGGGGGCAGTCAGTGTGATGGCAGTCTTTCTGCTCCTGGCCTGCCACTAGGGTTAACTTGACATTCGATTAACTTCCTTCTCACCAGACCATGCTGGTTCACTTTTCTGCTCATGGATTTGCTGAAAATAAAAGTAGCTGCCTGGTATTTTAAAAAGGCAGGCATTATTACCTCTAGCCAAAATGATAGCACAGCAGCAGGAACAAGGGGGCCCATCGACCAAGAGGACCCCCAGCTTGTGGGGGGGTCCCCACTACCATCTTCCCACTTGCCATGTCTAGACTTTGCCAGCGTGGAGCTAGCCTACCAGAACAACGCCAAGGAAAAGAAGTTCAGAATTTGTTTTGATGCTGAGGTGACGTACAGATCTCTATCGGTGACCCTAACAATTGAAATCTTTTTAGAGGGTGTGAGTTTATGTGAAAAACCATAAAGCTGTCATACAAAATGACCCCAATCATTGGTTAGGTAAAGTGTGTGCTACGATGGTTCTTGCAATGACTAGTTCCAAGAAGGGGATGATGGAGTTAGCTCCTGTCTGGCTTCCAGGTAGTTGGGAAGTTCTGAGATTGACAACTGACATTGCTACATTACTTGATAATAACAAAAAAGATGTGCAGGAGAGCAGATTGTTAAATTTAACAAAACAGCAACAACAACAAAAAACAGAAAATTATTCAGGGAATTACGTATCTGCTCTATTTGTTGAGATAATTCCCCAGCATTTCTCTGGACCAAGATCCAAGTCTGTTTCCCTTGGCTCGTGTGTGCGCACATTTGTATATGTCTAAGCCCTCAGAACAGACTTCACAGACCATGAGAAGCACACAAAGTGTATTTTAGGTCAAAGCCAGCAAGTGTGCTTGTGTGTGCATATTTGTGCACATGTGTGCATGTGTGTGAATGTGTGTGATTGATGCTATATGCTGGCAAGACTACAAAAACTTGATGAAAAGCAGATTGAAGGCAGCATGGAATTGCCCTGTTCACCAGCAGTGCTGAACACCTGCTGTTCCCGGAAAGGATCCAAGGCACTAAGTTGTTCCCCACTCCTCTGTTCTTGCAATCATGTCTCATGAGCTGGAAGGTCCTCTTCTATACATCATTCAAGGCTCAGCTTAAGCATCTCTTTCAAAGCCTTCCTTGACTGTAAAAAGGCAGTTAGCCATTTCTCCCATGGTGCCCACTACACCTTGCATTCTCCTCTGATAGAACATTAAGCTTCGCCACCAGTATTTATTTACATGTTTCTCTCCCCAGCTGGCTCAGCTAGAGCAAGGATTACGCCAGACAAGACATGCTTCTGTGGCCACAGGTCTGTACTGTGCAGAGCTTGAAGGCACTCACCTATGAGGGAAACACTAACATGGGACAGCCACTGACACAGGCACCCATCTGTGGGGCACCATCTGTGACCAGGGCCTTCCTGGCATCTTATAGGAACTTCTAAGGGCTTCACAATAAGATCTCAAACCAAAGCAGAGAATCAGTTTGTCTCACATTTCATTTAAAGAATATTTTGATATTACAGAAGAGTTTTAGAAAATGAGGAGATTTCTTTCTGGGTATAATTGATTTTCTTATGTCATTTGCATATGAGACAGAAAATTTTGATTTTGCAGCTCATCTTAGTTTTTGCCATTTGTTCATTTACTCGTTCGGCTAATGTTTACTGGGTATCTGAATTTCAACTCCAAAATTACCTCATGCACCTGAACATGACACAAAAATCTTTATCCAGACACAGTGTTATAATGTGGGATTTAGAAATACTGGCGATAAAGCCACTGTATTATCCATCTGTGGTAGCTGCCTCCCCTCCCCAACTTAATCTTTCCTCTAAGAAGCCCAGAGACCCTGATCATGGAGTTCACAGCAAACTTACCAGCTCCTTCTGTGAGCATCTGTCTCCACATACAGGGAGAACGGCAAAACACAGTGGGCCCCAATGAAGGAAAAAGAAATCAGTTAATATTTATTGAACATTTGCTACATGCTTGACACAAAGAAGACACAAGGAGAAAATGAAGTAGTGTTCTCCTGCCTCCTTGCTCTAGTCTTACTGGAGTGACCAAACTAACACATGGGAAATAATTGCAGACAATAGAAGACAGTTCATTCTCTCAGTCAGCATCTCCTAAACTTCTTCCATAGGACTGGTCCTGTGGGAGCCCCGGGAAATGCAGGTATAAAGATTCAGTCCCTGTCCTCCTGGCGCTCCTGGTTTAAGGACCATCAACACGTAACACATGTAAACTGTAACAATGGAGCGTTGTGGTTGCCCAATGAAGCAAATAATAAGCTTACTGGAGGCCAGCCAGCCCTTCAGAGAGGATGATGTGGGAGGGGTGAGTTCACTGGGGAGGGGCTGGGGCAATTAACTGCTATTGAGGTATTCTCAGGAGGTATTCTAATTATACTGGGGTCTGATACCAAATAGTACTATCAGTGAGTTTGAAGAAGAAGGGTTTCAAATTTGCCAAGCCCACATTTGATTCTAAGATGCATCTTAAGCCAAAATGCACGTGTATACATAAAGGATTTGCTTTGTTGCTTCCTTTCCCATTCACTTCTTCATTCATTCAACAAACTTTATTGAAGTCCCAGGTGCCAGGCAGGCTAGCTCTGCTATTTACTAAGGTGAGAACTTGAGTAAGTTTCTCAAGCTCGCTGTGCTTATTTCCTCATCTGTAAAATGGGGATAATAATATTATTTACCTCATCTGGTTTTTGGCAAAATTAAATGTGTCAATACATGTAAATTGCTTAAAATGATACCTAGCGCATAGTAAGCTCTCAGTAAGCATTAACCAGCTCATTACATCTCTTATGTGACCAGGAAGAGATGCAAAACAGTTGTCACGGCCGCAAGGTCTCTCCCTGCTGAGCCTCCTCTTAGAGTACTGGGCTTTCCTCCCACACCTCCTGTGACCTTGAAACACTGCAAAGGGCAAAATGAGTGTTGATGTGTAGGACAAGATCCCAGGATGCAGCCAACCATGGCCCCGGGGAGGCAAGGAGAGCAGCCCACGCTTCCTGGCAGCAGGAAAGGCGTGGGCTCGAAAGGGGCACAGCAGCTGCAGGGGTGGCAGTCAGTGGGAAGGGCTTTCTGCAGCTGGGCACCGAACAGCTTCAAAAAGAACTGAGCATCTGTCCCTCCATCCTCTGAAACTTCTCTGAAGGGCTTGGAACCATGCTTAAAAGTTTACTTGTGGGTCTACTGCTTGCATAGGAATTGAATTATACACCCCTGAATTATATACTCTACGGTTTCCTCCTCTTCATTTCATCTTCTGAAATCTTAACTTGTCTTTATAAAAAAAGACAAAAGGTGAACTTGTAGGGGACAATAAACTAAGAAACTCTCATGTCTCTAATACTCCACTTGCTGGGACCATTTCTGCAGTGATGCTGCTGTTTGCCTTGGACATGTGGCAGGTAGCCCTCTAAATGCCCAGGATTCATTTTCAATTCCCCCATGTCAGAACACACAGTCCTTTCTTTATGGACCCTCCACTCAGCTTGTTACCACAGAAACTGCCTCCTGTGTCAGAGCACCTCTGAGAGGGGAGGAAGGAGGCATGAGCTGCTGCCATAGCAACACACGTCTCCTCAGCAGCAGCCCACACTCAGTGCCGTCTCGATTCCAAAGAGGGAGGAATGGTCATGGGGAGGCCTGAGTGGTTTCCCTAGGCTGGGAAGTGGAAACTCAAATAACTGATCCTTACCAGGAATTCAGGCAGCTCTGCCTGCAATCAAAGAATCAGAAAAGTTCATTTCAAAGTCCTGAGATGACCACAGGGGTCAGAACCATTTGAAGCCAAAGTACCAGTGAGGCCACTTGCCAGTGTTGAAAAACTTAAAGTATTAATCCCAATGCTGCCACTAACATTCTACTTACATGACTAATGTACATAGCATCATGGTTAAGAGTAAGCTCAGGGACCAGATGCCCTGGAATCAAATGTTAGCTTTGTCACGTATGGGCCATGTGACCTTGGATAAGTCAGTGAGTCTGTGTCTCAATTTTGTTATCTGTAAGATGATAATAATAGTCCCTACCTCACAGGGCTGCTATGAGAACTAAGTCACTGAGTTTACGAAAAGCTCTAAATCCCATCATATAATAATTCCCCAACAAACATGAACTGTTGTGACTACCACCAGTAATGATGTGATAGTAGTTATGAGTGCTTAACTGGTACCAAGCATGTGCTAAGCACATTACTTGCAGTATGGCCTTTAGTCCTTCAATAACCCCATGTGGTGGTGCTCTTTTTATCCTGTACATACCAAGAGCCGAGGACCCAGGAGGCCAGGCCTGTCAGTACCATCTCTCTCAAGCCTGCATTCTCACCAGGGCAAAATCACCCCCAAGGGGGTAAAAATTGACTCCTGGAAGGGTGGGGAGTGAAAAAACTCTTACTCTTTTTAGGTATAAGCAGAGATACATATAGTACATAAACAGACATATAGTGTATCTGTGGTACTAACATTTCATGGGCAGGTGGAAGGCAAATAAGGAGAAATGTCTAAAAAGACTTTTTAGGAAAGTGATAATGAAACAGGGTTGAGAAATCAGCAATCAGATAGGAAGGTTTGGGAAGCTAAACTGAGGCAAATCCAACCCCAGCCCACACTCTCTACAGGCTGTCAAGGCCAGAAGGTCCAAACCATCTTCCTTTTATACCACCTAGGTATTAAGAACACCTTCCACAGTGACCTTGGAAAGAATGAGCCCAACATCCAAGAAATTGCTCTGAGCTTGTAAGAAGCAAGACCCTGTGTAAGCCCATAGGGTTGTTGTGATTCTTACAACCCAAAATCAAGCCCCAAAGCCCTTCTCTGACCTGTGAAAGGACAGCAGCAGAGCAAAGGTTGGGGTGGAGGAAGGGGGAGGGGGGAGCCAGCAGACTCCTGCCCCAGTCTCCCCAGCTGCTGGGGTGGATAAGTTCGATCCCTGACTAGTCCCTCGATGTCTGGGAAAAGGCCGACCGGGATAAATTCTCCTGGAAACATTTCCCAAAGAACTGGAAGCTTTTCTATCCCCGTCGCCTAAGCAGCTCACCTTTGGGCATTGAGCTTCTAACTGGAAGAAACGGCACCCCGAGGTCAGGCAGGTGGCAGCAGCCACAGGACAGTGAGATGGGAGACTCCCTCGGAGCCTGTGATGACAGTCCCATGACACTCACCCCCTCCATCTGCCCCCAGATATGTGAACAAAACCATTCAGCAGAAGTGAAAATCAACCTGGATATCGATGACATGCAACATTTTAGAATTTGCTGAGCAATTTCACATCCATCAGAGCCAGGAGAAATCATTGCCATTAATATTATTATGATCAGGAGAGGTAGGAAAGAGAGAGGGCAGGACCTATCCAGTGTTTTCCCAGAGGGACCCAATAGCCCAGAGACCTTCAGACCGTTTTCGGTTGTGACTAAACTTAGGAGGGACAACTTTACACTGTAGACAGGTATGTGCATATACATATGTGTTGAATTGAAATAAAGTGTTGAGAAATAATACTTATCCTGAATATGGATGATGCGCTTTGATGTTCCCGGTTGGAGCCTGGTGTAGTCTATTTTTACAGATGCATGATTCACTAAAATGACTTTGTGGGTCACAAGCCAAGACGTGAAGAATGCTGCGGCAGATCCCATGTGACCCTTTAGAGCAGTGATGCACAGATGTTAACCTGGGCGCTGCAGGCAGATCCCCTTGGTTCAAGACACCAGTGGAGAGTTCAGCCACATTACTTTACTGCTCTAGTCCTCATTTCCTTCTTAGCAAAGTGGGAGTAATGTTTTCAGTACCCAAGCCCCAAGGACTGCTCTGAAATTAAGTGAAATAGTGCTTATAAGGGACTCAACACGGTGCTTGACATGGCATAGAAAGTGGCTGCTAAATGGTACGTATCATCATTATAACTGTTGCTATTGTGTTTGTTGCTGCTTTTAAATCATGTAGAAGGAGGCATGTGCACCAAAGTGTGGTCATTTGGGAGTTCAAGCCTGGATAAAGTAGTGGTGGAAATGAAGCCAGGGCCCAAAAGAGAAGGATGAGCCCTAATGTAGTAAGAAGAAGGAGAGGGTGAGGGACAGGGTGGGGAGATCCCAGGGTGGATTGGAAAGGGGCGCCATTCCCATGACAAGGCTGGTGTATATGTTGGGGTTGGGGATAGCCTCAGAAATCCTCACATACAGAATTTTTTTTCTTGCAGAAGTCCAGGGCTGACTTGTTTTTAGACCACAACCAGTAGCAACATGAATTCCAGAAGAGAAAGTGGCTTAAGCAAACCTGGATGCTTGTGGTGTGCTAATCGAAAATTATACACTTGGTTTTCTGACTGCCATCCACGGTCCAAGGATGATCTTAAATACAAGTCTGAGTGCACAATTTACCCGACTGCTGACTCACAAGCTGTGTTTATTGAGCTGCCGAAATTGCTGGTGAATCTGCAGAAATAGCCCAGTTTGGCCTGCAAATCATGGTGTTCAGACCAGAAGCTGCGTGCCAGCTCCTCGCCTTTGCCCGCGCCCTGCAGGACAGCCAGTCCAGGTGCCCCCAGAGCCAGGTGGTCAAGGTGGGGGGATGTGCACACGTGTCCCCGTGGAGGGCAGCAAAAACAGATGGCTCCCAGGAGTGGTGAAGGAGGAAGCTGTCTTCTGAAACTGATTACTGCTTGTCTCTGAGACCCAGGATTGGAAAGGAAGAGATAATCATGATCATGATGATGATGTTGATGATGACAATAATATAAAAATATTTGCTGAGCATTTATTTTACACCAGGCATGATGCTGAGCTCTTTAACTGTAAAGTCACATTTACTCTTCACGATAACTGTGTGACATAGGTGTTACTATTACCCCCACTTTACGCAAGAGGAGTCTAGGCTCAGAGACATCAAGCAACCAGCCCAAGGTCAACTAGCCGGCTAGGGGCTGAGCAAGAACTTGGATGGTTTGACTTAAAGCATATCCTGAGGGAGGCAGCCAACAGGTGCATCTTCCACTGGGGGGAAGGTGGTCTTCCAAACTGGGTGCAGAGCTGTCCCAGCTTTTCCAGGTTGAGATGCAGGGGGGTTTGCTGACATCTTCAGACAGTTTGGGGTGCTGAGGACAAATGGGAAGGAGCAGGTAGGAGAGTTGGAAGGCTTTGCTTGAATGTTGTCTTTCCAAGAAGTACAGACTAAAATACATCCATTGGAATGGCCTTTTGGCTTTGAAGATAGGGACATTGAGACCCAGAAAGGGGAAGTGACTTGCTCAAGTCCACACAGCAAGTTAGTGGCAGAGTCAAGATGAGAATGTACATTGAAAGACTCTCAGTCCAGAATGCTTTTTCCACAGTCCCAATGAGCACAGTGAAGGTAATAGCAATATAATAAACATTTATTGAGTGCCAATTATCCACCAGAAACCATGCCATGTATGTTATACGTATTAACTCAGATATACCTCACAACAACCTGATAAGGTCTGTTCTATTATTATCCCCCATGAAAAAACAGTGACACAGAGAGGTTAAGCAACTTGCTCAAGATCACACAGCCAGGAAATGATCGGTGTCCATCAAAGCCAGACAGAGGAGTTGCTGTCCTTCCCTGTTTCCTATGCTCAATTTATTTGGCCCAGTTTCCTCCCAATTCCACGTGCCCTCAGCTGCCTGCTCTCCTCTTTACCTCCCTCTCCTCTGGAGAACGCTAATGATCCTTTCTCTCCCTTGATCTCAAGGAGTCTAGGCTGAAGGGTCTGGGGGTGTGTGGCAGGAAGCCGGCAGGACCAGGAGCAGGGGTTCTGCTCTTCCGAACAGAGAGCTTTCTAAACAGTGCAGCAGTGCCCACTCCTCAGTGGCTGATTGGCCATGTGGGAGGCGGGACCTGGGCTGCTGGGCTCCGTGCACAGTGGGCACAGCTCTGGGGCTTATATGTGAGTGGTGACTAATAGCTCTGCACCACCCTCACAAATTCCACTTTGAATCGGGTGTCACTTTAGACCTAAAGGCTTTTGTTTAATTTCAGTTTTCTGGGTGGCAGTTGTATTTTTCACCTTCACCTTACCCTTTTCATAGCCGTAGATAATCTTTCTCTCCCTAGACAGGCCCACAAAGCAGTGACTCCCTGGAGTAGCCGAGACACCTTCACAAGCTAGGCTCTCCCTCCTCAAGCTGGCTCACTTGGAGGGGCTAGTGAAGGTGACCCACCCCACTCCAGTGGAATAGGAGATGAGATCTCAGCCTGGTCCAAGAAGAGTGAACAAAGAACGGGAAGGAGCAGTTGGGAGGCCAAGGGGCAACGGGGTGAGGGGGTTTCCAGTGGTATGTGACCTGTGCCAGGTTCTCTGGGCTTCCGGCTCTGGAGTCAGACCCCCAAGCTCAAATCCTGACAGATCTGCTGACTGGCAATGTGATCTGAGCAAGTTACTTAACCTCGCTAAGTCTCAGTTTCCTCAGCTACAAAATAGGGATGATAACCACACGCCATCGGATTATTATAAAAACATAAAGAACAGAAAACGTTGAATACAGTGCTTGGCATACCAGGAGGGTTCAAATATGTTGGGTGTTATTTTTGTGAATGTAGATGAACCTTAAAACATCATGTTGAGTGAGAGAAGCCAGACACAAAAGAGCACATACTGTCTGGTTTCCTTGACAGGAAGTTCTAAAACAGGCAGGATGAAACTATGGTGAAAGATATTAGAGCAACAGTTGTTTCTGAGGTGGGAGGTGGGGACAGGTAGACCAGGAAGGGATGCAAGGGGTCTTTCAAGGGTAATGGAATTGTTCTATGTCTTAATAGGGGTGTGCGTGCAATTCTCAGAACTCATTGAACTGAAGACTTAAGACCTGCATTTTACCATATATAAATTATATCCTCATTAAAAATTACCAGTAAAATCATTATTATTAATTATTATTCTACTTGTGTTTAACATTTTGTGCCCTAAGATCAGTCTTAATGAGGAGTCCTTCAGCGATGGAGACCAAACTAGATTAAACAAAAAGGGGGATTTATTGACTCTCTTAGTTGGAAAGTTCAGGATAGTTTGGCTTCAGGAACAGCTGGATTCAAGGGCTACGTCATTCACATCTCCTGTAAAATGCGGATGTCATTAGCTTTCCAGCCTGCATCATGGTGATTAGCGGCATCATGGTGATCAGAAGATCCAGAGAAGCTGATCCAGTGAAGGTATTTTGAAAATCACAAGCACTTTCAGTAAGAGTTCCAAGAAAGAGTACTAAGCACCCTATAGAGAGACCCTTGTCTGTCACCTTAGCCACCTGCAGGTTGTCAGACTGAGTTTCATTGGCCAGGGCCCCAAAGGAGGCTCCTTATAAACCCCAACCCAAGCCTGAGCAGGAGTTGCTGACTTAACCCCGTTGGGAAGCACTTGTGACTCCTCCGCCACAACCCCATGCCTTCTGTCTGGCTCCCATGGGGTTCTTTAACATCTCTAGGGCAGAACTTAAACATACCCTTTGATGCACTTCCACATCAGAGAATCTGCCTTATGACATGGTAGTTCACACACAGCAAGACCCCAGTAAAGGAGGGCTCATTGCAACATGTTTGTGATAGAAACACTACAAAAATACCCAAGGGTTTATTAATAAAGAGATGGTTAAACACATTAAGGTACATCTGGATTATGGAATGCTTGGTGGTCTCTAAAAAGAATGAAGTAGGTCAATAGCTCTGTTTCTTGAGGAAAAAAATAACTTGAGGAAGAAATCATTTATTCATCCAGCATTCAGCAAATATGATTGGCTGCCTGCCGAGGCTCTCTTCTGGGAACTGTAATAAAAATTAATAAACAGAAATCCCAATTAAATAGAGTTGGGAGACCAAAGAGGGGAGTTTGCACAACCTGCAACCACAGCAGAGCCCAACAAGAAGAAAAAACACTTCTCTTCTTTCCTGGCAAGGACTTGGCCAGTGGAAAGCCATGGACTCTTTGTTTACTAGAGCCCTCCCACCTTCCTTTCCCCTCTATAAAAGCACTCCCCTTTCCTTGCCCTGTGGGGACTTGTGTGTGGCTCGCCATGGTTGCAGACCCAGAATTACAATTCTCTGTTGATCGTGAATAAACCGGTCTTTACTGGAGAAATACCTGGCCTTTATTTGTTTTAGGTCAACAGAACAACAAGGAGCAAGACAGGCACAGTCCTCGTTCTCATGGACCTATTTTTGGTATAAATATGTTGGTGCCACATCCTCAGAAAATGCCTGCTCAAGGCCGCTGTCCCCAGGGTGTGGGATCTGGGGAAGCCACAGAGGCCTGGGGGAAGGAGGGTGGTGTTTTCACTTCTTCCATTATATATGCTTATGCTATTTGAATATTTTTACAATGAGTATTTATCATTTTGTAATTTTTGTAAAACCAATAGAGGAGAGGAACTCTGGTCTGAAGGGCTGTTGCAAGGCTTCTGAACGTGGCACTCTGTGAGCAAGTGAAGCTAGACAACACACAAAGGAAAAAAAGATGTATGCTAACAAGAGGGAAATAAATAGAAACCAACTATTCTATCTCCTGAACCTACTTCATTAAGAGCTGTGTGGCTAATAGAGTCTTGGAGCTCAGGCCGGGTGCCAGGCCTGAGCCTCTGAGGTGGGACAGCTGAGTTCGGGACATTGGACCACCAGAGACATCTAGGCCCCACATAATATCAATCGGTGAAAGCTCTTCCAGAGATCTCCATCTCAACAATAAGACCCAGCTCCACTCAACGACCAGCAAGCTCCAATGCTGGAAACCCCATGCCAAACAACTAGCAAGACAGGAACACAACCCCACCCATTAGCAGAGAGGCTGCCTAAAATCACAAGTTCACAGACACCCCAAAACACACCACCGGACGTGGTCCTGCCCACTGGAAAGACAAGATCCAGCCTCATCCACCAGAACACAGACACAAGTTCCGTCCACCAGGAAGCCTACAAACCCACTGAACTAACGTTACCCACTGGAGGCAGACTCCAAAAACAACGGGAACTCTGAACCAGCAGCCTGCGAAAAGGAGACCCCAAACACAGTAAGATAAGCAAAATGAGAAGACAGAGAAATATACAGCAGAAGAAGGAGCAAGGTAAAAACCCACCAGACCGAACAAATGAAGAGGAAATAGGCCTGAAAAAGAATTCAGAGTAATGACAGTAAAGGTGATCCAAAATCTTTCAAATAGAATGGATAAAATACAAGAAATGTTTAACAAGAACCTAGAAGAACTAAAGAGCAAACAAACAATGATGAACAACACTATAAATGAAATTAAAATTCTCTAGAAGGACTCAATAACAGAAAAACTGAATCAGAAGAACGGATAAGTGACCTGGAAGATAAAATATTGGAAATAACCACCCCAGAGCAGAATAAAGACAAAAGAATGATAAGAATTGAGGACAGTCTCAGAGATCTCTGGGACAACACTAAACACACCAACATTCGAACTATAGGGGTCCCAGAAGAAGAAGAGAAAAAGAAAGTGTCTGAGAAAATATTTGAAGAGATTATAGTTGAAAACTTCCCTAATATGGGAAAGGAAATAGTCAATCAAGTACAGGAAGCACAGAGAGTCCCATACAGGATAAATCCAAGGAGAAACACACCAACACATATTAATCAAACTATCAAAAATTAAATACAAAGAAAAAATATTGAAAGCAGCAAGGGAAAAGCAACAAATAACATAAGAGGGAATCTCCATAAGGTTAACAACTGAACTTTCAGCAGAAACTCTGCAAGCCAGAAGGGAGTGGCAGGACATATTTGAAGTGATGAAAGGGAAAAAACTACAAGCAAGATTACTCTACCCAGCAAGGATTTCATTCAGATTTGTTGGAGAAATTAAAACTTTTACAGACACACAAAAGCTAAGAGAATTCAGCACCACCAAACCAGCTCTACAACAAATGCTAAAGGAACTTCTCTATGTGGGAAACACAAGAGAATAAAAGGATCTACAAAAAGAAACCCAAAACAATTAAGAAAATGGTCATAGGAACATACATATCGATAATTACCTTAAATGTAAATGGATTCAATGCTTCAAACAAAAGGCATAGACTGGCTGAATGGATACAAAAACAAGACCCATATACATGCTGTCTACAAGAAACCCACTTCAGACCTAGGGACACATAATGACTGAAACTGAGGGGATGGAAAAAGATAGTCCATGCAAATGGAAATCAAAAGAAAGCTGGAGTAGCAATTCTCATATCAGACAAAATAGACTTTAAAATCAAGACTATTACAAAAGACAAAGAATGACACTACATAATGATCAGGGGATCAATCCGAGAAGAAGATATAACAATTGTAAATATTTATGCACCCAACACAGGAGCACCTCAATACATAAGGCAAATGCTCACAGCCATAAAAGGGGAAATCGACAGTAACACAATAGTAGGAGACTTTAACACCTCAATTTCACCAATGGACAGATCAACAAAAATGAAAATAAATAAGGAAACACAAGCTTTAAATGATACATTAAACAAGATGGACTTAATTGGTATTTACAGGACATTCCATCCAAAACAACAGAATACACTTTCTTCTCAAGTGCTCATAGAACATTCTCTAGTATAGACCATATCCTGGGTCACAAATAAAACCCTGGTAAATTTAAGAAAACTGAAATTTTATTAAGTATCTTTTCCGACTGCAATGCTATGAGATTAGATGTCAATTACAGGAAAAGTACTGTAAAAAATGCAAACACATGGATGCTACACAATACCCTACTAAAATAACCAAGAGATCACTGAAGAAATCAAAGAGGAAATCAAAAAATACCTAGAAACAAATGACAATGAAAACATGACAGCCAAAACCTGTGGGATGCAGCAAAAGCAGTTCTAAGAGGGAAGTTTATAGAAATACAATCCTACCTCAAGAAACAAGAAAAATCTCAAATAAACAACCTAACCTTAAACCTAAAGCAATTACAGAAAGGAGAACAAAAATAAAAAAGCCAAAGTTAGCAGAAGGAAAGAAATCATAAAGATTAGATCGGAAATACATGATAAAGAAATGAAGGAAGCGATAGCAAAGGTAAATAAAACTAAAAGCTTCTTCCTTGAGAAAATAAACAAAATTGATACACCATTAGCCAGACTTAACAAGAAAGAAAGGGAGAAGACTCAAATCAACAGAATTAGAAATGAAAAAGGAGAAGTAACAAGTGACACTGTAGAAAAACATGGATCACAAGAGATTACTACAAGCAACTATATGCCAATAAAATGGACAACCTGGAAGAAATGGACAAATTCTTAGAAAAGCACAACCTTCTGAGACCGAACCAGGAAGAAATAGAAAATATAAACAGACCAATAACAAGCACTGAAATTGAAACTGTGATTAAAAATCTTCCAACAAAGAAAAGCCCAGGACCAGATGGATTCACAGGAGAATTCTATCAAACATTTAGCAAGAGCTAACACCTATCCTTCTCAAACTCTTCCAAAGTATAGCAGAGGGAGGAAAACTCCCAAACTCATTCTATGAGGCCACCAGCTACTGTAATCAAAACAGAAATATAGATCAATGGAACAGGATAGAAAGCCCGCAGATAAACCCACACACATATCGTCACCTTATCTTTGATAAAGGAGGCAAGAATATACAATGGAGAAAAGACAGCCTCTCCAATAAGTGGTGCTGGGAAAACTGGACAGCTACATGTAAAAGAATGAAATTAGAACACTTCCTAACACCACACACAAAAATAAACTCAAAATGGATCAAAGACCTAAATGTAAGGCCAGACACTGTAAAACTATTAGAGGAAAACATAGGCTGAACACTCTATGACATAAATCACAGCAAGATCCTTTTTGACCCACCTCCTAGAGAAATGGAAATAAAAACAAAAATAAACAAATGGGACCTAATGAAACTTAAAAGCTTTTGCGCAGCAAAGGAAACCATAAACAAGACGAAAAGACAACCCTCAGAATGGGAGAAAATATTTTCCAACAAATCAACTGACAAAGGATTAATCTCCAAAATATACAAGCAGCTCATGTAGCTCAATATCCATAAAACAGACAACCCAATCCAAAAATGGGCAGAAGAGCTAAATAGACATTTCTCACAAGAAGATATACAGATTGCCAACAAATACATGAAAGGATGCTCCACATCACTAATCATTAGAGAAATGGAAATCAAAACTACAATGAGATATCATCTCACACCGGTCAGAATGGCCATCATCAAAAAATCTACAAGCAATAAATGCTGGAGAGGGTATGGAGAAAAGGGACCCTCTTGCACTGTTGGTGGGAATGTAAATTGATACAACCACTGTGGAGAACAGTATCGAGGTTCCTTAAAAAACTGTAAATAGAATTACCATATGACACAGCAATCCCACTATTGGGCATATACCCTGAGAAAACCATAATTCAAAAAGAGTCATGTACCACAATATTCATTGCAGCACTATTTACAATAGCCAGGACATGGAAGCAACCTAACTGTCCATCGACAGATGAATGGATAAAGAAGATGTGGCACATATGTATAATGGGCCATAAAAAGAAACGAAACTGAGTTATTTGTAGTCGGGTGGATGGACCTAGAGTTTGTAATACAGAGTGAAGTAAGTCAGAAAGAGAAAAACAAATACCGTATGCTAACATATATATATGGAATCTAAAAAAAAGAAAAAAATGGTTCTGAAGAACCTAGGGGAAGGACAGGAATAAAGACGCAGACGTAGAGAATGAACTTGAGGACACGGGGAAGGGGAAAGGGAAGCTGGGACGAAGTGAGAGAGTGGCATGGACATATATACACTACCAAATATAAAACTGATAGCTAGTGGGAAGCAGCTGCATAGCACAGGGAGATCAGCTCGGTGCTTTGTGACCATCTAGAGGGGTGGGATAGGAAGGGTGGGAGGGAGACGCAAGAGGGAGGGCATATATGTATATGTATGTGTATAGCTGATTCACTTTGTTATACAGCAGAAACTAACACACCATTGTAAAGCAATTATACTCCAATAAAGATGTTAAAAAAAAACCCCAACAACAATAGAGGAAGCAAAATAAATGAGCTGCATGCACCCGTGAGCCCACACCATCTGTAAAGAGCCAGGCTGGGAGGAGATAGAGAGGATTAGGGAGAATCCATGTGAGAGAGAGAGATCTTCCTCTGTCCCCAGGGAGGCAGCTGAAAGGAAATTGCTTTTGGAGTCAGAAAATTGCTCTACATGTTTCCTACCTCAGTGCTCCTGTGCCAGGACCCAGGCCTGGCCTGAGAATATGGCCCCTCGTGGTCCTGGATACAGGAAGGGCAGACACCAGCCAGCATGTGCTGTTCCCTTTTCAGGAGAGGAGGCAGGTCTGTCCTTGCCTTCACCAGGACTTCATCATCTTCTCCAGGGTCCCCATCCTGCTCTTTACAGCATAGAACAACCCAGGCCCCTCATATAATCATACAGAGCTCAAGTGCTAGCTGTATCACTCCTGAGAAGTGTAACCCCAGGCAACTCCCTCCACCTCTCTCTGACTCAGCTTTCTCATCTATAAAGGGGAGATGATGATAATGATAGTATTCTGAGGTTCTGATAATGAATATGCTGAGGGTTTAGTAAGTTAATACATGTCAAGTGCTTAGAATAACACCCAGCACACAGTAAGAGTTCCGCGTTAGTTATTTTATAGTTGTTGTTATGATTGCCTTCTACCATGGTGATCTTACCATGCAACAAGTAGAGCAAGTTTTTACTTGGCCCCAGTGGCTTGAGATATGATTATCATCCAGTTCAACTACCCTCAGAGTTGAATATCTCAAAGTCAGAAGGCCTTAGAAATCCATAACCCAACCTCCTAGTTTAGAGATGGAGCCACTGAGCCCCAGAGAGGCCAAACCTCAGTTCCTGCAACTCATTGCGGGTATGGATTCATCCCTCTGCCCCTGTGTTAAAGAGTGTGTAGGCAGAAAGGAGAGCTCTGAGGGTGTGCTAATTTGATTTCTACCATGAATTGTAGTATAAAATGATGCTACTTATAAAAAGGAATGAAATTGAGTTATTTGTAATGAGGTGGATGGACCTAGAGTCTGTCATACAGAGTGAAGTAAGTCAGAAAGAGAAAAACGAATACTGTATGCTAATGCACATATATGGTCCCTAAAAAACGGTACTGATGAACCTAGTGGCAAGGCAGAAATAAAGACACAGATGTAGAGAACGGACTTGAGGACACACGGGGGAAGGGGAAGATGGGACGAAGGCAGAGAGTACTATTGACATATATGCACTACTGAATGTAAAATGGATGGCTAGTGGGAAGCTGCTGCATGGCACAGGGAGATCAGCTTGGTGCTTTGTGATGACTTAGAGGGGTGGGATATGGAGGGTGGGCGGGAGGCTCAAGAGGGAGGGGATATGGGGATATATGTATACATATAGCTGATTCACTTTGTTGTACGGTAGAAACTAAAACACCATTGTAAAGCAATTATACTCCAATAAAGATATTTAAAAAAACGATGCTACTTAAATTTCCCTGTGATTCTCTTGTGGATATGACTAAATATAAATTTCTTGCTGCTATGTGTATTTTCATCTTGGACCACTGTCACAGTTAATTTTATGTGCCAACTTGAGCGGATCACAGGGTACCCAGATATTTGGCTAAATATTATTTCTGAATACTTTTGTTAGAGTGTTTCCAGAGGAGACTAGTATTTGAATTGGTAGTCTCAGTAAAGTAGATGGCCCTTCCCAATGTGGGTGGGTGACACCCCATCCACTGAGGGCTTGAGCAGAACAAAAGGAGGAGAAAAGGAGAATTTTTCCCTTCTCTGACTGACTGCCTGAGCTGAGACTTTGGTCTTCTCATGCCTTTGGACTGAGAATTATACAGCTACCTTGGTTCTCAAGCCTTCTGACTCAAATTGAATTATGTCAAAAACTTTCCTAAGTTTCTGGTTTACAAACAGCAGATCATGGGACGGTTCAGCCTCATAATTGTGTGAGTCATATGTAGCCAATCTATATCTGTGTGTTTATGTATATATTTATACAACCATGTATCTTTTAACTTTTTATTTTCAAAAAATTTTAGACTTACAGAAGAATTACAAAGATAGCCAATGTTTCCACATAATTGTCATCCAGCCTCCCCCAATGATAATGTCTTATATAATCATAGTACAGTTATCAAAACTAAGAAATTAATATAGGTGCAGCACTGTTAACGAAACTACAGACTCTATTTGGATGCTCTTTTTCTGTTCCAGAAACCAATCCAGGCCATCACATGGCATTTAGTCATCATCTCCTTTTTTTTTAAAATTTAATTTAATTTATTTTTTTATACAGCATGTTCTTATTAGCTATCCATTTTATACATATTAGTGTATATATGTCAATCCCAATCTCCCAGTTCATCACACCCCCCACCACCACTTTTCCCCCCTTGGTGTCCATATGTTTGTTCTCTACATCCGTGTCTCAATTACTGCCCTGCAATCCGATTCATCTGTACCATTTTTATAGGTGCCACATATATGCGTTAATATATGATATTTGTTTTTCTCTTTCAGACTTACTTCACTCTGTATGACAGTCTCTAGATCCATCCACATCTCTACAAATGACCCAATTTTGTTCCTTTTTCTGGCTGAGTAATATTCCATTGTATATATGTACCACAACTTCTTTATTCATTTGTCTGTTGATGGGCATTTAGGGTGCTTCCATGTCCTGGCCATTGTAAATAGTGATGCAATGAACATTGGGGTGCATGTGTCTTTTTGAATTATGGTTTTCTCTGGGTATATGCCCAGTAGTGGGATTGCTGAGTCATATGGTAATTCTATTTTTAGTTTTTTAAGGAACCTCCATACTATTCTCCATAGAGGCTGTACCAATTTACTTTCCGACCAACAGTGCAAGAGGGTTCCTTTTTCTCCACACCCTCTCCAGCATTTGTACTTTGTAGATTTTCTGATGATGCCCATTCTAACTGGTGTGAGGTGATACCTCATTGCAGTTTTGATTTGCTTTTCTCTAATAATTAGTGATGTTGAGCAGCTTTTCATGTGCTTCTTGGCCATGTGTATGTCTTCTTTGGAGAAATGTTTATTTAGGTCTTCTGCCCAGTTTTGGATTGAGTTGTTTGTTTTTTTTTAATATTGAGCTGCATGAGCTGTTTATATATTTTGGAGGCTAATCCTTTCTCCATTGATTCGTTTACAAATATTTTCTCCCATTCTGAGGGCTGTCTTTTTGTCTCGTTTGTAGTTTCCTTTGCTGTGCAAAAACTTTGAAGTTTCATTAGGTCCCATTTGTTTATCTTTGTTTTTATTTCCATTACTCTAGGAGGTGGATCAAAAAAGATCTTGCTGTAATTTATGTAAAAGAGTGTTCTTCCTATGTTTTCCTCTAAGAGTTTTATAGTGTCCAGTCTTACATTTAGGTCTCAAATCATTTTGAGCTTATTTTTGTGTATGGTGTTAGGGAGTGTTCTAATTTCATTCTTTTACATGTAGCTGTCCAGCTTTCCCAGTACCACTTATTGAAGAGACTGTCTTTTCTCCATTGTATATCCTTGCTTCCTTTGTCATAGATTAGTTGACCATAGGTGTGTGGGCTTACCTCTGGGCTTTCTATCCTTTTCCATTGATCTGTTTCTGTTTTTGTGCCAGTACTGTATTGTGTTGATTACTGCAGCTTTGTAGTATAGTCTGAAGTCAGGGAGTCTGATTCCTCCAGCTCTGTTTTTTTCCTTCAATACCACTTTGGCTATTCAGGGTCTTTTGTGTCTCCATACAAATTTTAAGATTTTTTGTTCTAATTCTGTAAAAAATGTCATTGGTAATTTGATAGGGATTGCACTGAATCTGTAGATTGCTTTGGGTAGTATAGTCATTTTCACAATATTGATTCTTCCAATCCAAGAACATGGTATATTTCTCCATCTGTTGGTATCATCTATAATTTCTTTCATCAGTGTCTTATAGTTTTCTGCATGCAGATCTATTGTCTCCCTAGGTAGGTTTATTCCTAGGTATTTTATTCTTTTTGTGCAGTGATAAGTGGTAGTGTTTCCTTAATTTCTCTTTCAGGTTTTTCATCATTAGAGTATAGGAATGCAAGAGATTTCTGTGTATTAATTTTGTATCCTGCAACTTTACCAAATTCATTGATTAGTTCTAGTAGTTTTATGGTGGCATCTTTAGGATTCTCTATGTATAGTATCATGACATCTGCAAACAGTGACAGTTTTACTTCTTTTCCAATTTGTATTTCTTTTATTTCTTTTTCTTCTCTGATTGCCATGGCTAGTACTTCCAAAACTATGTTGAATAATAGTGGTGAGAGTGGACATCCTTGTCTTGTTCCTGATCTTAGAGGAAAGGCTTTCAGTTTTCCACCATTGAGAATGATGTTTGCTGTGGGTTTGTCGTATATGGCCTTTATTATGTTAAGGTAGGTTCCCTCTATGCCCACTTTCCGGAGAGTTTTTATGATAAATGGGTGTTGAATTTTGTTAAAAGTTTTTCTGCATTTATTGAGATGATCATATGGTTTTTCTCCTTCAATTTTTTAATATGGTGTATCACATTGATTGATTTGGGTATATAGAAGAATACTTGCATCCCTGGGATAAATCCCACTTGATCTTGGTGTATGATCCTTTTAATGTGTTGTTACAGTCTGTTTGCTAGTATTTTGATGAGGATTTTTGCATCTATATTCATGAGTGATATTGGTCTGTAATTTTTATTTTTTGTAGTATCTTTGTCTGGTTTTGGTATCAGGGTGATGGTGGCCTCATAGAATGAGTTTGGGAGTGTTCCTTCATCTGCAAATTTTTGGAAGAGTTTGAGAAGGATGGGTGTTAGCCCTTCTCTAAATGTTTGATAGAATTCACCTGTGAAGCCATCTGGTGCTGGATTTTTGTTTGTACGAAGATTTTTAATCACAGTTTCAATCTCATTCCTTGTGATTGGTCTGTTCATGCTTTCTATTTCTTCCTGGTTCAGTCTTGGAAGGTTATACCTTTCTAAGAATTTGTCCATTTCTTCCAGGTTGTCCATTTTTTTGGCATAGAGTTGCTTGTAGTAGTCTTTTAGGATGCTTTGTATTTCTGCGGTGTCTGTTGTAACTTCTTCTTTTTTGTTTCTAATTTTATTGATTTGAATCCTCTCCCTCTTTTCTTGGTGAGTCTGGCTAATGGTTTATCAATTTTGTTTATCTTCTCAAAGCAACAGCTTTTACTTTTATTGATCTGTGCTATTGTTTTCTTTGCTTCTATTTCATTTATTTCTGCTCTGATTTTTATGATTTCTTTCCTTGTACTAACTTTGGGTTTTGTTTGCTCTTCTATCTCTAGTTCATTAGGTGTAAGGTTAGATTGTTTATTTGAGGTTTTTCTTGTTTCTTGAGGTAGGCTTGTATTGCTGTAAACTTCCCTCTTAGAACTGCTTTTGCTGCATCCCATAGGCTTTGAATCATCGTGTCTTCATTGTCATTTGTCTCTAGGTATTTTTTGATTTCCTCTCTGATTTCTTCAGTGATCTCTTGGTTATTTAGTAGTGTATAGTTTAGCCTCCATGTGTTTGGGTTTTCTATGGTTTTTCCTTGTAATTGATTTCTAACCTCATAACGTTGTGGTCAGAAAAGATGCTTGATATGATTTCAATTTTCTTAAATTTATTGGGGCTTGATTTGTGACCCAAGATGTGATCTATCCTGGAGGATGTTCTGTGCGCACTTGAGAAGAAAGTGTAATCTGCTGCTTTGGGATGGAATGTCCTATAAATACCAATTAAATCTATCTGGTCTACTGTGTCATTTAAAGATTCTGTTTCCTTATTAATTTTCTATTTGGATGATCTGTCCACTGGAATAAGTGAGGCATTAAAGTGCCCCACTATTTTTGTGTTAGTGTCGATTTCCTATTTTACAGCTGTTGGCATTCACCTTATGTATTGAGATGCTCCTATGTTGGGTGCATATATATTTATAATTTTTATATCTTCTTCTTGGATTGATCCCTTGATCATTATGTAGTGCCCTTCCTTGTCTATTGTAACATTCTTTATTTTAAAGTCTATTTTATCTGATATGAATATTGCTACTCCAGCTTTCTTGTGATTTCCATTTGCATGGGATATCTTTTTCCATCCCCTCACTTTCAGTCTGTATGTGTCCCTAGGTCTGAAGTGGGTCTCTTGTAGACAACATCTATATGGGTCTTGTTTTTGTATCCATTCAGCAAGCCTGTGTCTTTTGGTTGGAGCATTTAATCCATTCACGTTTAAGGCAATTATCATATGTAACTTCCTATTATCATTTTCTTAATTGTTTTGAGCTTGTTTTTGTAGGTCCTTTTCTTCTCTTGTGTTTCCCACTTAGAGAAGTTCCTTTAGCATTTGTTGTAGAGCTGGTTTGGTGGTGCTGAATTCTTTTAGCTTTGGCTTGTCTGTAAAACTTTTGATTTCTCCATCAAATCTGAATGAGATACTTGCCGGGTAGATTAATCTTGGTTGTAGGTTCTTCTCTTTCATCACTTGAAATATGTCATGCCACTCCCTTCTGGCTTGTAGAGTTTCTGTTGAGAAATCAGCTGTTAACCTTATGGGAGTTCCCTTGTATGTTATTTGTTGTTTTTCCCTTGCTGCTTTCAATAATTTTTCTTTGTCTTTAATTTTTGCCAATTTGATTACTATGTGTCTCAGCATGTTTCTCCTTGGGTTTATCCTGCCTGGGACTCTCTGCATTTCCTGGACTTGGGTGGCTATTTCCTTTCCCATGTTAGGGAAGTTTTCGACTATAATCTCTTCAAATATTTTCTCGGGTCCTTTCTCTCTCCTCCGTCTGAGACCCTATAATGCGAATGTTATTATGTTTAATGTTGTCCCAGAAGTCTCTTAGGCTGTCTTCATTTCTTTTTATTCTTTTTTCTTTATTCTGTTCCACAGCAGTGAATTCCACCATTCTGTCTTCCAGGTCCCTTATCCGTTCTTCTCCCTCAGTTATTCTGCTATTGATTCCTTCTAGTGTATTTTTTGTTTCAGTTATTGTATTGTTCATCTCTGTTTGTTTGTTCTTTAATTCTTCTAAGTCTTTGTTAAACATTTCTTGCATCCTCTCAATCTTTGCCTCCATTCTTTTTCTGAGGTCCTGGATCATTTTCACTATCGTTATTCTGAATTACTTTTCTGGAAAGTCGTCTATCTCCACTTCATTTAGTTGTTTTTCTGGGGTTTTATCTTGTTCCTTAATCTGGTACGTAGCCCCCTGCCTTTTTATCTTGTCTATCTTTCTGTGAATGTGGTTTTTGTTCCATAGGCTGCAGGATTGTAGTTCTTCTTGCTTCTGCTGTCTGCCCTCTGGTGGATGAGGCTTTCTAAGAGACTTGTGCAAGTTTCCTGATGGGAGGGACTGGTGGTGGGTAGAGCTGGCTGTTGCTCTGGTGGGCAGAGCTCAGTAAAACTTTAATCTGCTTGTCTGCTGATGGGTGGCACTGGGTTCCCTCCCTGTTGGTTGTTTGGCCTGAGGTAACCCAACACTGGAGCCTACCTGGGCTCTTAGGTGAGGTAAATGGCAGACTCTGGGAGGGCTCACACCAAGGAGTACTTCCCAGAACTTCTGCTGCCAGTGTCCTTGTCCCCATGGTGAGGCACAGCCACACCCTGCCTCTTTAGGAGACCCTTCAACACTAGCAGGTAGGTCTGGTTCAGTCTCCTGTGGGGTCACTGCTCCTTCCCCTGGGTCCCGATGTGCACACTACTTTGTGTGTGCCTCCAAGAGTGGAGTCTCTGTTTCCCCCAGGCCTGTTGATGTCTTTCAATCAAATTCCGCTAGGCTTCAAAGCCTGATTCTCTTGGAATTCCTCCTCCTGTTGCCAGAACCCCAGGTTGGGAAGCCTGACGTGGGGCTCAGAACCTTCATTTCAGTGGGTGGACTTCTGTAGTATAAGTGTTCACCAGTTAGTGAGTCACCCATCCAGCAGTTATGGAATTTGATTTTATTGTGATTTTGCCCCTCCTACCATCTCATTGTGACTTCTCCTTTGTCTTTGAATGTGGGGTGTCTTTTTTGGTGAGTTCCAGTGTCTTCCTGTTGATGATCGTTCAGCAGTTAGTTGTGATTCTGGTGCTCTCGCAGAGGGAGTGAGAGCACGTCCTTCTACTCCACCATCTTGAACCAATCTAGTCACCGTCTCCTTAATCTTCTCTAATCTGTGACAGCTCCTCAATCTTTTCTTGTCCTGCTGACCTTGACACTTTTGAAGAATACCAGTTGGGTATTTTGTAGGCTGTATGAATTTGGCTGGTGATTTCTTATGATTAGATCTAGGTGGTAGATTTGGGGAAGTGCACCACAAAGATGAGGAGCCCTTCTCATCCTATCATGTCAGGGGGTAGGTGAGACCAACACATCTTATTGCTGATGATGCTAATTTTCATTGCTTGGCGAAAGTGGTGTCGATTGTTTTTCTACCTATAAAGTCACTATTTTCCCCTTTCCATACTCTATGCATTAGAATTGACTCACAGAATCCAGCCCACACTTAAGAGGACAGGAGATAAGCCCACCCTCCTGGAGGAAGGCCTGTCAAAGAATTTGCAGGTATATGTTAAAGCCACCACAGCAATTAATTAATATTTGAAGGGAGATACTTTGAGGTTATGCAAATATCCTATTTCTTCTTAAACTTTCCCAACGAATTTTAGCATTCATGAGTGGATTTTGCCTGCAGCAATGATTATTGTGATGCTCTCGTGGTGATTTTCTATTTCCCTCATTCCTTCTCCGTTTATTAATTGGAATTCTTCTGTAAGGAAGGGTTAGGCTTTCCCCTCCATTTATTTATTTATTCAATCATTTATTTATATCAGTATGGACTCATGAATCTGTATTATACTCTTTGGGTTAAAATTCAACACTATTATTATATATTTTGTTGCTGAAAATGGTTTAGTTTGTCCATTGGGAGCTCTTTCGGGTTGGTCTCTGTGACTTTTTAATATGTCTCCATCCTTTTGTGGTTTGGTTTTGCTGTTTTGTTTCTCTTTTTTTGGTACAGACCAAGTAATTTTCCCCTCCCAAACAGAAATCTCTTTACTGTTTATCTTATTATTTTTTTTAGTTGCATATATTTAAAGCATCACTTAGACATGTTAGTCTTCAGCTCCAAACCTTCTACTGGTTCCCATTGGACTTAGAATAAACTTAGAGTTCTCCCCCAGCACACAAGTCCCTGTGTGATCTGACTTCACTTTTCCTGCTCTCTTGTCTCTTGCTGACCTTGGATCCCTCTGGCTTTCTTCTTATACCTTTGACACACCTAATTTATTACCTGCAAGCTCTTTGCTCCTAGGTCACCTCTGCCTGGAGTATCCTTGCCCAGATGTCACCTTGGCTAGCTTTTTGTCATTCAAGCCAAAGCTCAAAGTGGCCTCCCTGACCACAAGCGAAGTGGTAGGAACACTCAGAGGAGTGACTGAAGAGAGTTTAATGATGGCACAGTTTACAGAAGTATGCATGGGCTAACAGGAACCAAGAAGGAAGAGTAAAGCATTGGGGACAAGCCAGATGGGGAACATTACCAATCCCCAGCTTGGAGGGGCAAGAGGAGGAAACAATGTTAACAGTGCTTGGCAACAGCTGGGGCCACAGGTACAGGAACTCAATCACTGCCCAAGCTGTGGTCCCAGATGAGTCAGGGGTGGGTCCCGGGGTGTATTTACCTTTCCCTCCCAATCTCCAATCTCCTGTCAGTGTTCTCCATTGGCCAGACCCAATATGGAGCCAGAGGACACGTCTGCTGCTGCACCCAGCAGTGGTTAGCCTCCTGGCACACAGGACAGGGCAGAAAATGGGTCTTCAGGGACCAATGGAGAATATAACCCCAACCAAACTGTGTCCATCATTTCATCTTGTTCCTTTCCCACCCCATAATGCATAATCATTACCTGAAACTGTCTTGTTATTTACTGCTTGTTTACAGTCTACCTCCCCACCCCATGACATAATGTGATCTCCATGGAGAAAGGACCATCTTGTTCACCACTACATTCATAGTCCCTGGCACATAGTAGGTGTTCCATAAATATTTGTGCATAAACAAAAAGTGAATCCATGTTCAAAGGCCAAAACACATGTTTGGGCCCATGGTACTCCCAGCTGGTTTTTCTCCCTTCAGAATGCTTCTGTGGCTGGGATGATTTGTATTAGAATTTCTCCAGCACCTCTGATCCACCCTCACCTCACATATTCCTCATCAGCACGGCTGAGCTGACTTCCAGTGCAGCAGTGATGTGCCATCTCGCTCACCCTCCCACCCCTGAGGCCCAGCTCCACCTGCCTCCTCCCAAAGGCTGTCTGATGTCTGCAGCCCTCCTACTATCACCATTCCTATTTGAAGGCATGTGCCCATCGCCCCCCACTGCTCACTAGTTTCTCTAGACCTGCGCTGTCCTATGTAGCAGCCACTAGCCACGTGTGGCTACCTAGCACTTGAACATGGCAGTCAAACTGAGATGTGCTAAGTTTAAAGTACACGCCAGATTTCAAAGAGTTAGTATGAATAAGAGGATGTAAAAATCTCGATTACATGTAAATGATAACATATTGGGTATATTGGGTTATGAAAATTAACGTCACCTATTTTCAGTTTTTTAATCTAGCTACTAGAAAATTTGCAATTACATATGTGGCTCACATTCTATTTCTGTTGGACAGAGCTGCTCCAGATGAAATGTCTCCATGAGCACCATTTCATTTGCTGCAGCATTCCCAGGGCCTGGCACAGAGCGTGGCAAGTAGTAGATGCTCAATAAATAATTGTTGGGACATAGAAAACAAACTTATGTTTACCAAAGGGGAAAGGGGGGAGGAATTTGGGATTAACACATACACACTACTATATATAAAATAAACAACAAGGTCTTACTGTATAGCACAGGGAATTATATTCAATATCTTGTAATAACCTATAATGGAAAAGAATCTGAGAAAGAATATATATGTGTGTTTGTGTGTGTGTGTGTAACAATCACTTTGCTGTATACTTGAAAGTAACACAACATTGTAAATCAACTATACTTCAATAAAAAAGAAAGAATGAAAAAATAAATAAATACCTGTTGGACAAAGGAACATTCCCCACTAGAAGTCTTCCCCAAAGGGATCATGAACTGCTGGAGGACAAGGCAGGGCCTCTCTGTCTGCCTCGCAGGTAGGGAGTGTACCCAAATCTCAAGTAGACTAAGAGTGGCCTACAGCCCATGTTTGCTGAATGAAGGTGAGTGCCTTCATTCAGGTGACTGCAGCTCCAGGAACCAAACCTGGTGGGGCCTGATGTGTGATAAAGGAAGTAAATGCAAAGAAACAGATTGGAGAATATGTGGTGTTACTATTCTACTAAGAATAGCTCACTCGAGGGTTCTAGAGGACACAGGACTCTTACAGAAGGAGCTCAGGACCCTGGAGACCTGTTTTGCTCAGGCTAGGGAGGTTGCCATGTACCAGTTTTCTTGACAGGAGGAGGCTTGTTTGTGCTAGCTCTGCACATTTTCACCTGACAGAGCAATGTGTAACCTTCTCTGCTGCAGGAAGTTGTAAAAGAAAGAGCTATCTGCCTCTCCCCAGAGGCAGAGCTTGAGCCAGATGCCATTGTGAGCACTTGAGAACTGTTATTTCATAAATCCCTTCAATGCCTCTGTGAGGCAGGTAGAATTACCAGCTCTGCTTTACTGATGAGGAAAATGAAGCTCCAGGAAGTGAAGTCACTTAGCCAAAGTCTCAGAGAGGCAGTGGCAGAGTCAGCGCCAGAATGTAGTTTTCTTGCCTCTTTATCCAGTGTACTGTCAACTGCACCACACTGCCTCCATCTCTAGACTGAAAGAGAGGGAGAGAGGGAGAGGGAAAAAGAGAGAGAGAGACAGTTGGGTTTCAATGACTATTTGGTCAAGGAATAGAAACACACATTGTGCTTCAAGAATAAAGACAAATACTGTATGCTAACACATATATATGGAATTTAAGAGAAAAAATGTCATGAAGAACCTAGGGGCAAGACAGGAATAAAGACGCAGACGTAGAGAATGAACTTGAGGACACGGGGAAGGGGAAGGGGAAGCTGGGACGAAGTGAGAGAGTGGCATGGACATATATACACTATCAAATATAAAACTGATAGCTAGTGGGAAGCAGCTGCATAGCACAGGGAGATCAGCTCAGTGCTTTGTGACCACCTAAAGAGGTGGGATAGGGAGGGTGGGAGGGAGGGAGATGCAAGAGGGAAGAGATATGGGAACATATGTATAACTGATTCACTTTGTTATAAAGCAGAAACTACCACACCATTGTAAAGCAATTATACTCCAATAAACATGAAAAAAAAAAAACGAATACTGGGCGTATTCTTTTTTTTTTTTTTTTTTTGCGGTACGCGGGCCTCTCACCGCTGTGGCCTCTCCCATTGTGGAGCACAGGCTCCGGACGCGCAGTCTCAGCGTCCATGGCTCACGGGCCCAGCCGCTCTGCAGCAGGTGGGATCCTCCCGGACCGGGTCACGAACCCGCGTCCCCTGCATCGGCAGGCAGGCTCTCAACCACTGCACCACCAGGGAAGCCCCTGGGTATATTCTTGATTTGTAACATAATGCTACAACAGATTTCTATTACATTCTGGTTCATCATTTCCTTGATTTTAATATTTCACAGGTCAAATCCCATCTCTGAAACTGAACTACATCTGACTTGATGTAATGGGCCAATATTCAAATCCCATTTTCCATTACCAAGGTGGTAACATTTCCACTACAATAACATAGAAACTTACCCCTAGCATTGAGAGTGAGCGCTGTTCTCCAATTGCAGTTTTCTCTGTGCGTGAATTATTAATGACCAAAGCTCCCCTTACAAATCTACTCACTTTTCCATGGCCTTTCCAGATTTTAGAGCTTGCTACTTTTCTAAGAGCATTGCATGAAGGTTTGCTGTGTTTAATGGCAGATGGGTTGGGTATGTTTATCAGCCAAGTAATCATAGGTATGTAGGCATATCTATGTAAGTAAAGACAGACTGAGTAGAAGAGAGTCCCTACCCTCAAGGAGCGTAGAGTCTTGTTGGGAAGATGATATACTCTCCGTAGTGACACAAGCCAGCCATATCAGTACTACAGTGTGTGTGTTGTTCAGATCAAACCGTCACTGAAAATGTCACCTTAAATTCCCCAGGTGAGGCCATGGAATCACATGTTTTTTAACATGTTCTCAAATCTGACTTCTGTAGTTTGGATCTCAAAAGCAAACATGAAAGTTTGAAAAAAGTTCAGTTTTCTGAAATGATGGTTTCAAATCTCTGATCAGCAATGCTTAGGTTTCTCTGGCATTCCTTTCAGCTTAATTTCTTGTCTCGTCAAGGGTATTTTTATCAGTTTATGGGAGAAGACTAATTTTATTTGATAAAAGAAAAATAGAAGCACTAGACGGTAAGCATTCATCTCATTTTCGGTTCATGTTTCATTATGAATTTGCATTGCATCTGACACTCCTGTGTTAACAAATCCTTGGATGTATCATCTTGGAGTTAAGACAATAATTTGCCTGTAAATTTGACAAAAAAATTCAGTAATGCTGGAGATCCATCATACAGATATAATTTGCTACTGCTGTGATCATTTTCAGTAAAATGATCCAATTATACTCTGCATAGCTTATTATTAGCTTCCTTCCCTCAACCAGCTGGAAAAGGGAAAATAGTGTCACTTTATTAGTAAATGGATAAAGTTTGTTTTGTGCAACTCAAAGTCTGATTTTAACAGTGAATTTTGGGGACATCAAGCCCCAAACCTTGTGATCACATATTTGCTTAACAAATACATACTATGCAAGACATTGTGCTGGGTATGAAGAGGAGGAGGAATAGTAATTCAAAAAAGTAAGACAAGAGGGCCCCAGTCTCAGTGCCTGCAGTTGCCACACTGCTGACATATATGGCCCAAGTGGGCATATGGGGAGTCAGCAAATGGGAGACCACATGCCCTGCCTACTCAGCTCCAGTCACCCATCACCTCATGCGAAGGTAAGAGGAGGAGGAGTGGCCAGATCATCTAAATTTTTAAAAGAAGCCATGAACCTGGGCATTTAGTGAAATGTCCTGGTTTGAAAATGCTGTCTATTGGCCTATGGCTGCTAATTGGGATCCCCAGTTGGAGACAGGATTCCTGTCCTCAAGAACAGGAGGCAGCAGTGGACACAGGTCACTTGCTACAGAGCAGAGTGAGATTAGTGATGGGATAGATGTATCTCCAAAGTGCTAGAGAAGCAAGAAGGAGGGGGAGAGCCCTCCAAGCGTGGGTTTCAGCAGGAGTCTTCCCTGTGAGACATCTGTAAGACTCAAGCATTCTTTCCTTTGAAGATCCCACCCAAGACATGGTAATCATATTAAAATGCACCCAGTTCTCATATTAAATTTAATATTTTGTTGTCTAAATTTATCTTTAAAATATTATTTTGATTTTGCAGTTTTTGTATTTTGGAGTTCATTCTTTCTTTCTGAGATGAACCTCCACTGCAGGTCTCCAACATTGTCACAGTCTCATGAAAACCCTTTGGGGCCTGATGGATAAAATACTCCTGAGGTCAAGAATGATGGTATAGATCTTGAAAGAAGAGAGTATTTCCACCAGCAGAGAGGGAGCTGAAGGGCTTTCCAGAAAGAGGAAACAGTGGGAGAATGTTCAGGAACATTCTGGAAACGCTGAAGTATTCAGCCCTTGCCAGAGGCAGTTTAGAGAGAGGTCTGGAAAGATACGTAGGAAACAAATTTTGGAGACTAGACTTTTTAGGCCATGAAGAGCCACTGATGGTTCTAAGAGAAGCATGACCTGTCCAGAGGACTGTAGGAGGGACCGGCCTTGGAACGCTCCAAGGAGGTGAATCTAAAACCTGACTTTGATGAATGAACCTCAGAGCAGAACTTGGTATAGAATCCACTTGCTTTCTGCACTGACTGTGCTCCTTGTTTTTCTTAATTCCTTCTTATCACATTGCTTTTCAAGCCTCCTCACTTCCTTTCTCAGCCACCATGTTCCCTAGAATGTATTTTACTTCTCCTTCCTGGTTTCTAGCTATCCTGGTGCTGGCCCTGCTCTGTCTGGCCTTCTCAGTCAACACTTCATTGGTTATTAAATTTTCCTCTTCCAAAACACATTTCCCAATAATTCACACTATACCTTCTTTTTCTACCACAGAATGAACTTACTTATAGAACTTTAATGCTGAAAGGGACATAAGAAGCCAATCACTCTTCACTGCCTCAAATTTACTTGCCTAACGTCACTAGAATGAGAGTCGGCGTTGAGACAAGGATCTGTGTCATCTGGCTCAAATAAGGTAGCTTCTCTGTACCTGGCCACCTCCTGTAGGTATAACCTGGAGATTAAACTGACAAAGTGTGAGCTTTCAGATACTAAGAAGAGACACAATGCTCTCTGAATTGAGATTGGTGTCCTCTGAGACAATCTAGAAATACTTTTGGTCATGGGTCCTTGGGGTTTGTGACCAGACCATGTTGTCTTGGGGTCAATTATACCGACCTTGGAATACACTCTCCATGGATTCTTCAAGTTAGTCTTTGATTTCCTTCCTTTTTTAACCTTTTCAAATAAGAGTGAGTGAAATAAATGTTGGGATTGATCAGCCACCCTTTTCCTGATCCTCCTTTTTTTTTTTAAGGCCACTGTCTACCCTTGGAAAAATAGTGACGTCAAGCGTAGCCATGAGCTTCCTTAGTCAGCTAACCTGCCTCCCCCCACCAGTTTTTCAGAGAGGGCTTCCCAGGCATCATGAACTCATGAAATCTTCATTTGTCTTTAAAGGAGATTTGGTGCTGGAACTTTCCACGACAGTCTTTAAATGTCAATATAACTCATGGTGATAGGTTGTGTTGTGGAGGCAGTGGTGGTGAGCAAAGTAGCCACGAAATCACCCAAAAAAGAACTGTCTCACTCCCTCTCTGGCACTGTCTTCAGAGAGCTATCACACCCCTTCCTGAAAATCTCCAAGAAGGGACACCTCCGTGCCCTGACTCCGTAGGCTGAACCTGATGGTTTACCATTAGACTTGCACAAAGCTGATTCTCTGATCAAAACTGCAATCCCTTCAACATCCATTTAATCTCTTCCTTTCTCAGTTTGATCCCTAAAACATGGAAATTACCACTTGACTTTGTTCTTCCCCTTCGTATTCTTGCAGATGACACAGCTTCTGTTGGGAATGGCACCAAGGGCTCTCGAGGGTAAAGGCAGCTTGCAGGGAAGGTTTCCTTGCACCCACGACCCCAGATGCTCACTCTGGGATGCATTTCAGATAGGTCCTCTTGGAGAAGGTGGTAGCTCATTTCTCTGCTGTCTCTTCAATTTCTTCAGGATGCCAATGAACATACTGCCTGCAAAATGAGAGTTCTCTTGTTTGAATCTGTGCTTACGGTTTCTAATTAAATAATAACTTTCACAGCATTCTGCTGCTCTAAGCCTGAATAGCATTTCCGTTACCTCTACAAGTGAAGTCAAAATTAAAAGCCTGTCATTTCCTGGATTCTCTCATAAATGCAAGCATTAAGTTTTACCTACACTCACCCATTAGTAACTTCTCTTTGTGGTGGGTGTTGAAATGTCTTATAATGACTCTACTACCTCTTCAACTTTCTATCCCTCTCAGAATAGTAATGAATTTCACCTTGTCCTAGAGTTCCTGTCTAGTTTGTCGTCTAATTTCTTGATGTAACATGCATTTGATTTCATAAAGTTCTTTTTTCCTTCTCTTTGGGAAAGGAAAAGAGAAACATCTTTCTTATGCGGTTACCATTCTTTGAAGAGTGAGAAGCTGCTAGAAGAAGAATCAGCTTTCAGCTTTCAAGTTTTTCTTTGGGAAGACCTATAGTTTGGGTCCGACTGCAGACAGACTGGATCCCTCCCTCTGGGGTTTTTAATTATTTTTGCCCCTTGATCACAACACTTGTGTTCTGGGTGCTTTATGTGTATTGACTATTTTAATCCTTCCAATAACCCTATGTTCCCATTTTACAGATGAGGAAACTAAGGCAAAGAGGTTAATGAACTTTCTCAAGATCACACAGCTAGCAAGTATCAGATACGGATTGAACCCAAGTGGTCTAACCCCAGAGTCCACATATCCATCAGAGTTTTTTGAGTTATAAGTGACAGAAGCTCAACTCAAATTAACTAGGCAAAAAGGGAAAGTTTGTTTCCTCACAAGACCAATCCTTGAAAAGAACAGGAAGGGAACTGCTCACTGAGACAACTGAGACTGGGAATTTGACTGCCCTCAGGACTCTCTATCTCTGATATCCGGTGTTTCCATAGTTCCTTCAGGCTGGCTTCTTCCACAAAGCTGGAGTCTTATTTCTTAGCTGACACCCCCCTAGCTTCACAATGAAAAGAAGGCTCTTGCCCCCAAGCTCCAATTGTTTAAAAAAGAAAAGAGAGAGAGAGAGAGAAGAAACAGGAAAGGATACTGATTGGCCAACTTGAGTCACATGCCTATGACCAGGACCCAATCACTGTGGCCAGTAGGGTGAGGTACCAGGATCATTCAGGCTGGGTTAGGCGCCTATCCTTGGAGAAGTTATTGCAGAGGGAGAGATAAAGTAGCTTCTGGTAAATCATATTTTAGAGTCATGGAATAGGAGAAAAATGAAACAAATCCCTAAAGAATGGAGAAAGCACAGCTTTGCCACTGGAATAATTACTGCAAGCTAAACAGCTTCAGGAAAAATAATTGATCTTAACCTTTATGTTTCTGAGTTTTATTGTTGCTCCTGAAGTGGCTGGAACACATCAACAGATCTGGTAACACTAGACTTGCAGGTGTACAGTCAGCTGGAGCTGAGGACAAGGTCCTCAGGTAGGATGAGGATGCCAAAGCTGCCATCAGGTCTGCTTTGCTCATTTATGTGGCCTGCCTGGACCCTGTAGACATTTGAGTTGGAGGCAGGTAGCTTAGTGTATCACCATATAGCACATTCAATCATTGGGATGACCAATGAAAGCATCCATTTCTTCCATTATATTTGGCCAACAGCCCATGAAGAAGGTTAATGCTTTGAAGAAGAAAGAGGAAAAGCAAAGCATCTGGCAGTTAAAAACAAGAGTTTTCTTGACAGAATGGCTTATGGCATTTGACAGAATTATTCAAGGCGCAGAAAAACAAGTTTGACAGCGTGTGTTTTAAGCAGAGATTCGTATATGGCACTTCCAAAGTCCATCACTGCCAGCCTGTGTGTGAGGTGGCAGGAGGGAGGGAGGGGGACTTCTTTTCTCTCTCTTTTCTTCTTTCCACCCAGGGCCTCAGTCTGCTCTCTTTAGATGCTTGTGTGAATAGGCAAACCCATTTCCCTCTTGTTCCCACTAATTTTCAAGGTACTGTCTGCCTTGACATTCCCTTTGTGATGATGCCTAACAGCTCCTGGAAAGCCATGGACCCCAGGGCATCATACAACGCCTAGCTTTTCAAAATGTGTTTCAGGAGATTCTTCACTGCCTAAACCAAGAGGTGTTTTCTGGCAAGATGCCTGCTTGAAAGCCTTCTAGAGCTTAGAGAAAAGATTTTGTTTTCCCTGATGGGCTGGGACAGAGTGGGCTGGTAGTGGAAACATAGAATGAAAGTTTCATGCTTCACATTCAGTCTTCATTTTTCTCCACATCTGGAGCTGCACAAATATTGGGAGGGGAGGGCAGTGACCCTGGGCTGGGAAGTGGAAAACGAGGGAGAAGGAGATGATCATTTTGGAAAAGACATGACATCACACTGGTCAAGCACTCGACCTAGTGCCCTCTCATTGAGTGCCTGTACGAAGATGCATCTCCTGCTTCCTTTGATGGAATTGGCTCCATTATCATATTTGGGGTGGAGAGCAAATTTGGCCACCAGTGACTGTCTCCTTCTCTTGTCCCTTTTGGAATAAAACCCATATTTATGCAGTGGATTCGGTTTTCCTGACTGCTTTGCAGCACCTCTGGGCACTATTGTCCTCCCTGTAACTCGTGTAATCACCCTGCTACATTCCTAAATGATTTTGGTGTTCATTTGTATGTTTTCCTCTCTTTTCACAGACAGAGAAGAAACAGTTTATTGCTCCCTAGTTGCACACCAGTAAGTCTCAGCTTCAGCTTTACTATTAGACTTAAATCATCTTGTCCAACTCCCCATTTTGATGATTTTTTTTAAGCCAAGAAATACTGCCTTTATCAAACTCAGCTTTTGGCAAAAAGTAAATGAGAATGTTTTTAACTTCATTTTTCTGAATTTATAACCTGTGTTCAAGTTCATCCTTAATCTAACAAGTGATTATCTCTCACACCAGGTTAGTCATCCATTTATCCAGCCAGCCAGCCAGCCATCCATCCATCCATCCATCCATCTATCTGCCCAGCCATTTAACAAGCATTTTGTTGAGTGAATACTCTGTGCCACTCACGAACAAGTTCTTTGCTCTTAACAGGTGCAAATAATATTTATTCAGATATAAACATGAGATCAAAAAACCATCTTTTTATATTTGAATTTATCCCAATGATGTTATGGAATCAGCTACATCAAGAATCATAGGTACTGGACTTCCCTGGTGGCTCAGTGGTTAAGAATCTGCCTGCCAATGCAGGGGAAATTGGTTCAATCCCTGGTCTGGGAGGATCCCACAAGCTGTGGAGCAACTAAGCCTGTGGGCCACAGCTAACTACTGCACCTGCACTCTAGAGCCCGCACGCCACAACTACTGAAGCTCGCGTGCCCTAGAGCCCATGCGCCTCAGCTACTGAAGGCTGCATGCTCTAGGCCTGTGTGCTGCAACTACTGAAGCCCACATGCCTAGAGCCCGTGCTTCACAGCAACAGAAGCCACAGCAACGAGAAGCCTAGGCACTGCAAGGAAGAGTAGCCCCCGCTCACCACAACTAGAGAATGCCCACGTGCAGCAACAAAGACCCAACACAGCCAAAAAAAAAAAGCATAAGTACTATGCAGACATCAGTTTTTAAAACAACCAAAGAAGCACTTTGACTAGGCAATCATTAAGCGCATAACTGGACTTTACTGGAGAGTATTGTTCCTAAATCCATAAAAGTAATTTTTAGTTGTGGAAGTAAAGTATGACCCTATTTCTTAAAAAGAAAAACAAAAGGAAGGAAAGGAGGGAGAGGAAAAGAGGAGAGGACATTGCAGATGTCCCTTTGCTAAGGTCTCTTTGCTCCCCTTGCCCAACCTTGGTCCCTTCCCTTCTCCCTAAAGGCCACCATTGTTATGAGATGAGAGTTGCAGACCTTTTTAGATGCATTTATATAACTATACATTATGATACAATTTATACCGTATCATACTGTATATTTAATATATATTATACTTTATTATATCTAATATATATTTATATTAAAATACACACAAAATAATGTCACATATTTCTCCATGGATAAATAAAAGTACATGCATTCCCTGATTTCCTTATCGCAAGCAATTTCAAAGAGTTCCCATAGTTTCAGTAGAAATGGACGTACATCATTTATTCCTTGTTTTTTAGCATAAATTTGGAAGATCCTGGTTAAACAGCAATGTCTGGGCTTGGGTCAGAAGGCTGGCATAAATTTGCCCATATCAATTAAAATTCAAAACCACCCACTTTTACAGAGGGCACTCACTATACTACCAACTTTGCCCAAGGCGTTTCCTCAGGAGAGGCTGGGGATTAGGAAGGGCAGCCTATCAGCACCCTCTGCTCAGGCTATAGCCCCTCCCATCAACCGACTTGCTCTCAGCTCACTCTCCCTGAATTGAGAGTAGAAAAGTTGCCACCCCCAAAAAAATAACTTGAAGAAGAGAGAGTCTAAAAGCATGGGGCTGTCATGATATCAAGCCCAAACTGGAGGTGGTGGAGGCATAAAAATAGGGCCTTAAGTCCCAAGGCTAAGCTTGCTATCACTGACAGGAATCTTTCAGCTCTTCCTTCACATCATTACTTTGTTATATATTCACTTTTTGCTTCGATCTGGTAGGACTGATCATAATAAATTCATTTGCCTTTAACACAAGAGCTCATTCCTCACCCTCTGCCCCAACCTTATCACCAGCTCTGCACTCCCACATGGATGAAGAAAGCAGGGTGTCATACTTCAACAACAGCATAGCCATACATTAACATACAGAGTAATTCCTAAATTGGAAGGCTTTAAGTTTAAAAAATATGTATCTGAGTTATAAATCACCAGGATTTATAGACATCTTCAAATAGTCCAGGTAAACATGAATAATCACATATGTTATCCTCAGAATCCACATTAAATTATTCATCTCTACAGTGGATTTTCCAACTAACCCAGGGTCCTTTTTCTCAAGATGCTTTTTTTTGAGAGTAATGATTGCATTGGGCTGTTTTGTTTTCAACAGTTTGTGTTTATTATAAAGAATTTAAGCAATGACAAATCTATAGAGAAGAAAGTAAAAGAATTATCCCAAATCTAACCCCCAGAAATATTAAAACAATGTGAATATTTTTTAAATTACAAAAATATTATTCCAAATATGTCTTTCTCTTTTGCATATATACAGATGGGAGGCCAGATAAATCAAGTAAACTATATTTCTATGAATTGGATGATACTATACATGCTATTTTTATTTATTTTTATTTTTAAATAAATTTATTTACTTTATTTATTTTTATTTTTGGTTGAATTGGGTCTTTGTTGCTGTGCGCGGGCTTTCTCTGGTTGTGGCGAGCAGGGGCTACTCTTCATTGAAGTGTGCAGGCTTCTCACTGCAGTGGCTTCTCTTGTTGCAGAGCTCGGGGTCTAGGCATGTGGGCTTCAGTAGCTGTGGCATGCGGGCTCAGTAGTTGTGGTGCACGGGCTTAGTTGCTCCACGGCATGTGGGATCTTCCCCGGCCAGGGCTCGAACCCATGTCCCCTGCATTGGCAGGCGGATTCTTAACCACTGCGCCACCAGGGAAGCCCTATACATGCTATTTTAAAAAAATTAATTTAATTTTACTTAAATTTAGTAGGAAAAAATGACATTAAACTAAAATAATTTATGAATTTGAAGTAAAAAATTACCGTACCACTAAAGGTATTTTTTTGCTGCTTAAATTTTTATTATTTTTAATTTTACTTTTTATTGGAGTATAATTGCTTTACAATGTTGTATTAGTTTCTGCTGTACAATGAAGTGAATCAGCTATATGCATACCTATATCCCCTCCCTCTCGGATCTCTCCCCCGTCATCCCACCCACCTAGGTCATGACACAGCACTGAGCTGAGCTTTCTGTGTTTTATAGTATGTTCCCACTAGCTATCTGTTTTACACATGGTAGCGTATATATGTCCATCCTGATCTCCCAATTCATTCCACCCTCCCCTTCCTACCCTGTGTCCACATGTCCATTCTCTATGTCTATGTCTCTATCCTGCCCTGAGAATATGTTCACCACAAGAGGTATTAGTTCCTAAAAAAGCCTTCTTAGATTAAGATAATAATAATAATTAAAACTTGAAAATGTCATTTTTACCTTTCTATATCCATTTTAAATAATATTTATCTACTCCATTCTATGCAAAATATGGAAATCAGCACTACCCTCCCCCTACTTTTGTTGGCTTTTTTTTTTTTTTAGCGGTATGCAGGCCTCTCACTGTTGTGGCCTCTCCCGTGGCGGAGCACAGGCTCCGGACGCGCAGGCTCAGTGGTCATGGCTCATGGGCCCAGCCGCTCCGCGGCATGTGGGATCTTCCTGGACCGGGGCACGAACCCGCAACCCCTGCATTGGCAGACGGACTCTCAACCACTGTGCCACCAGGGAAGCCCCATTTTGTTGGTTTTTTTAAAAGATTTTTCAAGGTTTATGACATTTGCAGTCTAGTCTATAAGTAAGACTCCGAATTTATTTAGTCCTAGTTTATATTGAAGTGACTCTATTGTTCAGAACCTGCTCTTTTTCCATGGCTTCTTTATTGTGTTGTTGATTGTTCTTTTCAAGAGGACTCAGGGTGCTGTTTTTACATGGTTCTTTCCAATGAGAATCTTGGTCTGCCTCTGTTACAGCCAAATGACATCTTGTTGGAATAGAATAGATTAGGAAGGTGTGTTCCATCCAGAGCCTTGGACAGAGATGCAGGCAACATCGCACTCAGCCTGCTGGGTTCCAGTGGACCCAATGTAGTCATACTTAGAAGAAGAAGAAGGAAAAGGGGGGTGAGGAAGAGGAAAATGCGCTAGAGGGGCAGGGGTTGGAATGATTAGATTCTGCTTGAGCCTGCATGAGGGGAAGGTCCCCTGGTCCCCTGTGGGTGTCGAGGAAAGGCTGCCCATCGGAGGGTGACCCCCACCCTTGTTCCAGCTCTCCCTTCAGCTGCACATGGAATCCAAAGGAGGAGGGCAGAAGCCCCCATGAAATCTCAGAGGACTGGATGTGAGCCTGCCAGGGAACGAAGGAGGAATTCTGCCACCTGAGAGCCGAACCCTCTAAGGAAAAAGCAGAATGAAACTAACAAACTCAATCAGAGCAAAAGCAAATGAAAGGGAAGTGAGAATAGGAGGGAATGAAAAGCTGGTGATCAGGCACAGCTGGCTCATTCAGAGCAGGCTGAATCTCTCTCAATTACAGGATGAGCTCTGCTCTTCGATAATATTCCTGCTCATTTTCTCATTCAGTACTCCTGCAAGGTTGACAGTTCTAGCCCCATTTTACAGCAAGGACACCGAACTGGGAGATGGCGGGGCTGAGACTAGGTCCTTACGTGCTAATCCAGGTGGAGGTTCCTATGTGCTGCCTCTGGTATATTCAAAAGACAGTGAAAGAAAAAGACAAAGAGGATTAAACCGGGAGCTTTAGACACGTTCCATTATAATTTTTTCATTGTCTTTTGCAAGCTGGAGGCTGGGCCAACTATGTAAGAGACTTCCATCAGCTTTGGCTACCCGCCAACATCCCTTCCCTGATGGCCCACCACTTTCCTGTTGGGGAATCATCTTCTGCCCCTTCCCATTGGAGATGGTCTTGGTGAAAAATAATACCAGGTGACCACCTTTCACTACAAAAACTAAGGGAGCCAATCCCACCCCAGGATAGTGAGGGCATGTGTTCTCTCCCCAGACCTTGAATCTTGAAAAATGCTGACAAGTGTAAATGGTTGGAGGTCATTCATCGTGGCCGTGGCGGAGGCCACGGCATCCACGCTTCGGATGGAACGGCTCCTGCCTGTTATAGCTATCCCATAAATCTCCGTTTGTACAAAGAGGCCAAAGTTGCTTGCTGTTGCTGGCAGCCCTGACCCCTAACTGACACAAAGTGTTGGCAGCGCTTAAAATCTTTCCAAAGTTCCAACCCCCTCCTCGGTCACTGAGGCCCTCGGTGGACAGCCAGGAACTGGGAAGGGAGCAGAGAGGGCTGTGTTCTCCTTAGGCCACACGGCTACAGGTGAGCTGATCCCGAGTTTGGGGGATCGTCAGCTGCATCCCTGAGTCACTGTGAGAAACTCCTGGAGTCTGCTGGATGGTGGATTCCTGGCCAAACACAGGAGTTCGTGTCCCACGGGGGACCCTGGGACTAAATGCTGAACTGAGCTGGGGCTGCCTGTGCACAGGCTTTGTACAGGAGCATCCCAGGGGTGCCTCTCCATCACAAAGCCTGCTCGAAGTTTCATTTCCTCCTGCAGCTGGTTCCCTGCACCAGCAGAATGGCAGGCATCCTATAGGAAGGCTGTCCTCTCTTCTGGCTGCTGCTTGTAGCAGAGATGCTTGAAAGAGCCGGCCCAGGAAATGTCAGTGAGTCAAGTCTGGAGTGCTCACCCCTGACCTTGCACCGGGGAGGCGTCCACTCCCTCGGCTGCCCTGAAACATACATTTTCCATTTTGCAACAGAGCTTTGTTTCCAGAGCGCTCAGGGAGTGGACAGGCGCGAGAGCCTCTGTAAATCACATCTCGGAGCCCACTTCCTTCGGGCTCTTTCCTGCTGCCCTCGGGGTGGAAAATGCTGCTTCCCTGGTGCTGTGGGTCCTCTGCTTCTCTTCCTGTTTCCTCCTCTTGCTGCCCAGGAAAAGTGACATGCTTGCTCCTTGTGGGAGTAGCTGTTAAATGAAAGAGTTGTTAAACTCCCCCCAAAGTGTTTATTTTACCTTATTCATTCCGTCATTCTTAAGAAGTCTGCTTACAAAATAGAGGTGAGGAATAACTGATATGCCTACGGTGGCAGAAGCAGCAAATCCTTCTCTCCTGGCTTCCCCATCTGAGCTGCAGGGCTGGAGAGCAGCTGGACAGTGCCTCTTCATGAACTCCTCCGTTTCAGTCTTTCCTTCCTAGAATGGAAGCTCCATGAAGGCAGAGGCTGTGTGCTCTCTCTCTGCTGCATCTCCAGGGCCAAGGAACACGCCTGAGACTGGGGAGTGGGGAGCACCAGTGGTGCCATGCGGCAGGGTGTCTTTTCCCTTCCTTTCATAGCCTGGAATAATAATGTAGAACATACAGGGACCTTAGTGATGGACTCCAGTGGCCTCATTTTATTTTTATTATTTTTATTTTTATTATTTTTTTTTGCGGTACACGGGCCTCTCACTGTTGTGGCCTCTCCCGTTGCAGAGCACAGGCTCCGGATGCGCAGACTCAGCGGCCATGGCTCACGGGCCCAGCTGCTCCGCGGCATGTGGGATCTTCCCGGACCGGGGCATGAACCCATGTCCCCTGCATTGGCAGGCGGACTCTCAACCACTGCACCACCAGGGAAGCCCCAATGGCCTCATTTTAGATGAAGATGCCCAAAGAAATAAAAGGATTTTCCCCCTCCCCACCCACCAAATCACACAGCCGGTTAGTGGTAGGGATGGGACTCAAATGAGACAATTCTATCCAGACCACAGAGGTAGAAGTCCCCCTAAATTGCTATTTTTTCAGGCTACATTAGAAATATAGGATTTTTAAAATCTAATTGTATTTAACATTTAACATGAGATCTACCCTCAAAGATTTTTTAAGTGTACAATGCAATATTGTTAACAATAGTTACAAAGTTGTACAGCAGATTTCTAGGACTTATTCATCTTGCTTAACTGAAACTTTATGCCTGTTGATAAGTAACTGCCCAGTTCTCTCTCTCCCCAGCCCCTGGAAACTAACATTCCACTCCTTGATTCTATGAGTTTGACTATTTTAGACAACTTCATGTAAGTGGGATCATGCAGTATCGGCCGGAGACATGGTATAGAACTTTGCATGTTGTAGAACTTCCCTCCTTTTTAAGGTTGAATAATATTCTATTGTATGTATAGACTACTTTTTTTTTATCCATTCACCCACTAATGGATACTTAGGTTGTTTCCACATCTTGGCTGTTGTGAATAGTACTGTAATGAACATTAGACTGATAGTATCTCTTCAAGATCCTGATTTCTGTTCTTTTGGGTAAATAAATTTGGGGGGGGGGATTTTTTCATTTTATTTAATCTGCTTCCAATTGTGGGAACATACTTCTCTAAGCCTAAATATAGAATATTCGATTGAATTAATAAGATAGAGATTACCATGTCTCATCTTCATTTCATCTTAACAAGTGGTTAGAACATGAATACCCAAAATTGAGATTGCTGGATCAAATGGTTTAAAAGGAAGAGAAGAAAAAAATATATATATGGTCTTGGTTAAGTGCCAGATTTTAAGGGGGATAATTCTTTTGAAAGAATTACTTTGACAACTTGGATGAGCTGAAGAAGAATGGCGAAGGGGTCTGAGAGCCATACTGTTTGAGAACAAGCCGAATACACTGGGAGTTTGGAGAAGGAAAAGCAATGGGATGGAGAGCTGCTATCTTCACGTATACATCTTTCTTCCCCTGCAAACACTTAGCACAGAGTGGGCTCACCGTAAATATTTGTTGGGTGAGTGATTTAATTGCTTTACCTAGAAAAGAAGGGGATGACTTGCTGCACGCTGCTTCAGAAAGCTTGATGATAGCTAATGAGTAAAAAAGTTTCAAAGAGCTTTTGGGGGAAGTGGGTGGCATCTGTCAGAGCTGAAGAACAGTGATCCTCAAATTTCAGTGTGCTCCTAAATCACATGGAGCTCTTATTAAAGTGCAGATCCTGATTCATTAGGTCTGGGTGGAGCTGAGATTCTGCATTGCCAACAAGCTTCCAGGTGATGCTGCTGGTCAGGGACCACCTTTGGGGCAGGGAAGACATAGATGAAACTCTTCAGCGAGGTTAGTGTTAATCATCATTTTAGGTCACTTCCTTCTCTAAGAGTCCCTGAGTGCTGAGCCTTTCACAAAAAAGACGAAGTTGAGAAATCTGGTATGGTGTGATTTCCAGACATACAAATTCATCTTTATATTTATGTAAATCCAGAGATCTCTATGCTGGGAACTGTGATCAAAGGATGTCTTTGTATTTTCACACCAGAAGAAAAAGCATTCCTGGTGGCTATGATTCTACTAAAATACTCAGCATATGTACTGCACTTCACAACAAATCTGCTCAGTTTGATGCATTTAAAACCTGTCAAATGCTTTACAAACAGAAAATACATAACTCATGCAGAACCCATGAGGCGGTTAAAGCTCTCAGCAAAAATGATGTCCCTCGTACACCCACAGTGACTCCATTGAGTCTGTTTCTCTGCGTTATCAGCTTTTCATACAGATTTTCACCCTAATGCTCCTCCTCCACTTGGCTCTGCAGAGCCTGGGAAATTGCCCTCCAGGCCCTTGAGCTTACCACACCAGCCATTCTTGAACCACTGGCCATTCCTTCCTCAGCAGAGATCACGGAATTGACAGCTTCTGTTGGGAGCGGGGGTGGCAAGTTGATAGGGAAGGAAGAAGCGGAGGAGGAATCACACTGCTGTGCGCCGACTACATGCCAGACAATGGACCAGGCTTATTCCACACATTTTCCTTCACGCTCATTGCACTATCGTTAGAGGGCAATGGAAGGTACAGACAGAAAAAGAAGTTTCCTGATTATGTATGGGCATCAGAGGTGAGTCAACAGTTCCCGGACTGCTCTCCTGTCCCTCTACACACAGGTCCCAACTTTGACTGTGTCCAGAACTCTCCCACTGTCTCTGGGGGCCCAGGACAGACACCAAAGTATTCCCAGATCAAGGCTGCCTGGCTGCACAGGGAGAATCTAGCGATGATGGTTCCAAGTCGTTATTTTCTCCCAGTGTTGTCTGCTCCCAGGGGAGGCTGCAGACAGCAAATGCAGAAGTCCTGCCCAGATTCTGCACTCACAAAAATTACGGATCCTCTCCTGGAGCCTGAAATGCCAAACCATAGAGTGCCAGAGCCCAGACCAAAATGTTGTGGCACAAACACCTTGTTACCAATGCTGTCGATTTCAGGTCCATTTCCAATAGAGGAGGAATGGGTTTGTCTTTTTTTTTTTTTTTCCCCAGTTGAAAGGGGCTAAATTAATAAGCAACAGTGTGTATCTTTATGGACAGCTGCTCACACTGGTAAAAAATAGCCCAGGTAAGAACGACAGTAATAATAACAACCACAATAATAACAATGCCACCATGCCCTTTTAGCACATGGAGGAAATCTCTCTTCAGCAGGGAATCATTTTTCCAGCTTTCATGTTTTCAGCCACAGGAAATAAAGCAAGCATTGGACCTTACCCTTTAATTCACTGTTTCTCCCATCTAGTGTCTATTTCTTAGTAAATTAAATAGATGCAGTTTACGGGCTTTTCTTACTTTCCTTGTTCCTGTGAATTCTGTTTTCAAAAGCCTCTCAACTCTTCCCCTACCCCTCCCTCCAAATATCTAACTTGGCTCTTCTGAGAAGAATTTATATAAATATTGTTAAACTAGAGTAAGGTATCCTGCATGTAGTAGGTACTTAATAAATATTGCCCTGGATTAAATTGAAAGACTGATAGTTCCTTATCTTGGCCTCAGTCCAGTGGAGAATTACAGAATCCAGGGAAAAGACACCTTGCCTCCCCAATCTACCCTGCTCTCTTCCGTGTTCATTACTCGAGGTTTGCACCCTCAGAAGAGCTCTTACTCCCTTATCAGTGTGTTGGAGATGAAGCCCCGAGCCCAGCCCAGCCCAGCCCATGTCAGCCACAGCAGCCTGTGCATATCAGCACAAGGCCCCCGGAGCCCGGATCAGCCAGACGGCATCTTCTGATGGGGCTGCCCCGGTAGGGCCACTCTGTGAGAAAGGAGTCACGTACTTGCTAAATGGGGGCAGGGGGGGCAAGCATACTACCCATATCCTCGGAAATTGCAAGAATATTCACGAGCTGAAATAATCCCGGCTTTGTCTTTCTTTCTCCCCGTTTTTAAATAGCGCTCTGTTCTCCATCTACTCCTTGCCCACAGCAGCCCCTAGTGGCAGCAGGCTAGGCACGCAGGCCTGCGGAAGGATCCTCGGAGTTGAGACTGCTCCAGAGAGGTCTCCAGACCCCACCCTTCCTGCTCACCTTCATTGAGCTACTTTTTATTTCTTGGGGGCTCAGGTTAACCTTTTGATTTTTCAATACGCACAAATGCACACAAATGAATGTTCACAGATGAATGAATGTTCACACTGACTCTGTGTGGGGTGGGACCAGCCGGGTCAAGGAGCCTTTCAGGTGGAAGGGAGTGCAGGGCTGCAGACTGCTGAGGAGAGGGAGGGTGTCTCAACAAATTCCCATGTTCACTGGTCCAGTGTGGCCTGGGAAACTGGGGCCTGGCTCTGACTTGATTTTTGTCCAGAAGAGTCATCTGTCAAAGAGTGAGGGGTGGACAAGCCAGGCCTCACACAGGGACTGACAATCCCTGCTTTTATCCTCACAGCCCCACGAGCGGCTGCCAGCAGCCAAGGTGAGAAAAGCATAATGGCACCCTTGAGAGAGAGCCCTTCATTAAGCAGCAGAATGGCTTCTCTCTTCCCAGGGAATGACTTCATAAAACCTCAAACTCCTTCCTACCTTGGATGACAGCCTAAACAACTTTTCTTAAAGAAAGTCTAAATGCAAAAGCTTATTTCAAACAGCGTCCCAAGGATGTCCTTGGATCCCTAACCCGGGTGAGGAATTGATGCAAAGACTACTTTCCCTTAAGGGCATCTAAATAGTCAAGCCCCTTCACAGCCCCCCTTCCTGGAATCAAAGGCCAGTGGCAGCATCAGGGTCCTCCCAGGCCCATTTTGGGAGGGCTGGGAAGGGAGGGGAATTGGATTTGTGGATGCCTACTGAGGGCTGAGACTCCACTGGATGCTTCCTTCACTAACCTTAGCTCACTTCAGACTCTGCACAGAGAAACCAGCATGGGAAGAATTCCTCTGGGAGGGAACTGACACTTGGGGGAATGGAACTCTTGTTCCTTCCTTTAATGGACACTGTACATGTTAAAATGGATTCAAATACAACTGAAACTGAGTTGGGTGATTTTGACATCAGTTAATATACACCAATAAAGTTAGTAGAAGGGGCCTTTGAATTAAGCTCAAGAAAAAAAAGACAAGAATAAACAGCTCTTATACTTTCTGCTTGAAATTAAAACCGCATACAGGGCAATTCCCTCAGGGCTTATATCAAAGTCTCAGAAGATGTTTAACCCATGAGGAAAAGCCTGGAGCTCTGGATCTTGGAGAGGAATGTGAGTTAGTCTGTAAGGGGACAGCAGATCCTTCCAGCCATGTGTGATCTTGGACCTGGTGTGGCCTGCTTCTCAGCAGTTTGAAAGATGGATGTCAGAGCAGGCAGGCTGGGCATTCAGGGGTTAACTTAAGCCGAGACCAGGAGAGAAAGAGACCCTCCCAAGGGCCACAGGCTGTTTAAGAACCTGAGCCTCCTCCCTGTCAAGACCTGCCCTCACCCTTCTGTGGGTGACTTGGGGCTGCTGAGCATTTATTTTCTCCTCCCAAATCTCAAAATGTGTTACACATGAACTGTTTCCACCTGTCCATCCACATTTAATTGGCTGCATCACTAAAACAACTTTGGGGAAGGGCACCATGTTGAGCTCCCTCTTCCCATCCGGATCCATGGACCTCTTCCCAGGCCTTCCTGCAGGTGACCTGCCTCTCTGAGCCGTTCTCCTCATGGAGCTCCTGAGACAGGCACACAAGGAGGTCTCCTCTCCTTCTCTGTTCTTCCTCTTGCCCCTCAAGCCGACCTTGGTGATGCTCTCTGTGGCTTGGTAGTGGGCATCCAGTCTTTATACCAATCCAGTCCTCGCTTCCCCTTTATCCATTCATTCCACCATATTCATTAAGTGCCTACCATCTGTCAGGCACTCCTCCAACCCAGGGGATGCAACAGGTGGATATAACAGACAAAAGTCCCTGGGGCTTAGATTTTCATGCAGGGATTGGCTAACTTTTTCTGTAAAGGACAAGACAGTAAATATTTCAGGTTTTGCAGGCCAGATGGTCTCTGGAGGTCTCTGGATGACTCAGCTCTGTTGCTGTAGCTCAAAAGCAGCCATAGGCAATGCATAAACACACATGGCTGGGTTCCAATAAAACTTTATTTACAAAATGGCTTGTAAGGGGAGGGATTTGGCCCGTGGACCTCAGTTTTAGTGGATTAACAACACCTCCAATTTTTCTTTGGGCAGACACCCTTCTCTACTTTCAGTTCATGTCTGAGCCCACTCCTCAGACCTAAGGGTGGTCGTGTGACCCAGGCTCAGACAAAGTCATAGTGATTGCCTCAGGGATGGGTGCAAGGCCAGTGAACTGATGAGAAGCAGCCTTGCTCCTTTTTCTGTAAGTGTTGAGAAAGACATACTCCCTTTCTGTTGGGATTACTAAGCAAACAGAGTAAGTCCTCAGGGTCACCTTTGCCACAACACAGGGACAACATGCCTGAGAATGAAGCTATCCAGAAGGAAGGTAGAAGGAAGAATCCTCATGACATCTTTGAGCACCCAGAATCAACCATGCAACCACGTGTGAAGCCATATGTACCTCTCCTTGTGCCTTTGGTTACTGGAGTCAATAAACATTCCTCCTGTCTCCATTTTTTTCCCTAATCCAGTTGAGTTGGGGTTCTGTCATTTGTAACCAGAGTCCTGACTGATACAAAACCCAAACCCATTCTTGAATACACTTTCTCTTTATTCTACATATTTCTCTGGGCAATCTCATCTACCTCCATGAGATTCTGCTGTTATCTCTATGGAGATGACCTTCCTATCTTTATTTCAGGCCCTAACTTTAACACTGGGCTCATATTACCTACTGACTACTGAAACGTTTCTACCGAGAGATCCTGCAAGTGTAACATCTAAAACTCAACGCAAGAGGGAAGAGATATGGGAACATACGTATATGTATAACTGATTCACTTTGTTATAAAGCAGAAACTAACACACCATTGTAAAGCAATTATACCCCAATAAAGATGTTAAAAAAAAAAGAATAAAATTACAAAAAATAAAAAAATAAAACTCAACTTATTATGCAGCCTCAACCCTCCAGATATCTTCTTCTATGTCTCATAATACTACTGAAAATAATAACAACAAATAAGTTATTACTCTGTGCAAAGCCCTATAGTAGGCAGTATATATATGCATTATTTGTAATCTTCCCAACTAACATGCAAGGCAGATAGTATAAGTCCAACTATACAGATGAGGAAACTAAAGCTCAAAGAGTCTAAGCTCATTTGATTTGTAAGTAACTGAGCCACAGTTTAACTTCAGGCCAACTGTTCCCAATCCTTGCTGGCTGCCTTTGACTCCACTGTGCCAGGCTGGCTGCCCTCCTGTTTGGTTAAGAGCACCACCGTCCAATGAGTCATGCAAGTCAGCAACTCCAATATCCTTTCAGTCACTAGGGCCCACTGAGTTTTCTTCTACGCATCTCTTCTATCTTCCTCTCTCTAAACAGACTTTGTCTTGGTCCAAGTTCTCATTCCTGAGGAAACACAGTCTTCTAAATGCCCTCTCTTTCCCTTCCACTCCAGTCCATACTATATTACATTACATAAAATATAAAGCCAAACCTCAAAGAACAAAAATTTAAAAATCTCTGCATCTTGATACTCTGCTCAGAAATCAACAATTACTCCATTATCTATGGGATAAAAGCCAAGCACCTTAGCTTGCAGTCAAGGCCATTTTCTTTCTTTTCATTTTTTTTAAGCAGTTTTATTGAGATATAACTTGTATACAAAAAAATACACATTTAATATACACAATTTGATGAGTTTGGGTATATGCATATACACATGAAACCATCACCACGATTAAGGTAACAGACATCTCCATCACCTCCAAAATTTTCCTTGTGTCCTTTCGTATGTGTGAGTAAAAACATTTAACATGAGATCTACCCTATTAACAAATTTAAAAAATTTAAGTGCACAATACAGTACTGTTAACTACAGCCACTATGTTCAATTGGTAAAAAGTTTCAGTTATACACAACAAATAAGTTCTAGAAATCTGCTGTGTAACATAATCAAGACCATTTCAATCCAACCCATGACCTACCTTTTTAATCTTCTCTCTGGCCCACCATTTAATATATTCTTGATCTAGAGACTACTTCCAGAAAATAGCAAGTTTAACCTGCTTTTCTAGAACTGTTGAGACCACTTCAGCTTGTAATGATCCATCTGCTAGCTAACTCTCCTTAAATCCCTTCTCAGGCTCCAATTCTCCCACAAAGCACTCCTGAATACTTGAAATTACTCTCATCTCCACACCTCCTGAAATTTTTTTTTCTTTCCACTCATCTGGAAAGTTCTCTCTCTCTCAGTTTTGTGCTAGTTTGAAACATCTTTTCTTTTGAGTCTTGTCTTGGTTCATTAGTTAACACATTCATTATTTTTTAATAAATAAACAAAATTAATTAATTTATGGCTGCATTGGATCTTCATTGCTGCATGTGGGCTTTCTCTAGTTGTGGTGAGCGGGGGCTACTCTTCGTTGAAGTGCATGGGCTTCTCATTGCAGTGGCTTCTCTTGTTGCAGAGCATGGACTCCAGGCACACGGGCTTCAGTAGTTGTGGCATGTGGGCTTCAGTAGTTGTGGCTTGCAGGCTCCAGAGTGCAGGCTCAGTAGTTGTGGTGCACAGGCTTAGTTGCTCTGCAGCACGTGGGATCTTCCTGGACCAGGGATCGAACCTGTGTCCCCTGCATTTGCAGGCTGATTCTTAACCACTGTACCACCAGGAAAGTCCCCGCGTTCATTATTTTTTAACTGCATCTTATTTCTCTAACTAGGCAGTAAGTACTTAGAGGTCAGGGTTTTTTTTTAACCTTGCCACAGTTTCTAGCACATTCCTTTTTACACCTCTTCTCAACCTTGGTTATACTTTAAAGTCTCCAGTAGAACTTTGCAAAAAATATAAATAAATGCCAGGTCCCATGACCAGAGATTTGGATTTAACTGGTCTGATGTGAGGCCCAGGCCCAGGTTCTATTATAAAGCTTTCCAGGTGATTCTACTGCACAGCCAGGCTTGAGAACTAGTGGTTCAGCACCTCACAGGTACTCAGAAAATGGTCAATAGATATTTGATTGATTGAAGAGTTCAGATGTGGGACCAAATTTCATAATTAATTGTTCCAGGTTTTTTGGCTACTATCACAAGGTACCTAACCCAGCAGACTTAATAAATGTTGTCTGGGGCTGAGGATGATAATGTCATTGATGATGATGATGATGATGATGGTGGTGGCAGTGATAAAAACCTGAAACATATTCACTCTTGTGTTTCTAGTCTCAGCACCAGGCAACAGCTCCCAGGAAGAAATCAGGTCAGCCCCAGTTTGAGCTCTGAAAATTCTTTTCTTCTCTCATAGGTGCCTTGTGCCTTCCCGGTCACTCCACACAGGACTCTTTGCAAGACAGTATTAGTGGAGCAGACTCACTGGGAATAACCCAGTTCCTCCTCATCCCCAAGGCCACAGTTTATTAAAAGCTTAGTTAATTTGTCATCTGAGGAAATTTTGGGCACAACTATCTCTTTTCTTAATAAAGCCTGGTTCCCAGGGAATGGACAGGGACACAGACTTTTGTCTATGACCTAAAATCTTCTTGAAAGAAAAGGAGTTTGCATCAATGGTTGTCGCCAGCTGTTTAGAGATTATTTGCTAATGAGGCTAGTGTCAGGGCTCCATCCCCACATGGAATAACAAGGTTTGCTTGTTCTGTGAGTGGAGTCCACGCCTAATGTCACCCAGCATCTTGCAAATGTCCTCAGAGCATTCATATAGACGGTGAGAGGGCGTGGAGGATGGCTCATTACTGCTGGATTGGAGGGGCCATCTTTATCCACGAGGCAGACCTCACAGTTATAGCTAAGCATTCAGGACCTGGGGGCTGTTTCTGCTGTTTCATAGAATAATTGATTAAGGACTTATCTTGGTTAGAATTCAAATGACATCTAAGATGCAAAAACCAGGCATATGTTTTCTTTCTCTTTAGTCCAACTTCCATTTAAAGTCAAAAGAAACCAAGGCAGGTCTGAGCGGATCAGAAACAGGGGGCCTTGGGCAATGCTTACTTGGGGGACCATATGGAGAATAGGTCAGGGGATCAGAGTAGTATAGCGGTCAGGAACACAAGCTCTGGAGTCAGCCTACCTGTGTTCAAACCCCACACTGCCCTTAGGCAATTGACTTCACCGCTCTAGGCTTTAATTTCCATATTTGTAAAATAGGATAATAATAGTAAGTAATGGTAACAATCCTGGAATGTTCTGGGTGAGGGTAGAGGGAAATTGTGGGAACTATGGCATTGAGGGGCCCCTGTGGCTTCTGTGCGATAGTGACGTTGACCCAAATCCTTGCTCCTTGCAGCCTGGCTTCTGTTTAGCAGTCCTCAGTTAAGGGAATCAGCTTCTCAAAGCATAGGCCAATAGAGGTCTTTCTGGTCTCCAACCCATAGGACAGACCAATATTTTAACCAGGATCCAGTCAAAAGCACAGAAATCACTCCAGGTCTTCCAAACAGAAGCAGTTTACTATGGGGAATTGGTGACACAGGTAAGGCAAGAGCCAAGAAGCCAAGCAAAGGACAGTGAGGTGAGCCAGAAGTTGGCAATGGCAAAAAGTCATTACCATCTGAGGGCTGGAAGGACAATGGGAAAATATGGGTTTGCAGGGTCCAAAAGCCATGCTTCCAGGTAGGAGCTAAGGCCATATGGGGCTGATAGGAAGTACCTGGGACATTGGAGGGAGGGACTGTTTGGTGGAAGCTAAAGCCATGGAGGAGACAGAGCCACTGCCAGAGACAGCACAGTAAGCAGAGGGAGATGGGAAGAAACACCCTGGCTTTTCTCTTCCTCTCATCCCATCCAGTGAGCAAGGGAGTCTGGGAAATATAGTTTCCTACGACACCAAGTGAGATAGAGAATGCAGGCAATGAATCTGAGAGAGACGGGTAGTTGACAAGCATAGCCTCCTTTCCCAGTTCCTAAGGCACTTGTCTCCCCTGGAGCCGGCACAGAATTTTGTCTCTTGAGGGAATTAAAATGCAAAAGAGCATATCTCATCTGGGAAGTATCAGAAGGTGCTGGGTAAACTGGTTAGAAGGGTCCTGGAACCACACTACATACCCAGGGCTGCTCTGTTAGGATAAGGAATACTATAGATAGCAGGAAGGGAAATGCTGCTGGGATTGGGGGAGTTACATTTGCTTGTTTTCTTTAAATTTTTTCTGGCAAGTGCCTTAGTTCTTTTTATTATTAATCTGGGATTTTTCTTTCATGTTCTCCATATATCTTTGGAAGATCAAGTTAAACCAAATCTGTAGGGCTAATCCATTTTTCTGACTCTTTGAACAAAGGACAATTATTATTTCTTATCAACAGAAAAGCATAGCTCTTTGAGTTAAAAGCCCAAGAAGTTCCCTGCCTCCTTGGCAATCTGGAGGCTTGAGACTTGGTTGACAATCTCAGCACAGGCTGAGTTTCTTGTGGGATTTTTAACATAGTGGGAAAGGAAGGAAGAAAGAGGATGGCTTTTGCCACACCAGGCAAAGACTTTAGGACCCTGGGCACTGCTCTCCCTTATCCTCCTTCCACCCCAGTTGTGTGAAAAGGGCAGGTTTCCCCTCAGCCCGTGAGTAAATGCATAATGGGGGAGAGGGTTCTGCTGTGAGCAGAAATGAGTCTTCCATCTTTGATCAGAAGTTCACAAGCTGGGGCTTCTGGCAGAAACTAAATCATGGCAGAGGCTGCCCAGGGGGTGCCGAGAGACCCAGAGATACCAAATAAGCAGAGAGATTGGGAAGGAGTACCCCGGCTTTCTCCTCTTCCTGCCCTCCAATCCTGGAGCTAGCATCATGGTGAAGATATGAAAATGACACAGTCTCAGAGCTAGAACTTCAGCCTTCTGACAAATGTCTCCTCCCTCAATACCCCCCACCCCACAACACACGCACACAGAACCCCGATGCTGTTAGGATGCGCACGGCGCCGGGAAGCTCGCTGTCCCTCCATCCCCTTGGCCGCTGACCCGAGATCTCCACTTCTTCCTTGTGCCCAAGGGAAGAGGGCTCAGTCTGCCCCGCTTGACAACCCCTCAGGCCTCCCCCGTCTCTCAGGTATCCTCTGTCCTGGATGGAGAGCCTGTTATTCTTATAACAGAAGCGACTCATTCAGCTTTTGGTTTTATACATCTGCCTGCTAACTATCTGAGCTAGGTTTATCCAAAATGTGTCACAGTGTAAGAATTGATACTCTTTGGAGGAAAAAAAAAGTTCTGTGGTCAAATAAGTTTTAAAAATTCTGGGTTAATAAACTTCGGCAGTCGCTGTCAGCGACACCCTTGCCTCTTCAGCGCAGGCGACTGACCCTAGTTCCACGGTCAGATCCTGCATTTCTGTTCTTGAAGTCTTTGTTGGACCCTTGGAGCCCACCCTGACAACACAGGACCAGCAGGAAGTACCAAGGCATGAGCACTCCTTAGGAGCAGCCCTCAGACAAAGATCCACAGAGGTGGTGTGTGTCCACCCAGCTCTCCCACCCTGCCCTTTTGGGCAGACAGCAGGCCAGTATTCTCACTGCTGCAAAATTCCCCAGTGGAATCAAGTTTCAGTTCACAGGGGTCACTGGCCCTATTACTCATCCTTCCCTGTCTCACTTCCCCACCTTCATTCTCCATCTTTCAGGAATCAGGAAACTTTATCTCAGTCAATGCTCTCGGAAAACCCAAATGAAGACACAGCCAACTTACACCGTAAATCTCCAGCCAAGGGCCATAGTCTGAGGCCTTCCCAAATATATTTGACCGAGGAACACTTTTCTCACAGTTCATCTTGAAGGGCTAGGGTTCCAGAGAACACTCTTTGGGAAGTACTGTTCTAACTCCTGGGCAGGATACACACCTGTCACAGAGTTGTGTCCAGGGAAGAAGTCGGGGATGGGATGGATGACCAGGATGTGAGGCAGGAGGGATGTTGGCGAGGGAATATTCGGCCACCTAGAAATATCCGTGGTTAGGACTCCTCAGGGACAGCCCTCCCAAAGGTCCAGGCTGTGGGCTGAAGTGGACATTAAACTGGTTAATTTGCTGTCACGGGGCCTACTTTGAATTCCTGTTCTCCCATTTCAAGGGCAGTGTGTGGATTAAGCTAAGTCCTAGAGGATTCACACTTCACAAACAAAGAATATTTTGCTGCCTGTGAGGGAACAAAGCATCCTGCCCTGCTCCTACCTATAAGGAAATGCTACCAATCTCCTCCAGCTGTGAGATGGAGAGTCAGCGACACCCCAGGACCAGGCAATTATGTCAGGAAACTCAACATTTGAAATGAACGGAAAATGGCTGGGGAGGATTTTTTTCCAACAACTTGGCTTGAGCAGGATTGATTCCGGGACTGAGAGGCATTCAAGTGACACAGAGCCTGCAGTGTTATAAAACAGGATCATTTTATAGTTGGGAAATCTAAGGTGTGCCCTTCCATCAAAGCACAGGCCTTTAATGATGTTGGTTGAAGATGCAGAAGCAGTGAGGGGGGAAATCAACCATGAAATGCTGGGTCAAACCTATGTTTGGAGTCCAGAGCATCACAAAGGTACAGGGAGACATCCTCCAAGTTTCGACATGGACTGGGAAACTTTATTTGCCCTGAAAGGACATGGAATGTTCTCTCTGGGACACCCCACAGCACTGGCCCAGGAAATCTCTGTGATGTTCCACGACAGACAGGAAATTCTGTCTGAGCCTTCTCACAGATCCTTAGGCCTCCGCTTGGCACGTGCTGCACAGTTCAGCATTTTGTGATCTGTTATACATGTGATGGGATATAATTTTAGAAGGTGAATGGTCCCAGTCATTCTTGATCCCCTCCCCACTCGTGAACATTCTGGCTGGGCCTGTTCTCTACCCTCTGAGAAGGGCACTGCTCAGCAGAGCAGCTCTTCTGACTTGGTAGCAGAGAACCTGGAGAAAGGAAGGGGGAGAGAAATACAAGAGGTCTGGGAGGTGGGGCTTAGAGGAAAAAGTTCTTCAGTGTGTTTTGGGAAATCAGAGCTGCTGTAGTACATGAGCAAAGAGGATGAGAGAGAAAACAAGAATATGATAAGAATGGCTGAGGTCTATATGTGCCCTCCTTGGTGTCTGAAAAATATAAGCCAAGCACAGGAGTGCCTGTTTTGAAATTAATCTTGATTGTTGAGTCTTGACCTCAAAACCACCTTGGGACTGGGCTTTGTGGGTCATGACTTAAAACACTACATAGATGAATATCCAGTTCCTGAGCTTTTAGAAAAATCCACCCACCTACAAAAGGTATGGCTAATGACCAATGAAAATAAGCATTGGGACCTCCAGCCCAGTTCACAGCAATGTGATTGGGATCTTCTCTCTCTTCCTATCTTGTTCCTCACTGTTTACTCCAGTCTCTTCTTGACTTCTGACTTTTCAATAGTTCTCCCATTTTGGCTCTGTGCATCCTCCTTGAACTTGAGTGTAGAAGTTGATGTCCCTGGTATTGATCCTTGTTTTCCTTAGGAAACAGCTTTTTTCTCATTCTGGTTCTCTCCTGTCCTAACCCCCTAGCATGAGCACCAGCCCAGCCTGCCTCCAGTCCCTGGACCACCTTGATGCCTCATGTTAGCTGGGCTTGCTCTGCAGCCCACTGTCACATTGAGGGTCATTTGATGGTGGAGAACAAGTTTGTTTCCCCCTAGACTGTAACTACTCCAGAGCCCAGTTATGTCGTGTTTACATGGTGTCCTTCCCACTCCTAACCCTGCATCTTGTCCAGAGCAAGGACTCAGCAAATATTTACTGATTCCCAGTCACGGAATCAGCGTTAGGTCTTAGACTGGGAGAAACATCAATAAGAATGGTGACACTTGGAATTTACCATGAAGACACATGAGTTAACAGAAATTTTAGAATGCCAGAGAGGCTCCTGGATAAATTAGAAATCACAGGAAAGAGAGATGCTATTTTCTGGCCAATACCAATCATTAATGATTTAACAAAGTCAGTAGCTCACGGCTCCTCCATGACTTTCCCACATTGAATCGTTGCCTTCCTTTTGCTTTTAAAGATCAGTCCTCTCCTGGTTCAGCTGATTTTTCCCGGCTGGACTGCACTTTTCCTAGGCCCCTAGACTCCTGCCTTGTGTAGCCCTCCCCTCCCTCCTCCTGCTCTGGTTCTAGAATCTGGAACCAGATAGAACCCAGATTTCTGTAGGTCTGTGTTGGAGTCTTGAGTTGTTTCTGATTGGATGATTGTTTACTTTTCCTGTTTTTGTTTACTTTTTTCAAAATATTTTGAGTATCTGCTATAGGTCAAGCCCTCGGCAGAGCTCTGGGAATACAGTGCAGTCCCAACATTAAGAGGTTCCAACACAATGGGGAAGACAGGCAAGAAATTAAAAAACGCTGTTGTAAAAAAAAAAAAAAAAAAAAAAACGCTGTTGTGATGGGGCTGGCATGTTGCAGAGGCAGAGAGGAGGGCCTGCCTCTCCTCTCTGTGTGCCTCTGTGTGTGGTGCAGGGTGATGACGGAGGGGAGTAGAGGTGAGAAAGACTTTCAGGAAAGAGCAATGCCTGAGAAAACTTTAAAAGATTTGTAGCAGATAAGTTAGTCCAATAGAGAAGCCAACAGAAGGTATTCTAATCTTCTTCAAGTCTTTGACTTGCATGCTCTTGAAGCCTTTTTTACCTGATACATCTGTACACTTCCTCCAAAGCCCCGTTCAAAGGGCTACCACCTTTGTAGGGTCTTCCTGATCACTGCCCCCTGACACATACACACACCTCAGCTTCTGGGCTTCAGCTGTTTGCTTTTCTCATGGTTCTTTTGAACCCAATGCAATAAGACTTCTTCTACTGCATCTTCTTATTTAACATCCCAGAAACTTATTTCTTTCTCATACTGCTCATACCAGGTGTTCCATTCAGGTCAGCTGGTGATAGGAGTAGGGAGAGAAGGAGGATTCTTCTTCACATAGTTACTTAGGAACCCAGGATGATGGAGACTCCACCATATGGAATGGCATCTCGAATGTGGCCAAAACAGTGGAAGAGACAACTGGAGGGCTTTGCACTGGTTTTTCCATGCATGAGTCCATGTTGACTTGTATCCTTTCCATTTAAGCCTATTAACCAACATTGCAAGAGAATTACAAAACTCCCCTTGTAATAGCAAGGGAATGGTGGGGGTGGGGAAGGAGCCAATGGAATGTTTGGTGAGACCACTGACTCTGCTACAGGTAGGAGCTAAAGTTGCCACTGGCTTTTCTTCACCAGATGAGGAAGATGGGCACCACTAGGGGGAAGTCACCAACTCACACTGCCCAGCCTGAGATCCCATGCCCTGGCTCCCAGTAACACACAGGAAATTGTGAAGCATGAAGCCTTCCAAACACTCTTGTTATGTCCATCTTTCCTCGGAAATGCTACTCACTGCCCAGATCTCACTGGTCCCTGGCCTTCTTCTGCAGTGTGGTTACCAACATACAGGAGATCTCCATCTTCAGGCAGGTGCCTGTAGCCCACGGAGCAGTGCTTCTCCACTGCATCTACCAACATCCCTGCCTTCCTCCAGTGGAACTCTGACCCCAGGTACTCTACTTTGCACACAGTTGCAAAACCCAATTTTGTAGCATCATGCTCACCACTTTCTCGATTTTCAACTTTTCCTCTGCTCTCACCCTCATTCTCCTTTCTGGTGCCAATCCCTTGAATCCTACTATGTTTTAATGTTTCAGTTTAATCAGATAGCTCATCTCTGGGGCTGCTGTCACCAATGGCTTCAAGGAAATAACTTTTGGCAATCATTTTCCATGTCTTCCCTCCCCTCCCCTACACCCCTGCCCCCCAACACCTCCTATTGTCCTCTGCATCTTCTTTTTCTTCCTAGCTTGGACTCATTCATGAAAGTCATTTTCATTTGTTGTCTGCTTGAGTCTATTAATATCATGCATTTCCGTGCTATTGCTCTCATTAATCTTATTTGTGCTGCCGACTTCGACTCAGGAGATATACATCAATCCACACGTGGTAGCTTTTCAGAAGAGAGCGGGGAGAGGCTTGGCTTAGTGGTCGGAGTTTGCATTGCCTCTGCTGACTTGCTTTCTTCATTACCCCCCTAGTGCAGGTGATACTTTTCATTTGCATGGGTTTCTCTTTCTGACTATGAACTCCCCTCGGCTGTGGCCTCCTTTCGTGTTTTTCTGCATTAGTGGCAGCCCATGGGCCTGGCTGGCTGGCTGCTCAAGCACTCCGCTCCCGTCTTCCTCCCATTCGCTCTCCCAGACGCTCATGGTCTGGGGCAGAGGAAGACCAGAGTCCTCACAGCAGCCCTGTCGCACACAGGAGCTCTGACCATCCCCCGGGATGGTGGTCCCTCCATAATATACTTGCCTCCCACCTCAGCTCAGAAAAAATTAAACCTTAAACTCCCTTGGACACTGAGGACACTTTCTGGGGGGAAATAAAGCTATCCGGGTTTGAGCTGAAACTCTACCTAGCTTATCAGAGGGACTGTGGCTAGCACAGACCACCTGCTCTTTCTGAACTTAGAGGGTCATCCAGGTTCAGGGGTTGAAGGGTGAGGGTGGAGATGAGCAGTTTCTGAGACAGTGGGCAGGCACAGTGTGTGTGTGTGTGTGTGTGTGTGTGAGAGAGAGAGAGAGAGAGAAAGAAAGGGAGAGAGAGTTGCAGAGAGACAAAGACAGAGAGAGGCACACCCCTCTGAGGAGCACGGTAGAATAAAAGAGCTGGGAAGATTAAGACTCCAGACCCCAACCTGCTTTCAGGCAGACCTCTCTCTCCTTTGACTCTCCGTCTCCCCCACAGTTAGATGAGCAGCTGGAATTGCATGGTTTCCGAAATTCCCTCCAACTCTGAGCTTCCATGTTTTTGTGAGTGAACTCTGACTTGAGAGTCCTTGTCTGACCATAGGCAATTTATTTCAACTTTCTATGCTTTGGTTTTTTTTTTTTTTAATTCAGGAAACTGTTGTGACAATAAAAGGAGATTAAAGATGTAAAATCATTGAAAAAAACTCAGTGATACTTTTAATATGCAGGGTCCTTGAGCAAGTAACTTTACTTGCCTGGGCCTCAGTGAAACGTGGATCCCAGCCGTGCTCTTGTGAGAAGTGAGTGAGGTCATCCTGCAAAACTCATAAAACAATGTCTGGCATGTGGCAAGCACTAAATAAATGTGTTCTTATTTCTGTGCTTCAAGATTCTGGTAGGAGAGTGTAACAGAGCAGGAGACCCCCTGGGACTGACTTGTAGGAGGAGGCTTCGTGCGGGGGAGGCCTGGGCCTGAAAGAACATCTGGCTCCTAGCCTAGCCTTCTGGTGAGGGGCCTCCTCCCCATTCAGGGCACAACACAGTATAGCTCTGGCATGGCAGGTAGTTTGGGGGCTGGGAAGCTCCGGGGGCACCAGGAGTCAGTACCCCATCAGCAACAAATCCCCAACAGAGACCAAGCTACCCAAAAGAGATGAGGAATGCCCAGGGCACATGGTAACATCTTCCCCATGTCTCAGTTCTGCTCTCTTCTGTGTTGGCTTCTTTCTCAGGCAGATGCTCTCCTTGAGATATCAAAAATGGCATCTGGAAGCTGGAAGCTAAAGAGGTCTGTGGTTCCCTCCCCCCATCCAGGCAGGAGAATTCCCCGTTTCCCCCTTAGTTCCAGCTAAAGTCTTGGGCTTGACTCTGACTGACCCAGCCTGGGTCACGTGCCCACCACACACCTCTCACAGCACCACAGAGGTGTGACCCTCTGATTGGCCTCTTCTTATCCCAGGCCCACCCCAGGAGATAGCTGGTGAGTCAGCAAGCATCATCTGAACTGCCTAGGTCCTGGGCTAAGAATAGAGTGGGTAATGGTCCCCCAAGAGGTGCTGAGATCTTGAAAATGATGGGTTTGGGTTTGAGCTGAGATTTCTTTGACCTTCTGTCTTAGGTAGGCTTTCCGAGAAATAGACCCAGAGATAAGGATTTATATGCTAGTAATTTATCAAGGAAGTGCTCCCAGGGAAAATCTGTAAAGGCTGAGGGAAAGCAGGACAAGGAAGGGGAGAGGTCCAGATTCTGACCAAGTCCTGTACAGACTCCCTTCAATCTAATCCCACAGGGGAACTTGCAAGTGAGTGTTAACACTTCTGAAGAGTCCCACCCTGAGACTAGGGAGCTGGCCTATCAGCTCAGAGCTGCCCTGGAAGAACGTAAACTTCTAGGCTCTTCTGCCTTTCCTTGTGTGAGCTGAGTGGCTCCAGTAGCCCAAGGTGGTCCTGGGAAGAAGAGGTAAAGGTAGAGCCCTCTGGAAGCGAGAGCAGGCTGACACATCCCACTGACCAGAGGGATCCGGGCAGAGCACCAACAGCGTTTCCTAGAAGACCGGGGCCCAGGCTTGCTTCTCTCCCCCACATGCCCTGTCCTTCAGTTTGTCTATCCTGATATTAACATGTTGCCTCCACTTAGAGTGAGGATACCTGGCTCTAAAATCCCCACGTCAGAGAAAACTGAGGAATTAGATTAGTGCTGTAGCACCGTTATCACCACTTACCAAAGAAGCCCTTTGGTTGCCAAGACAAATGTGCTTTCTGCACAGGGTGGCCTCATCATTTCCTAAATGGTCCTGCTGTGCAGATCATCTCAGCCTTACCTATTCCAGAAACAAAGAGACATGCCATGGAAACGGATGCGCCAGAGGGAACTTGGCTTCCCTTCCACCGAGCGCCCGGGAGAGAGCTTCCCGCTGGCGGGCAGCAGGCACGATACAGGCTGGTGAATGTGACCCTTGCATGTCCCTGGCAGTTTGTCCTCAGGACATGCATCCTGCCCTGGGGATGGGGGGTAATATGGCGGAACCAACCCATCTCTGTCCTCCCATCGTTTGTTGGCTCCACTGGCTCTGTGGCAGTGGGATTGTCCGAGACCCTGCTTTCCTTGGCCAGACTCCCTGGATTGCTAATGGGCTCTTCCCAGCACCTGCCCTAATTGGTTCCACAACAAACTATATCCAGTTACATCCAAGCCATTGGTGGTCTCCACCTGTGTTTGGAGATGCAGACATTGAAGCGCCTGACAATTTTCCAAACAGTTCTCAGTGCTAGTTAGGCAGTCACCTGCCATCTCCCTCAACCAGGCCTCATCCTCACCTGAGGTCTTTGGATGATTTCCCCAACCAGGAACACCCTTCCCAGTCTCCCGCCTTAGCGGCCCCTACTTATCCTACAGGGACTGTCGGTTGTTTTCAGAATCGTTCTCACCGCTTCCAAACTTCATTCACTTTCCCCTTTTTTAAATGGAAGGAAGGATCAAAAGAGTGAATGATCACATAAAATACTTAAAGAATGAATAAATAAATAAATGAAAGAATGAATGAATGAGCTCACGTCTAATGTTACACTCCATCTGCCGGCATTTTACTGTATGCTCTTTGGCACTTTTTTTTTTTTTTTCCGGTACGCGGGTCTCTCACTGCCATGGCCTCTCCTGTTGCGGAGCACAGGCTCCGGACATGCAGGCTCAGCAGCCATGGCTCACGGGCCCAGCCGCTCCGCGGCATGTGGGATCTTCCCGGACCGGGGCACAAACCCGTGTCCCCTGCATCGGCAGGCGTGCCCTTTTAAGTCACTTCCCCAGTAATATTATAAGCTTCCTGGAGGAAAGAACTATTATTTATTATTTCTTTTATGGTTCAGGTCACAGAACTGGGCCACCGTCGATCTTTTTGAGCACAGTCTGTGAATCAATCAGTGTGGCGTCACGGACGCAGCACCAAGTTGGAATTCAGGATCCTAGTCCCCCCCCCGCCCTACTCTTCAGATGAACTCAGACCAGTTTTAGACTTTCTGGGCTTTAGCTCCCTAGTCTTTAGAGCGGAGGGATTGAACTGAGTGGGCTCTTGAGTACAAATCCTGTCTCCTCTGTCTACCATTTAGGCAGATCCTGTAACCTCCTTGGACAAACAGGAAGACTTAATGAGTTGCTTTAAATACTTAATGATATGCCACATGTTAGGTGTTTAGCCCACAGCTGATAATTACAGTCTCTAAATTCCTGTCCCTATTCTGAAACAATGAGAATATTCATTCAAGACACTATATCAGAGAAGGAATTTGCAAGGTGGTGGAAGACTGTTTCTTCTGTTAAGATTCTTACATGCTGTGCAAATTTCTCTTTAAAAGAAATGCAAGGCCAATAAGCACATGAAAAGATGCTCTATGTCACTAAACATCAGGGACAAATCAAAACCGCAGTGAGATACCACTTCACGCTTATTAGGATGGCCTTAAAAAGGAATGAAATTCTGACACATGCCTTGAAGACATTATGCTAAGAGAAATTATCCAGTCACGAAAAGAAAAACACTGTATAAATCTACTTATATGAGTTGCCAAGAGTAGTCATATTCACAGAGACAGAAAGTGGAATGGTGATTACCAGGGGCTGGGGGGAGGGTGGAACTGGGAGTTGTTTTTCACTGGCTATGGAGTTTCAGTTTGGAATGATGAAAAGGATCTGGAGATGGGTGACGGTGATGGTTGCACAACAATGCAAATGTACTTAATGCCACTGAATTGTACACTTGAAAGTGGTTAAAGTGGTAAATTTTATGTTACATATCTTTTAACATAATAAAAAATGTTTTAAAGAAATATAAACAATTGCCACAAACCAAATTGAGGTTCCTTTGGGTGTGAGTTTTGCCAGAGACTCCTGGAGCTGAGGGTAAAGATCAGCCTGGCTGTCTCCGTGTTTCTTGCTGAAACTGTAGAAACAGCCTGGGTCGGGCCCTTTAATGCCAGTCCCACCAGAGGGAAAGCCTTTCAGCAGAAGCCATGAACATGCACATCGGGAAGTCCGGCAGGCAGACCCTCTCCATGGAAATCAGCATGTATTTGAAGGTTTTAGTGCCCGATTTAGCCTCACTCGGAGGTGACCTTCTACAAAGGGCCAAAAGAAAAGTGGTTTCTTTGATCGTCCATCTGACCCCAAACTGACCTCCTGTGCTTTTTAATTCATTTTAAATCATGCTTTCTGGCCAAAGTGACTCCAACTCCTAGCAAAGAATATTTCACATTTTGACCAACAATTCTTGGCTGATTTCAGATCTGTTCACTTGAATAGCAAGAATAAAATCTGTGAGTTCTTTCTGGGTCCTTCTGATCTCAAGCAGCAGGGAGGGAAGGTGAGGGAAATATTCATATGTGGCATGTAGCTTTGGCAGGAGATGAGAATTAGAAAGTCCTTCTTGCTTGGATGTGAACTAGTGCCCATTTGGGCCACTTCTAAGGTAGAGAAAATGGGTGTGACTCCAGGGCAGGGACCCAGGTTTGCTTTTCCTCGGGTCAGGCTCAGCATCTTCCCAGGAAGGAGGATGTCACTGTCTTCTGCATCGTTCATGATGTTTTTGGCCACAAGTAACAGTAAGTCAACTCCAGCTGGTCTAAACCATAAAGAAAATGCAGCCTCTCACATGACAAGAGGTGGGGTGACTTCAGGGTCGGCAAAACAGCAGCTCAATGTCATAAGCAGGAACTTATGCTCCGTCCATCTCTCTACTTCCTCCGTGGGCACAAGGTGGCTGCCGCAGCTTCAGACACCACACACACACACCAGGCCACGGGAGAGAACGCTTTCCAGAAGCCACCCTCCAACCCTCAGCTGACTTCCCTCTTACGTCTCATTGACCTGAATTGCATTACACAGCAATGCCTAAACTTTTTCTGTAAAGGGCCAGGAGAGTAAATATTTCTAGCTTTGAGGACATGCGTTTGGTTGCAACTACTCAGCTCTGCCAAAAAGTAGCCAGAGGTAATACATTAACAAAGGAGGATGGCTGCGTTCCAATAAAACTTTATTTATGAAAACAGGCAGGCTGGATTTGGCATATGGGCTGTAGTTTGCCATCCCCACTCTAGATCAGCCGTTCTGAAGCATGTCACGGGCAATTTGTTATTAATTTATAATAACAATGCTTATTGGTGGCTTATTCTATTCTTTGCTGGCACCTAATAAAGGATATTTGAGAAGTTCTAAGTCATAACATTGAACATATGATCACCTAATAGACAGGCAGATTAAGAGAAGACAGCAAAACCGGGGCACCAAATAAAGTGAGAATAAAAATTTCAAAGTCCTTCTAATGTCCTAATGAGCATCAAAGTAGACACTAAAGGAAGAGTCAGAACTCAGTTAAACCTTGTTCAAGTTACTTTACAAATTTAACATTTACAAATGTTTAATTACATTTAGGGTTCACTATAATCCCCTTGGAAGTCCAAATTCCAGTTTTACGGTACGCGGGCCTCTCACTGTTGTGGCCTCTCCCATTGTGGAGCACAGGCTCCGGACGCGCAGGCCCAGCGGCCATGGCTCACGGGCCCCGCCGCTCCGCGGCATGTGGGATCCTCCCGGACCGGGGCACGAACCCGTGTCCCCTGCATCGGCAGGCGGACACTCAACCACTGCGCCACCAGGGAAGCCCCCATATCTCCTTTTTATTCCTCCTGTACTGAAAGTCAAGACTGAAAAGAACTCAGTCCAAACCCCCAAATTTTACAGATGAGGGAATGGAGGCTCAGAGAGAGCAAGCTACTTTCCCCAGATCACACAGCCACTCAGTACCAAAATTAACACCCAAACCCAGGCTGTGGTAGGTTGTAATGTTGTTCAAAATATCTGCTGTCCCTCCCAAGAGGTGGATTATACAACTCCCTGCAGGGACAAGCTTGACCATGTGCCTTGTCACGCCCCCCAACCCCCGCAGGTGGAGTACATGCCTCACCTCCCTGCTGAACTCAGGAATGGCCATGTGACTTGTTGCCCATGAAATGTGGTGAAGTGGCACGTGGCACTTCTGATTGCTCTGCCAGCCTGGGCTGCAGAATGAAGAAGATAAACAGCACAGGCACAGACGACCATGGTGGACATGTCCTGTGAACGGGAAATAAACCACTGAGCTGTGAGGCTGTTTGTTACCACGGCATAACTGAGCCTAATCCTGACACAGGCTTTACAGCTCTGAACACTGGGCTCTTTCTCACCTGGAGAGTGTCAGGTTTCCAGCAGAGCACACATTCCAGCACCAGCCTGCCTGGATTCAGATTTCACTCTCTGTGTGACGTTGGTCCAGGGGCTCTCAGTGCCTCAGCGTCATCATCCGTAATATGAAGGTAACACTGGTACCTTCCCCACAGCAATATGGTGAGGATTCGACGAACTCAGTCTGTGTTTTGAGGACTACAGGCACACCGCACTTGACTGCTCTTTGCCTTATTGCACTTGACAGTTACTGCGTTTTTTACAAATCCAAGGTCTGTGGCAGCCCTGCCTCGAGCAAGTCTCTCAGTGCCATTTGTCCAACGGCATTTGCTCACTTCTTGTCTCTTTGTCACACTTTGGTAATTCTCACCATATTTCAAAATTTTCATTATTACTGTATTTGTTATAGTGATCTGTGATCAGTGACCTTTAATGTTACTATGATTCACTGAAGGCTTGTATGACAGTTAGCATTTTTTAGTAATCAAATATTTTTTCATTAAGACATGTACTTTGTTTTAGACATAATGCTCTTGCACGTTTGGTGGACTACAGTATAGTGCAAATATAAATTTAATGTGCACCGGGAAACCAAAAAAAATGTGTGACTCACTTTATTGCAATACTTGCTTTATTGCCATGGTCTGGAACAAAACCTGCAGAATCTCCGAGGTCTGCCTGTACTGGCTAAACATTGGTTATTATTATTCAACATACTTTCACCCTGGCCAACATTTCAGTGACAATAGGGGTGGGAGGGGAGGGCTCCCTGAGACCAATCCATGCCATTGCACATGCAAGCAACAGTCATCCCTCCGGAAGTCGCTATTTGCTGGGTGCCATCCTGACAACCATCACTGTCCCTGCTACAGGATGAGCGGGACGGGCATGAGGGGCTCTTGTGGAGGGGTTAGGAGCAGGGTGCTAGAGTCAGACTGGTTAGGGTTCACATCCTGCCTCTGTTTTTTCCTTTTGTACATCTATAGCTAAGCTACTAACCTCAGTGAGCCTCAGTTTCTACCTCTGGAAGATGGGAATAATAAAAGCGTCCATCTCCTGCTGTGAGGTGAAGAGTCAATGAAATTACTCATGTAAAAATGCTTATCACGGTGCCTGGCACATCACAGGGGTGAGTCAGGATTGGTATTCTCTTCCGGACAGTACAAGCCAAGGGGAGCATGGGCAAAAACAAGCAGCAGGAGATGATTCATACTTTAGTGCATCTGAATGGGCCACAGGGATCTTCGTAGCCTTGGCGCCCTCCTGCCCTCCTGGAAACACCTTCCTGAAATCATAGACTGATTGTCTGGCTGGTGCTGAGTTGGTAGAAAACAGAGCATCCTCCTCCATCACACAGCTGGCATGGATTTCCACGAGCAGCACAGACTGCCTGGTCTGCTTGCCACACGGAGGAGTCACTGGACATCCATCCATCAAAGTGAAGGCCACACTCAGCCTGGAGTAGCTGCTCCAGAGCCCAGTGGATGCGGATTTGAAGACCTCAGATCAGCCTCACATACTGTGATAAGGCAAGAATCAGGTCAGGACAGTGAACCGTTCTACGATGCACTGTGTCCCTTCACAGGGAGATCTGAACTTGGCATGGAGCTGCCGTGAACGGAGCCCCCTCACTCGTGGCCTTTCAACCACATCCTTCTTGCTCTGTGCCCTCTGCTGATGGCAGAATTGCTGCCCAGCTACCTTAGCCAGGGCCTTAACGGTCACCAGACGGGGAGCTCTACTTGCAGCCAGCTGTGCCTGCTTCACCTCTGGTCCTGCAGACACCTGCCCAGGCCTGGCCAGAGGAGAGCTGGAGACTGATTTGTTGGAAGCACACGCCACAGACCCAGCCTTTGAGATGCTAGTGGATGGCTTGTGTGCCCTAAATCTCAGCCTCTCCAGATTAAACCCTTAACATGTAAATATACCCTGGGAGTAGGGAGATGGCAGGTACCTGCCAGGATGAGTTCATCATGGTGTCATGCACTCATGTCACTCATTCTTGAGTACTATGTGCCAGGCTTGCCTTCCTCCATGTTTGGATGGATAGGGTGAAGGATGGGACCAAGACTAAGAAGGAGTGGGGCGGGGGCTTCACTGGCCACGGCTGCCCCATGCCACTCACTCCTGGGCTGCTGGGACTATGTCTTTACTGCCTCCGTCATAGCAAACTTTGAGGCTGGAAAGAAAGGTTTTATTTGGGAAACGCTGTGGAGGTTTGTTACTGAGTCAATGGAGAAAGCAAAGAGGGTCTGTGAGAGTAAATAGTACAGAAACTGGAATATCTTCAGCAAAATAATTGCAAGGCAACCTTTCAGGGTAGTTTAATTTCCTACTGCATTTTAATGACCAATATAGAAGATAAAAAATTTAATTTACAGAAAAACTCCAACATTTTGTTTCCCTGTTTATTCTAATAGAGCAGATGGGACATACGATATGATTTTTTAAAAAAAAATTTCACCAAACACTGTAATCAATCTTTCATGCTACAGATCTGTGTAGTTAACTGCTTGTCACACACTCCAAATAGATGTGAATAGGAGTTAAGCAGGAAGAAAACTCTGCTCTTTTCCCTTCTGATAACAAGGCAGGAAACCTTTACAAAGTCCATCCTTAGGCATTTTTCCATTCTGTTTGACCAGTTTTTAACTGAAAGTTACAATGGTTCCATTCCCAGGCACTGAGGTGGTAATGATAAGGACACATGAGGGATGGTTAGGGTTTTAGAAGGTGAGGGGCAGTTTTTTAACCCACAAGCTTCTTCTGCCTCTGTTCATCATCTAGGACCAGACCCATGCCCTCCAAGTGAGGTCAGGAGGCATGTGCTGGGCGAGGCAAGGAAACAACCTCCACCCCAGCTCTGCCTGTGCTCCAGGCGTGGGAGGGATGGTGGACCAGAGCTGCCCCCTGAGATAACGGCCCCTCCCCCTGCAGGCACAGCTGACTCATCTCACACAGCCTCCTCTTCCTCTAAAATCAGCTGATGTGGCCCCTATGGGGACCTTTATAGTCAGACTTTGTTTTCTGCTGCTAGTAACATCGCAAACGCAGAATCTGGCTTCTCAGCAAGAACTTCAGGCTTATCAAACTCGACCACCTGAAAGTCAGAGAAGGAGAGCTGAAATTGTCAGAAAATATCCACCCACCACAGAGCCCAAACCACTGAAGCCTCTGGAGAGGTGACGCCAACTTCCTGCACCTTCCCATTTTCCAGGACCAGGACGCGGTCACAGTTGAGGACCGTGTTGAGATGGTGGGTAATGGTCAACACAGTGCAGTCTTTGAAGGCATCTTTGATGGTGCTCTGAACAAGAGTACCAGTCTTAGAGTCCATGGAGGCAGTGGCTTCATCAAGGAGAATGATCTGTTGAGGAAGGAGCATTGTGAAAGTCACACCAAGCCAAAGCTATACCTAGAGGGAAACTTATAGTCTTACCTCAATTTATTAAAAAAGAAGGACTGAAAAGTAATGAGCTAAGTATCCATCTCAGAAAGTTAGAAAAAGAACAAGAGAATAAAAGTCATATCGCACCATCTTCATCTTCCTCAGAGGGACTTGCTGGAGAAAAAAGGTTGTATATTCTTTGCTTCCCTTTTTGTGAATGGTTTATTCTAATCCTACAAACCAGTAAGAAGAAATGCCCCATGGTCTTTATCTACTGTACTACATGAGTTAACATGAGATATAATAACAGTACTTGTTACGTTTCCTACTGCTGCTATAACAAATTAGCACAAATTAGAGGCTCAAAACAACACAAATTTATTATCTTACAGTTCTGGAGATCAGAAGTCCTAAAGCCAAGGTCTTGTCAGGACTGCATTTCTTTTGCAGGCTCAAGAGAAGAAAGCCAAGGTCTTGTCAGGACTGCATTTCTTTTGCAGGCTCAAGAGAAGAAGGTTTTCTTGCCTTTTCCAGCTTCTGGAGACTGCCTGCATTCCTTGGCTCGTGGCCTCTTTCTGGCATCACTCTAACCTTTACTTCCATCATTGCATTTCTTCTTTCTTTCTGACTCTCTTTCCTCCCCTTATAAAGACTTGTGTAATTACACTGGGCCCACCAAGGTAATCCAGGATAATCTCCCCATCTCAAGATCTTTGACTTAATCACATCTGCAAAGCCCCTTTTTCCCAGGTAAGGTAACATGTTCACAGATTCCGGGTATCAGGACATGGGCAACATTGGGGGGAGCCATTATTCTGCCTGCCACAGTGCTGGTTTGCCAGTCAGAGGGCTTGAGTTCAGCTCTAACTCTGCTTGACTTTGGCTAAATTACTTGACTTCCCAAGGCTCCATTTCTTTGTCTGTAAAAGGGGTTACACCTTATCATGAACACGAAATGCAAAGACAACACATCAACCACTCAGTACTGTGTAGTGCCACAGTCAGGACTGAATGCATGCTTGCTCCCTTCCCTGTCGTTAGCACATGTAGAGAGCACACACGATGGGTTACACTTTGATCAGGGTTCAGAGAATGGGATTTCTAAAGCAACAGCAATCCCTTCTCTGAAATCAGTAAGCAAAGATGGCTAAGTCACTAAGAAAAATGAGTATAAATTTTACAGACCTTATATCCTGGCATTCTGAAGGCCTTCTTTAGTATCTTGAGTACTGTTTATCAGGCCTCAGAATCATTCAGGGACAAAGGGAAAAAGTTGAGAGGCAGATTTCTCAAACCCAAACGACTTAGGAGGACAGAGATAATACCTAAGCAAGACCTCCCAGGGAAAGGCTCAGGGGAGGCAGGTGCTATTGCTGTAAATGGCTGTTATTTTTCAATTTTTTCCCCTCACAACTTTGTCTTAAGAAAAAGTGATCGGTTTTTAAATGGCCCAATTGCTCTCTCTTTATTGAAAGACAAACGCCTGGCTCTACCTCCTGGCTTGAGTGGCGCTGCAGGAAATATCCAAAATTGGACCAATCTGTTTTCCACGTTGTTTCCTTACTTTTGAATTATGGAGAAGCGCTCGGGCCATACAAAGCAGCTGACGTTCCCCTACTGAGAAGTTTTCTCCATTTTCTGTGACTTCTGCCTATAATTTTTCTGGGAGTTTCATTACCTATAGAACACAGAGAATGCCATATTGTGCTGATGATCTATAAAATTGTCCTGTATCCTCCATATTGATTGCCCCCTTCTCTTGCATTTATCGGCTGGCTTTATTTTACTGCGGAAAAGAAAGTGCAAAACAACAATCATTTCAATATTGCGAACAGGCACCAGGGAAAGACCAAGGAGTAGGCAGTCATTCATAATTTAAAATCACAGTGCGATTCATAGAACCCCGTAGACACCTTGCCAAAAGAGGACAAATCATGCACATATGGCTCCAGAGAAACACAAACAAGTGTAAATGGCTTTCAGGATCCTTATTTCTATGCATAAAATGGAGATGGGATGGAGTTTTCTGGTCATCGAGGAAAGGTAAAGACAGGGTCTGATTTATCTAGCAGGACAAGTCAGAGTGGCTTTGGGCGATGCTCACCTTGGTACCAAGTCCTGGGAAAAAAAATTCCCTCTGGGCTGCAGAGGTGGCCACGCTCACACGCTGACCCCAGCTGCAGCTCTTATAGGACAGGGTTCCATCTCACAAATGGTTCATTCCATGCCATGCCCTCTCACCTTCCCAGAGTTTATCTGCTTCAATAAGCAAATGAGGCTATTGGCAGAGCAGTAGGGCACTTCCTCTGGTCTAGAGTCAGATGGGCTTGGGGTCAAGTCTCCATTCTGCTACTCACACCTGACTACCCTGAGTCTTAGTTTCTGCATCTCTAAAAGTAGAGGTAGGAGTACCAACCTCAGAGGGTTGTAGTCAGGACCAACTGAGACAATGCACGTAGCGCTCTTGACTGAATCATTGCAGTGGCCTAATAAATACTGTCTATTGTTGCTTTTAACAAGGAGCAATTAGGATTGACATATGTGGTGCCAACAAACAACTGGCCAAATCTAAACCTGAGCCAGGCATCTGGGGCACTGATGCTGGGAATCGGACTCATCCCAGCCAGCCCCAGAGACCTACTGTGTCTCTCATGAATGTTCTCTCCAGAACCTGCCAGAGCATCTCATCGCTGTGACTCGCAAAAGGATCCAAGTTGTACCTGCAATGAAGGAAAGGAGAGGAAGCTGAATTTCTGAGGACGAGAGGATGGGAGAGCATGTTTTCCACAGCATGAGGGGGAGAGCGGGAGGTGGTGTGTGATGACGCCACAGCAACAAGAGCAGTGCTTAGTCCAGGGCAGTGGTTCATGAAATACCAACCTCAGGCCAAGAGACCGAGGACCCATGACTCTGGGATGCAGCAGAAACCACCAAGATGGGCAGACCACCAACCCTGCCAAGAGATAGCCCCAAGCGAGGCACCAGGGAGACACATTTGGTCCTCTCCATGGCCGTGTGCAGCAGAGCGGATCTGACCTCATGCAAATTCTTGGCAGAGAGAGAGGCAGCGAGCAATTCCACCTCCCGGTGTGTTCACTCTGCCTTCAGAGGCAAAAGCTTTATCTGCAGCTCCCGGGCCTTGCAGAGGGTGAGCACCTTACATGCAGGGTGTGAGTCTAGCATTTCAAGACGCGGAAGGTCCTTTTCATTCAACACTCAATACAGCCCCCTACTTTATTTGGTGCTCAATGGGGGAAATGTCCCTCTTGTTAGAGGGGCAGCCGCTACACTGGGGTAAGTGAGTAACTGTGGTTTTCTTCTTGTGCCTTGACAACAGATCTTGAGCCCTGTAAAAGTTGCAACCCTACTGTTCTTGGACTTGAGCAGTTTCTGTTCACTTCTTAGTGGGAATGAATTGACGTACTTCCGAAAGGATAGCTACATACGTAGAATAACCATTTATTTGATTGTGCAAACTGGGGTAATTCAGGGAGTGGCCACTGCTAAACCTGATAGGATGCTGAAACAGGCATATATCAGGGCTCTCCAGGGCCAACTGGGATGTCTGCTCACCCTGCACATAAGCATCTTGCGTATTTGTGATGTAGTTTATAAAACACAAGTAATGTTCAGGCCCCTAGTCCTCAGCTCCTCCCAAGGCTTGCGAGCAACTCAGGATAGGACAGCCCCAGGCCAGCCAAGGCGCGGGCGCTTCACAAAGCTCTTGCTGGTCTGATTTCACTATCCAAAAATACGGATGCACAACGATCAAAAACAGCTACCTTATACCTACAAACAGGACAGGATCCTGGGGGATCACAGTCAGCTTGGTTCTGAGGTCTTCCAAACCAGCAGTACAGATATCCATGCCATCAATGAGGATTGTGCCACTGGCGGGCTCCAGCAGACGAAACAAGGCCATTCCTAAGGACGACTTGCCTGGGAACAATAAATGCAACAGCAGCAAATCAAACATCAGTTTGTATTTCATCATACCTGAGTATCTATCTAATCAAGGGAATTTTTAATGCAATGAAAATGGCCTTGTGCAGACAGAAATCCCACTCTGCAGGGGCACTCAGCTACCCTAATACAGTTAACCGGTCCATCCCTGCAGGGGCTACTAACACATGACTCATCCTCTGGGCCTCATCTCACCAGAATGATTCTCATTTAATTAATTCAAAAACTGATGTGTGTTTACTTCTAACTCCACACATCCATCCAACCTGATATCCTAATTTACAGTAAAGAGATGTCAGGGAAAAAACAACCAATCTGCCACGCATGCACATCACCCTCTGGTGTGATTTAACTAGCATGCCCAGTGGAAATGCAAAGAAAACAACCTAAAAGAAACACAATCAGAGCTTGTCCTCACCAGAACCTGTTCTTCCAACAATCCCAACTGTCTGCCTGCTCTGGATGTTCAAGTTCAGCCCGTTGAGAATAAGGGGAGTGTTGTCTCTGTATCTCATCTGATAGTCTCTGAATGTTATCTCCCCACGGCTGGGCCAGTCGAGGGAACAGGTCCCTACTTTGAGGGGGTGAGTGCATTCAGGAACACAGGTCTGAAAAGCAGAATAACAAATGATGGGTTAATAGTCATTTGCTTTTCCATTCATTTCATTCATTCACACAATTCTAGGTACTGGTATTCATGCTGGTGAACTAGACCAATAAGGCCACTGCACTCCAGAAACTCACATTGCAGTGGGGAAGTCAGATAATAAACAAGAAAAGAGATGAGAAATGAAGACAATAAAACAGAGTATGGTAACAGAACACACAATGTGTGGGGTGGAAGGGTAGGAGGGGTAAAAGTTACTTAAGTGTTGAGGAAGGCATCTGTGAGGATGTGACATTCAAGCTGAGACCTGGAATGCTGAGAAGATGTCAGCTACAGAAAGATTCATTCCAGGCAGAGTAGACAGCTAGTGCAAAAGCCCTGAGGCCAGAATGAGTGTGGGGACTTTGAGGAACAGAAAGAAAAGTCGTGTGGCTAGAGCTTAGTGAATAGAATGGATGACTGTAAGTGGCAGCTCATACTGGGCCTTGTGAGCCTGGGCAAGTGTCAGCAGTGTGACCTTGAAGCTGTGTGACAAATCCAGACCAAGCCTTGAGATTTGCAGAATTCGATCAGATACAATTTCAGTATCTGCAAGAGTCACTGTGGTGTTAGAAGCAGGAAGATGACAGTAGCACCGGGTGTCAAGTTCAGAGTTACATGGAAGAGGAATTAAAGTTTTATAAGAGCCCAAGAAATGCAAATTTCCTCCAATTAAGGAGGAGAGCAACTTGACTGCATTATAAGACTAACCCCTCCTCTGAATTATAAAGTACCTGTTAACCGGGAGAAATAGAGCTCCCGTGTTCCCCATTAGGGTGGCTGACCAGCCCACATCGCTGGTCGAAAGGCAACCACAATTAGCTGAAAAAAGAATTGTATTCCTAGACAGTGAGTATTTTTAATCCCTAGAAGATTTAGAATTAGTAATATTAATATTTAAGAGAAGCATGATTGGAATAGTAGTATTTTTAGTTTATGGAATCTGCATATTTGGTGCTTTAAGTATTCATAATGTTAATAACATTCAGGCTTGTGATTCTAATTTAAAATGTAAAATTGAATAACTTATTTTAACATGGTTTTAAGTTTAAAAACTTACTGTTTATATACAGCATTGGGATTGTCATGAGAACTTAAAGCTCACCATATTTATAAGTTTAATTTATTAGATTTATATAAGCTCAGGAAGGTTTGTTTGTTAAATCAGATTATCGAGGTACTTAAAAAGGAAATGGAATGCATTAAATTTTAAAATGCAGCTTAAAATGTTTTAAAGTATTTAATTAAGAGGGGCCAAATGCTGTTCAAAGGCCCTTAAAAATGATTGCTTGAATTGGCAAGACTGCTTTTCAAAGAATAGCAGGATTTGTAAGGGGAACATAAAAGCTTTTAAAGAAGACAGTTTTTTTCAATTTACAATTTTAGTCAAATAAGTATTAATTTTTAGAAACTAAAGTAAGCCACTGAATTCTCTCTTCTGTGTACAGAAACAGCCCTTGAGGAAATTTTTTTGAAAAGAACCTCTCCCTCATCATCAAGGACTTTAGACTATATTGTAAATATGGGTGTTAAGAAAAGGGGTTGTGGTCCGATTTCAATTTTTAAAGAGATCCCTTTCACATGTAAAAAGATCAAATACCTAAATTCTGCCAGAGTTAACTGGCTCCTCCTCTTGCACTGATTTCTTACCGAAATGTACTCCCTGAGCAGCTCCACGGAGGTGAACTTGGCCTGGGTCTCCGTCCCTGTCCGCAGGCACAGTTGGAGCAGCCCACTCAGCTGTGGAGGGGGCCACAAGCAGCCACAGTCAGAGCCCTGTCTGCCTTCAGGGCCGGCTTGTGAGTCACCCCTTCCGTCTCACTCAGGACCACACCAAAAGCAGGCCTGCGTTCCCAGCCAAGTGTCCAGATGTAAAGACACTCCTGTTGGGGTGTTTTGCCTTTAAACACTTCCTTTGTATTTAGAAACAAATGGTAATTATATTCTCCCTGGCACTCCAGATGGGCAGAGTCATCCCATCACAGCACTGCTCAGGCACAAGCTTCTTGGTTGGAGGGGTGGGGAACTGCTGTGAGCAGGAATTCTCCCAGGGCCTCCACACTGCTGGAAACCCAGCACTTGCAGCCACCTGGTAGGGTCCTGCACCTCTGTGCCCTCCCCGATTATCCCACCTGCATCCTGGAAGCACCTGAAACCCAATCACCACAGGTATCAGAAGTGGAAGAAAACCATCAAGCCCATCTGCTTGCTTCGGACATGAGAAACTCTAGGCTTAGACGGTGGCCTGCTAAGGTCACCCACCTTAGGCCAGGATCCCCCAGAAGCCAACCCTGAGATTTGAGGGCAAGCAGGTTGAATGGAGGTCCCCCCAGAAGATATTCCACATCCAAATCCCTGGGACCCTTGAATGCTACCTCATTAGGAAAAGGGTCTTTGCAGGTGTAATTAAGGACCTTGAGATCAAGCTGGGTTATTGGGTGGACCCTAAATCCAACAAGTGTCCATATAAGAGACAGAGGAGGAGGAGACATGAAGACAGGACAGAGACTGGAGGGATGCAGCTACAAGCCCAGGCAGCCAACAGCCACCAGATGCCGGAGGGACAAGGAACAGATTCTCCCCTAGAGCTTTCCAAGGGAACATGGCCCTAGAGACACCTTGATTCTAGACTTCCAACTTGCAGGACCACAAGAGAATACATTTCTCTGGTTTTAAGCCATTAGTTTATAATTTGTTACAGCAGCCCTAGGAAACACCTCCAGGAGGTGGACCCAAAAAGTCCCAGTAGGAGCTGGGAGAACTGAGGCACAGAGGAGGAGAGTCCGGATAGGCTTCACGGTGGGCAACTGAAGCTTGACGCCCCTGGGGGTCCTGGGAGTCCGCAAGGAACACACCTGACTTGTCCCGAGGATGCGGCTCCACCTCCCCTAACTCCCTGCAGGCATTGCTGAGGCGCTGGGAGGACTCCCCATGCCGCAGGTGCAACCTGCCTCAGCCTTGAACTGAGCACCTTCCCGCAGCAGTGGGAGGCCCGCTGGCCTGCCCTGGAAGGGGGGCCACCAACAGCACCTGCCTCAGTCGCAGCGTGGGCTAGTGGGCTGGAGGAAGGACCAGGCCTTCACAAGGTGAGCAGTGGCTGGGTGCCGGCACAGTTGGGGCTGGTTTCCCAGGGGTGAACGTGATAGACAAGACCCCTGAAGTCCCAGGGCTTGCATTCTAGTGGGCCGGCGGGATGAGACACAGGCAATGTCCAGGAACCCTAAGAATGTCAGTTATATGGTAAGATGTGAAAGAGGGGCTAGGGCTGGGCTGGGGCGTTACCTTAGTTGGGGTGATTAAGAAGATGGTGTGTGCTGAAGCATTCATGATAAGAGTCTGCCAAGCAAACTCTGGGTAGCAGCAAGGGGCCTTAACAGGAAGGAGGCAGTGTGTCCTGAGCAGGTGGATGAGGTGAGAGCAGTGTGGGTCCAGACCCTCCGAGAGCTCATCTCAGTGGGCCTCCTTGCTGCCTCCCAGCTTTACACATGCCACTGGCTTCCCATTTCTCTTAGGGCACTGGCTTTCAGCCGGGGTGATTAGGCACCCTGTCCCTGGGACATTTGGCAATGTCTAGAGACATTTTAGGTTGTCACGACCTTGGAGGCGGGAGATTCTACTGGCATCTCCTAGTTAGAGATCAGAAAGACTGCTGACATCCTGCAACACACAGAACAGCCCCTGTCAAAAAGGATTATCTGGCCCAAATGTCCACAGTGCTGCAGGCGAGAAAGCCTTTCTTAGAAGACAGGTGACACCCCTGCCCACGGCTGACAGAGCCCCGCCGACCCCTCATATCGTATTCTCCACCACCCTGCTCAGGCCACAGGAGCTTCTGAGTTCCCCAAAGGCACCAGTCTCCTGCCTACCCCCAGCCTTCCCTGGCCCCTCAGACTGAAGCACTTCCTTGGCTCCTTCTTTATCAAATTCAGGTGTCAGCTTGCAAGTCACCTCCCGGCAGAGGCCTTCCCTGACTATATGGGGGTCTAATGCTGCTTCCCCACTTACAGTCAATTACCCTGCTTCATTATCTTCATAACAGTTCAACAGTTTCTGAAGCCTCCTTATTTATTTACTTGCACACTTATTTATTCCATCCCACTTTATATCCCTTTATATCCCACTAGCATGTAAGCTCCATGAGTGCAGAGACCTGTCCAGCTTGTTCACTGCTGAACCCACAGCAGCTGGCATGGTTCCAGCTCCTGGCAGGTGCTCAGTGGACACGTCTGCTGAGTGAATGAATGAACTCTGCTCTTGAGAAGGGCATATAAGTATTTTGTTAAGTTCAAGGGTATCAGCTTCTCAGGGCCCCGGGCAGCCCTCCATGGGGTTAGAATTCCCTTATCAGCACAGTGCTGGCCCCAGGAAGTGCTCATCCTCGTCTGTGATGTTATGTGATGTTACTTTGCACTCACTTTCTGCTCTGTGGGACTTCACACCAATTTCTCATCCACCTAGGGCATCTCCTCTGTTCTCAAGGGAAGCTCTGTCAGCTGGATTTTCTGTATTCTCCAAAGGGGGGCTAATGCTCAATAAAGCTCCAAAGCCAGCTGGAGGGGAAACACCCCCTAGATCTTGAGGTGTGCAAATTCTCCAGCCTCACAGGAATGTTTGAAAACAGTCTCATAGAAAGCTGGTGATATATCCCAAGAGCATAACCTCAGTTGAGGAAAGTGGTTTCACTTGGACCAAGTAAGGGAATCTATTCAACATCATCTGTTTAATATTTTACTAGGTAACAACAAATAAAATCATCCATCAGGGCTTCCCTGGTGGCGCAGTGGTTGAGAGTCTGCCTGCTGATGCAGGGGATACGGGTTCGTGCCCCTGTCCGGGAAGATCCCACATGCCGCGGAGCGGCTGCGCCCGTGAGCCATGGCCGCTGAGCCTGCGCGTCCAGAGCCTGTGCTCCGCAACGGGAAAGGCCACAACAGTGAGAGGCCCACGTACCACAAAAAAAAAAAAAAAAAATCATCCATCAATGAGGGAAACTGCCTACCCAAGGAAAACTCATTTCCCTCACTTAACATAGAGTCCTGAGCATATATTTGTTCCTCTTCCTTTCCAAAATATTATTAAAATGATAGTACAGAGATTGCAAAAAGGAATAGACCGTTAACAGCAAGGGGCTTGGGAAGAGATATCAAGAGATATCATTGAAGGAGAGAGTTACACATTTCTGGAAGATGGAAAGAGGATGAAAGCCTTTTGATAGGATGGAGGCAGAGTGTACTGCAGGAGCTTCCAGAACCTTCTTCCAGCAGAAGTCAGAGAGGCTCCAGGTAAGAGAAGGGGTCCACAAAGAGACAGACTGAGGTGGCGTATAGACAGCTACTCCCGTTGGGCCCATTTCCTGCCCCTCCTCATCTTCCTCCCAACCAGAGGTAGCTGGGCAATTTATCCCTAGGCCAAAACACACACACACACACACACACACACACACACGCACGCGCACACACACACACACACACACTTCCCTAAAGAAAGTGGATAAATGACTTGGGGATAAATGGGGCTCCCAGAATAGTATCCTAGATAAAATATCTTTAAATCTAGCCTTTGGGTGTCTGAAGGCCAGCTCTCTGGCTGCTTTCCTGAAGTGAAGCCAGACTGTGGAAAAGTCCAACCAACCTATCCATAGTTATAAAACGTCCCATCAGGAGAGACCTACCAAGGCATATACAAAGGCAGATGAAAACATGAAAATCCAAACAAGTTTCTCAGCCTTAACCACAAATGGATCAAGAGACATATGAACAAAATCAATGGCATGAAAGAGCAAGAACCAGATGAACAAACAAACAAACAAAAAAACTGATCCTGGAAAAAACAGGTATCAGTCAAATAAGAAAGGAGAGTTTAAGAAAGGTGAGGAGCTGTAACTGATATCCTCAGAGAGATTAAAAATATGTTGCACCCATTTTAAAATGATTTGCTTAAAAACTCAGAGACTAAGAAAGAGTTTGTGGAAATTAAGTATACGAACATATGATCTTCAAATTCAAGAGAATGGCCGAATGACAAAGCAAAGGAAAATTCCCAGAATAAAGATAAAAAAACAAGAACATGGAAACTTTGAGATGAAAGAAAGGAAACATAGAGGACTGATGCAAGAAAACCAATATTCAACCAATATTCAACCAATATGAGTGACAGAAAAGGAAAACAAAGGGAAAGGAGACAAGGAAATTATCAAGAGGAGAAAAAGGAATAAAGGAGGAAAAGGAGAAATTTTTCCACTTGAAGAGAGATTTGACTTTATTCTGTTCCCAGTCTTGAACAGAATAAGTGGAAACAGACCCCCACTCAGACTCACTGTCCTGGAATGTCAGAGCACCGAGGATAAGGACTGCATGGGAACAGCTTCCAAAGACAGACGTGTGAGGTATGTAACAAGGAGCAGATGCAGACTCAGATTGGTATCAGACCCAAATGACGTGGGTTCAAATCCTGGCTCTCACACATGCCGGTGTGTGATTCTGACAAGTCTTTCTGGACCTCAGTCTCCTCACCTGTAAAACCGGGATTATGGCATCCCTACCTCATGGGTTATTGTGGGGATAAATGAGTTAATTTATGTAAAGAACTTACAACAGTGCCTAAAATGACATGTGTTTCCCTATTATCATTATTATTCCCTATTATTATTGTTTCCCTGTTATTCTTATTTTTCAAAAGAAAAACACCAAAGCAACCAAAAAGAGAAGTTGGTGATTATTTGTCATGGACATCATGGTTGCCCCCCAGCATTCCTTTCCCTCTCCCCATTGTGGGGCAGCGGTGTGTGACATGAGAGCAGCATGGGGTATGACTCCATCCTTTGGCCTAAGCCAGTCATCCGCACCCCATCGAGGCACAAATTAGTTTGGGGATGCCTCAATTAATCCAGTGAAAGTAAACACAGGGCTTTTGTTCAGTGGCTGGGGCAGGAAACGCTTTTCTCCTGCTTCCTTCCTGCTATAGCCCCCAGAGGCTGCCAGTCACCATTGCACAGCAATGAAGAAAGTCATCCCAGGAGGAGGACAAACTCAGGGGCCATGATCCAACTGTGCCTGAAGCCCATACAGGCACCAGACCTTTTAATGATGTGAACTTCACCACTGAGCTCTCCTTATTGTTTAAACCCATTGAGTTGGGTTTTCTATTATGTCCATCTTCCCTGAGACACTCTATGCCAGAGCCTCCAGGCCAGGCCCAGCCTTACACTAGGTGTTACCTGGATGATGTAAGACAATGACAAGCCTTTGGATGAAGCACTGATTGAGGAGAAACTCAGGGTCACCAACAAGGTCACAATGAAGGTGATGATGTTCATGAGGATGTCCATCCTTAGAGCAAACCACCTGAGAGCACAGTTAAAGTACAGGAGATGGCTGCAGTTTTCATCATTTAGCATCTGAAACCTAAAATTAAGAAATCAGACAAAACAGGAGGTCAGGCTGTGCTTCCACAGACTTAGGGTTAGGGCTACTGGAGAAATAGGGCGAGAGGAATTTTTACTCAAGGGCCAATGCATTCTTTTTTTTTTTTTTTTTTGTGGTACGCGGGCTTCTCACTGTTGTGGCCTCTCCCGTTGCACAGCACAGGCTCCAGACGCACAGGCTCAGCGGCCATGGCTCACGGGCCCAGCTGCTCCGTGGCATGTGGGATCTTCCCGGACCAGGGCACGAACCTGCATCCCCTGCATCGGCAGGTGGACTGTCAACCACTGCGCCACCAGGGAAGCCCCCAATGCATTCTTATATAGGAATCTCTTACAAAGATGAGCATATATTCATACTCTTTAAAATCTGCTGCCATGGGCATCTTTGATTTGCACGTATTTTGAGAAATCCTACATGGCAGTAGCATATGGTGCTGAGTGGGCTCTTTCTATCTTTCCCAGAACTGGCAACTGGAACCCACAGCTGAGAAAAAAAGGGGCTGAGAACCTCACACTCTACCTCGAAAGGACCGCTGTCTTGGAGGTAGCCACCCCCCAAAGGCCCTGTGGAAATGACCATTGACCCCTTTGATCTATACAGGGTGGGAGGTGAGGAGATCTCAATGTTTGTGATGGCAGAGGAGGGAAAAGAGGGTGCTGGATTGGTTCTCCTCCCCAGGTCAGGGAAAGAAGAGTCAAGGCAATTGTTTATAAAGGTGGAGGGAAAAAAAGAAAGCTGACATCTTGTACACCTGCTGCATGTCCCCTGAGCCAAAGAGGAGAAGGAGCACAGGGCAGAGCGACAGAGAGGTGACACCGCCGAGGGATGAAGGCGAGACCCAGCCCCGGAGCTGCTCGGTCCCCAGATGTACGGAAGGTGGGTCCTGCCCGTTCCTGCAGTTCCTAGAGTTGGGGTGCAGAGGGAAGATGGCATGTGAGGCTGCAGTCTTGATGCCACACTGATCGGCATGAGGCAAGAGGCCCCACATAAAATGAAAGCAGTGTGAGGCTGCCAGGCGGAGCTCATGGGAGGACCCGCCAGAGCCTGCCCATCGGCAGTGCCCAGCAGAGCGGCTGGGGACCTGGGTCCCGTTGGGGGCTCTCCCTGCCACACCTCATCTGCACTGGGAGCTGGACCAGAAGAAATCAGCAGCAGAAAGGAGAATGACCTGGACAGGGTGGTCACCTGAGGATGTGTCCTTCCCCACCTCCATCCCCCTGCACCAGCCTCAGAGAACCAGGCTCAGGGAAAAGGGAGAGAGTGTTTAAAAGAAAAGACTGGGTGCTTCCCAGCAGTGACCCTGCCCCCTTGCCCGACACATAGAGCAGCACAGCATGCCCACGCCAAGCCTCTGAGCAGATGGAGGGTGGGGGGCTGTGACCTGAGTACCTTCAAGATTGAAGTTTTAACTGGACTGAGCTAACCATTGACCAGAAGGGACATTAATCACAATTGCCACTGAAGGTTCCCCTGACTTACTGGGAAAGGGGCTTCATCAGAACAACTCGTAGAAATTATTAGAATAAAAACTTTCCATGCTTAAACCCCTAAAGAGTTGAGATTCCTCCATTGGTGCAGTCATGACGTCCTCGGGCATTGCTACTCCATCCTGTTCTAAACCTCCTCAAAGGATTCTGGCTGGAAGCCCCTCTGACTACCCAGGCTGGGCCCTGTAGCACCCTCCTCTCTGTTTCCACTCCAACTAATTTTTCCCAGAGCTTAGTTAAAATATTCTTCCAAACACTTTCATCTTTCTACCATGTCTCTATAAAGCCTACAAATTCAACTTACAGCTTAAGTGACTTAGGAGTCATCTGCGGTCTTACATGTGTGGTTGGTTAGGTTGTGCAGAAACAGAATCACTGGCAGGGATCGAATTGGAATTTGACCTCGAACCTCTTTTTAGTGCTGTAGCATTTTTGTCTGTTCACAGAAGCAGTACAAGTGAGAAGCCCAAGCCCTCTGGAAACTCCATGAAAGGAACGAAAGGATTAAAAGAGGGGAGAGCCCATCAATGGCATAGGGCTCGGCTCTCCTATAGGATCATTTTGGAAACCTTGGGGGAGAATCTGCTGGAAGACAAGGATTGAATCTGTTCAGTTGGTTGTGAGTTGATGAATGGCCCATGACCAGGACACTGGAAGGGTGGATGTGTGATGCAGGACTCTTGATAGATGATGTTCAGGTCACGCCAGTAACGGGGCTAGCTGCTGACTGAACTAAAGACAGGCCGGGGTGCCAGGTCCACACTGAGATTGTGGGTGGTGGGGAGAGAGAGACACAAACTTTAAAGTGTGTCTTAGGATTTTAAGGAGGGAAAGGATGGGGGTGGAAAAAGACCATCTATGTGGCAGAGAAGCTATAGATTCACCAAACTCCATCTTCTTTTCCTCCTATGGCCACAGCTGGACTACATTTCCCAGCCTCCTTTGCAGTTAGGTGTACCCATGTGACTGAACTCTGGCCAATGAGTGTGCAGAAATGATGAGTGCCTTCATTGGGGTCCTCCACCCACATCTCTCCTCTTACCTTCCAGTTAGACCAGAGGATCCTGGAAGGGTCCCCAAGGCCCTCAGGATGGAAAAGCCCCAGATGGAGAGAGGCCATGTAACTGAGTGTGGAGCAGAATTCCCTACCCCTGCCCCATGGACCCCCATTCAGGTGTGGCTTGACGAAGAATAAATATGTATTGTGTTAAGCCCCTAAAATTTGTAGTTGTTTGTTACCACAGTGAGCCTACTGTGATTGATACACACTAATTATATGTGATTATATGGTGTTTTTGAAGTTTGGAGCTGGAGGACTCCAGAGAAATTTATTAATCTAGTCCCGACATTTTAAAAAGAAGAAAACTGGTCCATCTACGAAGTGAGATGTAATGTCTTTAAAAATGACTCTTACAAGGAATATGTAATAACACGAAAAATGCTATTTAAAAATAAAACAAGACAAAAATGATTGTAAATACTTCAGAAATAGAAAAAAAGAAAAGACTGGAAGGAAATACACAAAAATATTAATAGGATTTGAGTTGGGGGTCCATGGGTGATTTTTTGTTTTTTTTCTGTTTTCTCCTATTTTCCTGAACTGAACACATTTTACTTTTAGGGAGAAACAAATAAAACATGTAAAGCCCTGTACTGAGGTTGTCATTGGATGAGCTCGAGTCTTTGGGGGCCTCGGACACTGGGGAGAAAGGCCTAGTGTGTGAGGGGCACCTCCTCCGTTCTACTGGCTCTCCGTCCACAGTCAGGCCGCGCCACCCGGACTTCCCTCCTCAGAGCCAGAGCAGCCGGCGTTTCTGGGCCTCCCGCTGGGGCTGACAGGGAGCAGAAGCCCTGGGCCAGGCCCTGCCCAGGACTGACTTGCTGACGCAGTCCTCCCTCTTGTTGTAGGCGTGGATGGTTCCCAGGCCCTGCATGGACGAGGCTACGTGGGAGAACCAGGGGGACCAGCTGACGCTCTCGACCTTCTTGAGCTCCTGGACTCCTCTGTGAAAAATGCTGCGGGGGCTTCCCTGGTGGTGCAGTGGTTGAGAGTCCGCCTGCCAGTGCAGGGGACGCGGGTTCGTGCCGCGGTCCGGGAAGATCCCACATGCCGCAGAGCGGCTGGGCGCGTGAGCCATGGCAGCTGAGCCTGCGCGTGCGGAGCCTGTGCTCCGCAACGGGAGAGGCCACAACAGTGAGAGGCCCGCGTACAAAAAAAAAAAAAAAAAAAAATGCTTTGGGAAAACCAAGTGTGGCCCGGAGGGCCCCAAATGGGGTCTCCCAATACTCCCCGCAGCTCACACAAATCCAACTGGGCACTCAAGACATTTAAGACGGACGGTGCTATCTAACCAGGGAGAAGGGGCTTAGCCCGCCATTCTCCTCTTGGGGGGGGCCCATCCCTGTGTGTGAGGGTGGGGTCTCAGAAATTTGAGCCACTCCTTCCTGTGGTCTCAGTTCTGAAGGCTTCTTGCAGCATGTGTCTCGCTGCACGAGCTGTGACTCTCTTCTTTGAAGACTAGTGTTTTTCACACAGTGCAGCCCCTAAATACAAGCCAGCTACTTCTGGGTACCCGACCAAAGAAAAAGGGATCTGTTCCAATCGTGGAGGAAAATCTGGATCTGGTGTGTCAACTGCCAATATGCGATCTTCTAAAGACATTTTCTAAGGTAATTTTGAACAACATTTGAACATTGTCACCTCAGGAGCTGATTTTAAAACCAAATGCTCCAGGGGATGTAACTCCCCCAGGGCCCCGGTGAGTGCGAGACCACTGCCCTCGGCACGCACATTGGCAGCTGGCCCGTGACAGCGAATCTGATCTGGACTCCAGGCTCAGCTGACACTCACCCAGGGGAGAGGAAGGGAAACCTCATTCAGAGCTCAAATGATTTAGTTGGAAACATTGGGTAACTCAGTCTGGATCAGCCTGATCTGGCCTGTCTTGTAGCAAGAAGTAGGGGTGCAGGGCAGAGAAAAACTTTTTACTAAGTAAGTCAACAGCACAGAGGGGAGAACAGACAGGAACAATGGTCAGATAAACACACAGATTACTAAAACAAACACCAGCCCAAGGAATCCATTTTAAGAAGTGGCACCCAGGACCTGTTATGGTTTGTAAAGGACTTGCAGAAATTATTTGTATTTGGTCGCTGCAATAAATTCGATCTGGACACTGAGGCCCATGGGTCCTTTCTCAGAGTCACGAAGGAGGCAGTGGGAGACTGAAGCGAGAGCCCGGCTCCCCCAACTCCCAGGGCACATGTGCTAGTTCCCATGGCGACGCCAGCTTCGGCCAAGGATGTGGAGTCAGCCTCTCTGACCATGCATCCCTACACGCACATTCCCCACTGTCTGTGGCATCATCTGTGGACTTGATCCACAACCTTGAACCATCCAAAATCAAACCGGTAATCTTGATCACCCCCAACTGCGTCTCCTCCTGTATCACTCATATCTGTCTTCACAGCACTCCCCATCTTGGACTCATCCTTGGCCTCTCCCATCCCCCAACCCCAACGGACTATCTGTGAAATGGCTCCCGAATCCACCTCTTTTCTGTCCTGACTGCTGCTGCCTATGTCTCAGTTCTCACTCAGATTCTATATTGCAAGAGTCTCCAATCCTATAGCTTTGTCTCAATCTTTCTGTAGCTTCATCCACCCTCCACACTGTGCAATGGCCGCAGCAATATTTCTAAAACTCAGCTCTGAGTGTGATGTTCCTGCTTACAGGTGGACGTGGGTCTACGATTTGTGGGCTGAATCCTTGCAATCTGGGCACCCTCTTCAAGACCCTCCGTGTCCAGACCAGGGCTGGGCACATTTAGGAACGTGATAAACATTTCGTTGAGTTTTATAGAAACTCAAAGTTTGTATAATATTGTGTTCCATTTCTAATTTACAAGACACTTATTGATCCTCTGAGAACCCTTGCAGAACAGGCGAGGCGCATGTTCCAATGATTACCATTTTAGAGATAAGGAGACTGAGGCCTGCAGCGTTCCTCTGACATCTCCAAGGTCCTCCAGCTAGTTTGGCAGCAGAGCTGGGACCCTGTTGCAAATTTCAACTGATTTCCAATCCTTAGCCCTCATGCAATACCCAGCAGGCTGCCTGCTGAGAACTCCAGCTCGCCCAGGGCGAGGGAGGGCCTGAGGAGCTGGGTTTCCAGGAAAGCTGGGACCTATGCTGCCCTCCTGCTTTCCCCCAGGGTGGGTGTGAAGGTGGGCACGGGGACCCCTCAGTGCCAAGCAGCCAAGGCCTTTCTCTCACCACATCAGTGGCCAGGTGGGGCTGTTTCTCAAAGCTCGGAGAGACTGGTCTCCTCTATCCTCCAGCAGCAGGAATGGCGAAGCCCAGCGGTTAAGAACATAACAGCAGGTAGACAGCAACCACGGTCGCTCATTTCCTGGCCTGGGACCGGTGACTTAATCTCCCAGCCATATCCACCCCTCCGCGTTGCTCTGAGGCTCAAATGCCAGATGTATGCCGAGCACTTAGCACATCACCAAAAATCAACGTGCTCCACCATTCAGAGAAGACAGCAAGGACTCAGTACCACCGGATACTACCGGGTCACTGCACAGGGTTAACCAAATATGCATAGGTTTCGTGTGCTCCTCTTTAAATCATGCACTGACCTACCGTAAAAGAATGAAGAAGCCTACAGCCAGGCCGGCCAGGACTAAAAGGACAGCAGGAAACACAGCAGCCAGTATCACGAGGATAAACGGCACCATAAAAAACCGCTGCAGAAAGTTCTCGGCATGAAACGGCAGCCTCACATCCAGCTCGTTCGTGTCCTCGGAGAAACGGTTCATTAGCCAGCCGGAGGGAGTCCTGTCAAAGAGACTCATCGGGCTCTCCAGGATCTGTGGGCGACGATGGAGGGTCAGGGGCTAGGTGCCTGTTTGGTGACCCCCACCCCTGCCCCGTCCGGCGCTCCCTGGGGCTGGGATCGCGAGCCAGGCCTGAGGTTTTTTCTGGGGGCCAACACAATGTGCCAGGCCGTCCTGGGAAAGCGAGAATGCGGCCCTTTCTCGCCACCACCGTGGATGAGAGTGACCGTGGAGGGGTTCAGCCTCCTTGGAGGAGGGAGGGATTTTTTGCCCAGGGCAATAAAAGGCCAAGTTCCCCTGTGTGTGTGTGGCGGGGTGGGATGGGGGGCACACCTGTGTGCTCCGGCCAGGGCCCTCCATGGCAACAGCGGAATGAAGAGGGGGCCTGATGTCCTCAGAGCTCCTTGGATCAGGAGATGCCCTCTGGGCCTGCACGCGTCTGCTCCAGGGCAGTGTCCCAGGGAGACCTTCGTGACCACTCACACCTTCACCCCCAGCCCTGCCTGGGCCCATGACACACCCACAGCTCCCTGAAGTTTGCCTTTGCAGTTGATAAGTAGATACTGGGAGACTCTTCCCAGACTCGACTATAAGCTCCGTGAGCAGTGTCCACCCCAGAGCGGAGTACAGTGTCTGGCACATCGCAGGTGATCAATAAACCCCACTGACTGATGTACCGATGCACAGGCAGCCCCTGGGGCGCAAGATGGGGAGCCTGTACCTTGTCAAACACTCGGTCGTGCTGTGAGAAGGATGCCATCAGCGTGGTCTTGGTGAAAGTGAAGCCTTGGCTGATACCAAACACCAGCACGGACACCATGCTCCCTGCGAACGCCCACTGGTACACGCTCGGCCCGGTGTCTGCCTGCACCGGGCCCACCTCGCACGTGCTCATGATGCCGTGAGGCCCACACGTCATCTTGGGAGGAAAACAAGAGGCACCAGGAATTGATCAACTGTCAAAAGAATGGGAATTTTTCAGAGAATCTTTCCAGGGAGAAGAAACTAAAAAGGAGTGCATAATTGTTAAGAATGAGTCAGTTCCCTGTGGGGACTCCTGAGCTTTGCATGGTCCTCCTGCTGGGCCGCTGGGCCCCCAAGGGCCCCTGGCTGACGAGGCTTAGCACAGCCAGTGAGAAAAGCAGAGCAGACAAACCAGACTTGTACAGGGCAGTCATCTCAGAAACCAACTGCACCTCAGGAGACCAGAGGTGATGCTGGGCCAGGAAAATCACAGAAGCAACAATATCTGTGTTCCATACGCTGGCCGAGCAACACTCAGGCAGCCCAACAGGCCAGGGAATCAGAGACCTGCTGGCAGAAACCACCAGGCCTTCGGGGAGACTCAGGCGCTTCTCTGTATGATGGGCCAGCGCCCCCCCAGGGCCCTCTGCCTTTCCTTTTCTCAGGGTGCACCTAGGAGGGCGCTGGTCCACTGCCCTGGAGTCGGCGGTGGGAGGAGGGAGCCTGATGAACCAAGGGCTCTGGGAGGATTCAAGGAGACCACACTTGGCTCCATCTTGCACGAGGAGAACACGTGTTTTTGCCTGCATTTCTGGAGGGAGGCCATCTCCTCCTCCTGAAAAACTGGCAGTTTTGCTTTTCTCTGAGCCATGTGCTAAAAGTCAAGACTGCCTTTGGGGAGCGAACAAGCATCTTTCTTCTAAATGCCATTTTGCTTCTTACAGCAATAGCGGAAACGTAAACCAGAGGCTGATGGATGAACATCCGTAAAAGCAAAAGCATCCCTGGGGAGCTAACTGACCAAAGGACCATCTTGAAGAGGAGGTTTCGCTGCGCTGTGGGCTATGCCCACAGTGTCTGGTGGTGGCGCCAATGCGTGGGTCAGCCGTCATTGCTGCTGCCCAATTAGAATGGCACTGGCCTACTGGGGAGGCACCACGCATAGGGAGAGGCTCCGCTCTGACTCACCCCTTGGGTTCTCCAAGGAAAGGGCTCTTCATGAGCAAGCAGGGATCTGGGGGACATTCCAGAGATGGCTCTCTTTTTGCATGGAGAAGGCCACCCCTTGGCTTCTCCCCTTGGGACTGGTCTCAGGAAGCTATGCCAAACTCCAGGAGGGCAATTGCATCCTCTCCCCTGCGCATGTCTTCCCAGGACCTCCTCCCTTTGGTTGTCATAGCAACAGAACTGTACCAAAATGTAATCTTGGAGGATGGGCAGGCAACCCCACAGCATTTCCTGGGGCTCCAGGAAAGCTTTGAAACCATAGGCCAAAATCTGGGAGAGTTTCCAGCAAGCTTGAGGGAGAGCAGATTTATCCGTCCTTCCCAGGAGGGGCTTGGCCTAGATGAGAGCTTGGGAGGCAGAGAGAGGCCCCCCAATGGCCCTACAGCACATCCAGGGACCCCGTCTGACTTTTGAATGTCTTATTCCTGTAGGGGAGCAGAGCCAGGTAGAAATCTCTGACACCAGACAGTGTCCATGACAAGATGCCAGTTTCTCTTCAGAGGCAAGAAGACAGAAATCTGTGTTAGGCTTCCCGAGCCCTTCCCAGACACTCCTCAGAGGTGCCTTACAACAGAGGTCGCAGAACTGACCCTATCCTGCATGTGCACAGCTCCAGCCACGCTGCATTGGCTGGCACAAGCTTTTCCGCCAATCCTTTAACATTTGAACGTGGCACATACAAATTTGGATGCCCTGCTTGTCTTGAAAAATCAAAGGGGATTTCAGAAGTTGAGTTGTGTAGTGTAAGCAGCTCACCTCAGCCTCGTGGAGAGGGCTGTGGAAGGCTCATTGTATGGTGTTCAGACTCTCCATTAGCAACTGACTCAGCATTTCCCAAAGCCAAAAGGGAACTCAGCGGTGAGCCCTTGTTTAACCAGACACCCAGCCACACGTCGCTGAAGATAGAGCTGCCGATCATCACGAGGAAGAGAGACCCCGGAGAGAGGAAGTACCCTGCAGGGGAGGATAGAGGGCCAGGGGTTACAGAGGCCAGGGGGCTGTCGGGGACTCCTCTTCCTTGGGTCCAACCCTGGTGGGAAAATCAAAGCCTGTAGGAAAATGGCCTCTACCCCGGGAACCACTTTCTAGGCTGATGTGACAAGTCTGAGTGTTAGGTCCCTGAACCCCCCATGGGAGCATCTGTTCCACCTGGTTGGAACATGGGTCCAAATGGTCAACATATTAAAAAAAAAAAACCACCACTATTCACTTTAATAGATATGACTCAGTATTTTAAAACAAACAAAATCCCAGTCTTGCTGAGGGGAGACAAGGAATGAAACGCTCAGGGATGTTTTGCTCATGGAGATGACTCTTGCACTGAAGGCAGGCAACGAGTGGGTGGCTGCTGTCCTCAGCGATTAGAGAGCGAGGTTACAAGAACCACAGCTGGGTCACGCTGCTGCTCACTCAGTTTCAATAAAGAGAGTCTGGCAGCTTTAATGGAGATAAAGGATGATTCCATTTAAAAGGCTGTTTTATCAGACTTTAGATTTTTAGGAGGAAAGAATAAAAGCACTGATAAATGACCCTAGCATAAAGAGAGTAATTGTTAAAGAAACCATAAAACATGAACCCAACAGTTTAAGAAAGAATTTTTTAATGCAAATTAAATCAAGAAACCCGTTGTTTTCTACCGAACCTCCAGAAGCATTAATGTACGTGTGATAAGTTTTCCAGGTCACGGTTCCTCCCCGGGGGGACTCAGTCTGGATGAGCTGGTGCAGAGGAACGGTGGGGACAAACACAAGTCCTGCGGCGCTCCCGGCAGGGCAGGCCCCCTCCCGCCCACTCCCGACCACCACTAGGGCCAACTGCCATCCTTTCTTCCGCTAGCCCTATGCTTTGAAATTTCCAACATACTTTTGCTCATTTTGTTTTATTTGGTCCTCATTACAGCCCTGTGAGGCAGGTGATTTTCAGTGTTTTGAGAAATATATTTATTAAGCACCTACTACGTGCTCAGCCCTGGGGAGACAGGGGTTGTCTTGATCTAGTTCTGCAGAAGCAGATCCTAAGAAGAGGATGTGAATGCATGCAGTTTACTCCAGAGCTAAAGGGTACAGGGAAAGGAAGGCAACAATAAAAGGTATCTCATCAAGGCAGCAGCACCCGTGGGCGATGGGAGCTTAACCCAGCACAGAGAAATCTCAGGCTGGGACAGAACTACAACTCAGAGGTCTTTCTCGTGATCAGCGGGATCTGGGATGTTTCTACACAAACTCCCGTTGGCTGTTGGGTGAGGGCTCTCCCCAGGGGCTAATTCCCCAGCACTTCTACCTTGACCTGCAGCTGGCAGCTACGAGAGAGCCCCAGGCAAAGGGATGCAGGTATGGCAGCTGGGTGTTGGGTTGTGTGCGCAGAAGTGCTAAGGGCACCCACACCATCTACTACAGGGCCAACAAGAAGGCATCTACCATGGAGCTCACACCATGAGAAGAAACCTGGGGCATCCTCCCAGGTGGATTCCTGATTCCCTCCACGTGGCTGTCCCAAGTCCTCTCCGTTTCCCAAAGGGTGAGGGCAAATGACTGTCAAGCTCTCGTTGAAACAGCTTTCAGAAGTGCAGGGAGGCTGCCTAAGAGCTCCCAGAAGCCAGGGTTGAATGCACGTCTCTTCCCTCTCCTACACAGAGGAGCATGAAAATGTCCACTCCAAAGCAGCATGCTGTAGTTATACCTGGCTCTTGTAAACAGAGATAAATAGAGCCAGACAAGGGGGCCCCCCTTCGCAGGGCTCTCTGCATCCTGTGCTGGCAAGGAAAACTGTCCCATCTCAAAGGCGCCTCCACGAATAGAGCTGCCATTATCCTCTCTGCCTGGGAACCCTCGCGCTTCTTTGAAATGTTCAGCCTGACTTTCACTCATTGTGTCTCCCTCTGGGGCTGCAGCATGAGGGGGTCACCTCGATGGGTCGGCAGAGCCTAACGAATGGCACCCTAGAGCGTAAAAGGAACTGTCAGATCCCCTTGCAGCCCCCGCCCAGTCAGCCGTGCTGCTGATGCTCTGCTCACCTTCGCTGCCCTTGGAAAATGCCCTCGTGCCAGCCCAGTGGGCTGTCACCTTCAACCCTTCCCTTCCTATAGCTCTCAGAGCATTTAATTTCACACTTTCCCTTTCCTCTCCAGAGAAGGGGCATGAGGAGGAGAAGAGGGGCAGGATTTACTCTCCCCACAGGACCCCAAATCCTGAGCAGCCTGGAGCTTCCCTGGGAAAGCGTGGAAGAGACTACAGGCCCCCCCACTTCAGCCTTGGCCGCCTCCAGAGTGATAAAAATATATTGTCTTTCCAAATGGGCACGCATTTGTCACAAGCACCATTAATGGTGCCAACTTTCATCGATAAGAAGACTCACATTTTTTCCCTGCATTTTAGCATCTCTGAAATCAGGATGTGTCCCATTCGGTAGTATGCCACATCATCTAATTGGCAGAGACTTTTCTTAGTGCTACATAAAACGATGGTGCTCGCAAAATGGATGGCATCTTAAATTTGATCAAATATGCTAAGGGTTTTTTTCAGCTACACATTTTTGAGGGACCTTGCTGTGGGCACTTTGAGCTAGGGGTATTTTGATCTCTGCCCTCTCAGTGCCCAGTGAGGGGCAGGGCACAGAGTAGGTGCTCAACAAATGTTGACTGGATAAAGGGATGGAAGGCAACAGAGTCTAAGGAGGAGAGACAGCTCGCCAAGTTTATCTCCCACATCTCTCCTCTCTGCCTTCCTGGAATTGCCTGATGCCCTCGAGCCCAAGTCCTCCCCTTTCCCCTCCTCGTCACCAGAGTGTCCCTGGCAAACTCCTACATATGCTTAAAGGACCAGTCCAAAGTTCACCTCCTCTGTGAAGCCCTCCCTGACTTCTCACTCCCACCCCAGCTCCCCATTACTCTTATCACAGTTTCCCATGATTATCCTCTTGCAGGTGGCTCCCACCAGACCAAAAGATTCCGAGGACAGGGGCATATTTTCTTTCTCTCCCCAGCCTAGCTTAGTGCCTGGCACATAGTAGAATGTTGAGTCCTTTTGTGGAAAGAATGAATAACCTTATCCCACCTCAGTCTCTTCACGGTTGCACAATTCTTTCTCAATGCTCCCCATAAAGACTGGGAAACATCTCCTGTGTGCACTTTTGCGTGTAATTAATCTCTGTGCATTGCTTTGATCTTTCCAACTAAGCATCATCATCATCATAACAACAACTACTGAGGGTTACTATATGTCGGCACTGTGTTATTCATTCTATGTACAGTTTCTAATGTAATTTTTGCAAGAACCTATGAAGTTGGTACTCTTATTTCCCCCATTTTATGGATTAAGGAACTAAGGTTCCGAGTGGCCAAGTACCTTGCTTCAAAGTCATAAAACTAGTAAGTGGTTGAGCCAGAATTTGGACTCAGGCAGTTGAGCTCCAAGGCTCACACTATAGTAAACCACATAATTCTAGCTGCCCCAAAGGACATACAGTGTGCCTACACTTCTCTGTCCCAAATGGTAGGTGCCCAGCAAATAGTTAAGAGTAGGTAACTGAGGGAATGAAAAGTAAATACCTTTTATGTCTACAGACTCTGATTCTGTTTCAGGTTCTTTTCCATCATGTTTCTCATCTCTGGAGCCAAAACTAGGGTGAGAAATAAGGAGAGATCTGTGTCCACTCGTGAGCCATGGGTGATAATAGAGGCGTGATTGGAACTCTGATTGTACCAGTTTCTTCATCTCTCTCAGCAGGGCTCTCCTTAAGGGCTTCCACCACTGCTGCATCCTAAATGTGCTCAGGATCCTGGAGACAAAATGAAATTCCTCTGAAAATGAAATGAAAGAACTTCTCCAGGCCAGAAATCATGAGGGAAGGCACCCAATCTTTTGCACCCAAGGCCAAAGAGTTTTACCTTGAATTTCAACCCTCAGAGGTTGTGAATCAGTTTTGCATAGAGTCCTCTCTCCTCCATTAACTGTTCCCTTTTCACAGATCTCTCCATCTTCCAACAAGATGACTTCGTCACGACACTCCAGGAACTGCAGAGGTATTAAAGCAATCTACAACGAGCTCCTGCCTTGGAAGAGAGAGAAGAGAGCCGTGCCAGACTCCCGTTCAGCAGCGTCCCAGGCTCATCTGGGCCAGGGGTTCTCAACCTTGGCACCACCGACATTGAGGGCCATATAATTCTTGGTTGGGGGGTGGGGTGGGGTGGGGACTGACCTGTGCATTGTGGGATATTTAGCAGCCTCCCTGGCTTCTACCCACCAGATGTCAGGAGCACCTCCTCCCCCAGGTGTGACAAGCAAAAGCGTTTCCAGACATTGCCCAGTGCCGGCTAGGAGGCAAAACGGCCCCCAGTTGAGAAGCACTGATTTAGTGCCCATGGGTCTCATGAGTATAAAAGAGACCTTTGGTTGCCACCGTGAAGCATACTGAGCCTTCCTTTGTTATTGCTTCCTATGTGAGCTGCTGTGCTGAGAAATCTCATCATGGAGACTTGGGAGTATGAAATTGACAAAGTCCCTGCAGCCAAGGTTTGGTGGAGAGGGGAAATATGACCTCAGAGATGGCTTCCCTCTGTTGTAACATTACAAGCCCACCTCATCATCCTCATCTAGGCTACAGGTGATGTAGCCTACCGTGCAGTCTCCGGCCTCCAGGCCACACGACCTGGCCTGAGGAGTTTACACCAGCTTTATCTGTACAATAAAAATATAGCCGCATTTCATGATAGCATCCTACATTTTGCCCAAAGCACTTCTGTTTTTCTAATTTGAGTTCCCTTCATTTCCATAACATGCCTGAAATCAAAGAGTTGCTAAGAGGAGTTTCCTTTCATTTTGGAATGAGACCAAGCCCTCCCCATAGGATCAGCCCATCTAGGGGCAGGAAGACCCTCTTAGAGGTGGACAAGATGCTGTGAGATCTAAGATGGTTCGGCCAAAACATGGCCTTGAAATACAGGTCTTTCCCCTGTGCTTTGGGGTTCGCCCAAGGTCAAATCTACCTTTGATGCTCTTGATTGAAACCCTGAAAGAAGTAGCTGCATTCGGTCATTGTGCATCTGATTGGGTTTGCGGGGAAGAGGGTGGTGCCCCAAAGGCCAAATGACAGCAGTTTCGCTTGGCTTTGGACAGCTCCAGCCTTTCTGCGTCCTTTGTACTAACTGCCCTGTCCACTTTCCCAGACAGCCCAAGGAGGGACAGTCTGGCTTTTAATGTCCAGTTGAGACACTTTCCGACAGAGCCATTTTCCTGAAAATCACCTCTCACCTTTGCACAGCATCTTCTAACTTTCAAAGGCCGATCTCGTCTCCTATCTCTCAGTCTCCCACAACCCAGTGAAGAAAGCAGGCAGCATTATTATCAGCCCATTTCTCAGATGTGGAAACTGAGGCACAGATGTAAGGACACACATTCCAGCCCCTGAAGTTCCTGGTGCAGCCCCTCTGGCCAGCAAGCTCCCAGTTCTCTCCAGTGAGACTAGGTGTGATCTGAGCAGCTTTGTTCTGCAAACTCACGAAATCTGGCCCTGGGTTGGATTTCAGTGGCAGGCCAGCGGCCTCATTTCATTTGTTTCCTCAAGTAATAGAAGGGCAATCGTCCAGCCTGAGCACCGGGAAGCATACAGATTGCCTGTGGGCCCCAGAGTAAAAGCAGCCCGAGAAGTGTTCTGGAAAAGCCCACAGGCTCCAGGTCCGGGCTCTGAGCGCCTCCTCCCCAACAATTGATGGCCAGACTGAGACTCCAGTGCCATCTGGTGGCTGCCTGTATTTTTCAACACACAAAAAGTAAGATGAAATGACCTTGGTGAAAAATAGAGTCTCTGAGGCCTCCTGGGTTCTTGCCTGAGTTCATACCGCTGGTGAGTGAGGGTCAGAGACTGGGCCAGGGCCAAGGTCACATTCTCCCCCCTTGAGGACTCCTGCAAAGACAGCTCTGACCCACATCCGTCAGGTGCCAGGAGTCTCCCTGTGCACCCCCAGGACTCCAGGAGGACAGCCCTCCCTGCTACACATGGTCTCCAGGGACTGGACCCTTGCACTGCAGAACTGTGGTCACCATATTTAGCACCCTAGATGGGCGAGAGCCCGTTCCCAGTCACCTCATGGGGGCCCAGAAGAAATCCAACCTTCTCCTCACCCTGGTCCCTGCCCAGCAGAGGAACGAGGAGGTCTTGTCTGCACCAGCCCAGCTGGATGCTTCCTGGAGGTGACAGATGCCACTCAGAGGAAACCTGAGCAATCCCCACACACAAAATTCAGATGCTTGGAGCTTATTCTGAGGTCTCTAGCTCTCAGCAAACAGAGGCAGAGGCTGGGGGCAAAGCCACAGGTATAGGAAGGCCTGGTTTTCCTAGGTCTTGAAGAAACTTTTTCCTCTTTGGCCAGCCCTTCTGGCCACTGACAGAGGAGGCTAAAGATGCTGGCTACAGCATCCTGTAGCCATGGCAACTTCATTTGCTGCCAGCTCTCATCCCAGCTTGACTTACCTTTGCAAAGGCTGAGAGTCCTGCCTCTTACCCCTAGTTTAATGTTTCCCCACAGGTGGCAGGAGAGTCAGAAGACAGGACTTCTGCTGCCTCTGTTCCAACTGACCTCTCATTACAGGCCAGTCCTGTGGGCTCTCTCCTCCTGCAGGGGACGCACACGCATGTGCGTGCACACGCATGTGCATGCACACGTACACACACACACAGAGCACATCTCTGGGGAGTCACTGTAGGACAGGGGTAACCTGGCTTATCTCAGGGTAGAGAGGGGTCCTGGATTCCCACCAGGCATCCAGAACCCTTTACATGGGGCTGACACTGTAAGAACTGTCCCCACCCTGCCAAATTCCCAAGCTCATTCAGGGGATTCAGTCAGTCCCTTTCCTGGGCAATATTCATGTTCCTAAGCCTGAGAGCGTGGCTCTGGGCAGGGAGAAGCTTCTTGCCTTAGTTCTGAAGTCCTGGTCTCCAGCATTTTTCCCCTGGGGAGTGATGCCAGGGGTATCTGGGCCTCTCATCAAGGGATCTGTCATCCCCTGCCACCTCAGGCCTGCCCAGCCCTTGCGGGAGGAAAGGTTGGTCTAAGTGTTCCTACCCGACTTCCCATCTCCCCACCGTCAGTGGTCCAGAGCTGGAGAAGGTGCCCCGTGTCCACCCCATAGGTAGGGGTCAGTGGTCCAGAGCTGGAGAATCTCCCTCTGATGGAGGAAAGGTCTTGGCCCCACTGAGCCCAAAGGCAGGGCAACGGAAGCCGTGCACAGAGAGGAGCAGGCAGGGCCAGGTGCGAGCCAGGATGGCCAGGGACGGTCACGGTGTCTCCTGTGCACCTCTCCCCTTCCCTGACCTGGTCCAGGTGAGGACAACAGGTTTAGGCAGAAGAAGAGACTCTGTGAGCATCAAGTGCCGCACCCGTTTCATGACCTCATGGGTCCTGCTGGTCCCAGTCACCTGCAGCTGGTGGGTCACCAGGACGACGGTCTTCCCCCTGAGCACCTTCTCAATGCACTCCTCAAAGATGTGCTTCCCCACGTGGGCGTCCACGGCCGACAGCAGGTCATCCAGCAGGTAGATCTCATGGTTCAAGTAGACGGCTCAGGCCAGGCTGATCCTCTGCCTCTGCCCCGCAGAGAGGTTGAGGCCCTGCTCCCCGATCTGCAGACAAGGGCAATGCTACTTACTTACTGTCCACCACCAGACTCCATTCCCCACCCTGCAGTCCTTGGGGACCAGGAACTTCCTGAAGCTTCTCTAGATCTTCTGCAGACTGCTCATCACCCCTTTATAGGAACCCCCTGGCCACACCAGCTACCCTGGAAAGCTCCACTTCTGCAGGAAGCCTGGTGGGCAGTGGCAAACAGGGAAAAGTTCCTTCCAGTGTTGAGCGAGAGGCACCTGGCTCACAACAGCCCCATCCCAGTGCAGTCCTGTAGGGAGGGGCTCCATCTTGACCACTAACACCAAAGGGCATTGTTGAGCAGGAAGCTCTGGGCAAGTGGACAAGTGAACAGGAAGGAAAACTGTCTGGGAGAAGAGGGACAAGGGGTCTCTCTTTGTTTACCTGTGGATCAACTCCCCGCCCCCACTAGGCAAGTCTAAGCTCCATGAAGATAACAGACATGTCAGCCTTTTTCGTCATTACATCCCTAAGGCCTGGCACCACACCACACAAAGTGAGCCTCCAGGAGTTCAGCCAGCTGTTGTGCTGAGCACTGGGGCTGGACACATGAAGTGGGACCAGAAAATTCCCCTGTCTACTGGGAACTAGCATCTTAGCGGTGTGGGGGGGGGCGGGGGCAGTTGCTAGTTATACACATAATAATGGCACAAAGAAGAATTTAACAAGTGCCAACTGAGAAGCATAAACTAAGTACTTTGGGGCAAATTACTTTAGACTCTGGGTCTGGGGAAAGTCTTCCTCAAGGGTGTGGATTTGGGGTGGGAACTTGAAGGGTAGCAACTGGCAGAAGCAGAGGTCTAGAGCTTGGAAGGCGAGCGCACACCTAGGCAGGCAGGTAGGGGTGGGTGGAAGCAAACGCTGGCAGGAAGGCCAGGGCTGCAGTGGCTGTGACGGCCATTTCTTTGATGCAGGTACACGGAGGTACCAGCAGAGAATGACAATGTGCTCTGAACTGGGCTTTCTTCAGGATGCCTCATTCTTTGGGCTCCTGGGCAGAGTGGGAAGACTGTGCAGAGGGTACACTGGGATGGGAAGACAGAAGGTGGCCCGGTGACTCCCCTGGGTCACCTGAGTTGGCAGGCTCAGCCCAGGACCCAGCCCGCCCTTTAAACAAATCCTGGGGGGCAATGTTTGGAGATGACCCTTATACTCCTGGGCGGGCAGGGCCAGTGAGGCAGGAAGGGGCCCTTGGGCCTCCAGCCACAATGCTGTACCCTTGACCTCTGTCTTAGGATGACAGAGCTGGCCCAGGAGGTGAGGAAGCACCTTTCACCAGAAACCTTCCCTGAGATGACAGGCAAATTGGAAGTGACCCCAAGAGTGACCAGGCTGAGCCCAGCACAAGTGGAGCTGGTGTCACATCCATTGTGGTATCTCCCAAGAAAGGACCCAGGTGGAGAATGCAGAACGGTAGAACCTGACTTTCCCCACATTTCCCGGGATCTTTCTGTCCTCTGGGGTACACGGATATGAAGGAGCTGCTGCCTGCAGAGCTTCAGCCCATTGGACCTGGCGGTTGATCTGCCATGAGCCGCTGTGGGGCTGAGCTCTGGGTTTGACTCACCTCAGTCAAGTCTCCGTAAGGTGGGGTGCTCAGGTCCACCTGAAGGGCACAGACACGAACCGCGTGCTGATACCTGTGGGTGGAAAGCTAGAAGTCAGCACGGTGAGAAAGACCCCACGCCCATGCAGCCCTAGGTTGCTCCAAAGGTGCGCTGGTGCCATGGGCAGGTGAGGAGGTGGCTGATTGCTTGGTCTTTGATGTCCAAGGGCAGCTTCCCCTTGACCTCTGCCCCGCTTACCTGATGCAGAGTTGACTTGGGAGGGCCCCTCTGCTCACAGGCTTCCCACCATTCGAGAAAGATGAAATCAGTGCACAGGAAACACCTGAAGGGAAAATTGCTCGTGGGAGTCAGAGCAGGGAGTCACCAATGAGGGCTGAGGTCGCTGGAGGGGGCCTCCCAGAGGCCGCAAGACCACTAGTAGACGAGGAGAAGCGTGTGGGCGGTGCCAGCTTAGAGTGAGCAGGCAGGTCACAGGTAGCTACCCGGCAGGTGGCGCACTACGTCCTGGCAGCTCTTGACGCCCTGAGCATTGTGCCCATGTGTCAACTTTAGGGCTGGTGTGCCTGGTGGTTAAGCCAGCAGCTTTGGAATCAGAACAACCTGGGCTTGAATCCATCTGGGTAACCTTGAACAAATGACTGTACCTCCCTGATCCTCACTCTCTACTCTACACAATAGGCTACTAACTCTCATTGGGTTGTGAGAAGTGGGAACACAGCCAAGAGCATGCTGTCGTGCGCAAGTTTTCCATCAGCGGTAGTTATAATGAATGTTATCACCTTGCCAATCTTTGACTGTGAGATTCAGACTGCTCAGCCCATCTTCATCTTCTTGCCAGCTCCACCCCCATCTTAAACTTCCTCCCACCCTCCTGCTTCCTGTGGTCCTGAGAGTCTCAATATCCACCCCAGGAGGAGAACCCCTGCTAGAGATGCCACATAGGAAGGCGCTCAGTCCATCCTTCAAGCCCAATTCAAGCGCCACCCTCTCTTCCCTCTTGTGATCTCCGCTGCCTCTGAACAGTCCACCACAGTCTCCTGCCCTTGGCACGTTCCTCCTTGGCCCATTATGCATCTCCTACAACCCTTTACAGACTTGAGCACCTCAAGGTCAAAGTTACACCTGAGCCACCCTGCTGGCCCACATGGTCCTGCATAGTCCTGTGTCTTGCAGGTATTTGGTAAATATTTGCTCTCTGGTGTCCTAATAATAAAAGACAGGAATCCCTCCCTCTAGTCTGCTTCTGGCGAAAGAGAAGCCATTCCAGGCGGGGCTGGGAGGAGGCACAGGCAAAGGCAGTCCAGGAGATGCTGAGCAGAGCAGTTCGGCTGGTGCCAAGGACTCCCTGACTGAGCCTCTTGATGACAGGATGTCGTGGCCAGGAAAAAGGAGGGGAAGTAACAGATCTCTTGCTGAGAACCCACATGCTGGCCGATGGTGTCAGTAAGGATAGAGTTTGTGGGTTCAGGCAATAAGATGTGAAAGTCCAGACCACAGTTAAAGAGCTGACAGCCAGATTTGTAAAACCAACCCCATTTGTCTTTCCTTCAGCATCGTGGCACTTGAGGGGGCTGTCAGGCAGTTCCAGTGGGAACAAATGATGCTGGCCTGCAGTTCCTCTGACATTTAATAGCTTTGACCTTTGGCAGGTCAGCTCTCCTCTCTGGGCCTCAACCTCTTCATCTGTAAAATGGGGATATGATGCCAGGACCTCCCTTAAATGGGTGATTATGGGGCTCTAATGAGAGAATGTACATGGCAGCACACCAAACTCGGCAAAGAACCTTAGGAAGCTATTTCCAGAGCTTAAATATAATGGTCCAAAGTGAATTCAAAAATTATGACTTGAACTTTGTTTTCATTCCATTAGGTCGTTTTGGGGACATCAGCAGTGATATATCCTGAAAACTGGTGTCAATTAATAGTTTCAGGGCTGACTAATTGCATACCTGCTGCACTCAATTTCAAGGAAAGTTCTTGTTACTTGGCCTAAAGCAAACTTGCCAGATTCCTCTTCCTCCAGTCAGACACCATATGCACTGTTACAGAGAACCTCAGAACATATGCTACTCTGCACTGGGATTGAGTGGCGATTCCGTACGTTTCTGAGAGCGTGATCACAGGTCTGCAGAAGGCACCTCTCTTGAACTCTTGGATCAGGAAGAGAAAAAGGTCTGCAGAAGGCACCTCTCCAGAACTCTTGGATCAGGAAGAGAAAAAGCAACATCCATTTGGATCTGACAAATGTTTAATCAGAACTCGTTAAAGAAACCCAGTTAGCAATCATTACCAATGGCATCAGCATCTGTAGCAGATTATACCAAATACTAAAATGCCTCATGCTTTCAAAGTTAATATTACCTTTGGTGATCATACTTTTCTCCAAATAATATGTTTTCTCTCCCATTTCCCTGAAAGATCCATGCTTGCTGGGAAACGTAGGCCAGAGTCCCAGATTCCTTGCTGTAACTGCATCTGGAGCAACAACACCAGAGAACCTTCAGGAGCCAGGCCTCGCCACCTTCTCCTCGGCGGGGGTGGGGGTGGGGCCTGTTGCACACTCGCCACCCACTTAATGTATGAGCATTAATTTGGAAGGTGCAAGAGGGTGACAAGCTGTCTTGCCACACACTGCAAAGCCCGGCTGTGCCGACCAAGGGTCTCAAAGTCAAACATCTGCGAGAGCCCAGGTGGGCATGTTCCAGAAGGGGCAGAGGTGAGCCCTGTGCTCTGGAGAGCACAGGCTGCAAGGCTGCTGCTGGCACATGTGCACCTTTGTGTAGCTAGGATGAGATGCTTTCTGAGCAGACCCACCACAAAGGCTCCCTCTTCCCCCAGGTGCACTGGCTAGACCCCACCCTCCTCAGTCAGGCCCCCAGGGAGAGGGCACAGCCTGCACTGCTGTGGATGGTGGCCCTGGCATGCCCCATCCTAAGGAAGCAACCTTGACTCCATTGCACAGTTGGTGCCAAGCAAGGATGCAAGCCTGCTGTGGCGAGTTTCTAATTTTTAAAGAGGAGTTGCAAAGTCTAGTTTCATGTAGAACTTCTGAACTTTCAAAACAATGAGGAATCCAATTAAGAAACATGCATGGGCTCCGGCCTGTGACCCTGAGTACCCACGTTCATTTAAGATGGCCCTCCATGGTGAGCCTCAGCAGATAACGGGAGAGGCTAGTGGTGGTGACAGCTTGTAGCTGTCAGGAAAGGGTGTATGAGGCAGGCCGTGGTGCTCAGGACTGGTGCTCATGGGCCAGCGGCAGTGTGTTGGGCACAGCCAAGGACGATAGCCAAGGTGGCTGAGGGATGTGACCCCATTCCTCCTCAGGAATGGTCTAAGGGATAGAGAACATTAGACTTGGAGAAGAGAGAATGATAATAACAATAACAACAACAACTATAATAATAATAGCTAAAATGAATAGGGTGTATGCCAGGCACTGTGTTAAGTACATATAAAATGCTAATCACTGTGGCTGGCGCTGGGAATTGTCCTGTAACTACTATTATATCAGTTATCTCATTTAGTCTTCATCACAACATCCTTAGCCCCATTTTACAGATGAGCCAACCAGGGCTCAGAGAGGTTAAGTGACTTATCCATGCTCATGAAACTGAGATAGCTGGTGAAACCATGCCGTCCAGAGCCCACTCATTTAACCCAGTGACCATGTGAGGGGCCTCCCAAGTGACCACGTGAGGGGCCTGATCCCACCACTGTCACATGGGAGATGGATTCTGTTTTCTCTGGGACATTCCACAGGAGCAGACCATAGGGTAGAAGTTAAAATGAGGCAAATTTCACTCCCATATACCTCAAATCTCTCTAAAGAGATAATGAGTTCCCCATCACTGGAGGCATCTGAGCAGAGGTTGACTCATCTCTTATAGGATTCAGTGGAAAGGACTCATGTTATTAGGTGGAGAATTGGGCTGGGTCACCTGTAATGCCCCTACCGACTCTAGGGTTATCAAAGGCACTCACGCTGAATCCCGGAGCCTGAGGAACCGCCACAGCTCACCTAACTCAACCCCTGCCTCCGCCTTCAAGCAGGGAAGGAGTTGTCACTCTTTCTACAAATGAGTCAGCTGAGGCCAGAATGAGTCACCCTGGTCTGGAGGGGCTCTTCTGAGCCTAGCATCCCCCTGTCTCTATGGCAGGCAAAGGCAATCCCAGGTGTCCAACCTTCCCTTTAGGAACACAGAGTGGAGAGAAAGAGAACTTAATTTCTTTCCCCAGAAAGTTTCTCATTCATTTGGAATGAGAAGCCTTGGCAACTGTGAACTATTCATTTACTGTGGATGTGGCTTGGCCATTTCCCTGGGGTCAAGCAGCTAGAAGCAGCAGACAAAGGAGGAGAGTGCACCCGCCCTCCCTTGCTACCATGAGGTGTACTTTGGTTCACACATTCATTCAGCCCCTCCTCCATTGAGGAACAGCTGCTCAGGGCAGACGCTGGGGAAATGGAGATGGATCTAAAGTCACTGAGAGTCGCAGGTTCCTGGGATTTTCCCCGCCAAGCTGCCTGGCCGGCCTTTCTATTTGGCACAGGCCAAGAATGTCATGAGAAAACCATGGATTTAATGACCCATTGCTTCCTTTGACCAAGATGGAGCTCCAGGCAAGGAAGCTATCGCTGCTTAACTCATGTCTTCAGGAGGCAAACTGGGGAGAGTGCGTGGAAGGCCCGGCCCCCACCTGCCATGGGCCTGGAACTGCCAAGTGCATTGACCTCCTGGGCATCACCGTTAACTATGAGCACAGAGTCCAGTGCGGCCGAGCCCAGGGCCCCAAACGCGGCCAACAGGGAGCCACTCCATCGTCACAACGCTTAGCACACAGCTTACCTGTCCTAGGAGAGCTACAAGGAGGGAGCTCTTTCCACTTCCAACATTCCCACAGATGCCCAAGACCTTCCCCTACCAGAGAAACAGAAAAAAGACAGTCATTCTCCGAGTTCTTAGAGGGTCACCACCAAACTGCACTGGCCAGGCCAGGCAGGGACCAGTGGGACACTGCTGGCTCTGTGAGGTGGCAGTTGCAGCCTCACCCCCCAACCCTGATACACGGCCTCATAGGAGGCAGGAGCCTCAGTCTTAATTAAGAGCCTCCTCTGCACACCCCAGCACAGCACCCGGAGGGCTTCTAGAAGTCATGTATAAGCACCGGTGCAGAATAGCCATGTTCTGCTCTGGGACACACAGGCCCTGAACAGGAGGGTGGTCCTGTGCTGACTCCAGGAAAGTAAATCTAATGGACGTCAATGGCTGCACAACCCAGAGGGACAGTGACAGCCTGCAAGTACAGGAGGCCGGGTGCTTTTTAAAAGTCCTCTTAGAGCATCCTTCCTCCATCACAACTCAGTCTGAAATTACTGAGCAGTTACGCTGTTCCAGCGTGTTGGCTTCATGGACTTTTCTACAGCCGCAGATCTATCAATCCAGCTGACAAATCATTGCTAAAGCCTGCTTTGTGCCAGGTGCTGTTCTGAACACCAGCAATAGCACAATACAGCAGAGAACATCACAGTCAAAAGTCTGGGTCTGCCCGCACGGAGCTTATGTTTTAGTTGGGGAGACAGTAAACAAGATAAATAAGTAAAATATGGAGTATATCAGATACATGCCGTGGGAGCAGATAAAGCAGCGAGGAGATGGGGGCGGGGAGCGTTACTGGACACGTGGACCTCTTAGCTTGAGCTCTCAGAAGGAGACCCCGAAGCAGGAATTGAGTGAAGGTAGCTTGCTGGGGAGGTGCAGAAAACACCCGCTGGGGGGAGGGGGATGGTACAGGAGGAGGAAGGTGGCCCATCGAGGGAGTGCTCTTAGGTCAGCTCCCACAGGAGGCAAATGAAGCTCAATGCCGCTGGGAAACTCAAGGAATTGCGGAAACTGAGCATGGCTTTGTCCCCGCAATGGCTGAGGGAGTCAGGTTAAACAGTCAACAGTCAGTGTTTGAGAGCTGCTCCCTCGGCTTACTGAGGGTGGTGGGGAGGGCCCTCAGGCACACAGATGCAGATCTGGCAGCTGGAAGATGGCCAGGCCACATGGATGGGTCACTGACAGTACCTGCTACAGGTGATGTCTGAGTAAGACCCAGAGGGGGCAAGGGAGTGAGCTGTGTAGTTATGGGGGGGGGCATGGCTGGCAGAATAGGAGTCCATGTGGAGACTCTGAGGTGAGACCACTCTTGTGTTCAAGCAGATATTGCAATGCAGCAGTTGGAACATCTAGAACATTCTCACTGAGACCTGCTCCCAGTGATGCCTCAGAGCAAAGATGCCCAGCACGGGGCCAAATGTGGCTTCTTTCCTACCTGAGCTAGACCAGAGGGCCCCTCGCCTGCCTGCTACCCCCAGCACAAGAGCGTTGTTGCCTGTCATCATTCAGCCCTTGGATAAGCCTTTACTGAACACCAGATACTGCACTAGGCACTGGCAATAAAGCAGTGATCAAGGTAGATGCAGTCCTTGCCTTTACTGTCCCTGGCGCTGCAGGTAAGTGAAGCGGATCCATTTTAATTCCACCAAAAGGACGACAAGGAACCGGGGCATTGTGAAGACTTTGGGACAAAGAGACACGGATGGATCCAGCTTCCCTAGACACTTGGCTCTTAGTTGAGTCCTGTCCACTACTTGTGGCCAGATCTAAGCCTTCTAGATTCATCCTTGTCTTCAGCAGGAAATCCATGAGGCCTGCACCCCTGAGTTTCTGATTATTTGGGAAACATTATTGGAAACCTACTCTGTGCCAGGCTCTGGGCTCAGTGTAAGGCCACACGACTGTGAACAAGTTCACAGATACGTACCCTGACCTCAAGGAGGCTATGGTCTAATGGAATCTTAGAACTAAATTTGGAAAAACATAGATGCCTTGAGTTTAGGACATTTAAGGGCAGCACTTAAGCTGGACATGATTGTTAGAGGAAAAAGGCAACAGCAATAGCTCCCGTCCGTGGGGACTTAGCATTTGTGCGTGATGTGTCTTTCCATCCTCCCATCCACCTTGTGAAGTGGGTACTATTATTAAAATACCCATGGAGCAGGTAAAGAAACTGGCTTGAAGAAGTTAGACAATATGCTTAAGGCCATGCAGCTGGCGAGTGGCTGGGACTGGAGCCCGGGTCCACCAGGCTAGAGAGGCATAGCCCTAATCCCCAAGATATTGTGCTGCACCCTTTGTCTTCACCTTATTTCACAAAATATTTGACCATGTCCTTGACGACAAGTCATGAGCCACCAACGTACTGAAAAGGAGGAAAGCGATTGAAGGGCTGAGGAGGCTTCTTTACAACACGAGAGCTGTTCACTGAGTCCTCTCTGGAGCAACACTGAAGACATGGTTGAAGTAATCTGGGTGCTGCACGTCAGAGGCGGGGAAGAGTGATGAGAAAGAAAGTGGGCTGCACACAGCAAGACTTCACTGAGAGCCAAGCTCAATTGCACTCAGCCAACCAAATATCATTTCCAATGAATATGTGCAGAGAGCCTTGTTAGCTACGAGGTATCACTCTACCCCAGTTACTGAGCCTAGCGTCACATAATACATAAGAACCTCTCCCTCTATAGTGCTCACATGGGGAAAGGGTGAGTCAACAAGACGGGAGATTAAAATATTAGGCACAAGATTAATGCTGAGCCCTTTGCAGCAAAATCAACACTGCCATCGGGCTGTGGGCTGACGAGTACCCAGGGCAAGAAAACCACATGCAAGAGAAGGTCAAACATTCCCCAAATGCAGAGCTGCTCTAAGGACTCCACCCCCAAATCCCGAGGGGAGGGAGGCAGTCAGCAGAATCTGGCCGGCTTCTGTTCCTAAGCTGCTTGTGGCACTCATTTTGCTTTTTACAAGAGCAGTGTCGCTTGGTGGTTAAGAGCAGGTGGTGGCACCAGGCACCCTGGGTGTGAAGCCCTCTTCTGCCACTTTCGAGCTGTATGACTTGGACGAGTTATTTAACCTGCTGTGTCTCTGGTTCCTCAGTCATAAAGTGGGGCAGCTATACACCCACCTCGTAAGGTTATTGGGGTAGCTAAATGAGTTAATTATGTGCCTCGTAAACAGAAATTGCTCATAACTGTCAGCTATTATAATCTATTACTGGACTTCAACGTGAAATTAAGAACAAATCTGAAAAGACTTATGAAAGCTAGTCAGTTTGAGTCTAGCCACCTGAAATGGATTGTCCATTAAACACTGCAACTGGCTCTCAACTCCTGTGGAATTTGAATATCGGCACTAATACAACCACTAAGACAACAGTATTCTCTCAGCTTGAAGAGATGTCTCCAGGGTTCATTTGCATAGCTTTAAAATTTGGGGAGAAATGGAGACATCCCACCACGACCTCCTGCTCAAATTGAATTATATTCAGCCTTGAGAAGGCCATCGTCCCGTGACAAAAGGAAGAAGGATGGAGGCCACACCTTTGGAACACATACCCATCTTTCTCACCACAAAGCTTATATTGTGCAGAACCGATTTGGGGCTGCCATGTTGCTCCTGGGCACTGGTGACTCCCTGACCTGATGGACTCAAACTGTGTGCCTCTGGCCTCTGTTTCTTAAGAAGATGCTTCTTCTGATTCTGCACTTTCTTTAGGTCACTTTTCCCCCTGGTTTCTTGCTCCCATGTCAAGGTGGCATTTGCTAAAAGCAAGACCGTATCTGGCTCTTCTGGTTGGGTGATGTAAGATGGGGGGCTTTTAGCTATGAGAATTTTCTAAGAGTAAAGAAACAAAGTTAACTTGGCAGACGTCATCCATTTGCAAGAATCATCCCAGTATATCTTCTAATGACCCCAAATCATAATCTTGGGAATTCTACCTGGGACATCCAGGAAAGGTATTCTGAAGATACTCCCCCAGGAGAAGCTGCAGCAAAAATAGTCGATTAGCTCATACTATGTAGAACAGATGCCTTTTTAAGCACAAGGCGTATCTGGGTCACCCACATTGGAGAATGCTGATCCCAGCTACAATTTACCCTTATGCCCAAGATGGCCAGCTTTTGCCAGTCTTTGGGTGGTTGGCTTCACTGCTTGACACTAATGCTTATGAAACCAAGGTCACATGTTCTGTCTCTGCTGTGTCTTCTTCCTAAGTCCCCACTCAGCTCAGTTCAACAAAACACCTGCCAAGTGCCTACTCTGTGCCAGATTCTGGGGTAAACGACAGAAATGCAAATATTAGTAATAAGGCGTGCTTCCTGTCCTTGAAGAGACTGCAGTCCAGGCGGAGATGGGAACATGCACAGATCATTTCAGTGAAATGTGACAGGGACAAAGCCCTGTAACTGCCAGGGATGGGACACTTGGCTCCACAACCTTGAGGCCCATGTAATTGATGCCTGAGCTGAGTCTGTACAGTGCTGTACAGGCAAAGATGAGGGAGGGGTTAGGGGAGGAGAGCTTTCTAGTAGAGGGCACAGCATGAGCAAAAATAGGCAATAGCATGGTTTGGGGGGATGAGAGGTATAAGACGAGAAGTTCAGTATAACCGAGGGCCAGAGCTCAAGGTAGGAAGGGGATAAGAAATGAAGTGGAGACATAACTGAGGACGTGCTGATGGAGGACTCAGGCTCAGTCCTGGAGAGTGAAGGACAAGGATTGAAAAGGACAACATTGGAAAAAGACAATTGGTTCTTCAGTCACTGTGATAGTTCAGATGAGAGACTATGAAGTCTTGAATGAAGGTGATGACACTAGGGACAGAGTGGAGGTTGTGGAGTCAAGAAATAGCATTGTTCCTCTACTCTAAGATATTGGATATCATTACACAATTAATGTCATGAGGTTAAGTCTGTGTTTTGTTCAAAATGTAATAACTCAACAGTGCACCTTCCAATCCAATCTCATAAATGGTGCCTCTTAAAATTGAAGGAATACAGTGATCAGGAGGTGAGTCAACAGGATTCTTTTTTTTTTTTAACTATTATTTGTGTCATTCTTTTTTTGTTTTTTTAAATTTTTGGCCACATTGGGTCTTCGTTGCTGTGTGCGGGCTTTCTCTAGTTGTGTCGAGTGGGGGTCACTCTTCATTGCAATGCGCAGGCTTCTCATTGTAGTGGTTTCTCTTGTTGCGGAGCACAGGCTCTAGGCACGTGGGCTTCAGTAGTTGTGGCACACTGGCTCAGAAGTTGTGGATCAAGGGCTCTAGAGCGCAGGCTCAGTAGCTGTGGTGCACGGGCTTAGTTGCTCTGCGGCATGTGGGATCTTCCCGGACTAGGGCTCGAACCCGTGTCCCCTGCATTGGCAGGAGGATTCTTAACTACTGCACCACCAGGGAAGTCCCAACAGGATTCTTGATTGGTTCAATGTGGATGGTAAGGGAGAAGAGGGATACAGGCACCTAGGATGCTTAAAATGACATCCACATTTCAGACGTGAGTAAATAAGATCTTCCAATCAATTCACAGAGGTCTGAACGCACTGTTCTCTTGACTGAAATGTGCTTCTCCTTTTCCTTTCCTTGCCTCAACTTCAAAACCACTTTATCTGCCCTTCCTACACATCACTTTCACCCTTACTATATATAGCAATTACTGGGATACCTGGTCCTGTACTAGACTGGAGGCTCTTAAGAGTAAAGACTCTCTTCCTTATATTTGCATTTTCCACAGTGCCTTGCATATAGGAAGCATACAGTAAATCTTTTTTTAAATTGAGATATAGTTGATTTACAATATTAGTCTCACATACACAACATAGTGATTCAAAGTTTTTATAGATTATACTCCATTTAAAGTTATTATAAAATATTGGCTATATTCCTGTGCTGTACAATATATCCTTGTAGCTTATTTATTTTATACATAACAGTTTGTACCGCTTAATCCCCTGTTCCTATCGTGCCCCTTCCCCTTCCCTCTCCCCACTGGTAACCACTAGTTTGTTCTTTATATCTGTGAGTTTGTTTCCTTTTTGTTATATTCAGGGTATTTTGCTTTACTTTTTTAGACTTCACATTTACATGATATCATTCAGTGTTTGTCTTTCTTTGTCTGACTTATTTCACTTAGCATAATGCCCTCCAAGTCCATCCACGTTCCTACAAATGGCAAAATTTCATTCTCTTTATGGCTGAGTAATATTCTATTGTGTATATGTACCACCATCTTCCTTATCCATTCACCTCTCAATGGACACTTAGGTTCCTTCCGTGTCTTGGCTTTTGTAAATAATGCTGCTATGAACATTGTGGTGCATGTATCTTTTCAAATTAGTGTTCTGTTTTCTTCAGATATATACCCCAGAGAGTAATTGTTGGGTCATATGGTAGTTCTATTTTTAGTTTTTTGAGGAACCTCCACAGTGTTGTTTTCCATAGTGACTGCACAAATTTACCTTCTACCAACAGTATACGAGGGTTCTCTTTTTTCCACATCCTCCCCGACATTTGTAATTTGTGTTCTTTTTGATGATAAACATTCTGGCAGGTGTGAGGTGATATCTCATTGTGGTTTTGATTTGTATTTCCCTGATGATTAGCGATGTTGAGCATCTTTTCATGTGCCTGTTGGCATCTGCATTTCCTCTTTGGAAAAATTTCTATTCAGTTCTTTTGCCCATTTCTAATTGGGTTGTTTGGGTTTTTGATGTTGAGTTGTATGAGCTGTTTATATATGTTGGATATTAACCCCTTATCAGTCATATCATTTGCAAATATTTTCTCCCATTCAGTAGGTTGTCTTTTCGTTTTGCCAATGCTTTCCTTTGCTGTGCTACTGTCAATTTCTCTATATCTGTTAATATTGGCTTTATATATTTAAGTGGGTCCTATGTTGAGTGCATATGTATTTATAATTGTTATATTTTCTTCTTGGATTGATCCTTTGATCATTACGTAATGCCTTTGTTTCTTGTAACAGTCTTTGTTTTAAAGTCTATTTTTTCTGATATAAGTATTGCTACTCCAGCTTTCTTTCGATTTCCATCTGCGTGGAATGCCTTTTCCATCCCCTCACTTTCAATCTGTGTGTGTCTTTAGATCGGAAGTGAGTCTCTTGCAGGCAGCATGTATATCAGTTTTGTTTTCATATCCATTCAGCCACTCTATGTCTTTTGGTTGGAGCATTTAGTCTATTTACATTTAAAGTAATAATGGGTAGTTATTGTCATTTTGTTAATTGTCTTGGGGTTGTTTTTGTAGTTCTTTTTTGTTCTTTTCTTCTTTTGCTCTCTTCCTTTGTGATTTGATGACTATCTTTAGTGTTATGTTTGGATTCCTTTCTTTTTTGTGTGTGTGTTTATCTATTATAAATGTATGGTTTGTGGTTACCATGAGGTTTATATATAGCAATCTATACATATATATACACGATTATTTTAAGTTGCTGATCTCCTAATTTCAAATGCATTTTAACAACCCTGAGTTTTTACTCTCTTCCCCCACAAGTACTGTTTTTCCATATTTTACATCAATTTGTTTTGTTATCCCTTAACTATATATTGTGGATTTAGATGATTTTACTACTTTTGTCTTTTAACCTTCCTACCAATTTTATACATAGTTGATTAACTACCTTTACTGTATATTTGCCCTTACTGATAAACTTTTTCCTTTTGTGATTTTCATGTTTCTAGTTGTGTTCTTTTCTTTCTAGCTTAGAACAGTCCTTTTAACATTTCTTGTAAAGCTGATTTGATGGTTCTGAACTCTTTTAGCTTTTGCTTGTCTGTAAAGTTTTAAACTCTCCATCAAATCTGAATGAGAGTCGTGTGGTGTAGAGTATTCTTGGTTGTAGTTTTTCCCCTTTCATCACTTTAAATATATGGTGCCACTCCCTTCTGACCTGCAGAGTTTCTGCTGAAGTCAGCTGATAGCCTTATGGGAGTTTCCTTGTATGTAACTTGCTGCTTTCCCTTGCTGCTTTTAATAGTCTCTCTTTATCTTTAATTTTTGCCATTTTAATTACAATGTGTCTTTATGTGGTTCTCTTTGTGTTGATCCTGTTTGGGACTCACACAGTAAATCTTTGATGAATGAATAAATTAATAAATAAAATGACTAAATGAGTGTATAAATATGGTGTCTCCCCCCGCCACCGTCTTCATCACTTCTGTCACCACACACATCCTAGGACAAACTAGGTAGGCAAAGGGGAGATGGCTCAGTGCAAACTGAGCTCCACTCCTGGAACAAGTTAAGACTCATGGCTTGGAGAAAGAGTAGAGGGTCAGGAACATCATCGCCCTGGGTGCAGACTCCATCTCAGTTTTACTAAAAGGGCAGGCCACCTATAATACTCTGCCTATATCCTGCTTGATGCATATTTGTGTATCCAACACTGAATGGAGGCTTTTCTCCCAACACCCACCAAACCAGTGACCCAGCCCTCCAATGGGTTGACACAGCCTCCCCTTATCTGGGAATTTTCCTGCCCCCAAATGAGAACTTTCTTCCCTGCTCACCCAGTGTTAGTTATACCTTCATTCTCCTTAGAGAGACATTGACTTCAGCTGCTGCTTTGACCGAGAAAGGTAAGATTGCAATTGAAAACTCCATTACATTAAACATGGTAATCACACTAAATGCCTGAAGAACAAAAGAGAGGTATAGAATTCAGGATGGGATGTTGCCTTGGCTTTGAACCATTAAGTCCATGGGGATTAAACTTCCTGAGATGAGAAACAGTAGCACAGTTGGGATTCTCAGAGGAAAAATTTTCTCATTTCATGGCTCAGAAATCATGGGTTGGCAAATTGAAGGTATTAACATCTTAAACTATTTTGCGTTTCGATTTTCACCAAAATGGTGGGAAGCTTATCCCCTTATCTCTGTCAATCCAGAGGATAAGGTCTGAAAAGGGCCTCTAATTGAGGACCTTTGGAAATCTCCATCCATACCATATCCTTATTTGGCCTAGACCATTCTTTCAAAAACCTATGCAGGGCTTCCCTGGTGGTGCAGTGGTTGAGAGTCCGCCTGCCGATGCAGGGGACACGGGTTCGTGCCCTGGTCCGGGAAGATCCCACATGCCACGGAGCAGCTGGGCCCGTGAGCCATGGCCGCTGAGCCTGAGTGTCCGGAGCCTGTGCTCTGCAACGGGAGAGGCCACACAGTGAGAGGCCCGCGTACCGTGAAAAAAAAAACAACAAAAAAAACCTATGCAGATTTTTCCTAAATTATCCCCTTCTCTCAGTTGCTTCAGAGGCATCTGACCCTTCAGAGATAGAGCATCCTTTTACATACCACACAGAGACCAGTGTTGAAGGTGGAAGCTCCCTAGAATTATGTGCCTGGCCCAGGCTGGTTGCTGGTTCTCCTGCCCTCAGGGTCTGGCCTCCATGCCCTGCTTCCACACACACATAAGGGACCAATTTGAGAGCCTTGGTTCCACTGTCATTTCCAAAACAATGAACAATGACCCCCCTTCACTAGGGCCTTCCCCACTGAGCCCTGCATGGTGGGTGGATAATATCATATAGCCTCAATGAAGACAAGTTTCCTTGCTCTGTGGGTGCCCCACAGGGGGCATGATCTCATCTCTCAGCTTTCATCTTCTCATCTGTCCTTGTAATTAGCAGCCTCTCCCTAACCACCCATCTAAGAAATTAAAAACACAACTTCCATCGACAAATCTGGAGTGATCCTTCCTGCTGTTGAATGGGCCCCATGGACAGGGCCCCCAGGCTTCAACTAATCCTAGTTAGTTCATTAAGAGGATGATGAAAGATGCTCCCTTCATCACATCTGGTCCTAAATACATCCCCAAAGAGAATTCAGCTCCCCCAGGTCCTAGAGCACTATCTTGGCTCAGGAAGCCCAGGCCCTGGCTAGCAGAGTCCCCGGGCTGCCTGATGTGACAGCTCCTCAGGGCTGACCTCCTACTCATGTGGCTCTGGCAGAGGAGGAGACTGAAAGGGATTCTTAGGCCAAAGAAATACGAGCCTCGCATTCAGGGAATTTGTTCTTGGTCTAGATTTCTTCTAAATCATTGTTTTAAAAAATATTAACAATGTGCACTCAATTTGGTTTCAAATTAATTTGCTTGGTGTGTTCTGGGAAAAAAAAATTTTTTGGTTTGGGATGGTAGACAAGCAGCCACTATAATCCAGTAACATTCATTCTGTACATCAACCATTGCTGTTCGTTTTGGCTTTCAGTTCATGGCTATGTTCAAGCCCCCAGAGTGTGTGAGAGAAAAATGTGTGTGGAGAAACTAAGAAAATTAAAGTATCTCCCAAAGAAACACGGGGCAGTAATTGGATTGACAGCGCCACAGTGAATGCCCCAGAAGAGGATCCTGCCTTCTCAAACGTCCTTCCCCTCCAGATCCCTGATTTTTGGTGCAATTCTTTTCTGGTGAGCATACCTCTCCTTTTTTATTTCATTCTCTCTCTCTCTTTTTCTTGCCTTTACGTTCTTTCTTCCAACTTGCCCTTCAGACGCTGCTTTAATATCTGAAATGTTTGTTTCTTTATTTCAGTCAGGGGCCATTTCCTCTCTAGCTCAGGTCCTGAGCCCCTCACGTTCACTCCAATTCTCCTTCTGAGGTTTTCAACCCGAATATGCCTGGCCTGGGTGAGCATAAGGCTAATGAGAACAGCAACAACTTACGCAGCATTTACCGCATTCGAGGTGCTGACCGAGTGCTTTGTGGAAGACAACTTCCATCCTCACTACGATAGGGACTGTCATCACCCCATTTACAGATAATAAAACCGAGACAAGAGAGGTTCCGTGAATTGCTGTAAGTCATAGCTAGCAAGTGTGGAGTCAGGCTTTAAACAAGGGGGACCCTGATCTGGACACCACACTGCCTCTCCCAATACTGACACCCCTCCAACCCGGAGAACTTTCACCAACTCTTTTCTTGGCGTATATATGGATAAATAAGAATAAAATAGCCAAGGGCTCCTTTGGTTTCAATGTCCAAATGAAAAATTGTGTTCCAGCATTAACTACTACCCCTGCCCTGCTGTAGACTGAATAAGAGTTGCTACTAAGCTCTCCTCGGCTCCCAGTCAGCTCAAGTACTTGTCTTAGAAGTCAGGGTGGAATTCTGCTGTCTTCTGGCTCACCGTGATTGGGTGATCTGATGCCAGTGCCAGAGGAGCTACCCACCTGGCACTTGCAGAGTTGGGTACAGAAGAGGCCAGCTCTAAAGAGGTGCTTACCACTGGGGCAGCGAGCTTTCATCTCAGGAGGATGTGGCAGGTGAATGTCAGTACAATGGCTATGGTGGATGCAATGGGGGCCAGCACTGAGTTTCCACTTTGGACAAATCCAGCTTTTTCCAGTAATCTCCTTTCTCTCTTCCTTATATCTGTGAAATAGAAGCAGTCCACGGTGGTCTTATTTTGCTTGTCAAGCACCAGCATTAAGAAACGTATTACTCAATGGAATATTCCTCAGCCATAAAAATGAATGAAATATTGCCATTTGCAGCAACAAGGGTGGACCTAGAGATTATCATACTAAGTGAAGTAAGTCCGACAGAGAAAGACAAATATCATATGATAGCACTTATATGTGGAATCTAAAAAAGTAATACAAATGAACTTATCTAGGAAACAGAAAGAGACTCACAGACATAGAGAACAAAGTATAGATACCGAAGGGGAAGGGGAAGGGGGAGGGATAAATTAGGAGTCTAGGATTAACAGATACACACTACTATATATAAAATAGATAAACAACAAGGATTTACTGTAGAGCACAGGGAACTATACTCAATACCTTGTAACCTATAATGGAAAAGAATCTGAAAAAGAACATATATATATTATATACATACATATATAATATATATATGTATAACTGAATCACTTACTGTACACCTGAAACTAATACAACATTGTAAACCAACTATACTTCAATTTTTAAAAAAAGAAACATATTACTCCTGCCCTGTTCTCCTGCAGATGAGTGTTAAGGGCTCTTGTTGTGAAGTTTAAATGGGAGGAAGCACAGACAGCCCGGAGCACAATGCCAGCATGTACTGGGGGTTCAGTACATGTCAGCTGCCATTGCTGGATGGTTTCCAAGGTCCCTCCTGATCTGATTCTCTGTGTGTCAGGAGTCATACACTCAGATGCCTACAGGGGTCAGGCAAGTAAGGTAAATGAAGGGAGTGGGCAGAGAGCAATACCAGAGCGAGGATGTCCCAGGCTCACCAGACTGTTTTGAAGTCTGAAATGTGGAATTTTATGAGACATCTCCCTACTCTTAAATGTTGGGAACTAATTGAAAAAGTTAAAGTACTGTAGGGGCCAAACAAAACACATATGCCAGCCTGAAGACTGCCAGATTGAGGCCCCTGCCCTTTGTCTCAGGAACAGCTGCAAAAACCCAAGAGCACATCTCCCTTCCATAAGTCCAGATGAGGCCATGACTCCGCACCACTCACACATAAAATTCAAGCTTCCCTCCCCTGCTGTTTAAAGAGTCCTTAATGGCAATCCCAGCGTCCTCTGCAAAACCCCTTTCACATTAGCAACATGGTGTCACAGCCCTTCTCGCTGAGGGCTGCCTACAGACCAGGTGCTGGGCTGAACCCTGCACAGGCACGCTCTCCCTCGGCTGCTCTCACCACAGTGTGACACAGCAGAAGCCATCATTATGCCCTTCTGACAGTAGAGGAAAGGCTTAGCAGGTTAAGTGACTTGCCTCTTAAGAGGCTGGGATCCAAAGCATGCTGTCCACACGCCCTTCCCCTCAAGAACACCAGCCACCTCCTTCTCCCCACGCAAAGCCTCCAGGCCTTTGCTCCTGCCCAGGGGGCTTCCCCAGCTCCATCTGTTTCCACATCCCTGCTATATCCTTCAGGGCCTGTCTAAAACGCTACCTCTGCCAGGAGGCTCATCTCTCACACCCATGGAGCTCCTCTCAGTTTCTTTTGTGGCATTTTACCCATTTTATCCTATAATTAATTCACATGTTCACTCATTCAGCACATTTTAACCTGATGTCTGCTATATGCCAGGGGCTGTGCTGGGTGCTGGGGAATATAGGGACAAACAGGGTCTCAGCTTTTCCAGTAGGGGCGATAGACAATAAAGAAACAAATAAGTAAATAAGATAATTACAAACTGTGTTGGGTGATATGAGAGAAATGAACAGGATGAAGTGATTAAGAGGTGAATGGGGACTGGACCTGCTTGAGACTGTGGTCAAGAAGGCCTCTTGAGGGCTTCCCGGGTGGCGCAGTGGTTGAGAGTCCGCCTGCCGATGCACGGGACACGGGTTCGTGCCCCGGTCCAGGTGGATCCCACATGCCGCGGAGCGGCTGGGCCCGTGAGCCATGGCCGCTGAGCCTGCGCGTCCGGAGCCTGTGCTCCGCGGCGGGAGAGGCCACAGCAGTGAGAGGCCCGCGTACCGCAAAAAAAAAAAGAAGCCCTCTTGAGTCAGTGACATTGACTTCAGGAGACCCAAAGTCAAGACAAAGTCAGCATGAACATCTAGCAGAAGACATTCCAGGCAGAGGGAACAGCAACGGCAGAGATCCTGAGGCATGAACGGGTGTGGATCTTGTTCTAAAAACAGAAGGTTTCTGTGGCTCAAGCTGAGGTACCAAGGCCTGGGATAAGATGTGATGAGGTCAGGCGGTCAGCAGGGGCCCGACTGTGCTGGATCTAATAGCCCATAGGAAGGAATCTGGACTTCATCCAAAAGACCTAAACGTGAAAAAACCTAAGTGTGATAAGAGGCCACTAAAGCTTGTTCAGCAGGGGAGAGACAAGATCTGACTGACATTTTTAAAAGGTCACTCTGGCTGCTGAGTGCATCATGGGTTTTAGGGGGAAGGAGGAAAGCAGGGGTTGCATCTAGAAGTTCTTGCCATAGGCTGGAAGGGAGAGGACATTGCTTGGACTAGGGTGACAGTAGAATGAAGAGAAGCAGAAAGATTCCAGATATATTCTAGAAGTAGAGCCAGCAAACTAATAGCTATTTTTGAGCTTAGTTAACTCATCCTCCCTCAATTTTAAAACTAGGGACCCTTTTCCTAATTATTTTGTGTGACTCCCATGGCCTTGCACATAGTAGGAACTTGGTACATATTTATTGAGTTAAACTGACTTGAATTAAATTGAGTTTTAAATTGAATGATGTCAAATGGAATCAAATTTAATCACATCAAATAAATTGTATTAATGTGAGTTCAGAGTGTGAGGAAGTATTTCTGTGTCTTCAAAGAGGGTACAATAGGGCTGCCAGCATCCCAACCTGGGGCACTTCCTTTGGCAGTCTCAAAAGCAGATTCTCTAAAGCTGCTTCCTAAAATGTGGATACACAGCTTCGGGCCCAATTACATGCTGGTCTAAAAGTGTAATTGTGGATCCAGAGAGTTAGTTGTAACGGTGGTTCAAATCATTAACCGGTCAACCACCTGAGTCTATGTCAGCAATTATGTAACTATTCCTGCAATTAGATTTGCATTTTTATTTGATTGAAATAGTCTTCATATCGTCTTTAAAACAAAACAGCTATATATGCATTCTCTTATCTGCCCAAAGCATGTCAAGTCAGTGAGACATCCGATCCTGATGAGGCTGCTGCCGGCAAGGAGGGGACATGTGTGTAAGTGTTAGTGTGTGCGTGTGTCCGTGTGGACATCTTCCCAGTCAAGGAAATAGGCTGAGCCAGCTCTTCTCCTGCTCGTAATGTTTTAGTGGACTATTTTTGTGAAAGGTAACTGGCCAGTACAAGGATTCACTGACCTCAGTATGGCTAAACCATATGTCACTCACCTGCTGAGCCCTTGGGTCTATTCTAAAATCTCTGTAATTTTTTGAAAAGCCTACAGATCAGCTCGGGGGTCGCTTCAGCCAACTTCCAGAATGCCCGGCCCCAGGACCCTTAAGAACCCCTTAGAAGAGCACATTCTACAGGGTAAGTGGTTCTTTCAGCAACTGCTCATCCTACCTGGGATGGCGTTCGTAAAAGATTTCTCCCAGGTGTACATTTAAATCAGCTTGATGCAGGTCAGAAACTCATTCATCGTGTGAACTCGCTGATCTGTCACTAAAATTGCTGATCATAGAAAAGCTGAATTGAGCTTAGCCATAAACATCTGAAATCGAGGTACAAACAGTGTGTTCAGAGAATTGCTGAGTTGCAGTTGGCCTAAAAATCCAGGGATTGGAGTGTGTCAGGCCCGAGATTCTCAGCTGAATCCTTCCCTTGAGTTGTGGCTGACGTGCTCTGGGGGACACGACTGGGGTCAGGGCAGATGAGGCCAATGCATGAATTGCCAGGATGCAAGGAAAGTGCTGGGGACTTTGCCAAACTGAAGAAGCATGCTCCCCTTCCCCAGGGTATTCAAATTCAAGTTGTAAAAGAACTGTACTGTTTGTGAGCTCAAAGTAAGGGCCCAGGCTTCAGGGCCAGGCCCTGGACACAAAGTCCACTTCAGTGAGAGTGTGTGTGAAGTACAACAGCAGAGACCTGCCATTACCTGGATGGGGATGAATAGCACACACACGGATATCCCAATGAGAGCTGTGGGCCCCACGATGAAAAAGGCGTACACCACACAGACAGCCATTAGGATAAGGATGGTGGCTAGCAAGGGACAAAACAAGGCAGCTTCAAACAAAGAATAACTATCACTTGATAGTATATTGAGCACCTGGAAAGAAAGCACATGGGTTCAGCCTTTGGAAGGGCCACCTAAACATTTCCTCAACTGAAGGCTTTTGGAATGGCTGAGGGGGTCTGAGGAAGGAAGAGAAAAACTGACTTATAGGGGGAGAGAATTGTCAGAGGACCAACAGGGTGAGTTTCGTGGGTCTCATTTTAGTGTGACTTTGGAGAGGCCTGTCTTTTAGAACTGAGAATCCCAATGAAGAAAGGCTTAAGTACCACCTGGGAACATGCCGGTGAGGTTGCCAGCTGCCTACCTGATAGCTCTATCTCCTTCTTCCTTATTAGTACAACCCTGCTTAATCAGGGCATCCATGGGCCCAGCAAAATGACCACATTTCCCAGCCTCCTTTGTGGAAGCATGGTGACCATGTAATTATGTTAAGGGCAATGAGGTATAAGCCAAAGTGCTGAATGGAACTTTGGGGATGAATTCTTAGAGGGAGCCAACTCAACTTGGAAGTCTCTTTCCTCCTACCGGCTCTCTGAAACATGGTTGGGATGGTTGGACCTGCAGCTTCCATCCTGAACCATTATGGGAGCCACATGCTAAGGTAGTGATGAAGAAAAATAGAAAAGCCTGGAAGTCCCCACTCCAGCCCCAGATCATCCTCTTCTAGACTCCTTTTACACAGAGTGAAATAAATCCATCCTGTTTAATCCACTGATTTGGGAGGTTTTCAGTTATATGCAACTGAATCTAATCATAATTGATACAGGATATTTTGAACAAACTGAAAGAGCAAGTGTAAGAAAGAAACAAGTCTTTTCCCTTACCTCACACCACCCAGGTTTCCCTTGGCCAGGGAAATGTTCTTGCGTAAAGGGCGAAGATTTTATTGCTAAGGATTAAGGGCTTAAGAAAATGTCAGCTCTGAAGTCCAACAGGCATGGTCTTTGTTGGGGCTTGGCATCCCAAATACTACACATTTGGAATCATCAGATCCATTAGTCAATCAATTTTATTAAATACTGTAGTGTTCTCTGTACTGCTTCAGTGTCCTCACTGACGGTCAAAGGGATTGGATGAGGTCACCCCTAAGCCCTGTTCCAAGTGGAACAGGGAAGCCTTTCCAAATTCTCCAGCTTGAATGGAGCTCTCCTTTCTCTGAATTCTTCTGGTGTTTCGAGTCTCCACCACTTCACTAAGCAAGGAGATGGGACATGATGGGCAGGATATTGACAACCAAAAGGGGGGCAGATATTCCATCCAGGAAGCACATCTCACACATATTCAGAAAACTCGGAATTTAGTTTCCTAAAGTTAAACTCCTTCTGGACCAACTTACCTCACCAACAGAGATGTGTGTCAGCGTCTTGAACGACACCAGGTTTTCGAAAACCAGGGTGGAGATGGCCACCTTCAACCGGATCGCCGTGCGGTAATTTATGGCCCAGGCAAGGGTCCAAAAGAGAACTTTGGTAAACTCGGTGGTGAAAAGGGCTGTGCACAGGCTGACGCCAACCCAGACCTTCCTGGAGATGCTCTGGGTCTGCTGGAGGATTTGGGGAATGAGAATCATCTGTAAAACAGCGCGGTGAAGAGAGAAGAGTGCTGCTGGGGGTCAGGGTAGGTACAGGAGGCCTCAGATAATGTCAGCAAGCTGACTTTATGAGGCAAACTTTTTAATTAATTTCAGTTGCTGCTGCTGTGCTTGACAAAGGATTAGCTTTATGAAAATTCGCCCCCAAGGAGCGCAAAGATAACAACAACGTACTAGACCCACCAGATCGTAGAGAAAATAACTAATGACATTCTTTGCCAGTCTGGGAACCTGGGAGACAAGGCGGAAGAAGGGCCAGCGCGCCCACCGGCCCTACGGCTGCCGTGATAATGCACAGGATATTGGCCACGATACCCATCAAAACATGCGTCCTCTGGAATTTCCAGACCGCTTGGCCCAGAGAGGCTTTCTCGGGACCCATCCTTTCTACCTCTTCATCCCAAAGGATTCGAAATCTGTGATGAAAGAACAGGAAGAAGGAAAAAGATTTACATTCCCACTTGCTGCTCAAAGCTACTCTGATGGAAAAAACTTTGCAAGAATTCTTAGCACAACCCCCATCCCTGGCAGTGGTGGCTTCAGAAGAATAGCATTTGTTCTCCCTTCTTCTTCTGGAGGGTGGATGGGACATGAGCGAGGCAGCGGGCAGAGCCCTGACACAGCACAAGCTGGTATCTGGCATTTGGGCTCTTTCCGGGCCTTGATTTCCTCCTCCTGCCTGTCTCTGGCACAATACCGGTTGTGATAAAAACACTGAGGCAACAGAGAAACCAAGAAAAAAATCTTCTCCAGGGCAGGGAGGAGTTTGTCCATTTCAAAGATCTCAAAGGAGGCCAGTGTGACAGGCGTGTGGGGACACGGGGAGGCAAGGCAGGGCCAGATCTCATGGGATCTCACAGTCCTCAAGAAGGAGATTAGATTGCCAAGGAAGCCACTGCAGGCTTTTAAACCAACATGACAAGATTATTTTACATGTCTAAAAGAACATCTGGCTGTTGTGAGAGTAGTGGGTTATGGGTGTGGGGAGCAAAGACGGAAGCAGGGAGACCACAGTGGGAGACTATCGGCATCCAGGTGGGAGGTGGCAGTGGCTTGACACTGGATTTAGGGAAAGGTGGTCAGGGGAGACAACAGGGCTTACTGATGAATTAGATGTGGGAGAAAAGGCGAAGGGGGATCAGGGGCCCCAGTTTTCTGACTTGACCAACTGTGGGAATACAGTTCACAGAGATGGGGAAAGGGGGAAGAGGGAACATCGTCAGGTGGGGCTGAAGATCAAGAATGCAGCTTTAGGGCTTCCCTGGTGGCGCAGTGGTTGAGAGTCCGCCTGCCGATGCAGGGGACACGGGTTCGTGCCCCGGTCCGGGAAGATCCCACATGCCGCGGAGCGGCTGGGCCCGTGAGCCATGGCCGCTGAGCCTGCGCGTCCGGAGCCTGTGCTTCGCAACGGGAGAGGCCACAACAGTGAGAGGCCCGCGTACCGCAAAAAATAAAACAGAAACAAAACAACAAAAAAAAGAATGCAGCTTTAGATACAGGATGCTTGTGAATCATCCAAGTCCAGTCGGATGCTGGGTGTATGGACTCAGAGTCTGGAAGAGAGGCGTGGACTGAAGGCAGTGTGTTATTAAGGTTGTCAACATGTGTTTGGTGGGTCAGCCTTTGGAGGAGAACATTAGCACAGAAGGGAAGAGGATCTAAGTTGATATTGAGTAGATGGAAGGCAACATTAAAAACCGACAGAGAGGTAGAAGGAAAACCTGGTCCACAGGCACTGGTCCAGCCCCTTTCTCTCCGTGCTCCCTGGCAACTTTCTCCAGACTATAGATTCTAGAAACTACTACTGACAGAGTTTTCTGCAGGACACAGATGAGGGGATGCACAATTGTAGGAGCAATTGCAAGAGCATGATTATAACTCCCAGCCCTTCAAGCATATGAGGCCGAAGAGAAAGAGAATTCCAGAAGAAAGAAATGCAGAGAGAGGGCGATGAGATCTTCCCCATTGTTTAAGACATGAACCTTGAAGTTCAATGCAGCTGTTAGAAAGAATGAAGTTGAGGTTCTGGGCTGTGGAAAAATCTTTATAAACTCTTCACTGAAAATAGCAAAATGGTTAACCATGAGATAGTATGCTTCAGTTTTTGTTCAAAGAAAAAAAGATGACCTGTGAGTAAGGAGGAAGAAGAAGAGGTATTGATCTGCAGAAGATGGTAGCACAGGGTGTATTTAACCTGAGTAGAAAAAATCCAGGACAAATGCACACCAGCATTTAACAGTGCTGACCTCTGGGGAGTGGGGCTGGAGTACGGTGGGGATACTTCCACTGCTTGAACTTCTGTTACTTTAACATTTCTATAATGAATCTGAATTAGGTTGAATCAATGAAATACATGTTTTTGCAAGCCAAAATTGTCAAATATTGGAAGTTTTCATTTGGTTCAACCTAAACATATTTTGTAATATAAAAGCTCACAATATTCTGTAATAACCTAAATGGGAAAAGAATTTGAAAGAGAATAGTTACATGTATATGTGTAACTGAATCACTTTGCTGTAACACCTGAAACTAACACAACATTGTTAATCAACTATACTCCAATATAAAATAAAAAATTTCTTTAAAAGTCCAATGACAATTTTTAAAGGGAAATACAACACCATGCCTGGAAGCAGCCCAGGTGGTGTCCAGCCAGCACAGAGCGAAGTGAGATTCCGGCCACTCTTGCCCTGATGTGGTGATCCTACAAAATAGCTGATGGCCCTGCCAGAAGCCTGAAGCCTCAGGCTCTCAAGAAGTTCATTCTCCCTACCAAACCTCCCCAGTACTCACCTCCCCAGAGACTAGGCCAAGAAGGTCAGTCAGCCCAGCCCTCATCTCAGAGATAAGCCATGAGAACAGCCACCAAACCAGTGGGCGCTGATTTCCGCAAAGGGAAATGGGAGCACACACAAGGACTCACGGGTCCCTTCCCAAAGCGGGCTCCTCTCTAGATGTGACCCAGACAAATCCTGGTACCTTTTGGCATTGGTGTCGAATGAGTCATACGGTGACAGTGGGGGCAGGGTGTCCACAGTCAGCGTGTGCTTGTAGCCTCTCATCATCACTGGCGTGAGCCAAGAGTATGTGGCAAAGGAGAGCAGCCCTGCGTCATCCACAGGGTTGGGTGCCAGCCTAAAACAAGCGAAACACTCGGTGTTCCAGGTTGTTGGGGTCATTGCCTTGAGTCCCTGGCTGGAATTCTTAACTACAGTGATAACCACAGCCACGCTCAGACCTGTGACTCACATCATCAGCCCCATGAGCAGCGGTGTGCTGGGCCAGCTCCTACCAGCTTGCAAGAGCTGATTGTTCGATTTTTAGGAATTCTGCAAGTCAGTTCTTAAACACAGCCTATATTAAAAATTAAATTACATAAATGTAAGTAAATTATCTTAAAGACAAAGGCAATCAATACTCAAAACTCATAGCTTCCAAGATTATTTTACTAGATTTTACTCGTATTTGTTCTTTAGATTATTTAAGTCTGTGGTGTCTGTGGTGGAAATACCACACAGGATAGGGCTCTATGACCATACATCTGTTCCCAACTTTGCGCTCAGTGACATCACGTTGAAATCAGCCATGGTAGGAGAATTTACATCAAAAGAGTGACAAATGCTATGAACCAGGGAATTTTTTAGTGAGCCAGTTGTTGAATATTTACCAGTGACCACCCCATGGGAAAGAGGGTACCTGCTCCATTTGGCATGAGGAAATGGAGACCCAGTAGCTGATCATCAGAGGAGTTGGACGCCTGGCTTTTGCTCTCAGGAGGATGCGGAGGGTCAGAGCACAGTGTGCCAAAGTAGAGGTGAGGCTGTCCAAGGAGGCAAGAGCTAGAGGCAAACTCATGGTTTATTGTGAGGATTAATACATGTAAGCTGCTACATAAATACTAGCTAGCAGAAAAATAAGGAGGACAGGGGAGGGAGAAAGGAGAAAGGGAAGTAGAGGAGGAAGAAGAAAAGGAAGAAACAATGAAGAAGGAGGAAGAGATATGTTTCTGCCCTTGAGGAACTAGCCATCTAAGATGGAATGAGAGTCAGAGACACAAGAGTGGTATCTACTAATTGCTGAGTGTTTGTTATATTCCAGGCCCTGAAAGAGCTTGGTATGTGTAGCAGATGCTGTCAAGATGTCCTGAGTCGCAGTCCCTGGTGGCGCAGTGGTCAAGAATCTTTGTCACATCCACCTCCGATCTCAGATGTGGAGGACAGCGCTGTGCAGCTCAGGCTCATGCTGACAGCATCCCATCTCACAGATACCCTGTACCTCTTTTCACTACTGGGTTTGGGGTCTTCTCAGAGCATAAGTGCAGCCCAGAATTGCAAGAGGCTAATGTCCCCAAGAAGAAAACCTAACTAATGGAGTACAGGAGCCCACGGACAAATGTCCCAACGCCCATCCTATGGGTGGAAAATTGTACACTTCTTGGGGGGACCTAGTAGAATCCAGTCCCCATGTCTACAGCAGTGACACTGATGACACACCCCATGTTCTCCTTCCCTGCCTCACTCTCCCTAAATCTTCCCTCCTGCTTCTTGAAATCACCTCCCAAAGAAGCTACCTGCATCCAAGTTTTTCATTCAGCCTCTGCTTTTGGGAGAACCCAAGCTAAGATAATATTAATAAGGTACTATGTGCCTGGTGCATAGTAAATGTTTCCTAAAGGGTAACTTTAATGATGAGGTCATGCATTACCTCATGTAATCCTAACAACAGCTCAGTGAGATAAGTAGTTGAGAAATATTATGATCCCATTTCATAGACAAGAACATTAAGGCACAAAGAGGTTAGGGTACTTGCCCAAAATCTTGTAGCTGGTCAGTGGTGAAGTAGGGATTCAAACCCAATGCTTGCTGACTCCAGGGTCCCATCATCCTCTTAAGCACTATCCCACATTTCCTCTCCACAAAGAAATTGTAAATTGAGCCAAAACGGTGGGTAGTTAGAGCTCTTCTGCATGGGGCTAAGGATGGTACACCAAGCCCTCACTTTTCAACCTTCACCTCTCACCTTAGAGGGCTCACAGGTGTATCTTTGGTCCATGGATTCTAGGAGAGAGCAGTGCTGTATCACCTCATTATAAAGATGCTACTTGGCCTTCTGCTGCTCAGAGGGCAGGCTATAGGGCACTTCTCATGTAGAAAAGGCAGCTTTCTATAATGTTATAGTTAATGTAATGTTAAGAATACATATATATTATAATATGACGCTATAGTTAAGCATGTGAACTTGGAAACCAGCCTGCCTGGGTTCTTATTCTGTGGTTCAAAACTGACCCAATTCTCTCTCCTCACCTGTATCCCAGACCCTTGGATCTCCTTCCTTCAAGACATTTCTCCACACCTTGAATCTGTGCTGACTTGTGACTTGCTTTGGCCAATAGAATGCAGTGAAAGAAATGGTGTACCGGTTCTGAGCCTGAGTCTCAAGAAGGCCTATATGCTTCGTTTCATCCTCTTGGCCACCTACTGCATTACTATGTGATCAAGGGCAGGTTAGCTTGCTCGAGGTTCATAGCCCATGTGGCTATGAACACCTTCCCCCAGCCAGTCAACCCCCAGAAGCATAACCATCTTGTTGACCAGCAGATGCATAAGAAAGCCTGGTCAAGACCAGATGAATCACCCAACTAGGCTTAGCCCAAGGTGCTGACCCACCCATAAAATTGTAATCTAAATAAATGGCAATTGTCTCAGGCTACTAAATGTAGAGGCAGTTTGTTACAAAGCAAAATCTACCTGATTAAATTTGTGCAAGTTATTTAACCTTGCTGTGTCTCACTTACTCACCCATCAGATAAAGATAATCACAACACCTCCAGGGTGGTTGTGTAGAGTGAATGAGAAGATGTTTGTAAAACACCTGAACAGGTCCTGGCACATGGAAAGCTCTCTTAAACATGTGCTATTGTCTCCCTTTCACCAAAGGACAGGAGGATTCATGAAGTGAATGGTCAATAAATGAAAAAAATGGATGGATGGATAGATGGATGGAAAGACAAAAGGACTAGCATATAGAGCAGCAACATGGGGAACAGGGTCACGGTCCACTCTCCTGATGGGCTGGAAATGATTCCTAGAAGTTCTGCCCAGGACCTCCCTCCAATCCTCCTCCTGGCTTACCTTGCATAGAGTCTCACTGGAATCATGGTCTTCAAGCTGGGGTCATATCTCTCTGAAAATGATCTCTGCTGGCCTCGCCAGTCCAGATCAGAGATAAGGCAGGGGCCATCACCCACCATCTTGATGGCAGTCTAGAGCCCTGGGTTCCTGGCTTTGGGACCTTCACTCTACAGCAGAGAGATGAGGAGATGAGAAGATACTCTGGAATGAGATCAGGCAGCCCCTACTCCACCCAGACCAGCTCCTTTTCTCTGACCACTCAGACCTGGTTTCACCAATCAACCCTCCACATTCATGGGAGAGCATGGCCAGAGACCCCACAACTCCCTCAACTCCACTAAGAGCCTTCCTTATTAGCAAAGACATTCTGTTCCTCTTCTTTCCCATTTTGGGTTGACTGGGAGCAGAAAAGCCTGTTACAGGTTTTCTACCAGGAGCCAGCCCATGACAAAGACTGAGTCCCAGCCTGGCAAAAGAACCCCAAGATGGTGGATTTTCTGCCTTATTTTGACCCAGAATGAAGTTTGTCACACATACAGACCCTTTTTTCTCTCTGATTCTTTCAGATACCCAAGCTTGTGCATCCACGTTCCCATGTCCTCACATCCAAGGATCAGAGAACTTCAACGAGACCACCTCTCAGGACCAGGCATATCTGAACAAGCCCACAATGCCCCCACTTTTGTAACCACTACCCCAAAGGGAAACCAACAATCCAGGTAGAGAGGACCCTTTTGGGAGTGCCCATCCAGTCCACAAACCAACCACCCTATTCACCAATCACCTAAATGAAAAGAAAAGAGAATGATTCCTGAAGGTTTTCTATTTCTAGTTCCAGTTCTTCCGTGATACACAGCTCTATTCTTGCCCTAGAGTTCTATGACATTCTGCTCCCCATATCCTATCAATAAATTCTCTTTTTTAACCTAAATATACCAAGTTGGTTTCTGTCACTTGCAACCAGAAGCCTCACTATTATAAATACATGGGTCCCCATCTTATGAATTCTCTCTGGAATTTTTCATGGCTATAAACATAAAATAAACCAATTCCCATTGAAGTTTTAATGGCTGATAAACCTATGGCATGTCAGAATTAGAAGTATCCTCAAATGCAATCTTTTATAAACTCCTCATTGAACAGAAGATGAAACAAAGGCCCAGAGAGGCAAAGGGACTTACTCAAGAGTATATGTAGTAGTGACATCAGATTCATGGCTAAGACATACCTCATTTGTGCTTCCCTGGCCCCTGTCTAACAAGAGCAATTTTGCAGGGGAATCCACAGAACGTCTGAGAAAACCTCGGTGTCCCTAGTAGGGCTGACAGAAGGTATTTCTCACCCAAAGGCAGTTAGTAAAGACTGGAGGAGGTGACTACTACTTCAAATGCATATGAGAAGTCTAACAAAGAGGAATCATTAAAAAGAACCAAAAAATCATGCTGAAGAATACAACAAATAAAATGAAAACTGTAATAGAGAGTATCAACAGGAGGAAGAACCTGTAAGTTAGAAGACAAGAACTTTGAAATTATCCAGACAGAGGAGAACAAAGGAAAAAGAGTGAAGAAAACATGCATAATATATGGAATACCACCAAAGGAAACAATTTGCAAATTATTGGAGTTCCAGAAGGAGAAGAGAGGGAAAATGGGCTAGAAAACTAATTTAACTAATTTAAAGAAATAATGACTGAGAACTTCTCAAATCCTAGAGATTTTGATATCCCATTTCATGAAGCTAATAGGTCACCAAACAAACTGAATTTAAAGAGATCCTTTCCAAGACATATTTTAATAAAACTGTCAAAAATCAAATACAGAGAGAATCTAAAAAGCAGCAGGAGGAAAGAAGCTTGTTATGTACAAGGAAATCCCCATAAAGGTATTAGCAGATTTCTCAGCAGAAACCTTATAGGTCAGGAGAGGGTAGGATGGTATATTCAAAGCACTGAAAGAAAAAAATGCCAACCAAGAATACTCTATCTGGCAAAGATTCTATTCACAAATAAAGGAGAGATACATTTTTTCCAGACAAAAGCTGAAGGACTTCATCACCACTAGACCTACCTTACAAGAAATGTTAAAAGGAGTTCTTCAGGCTAAAATTAAAGGATACCAATTAGTATTCTGAAAACATATGAAAATATACAGCATACTGGGAAAAAGTATATAATCAAATTCAGAATGTGCTACTAATATAATATGGTAATGTGTTAACCATTCAATTCTAGTGTAAAAGCTAAAGGACAAGAGTATTAAAAAAAGCTATAGCTGAAATAATTTGTTAATGAATACACAATATAAAAGAGGTAAATTATGATACCAAAAACACAAGGGGGGAAATAAAATGGTATGTTTTTTGTATGCAAAAACTTAAGTTGTTATCAGCATAAAGTAGACTATTATATCTATAAGATGTCTTATGTAAGCTCATGGTAACCACAAAGCAAAAACCTACGGTAGATTCACAAAAGATAAAGAGAAAGGAATCACATCATAACATTACAAAAAATCATCAGTTCACAAAAGAAGGCAGCAAGAAAGGAAGAAAGGAACAAGGGAACTACAAAACAGCCAAAGGACAATAAGATGGCACTAGAAAGTCCTTATGTATTAATAGCTACTCTAAATGTAAATGGATTAAATTCTCCAATCAAAAAGGATAGAGTGGCTGGATGGACTTGAAAAAACAAGACCCAACTATATGCTGTCTACAAGAGACACATTTCAGCTTTAAGGACACACATAGACTCAAAGTGAAGGAATGTAAAATGATATTCCATGAGAGTAGAAACCAAAAAAGCTGGGTAGTTATACTAATATCAGAAAAAATAGATTTTTGGCCAAAAAATATATGAAGAGATAAAGGTTATTACATAATGATAAAGGTGTCAATTTACTAAGGAGATATAATAATTATACTGGGGATATATATATCCTTAATATTGGAGCACCTAAATATATCAAGTTAATACTAACAGATGTGAAGAGAGAAATGAATAATAATATAGTATTAGTAGGGGACTTCAGTACCCCACTTTCAACATTACATAAATCATCCAGACAAAACATCAATAAGGAAACATTGGACTTGAACTATCTTTTAGATCAAATGGACCTAACAAACATATATAGAACATTTCAACTAACAGCAGTAGAACACACACTCTTCTCAAGTACACATGGATCATTCTCCAGGATAGATCATGATAGGTCACAAAACAAGACTTAGCAAATTTGAGAAGATTAACATCATATCAAGTATCTTTTCTGACCACAATGGTGTGAAAGTAGAAATCAATAGCAGAAGGAAAGCTGAAAATAATCACAAATATGTGGAAATTAAACAATACACTGCTGAACAACCAGTGGGTCAAAGAAGAAATCAAAAGGGAAATAAAAAATATCTTGAAACAAATGAAAATGGAAACAAAACATACCAAAACCTATGGGATGCAGCAGAAACAGTTCCAAGGTAAAAGTTTATAGTGATAAATGTCTACATTAAGAAAAAAGAAAGATCTCAAATAAACAATCTAACTTTACACCTCAAGGAACTAACAAAAGAACAAACTAAGCCTAATAAATTTAGCAGAATGAAGGAAATAATAAGTATCAGAGCAGAAATAAATGAAATACAATATTGAAAACAATAGAAAGGACCAGTGAAACCAAAGGCTGAGTTTTTTTTCTTAAGATAAAATTGAAAAACCTTTAACTAGTCTAAGAAAAGAAGAAATGAGGGAAGAAAGAGTAGGCCTTAGGGCTGATACCTCAGAAATACAAAGGATCATAAGAGACTATGAACAATTATATACCAACAAATTGTATAACAGAGAACATGGGTAAATTCATAGAAACAAACAACTTATTAAGACTGAATCATGAAGAAATAGAAAATCTGAACAAACCAATTATGAGTAAGGCGATTGAACCAGTAATCACAAATCTCCCAACAAAGAAAACCCAGAACCAGGTGGCTTCACTAGTGAATTCTACCAAACATTTAAAGAAGAGTTAATGACAGTTTTTCTCAAACTCTTCCAAAAAATTAGAGAGGAGGAAACACTCCCAAATGCCAGATAAGGATGCTACAAGAAAGGAAAAAAGGGCTTCCCTGGTGGTGCAGTGGTTGAGTCCACCTGCCAATGCAGGGGACATGGGTTCGTGCCCTGGTCCGGGAGGATCCCACATGCTGCGGAGTGGCTGGGCCCGTGAGCCATGGCTGCTGAGCCTGCACATCTGGAGCCTGTGCTCCACAACGGGAGAGGCCACAACAGTGAGAGGCCCACGTACGGCAAAAAAGAAAAAAAAAAAAGAAAAGAAAAAAAAGAACTACAGGCAAATTTCCCTAATAAATATAGATGCAAATAATATCAACAAAATATAAGCAAGCTGAATTCAACAACACATTAAAAGGATTATATGTCATTATCAAGTGGATTCATCCCTGGGATGCAAGGATGGTTCAACACACACAAATCAATAAATTAATACACCACATTTATAGGATAAAAGATAAAATCATATGATCATCTCAATAGATGTAGAAAAAACATTTAACAAAATACAGCATTCTTTCATGATAAAAACTTTCAACAAATTAGCTATAGGAGAAAAGTACCTGAACATAATAAAGGCCATATATGACAAGCCCACCCCTAACATCACACTCAGTGGAGAAAATTTGAAAGCTTTTCATCTAAGATCAGAAAGACAAAGATGCCCACTCTCACCACTTTATTCAACGTAGTATTGGAAGTCCTAGCCATACCAATTAGGCAAGAAAAGGAAATAAAAGGCATCCAAATTGGTAAGTAAAATTGTCTCTGTAGATGATATGACCTTATATATAGAAAATTCTAAAGACTCCACCAAAAGAACCATTAGCACTAATCAACAAATTTAGTAACATTGTAGGATAAAAAAATTAGCATATAAAAAACAGTTGTGTTTCTATACATAAAAAAAATCTGAAAAAGAAATAAAGAAAATAATCCTATTCACAATAGCATCAAAAACAATAAAAATACTTAAGAATAAATTTAATCAAGGAGGTAAAAGATCTGTACACTGAAAATTACAAGACTTGGAGGAAAGAAATTGAAGAAGACACAAATGGAAAGATATCCTGCGTTCATGGATCTGAAAAATTAATGTTGTTAAAATGTCCGTACTACCCAAAGCCATCTATAGATTCAATGCAAACCCTATCAAAATTCCAATGGAATTTTTCACAGAAATAGAAAAAACAATCCTAAAATTTGTATGAAACCACAAAAGACCCTAAATAGCCAAAGCAATCCTAAGAAAGAAGAACAAAATTTGAGGTATGACACTTCCTGATTTCAAAGTATGCTGCAAAGCTTTATTAATCAAAACAGTATGGTGCTGGCATAAGAATAGACTCAGACCAACAGAACATAATTGAGAGCCCAGAAATAAACCTTCACATATACTGTCAACTAAAATTTGATGAGAGTCAAGAATACTCAAGGGGGAAAGGATAATCTCTTCAATAAATAGTGTTGATAAAACCTCATAATCACATACCGAATAAAATTGTTCTCCTATCTTACACCACTCACAATTTTAACTCAAAATGGATTAAAGACTTAAAACGTAAGACCTGAAACCATAAAACTCCTAGAAGAAAACAAAGGGAAAAATTTCCTTAATATTGGTCTTAGCAACTATTTTTTTTAATGACACCAAAAACACAAGCAAAATAAAAAGCAAAATTAATTAAGTAGGGCTACATCAAACTAGAAAGCTTCTGCACAGCAAAATAAACAATCAACAAAATGAAAAGGTAACCTATGGAAAAGGAGAAAAAATTTTAAAATCATATGGCTAAGTGGTTAATATCCAAAATATATAAGGAACTCAGTAACAAAACAAACAAAAAAAATTAATTTTAAAATGGGCAGAGGAATAGACATTTTTCCAAAGAAGATACACAAATGGACATAAAGTACAAAGAAAAGTGCTAACATAACTAATCATCAGAGAAATTCAAATCAAAATCATGAGGACATAAGAACTCACACCTGTGAGCATGACTATCATCAAAACGACAAGACATAACAAGTGTTGGCAAAGATATGCAAAAAAGGGAACTTTGAGCATGGTTAGTGGGAATGTAAATTTGTACAGCCACTATAAAAACAGTATGGAAGTTCCTCAATAAATTAAAAATAGAACTACCGTATGATCCAGCAATCCCACTTCTGGGTATATATCCAAAGGAAATGAAATCAGGACCTCAAAGAAATATCCGCACCCTCCCTCACGTTCATGGCAGCTTTCTTTACAATAATGAAGATATGGAAACAACCTAAGTATCTGTCTATGGATAAATGGATAAAGAAGATGCAGTGTATATATGGTTTACCCTTGAACAACATCAGTTTGAACTGTGTGGGCCCACTTATATACAGTTCTTTTCTTTAACTACAGTATTACATGATCCAGGGTTGGTTGAATCCACTGATGCAGAACCACAGATACAGAGGGCTGACTATGGGACTTCAGCATCTGCAGATTTGGATATTTGTGCCAGGTCCTGGAACCAATGCCCCTTGGATACCAACGGACAACTGTACATGAGTTTACACTGCATGGGGTGTCAGTGCCACCCACCCCTGCTTTGTTCGAGGGTCAACTGTGTATACAATGGAATATTATTCAACCATGAGAAAGAAGAAAATCCTGCCATATGTGACAACATGGATAGAACTTGAGGACATTATGCTAAGTGAAATAAGTCAGAGAAAGACAAATACTGTTTGGTATCACTTATATGGAAAAGCTAAAAATGCCTAACTCATAGAAACAGAGAGTAGAATACTGGTTGTCAGGGCATGGGGCTGGGGGTGGGGGGAGAAATAGGGAAACATTGGTCAAAGGATACAAACTTCCAGTTATAAGATGAATAAGATCTGGGGGGTCTAATGTACATTTTGGTGATTATAGTTAATAATACTGTATTATACATTTGAAAGTTGCTAAAACAGTAAATATTAAATGTTCTCACCATAAAAAAAGAAATAGTAGGGCTTCCCTGGTGGCGCAGTGGTTGAGAGTCCACCTGCCGATGCAGGGGATGTGGGTTCGTGCCCTGGTACAGGAAGATCCCACATGCCGTGGAGCGGCTGGGCTGGTGAGCCATGGCCACTGGGTCTGCACATCCGGAGACTGTGCTCCGCGACGGGAGAGGCCACAGCAGTGGGAGGCCCACGTACCACAAAAAAAAAAAAAAAAAATGAAAATCACAATGAAGGAGAGCAAAAGAAGAAGGGAACAAACATGAACTACAAAAACAACCCCTAAACAGTTAACAAAATGGCAGTAAGTACATACCTATCCATAATTACTTTAAATATAAATGGGCTAAATGCTCTAATCAAGAGACATAGAGTGTGGATACCTAAATAAGACCTATATATATGCTGCCTAATTCAGATCTACACACACACAAGGTGACTGAAGGTGAGGGGCAAAAGGTATTCCACACAAATGGAAATGAAAAGAAATCTGGAGTAGAAATACATATATCAGAAAAATAGACTTTAAAACAAAGACTGTAACAAGAGACAAAGAAAGACATTACATGGGATCAAGGGATCAATCCAACAAGAAGATATAAAAATTGTAGACATATATGCAAGCAACATAGGAGCACCTAAATACATAAAGCAAATATTAACAAACATAAAAGGGAAAATTGATAGTAACACAATAACATTAGGGGACTTTAAGGCTCCACCTACAACAATGGACAGATCATACAGACAGAAAATCAACAAGGAAACACTGGCCTTAAATAATACATTACACCAGAGGGACTTAATAGGTATACATACAGAACATTTCATTCAAATGCAGCAGATCACATTCTTCTGAAGTGCATATAGAACATTCTCTAGGATAGATCACATGCTAGGTCTCAAAACAAGTCCAAATAAATTTAGAAGATTGAAGTCATATCAAGCATCTTTTCTGACCATAAGTTATGAGACTAGATATAAACTACAAGAAAAAAACTGCAAAAAAACACAAACCCTTGGAGGCTAAACAATATGCTACTAAACAACCAATGGACCACTGAAGAAATCAGAGAGGAAATAAAAAATACCTGGAAACAAATGAAAATGAAATGATCTGAAATGTATGGTACACAGCAAAAGCACTTCAAAGAAGGAAGTTTATAACAATAAAAGCCTACCTCAGGAAACAAGAAAAATCACAAATAAACAACCTAACCTTACACCCAGAGGAACTAGAAAAAGAAGAACAAACAAACCCAAAGTTAGTAAAGGGAAAGAAATAATAAAGATCAGAACAGAAAAAAAGATCAGTGAAACTAAAAGCTGGTTCTTTGAAAAGAAACAAATTGATAAACCTTGAGCCAAACTCGTCAAGAAAAAAAGGGGGCCCAAATAAATAAAATCAGAAATGAAAAGGGAGAAGTTACAACTGACAACACAGAAATACAAAAAATCATAAGAGACTACTATGAGCAAATTTCCACCAATAAAATGGACAACCTAGAAGAAATTGACAAATTCTTAGAGATGTATAATCGCCCAAGACTGAATCAGGAAGAAACAGACAATATGAACAGACCAGTTGCCAGTAATGAAATTGAATCAGTAATCAAAAAACTCCCAACAAACAAAAGTCCAAGACCAGATGACTTCACAGGTGAATTCTACTAAACATTTGAAGAAGAGTTAACAACAATCTCAATCTCTTCTAAAAAATTGAAGAGGGAGGAATGCTTTATGAGGCCAGGATCACCTTGATACCAAAACAAGAAAAACACCATAAAAAAAGAAAATTATAGGGCTTCCCCAGTGGCGCAGTGGTTGAGAGTCCGCCTGCCGATGCAAGGGACACGGGTTCGTGCCCCGGTCCGGGAAGATCCCACATGCCGTGGAGCGGCTGATCCTGTGAGCCATGGCCGCTGAGCCTGCGCATCCGGAGCCTGTGCTCCGCAACGGGAGAGGCTGCGACAGTGAGAGGCCCGCATACCGCAAAAAAAAAAAAAAAAGAAAATTATAGATCAATATTACTAATGAATATAGATGCAAAAATCCTCAACAACATATTAGCAAACCGAATTCAACAATACATTAAAAGGATCATACACTATGATCAAGGGGGATTTAATCTCAGGGATGCAAGTGTGGATCAGTATCCACATATCAATCAATGTGATACACCATGTTAACAAATTTAAAACTAAAAATCATATGATCATCTCAATGGATACAGAAAAAGCTTCTGACAAAATTCAACATCCATTTATGATAAAAACTTTCAACAAAGTGAGGAAACATACCTCAATAAAATAAAGGCCATATGTGAAAATCCCACAGCTAACATCATACTCAATGGCGTAAAACTGAAAGCATTTCCAGTAACATCAGGAACAAGACAAGGATGCCCACTCTTGCCACTTTTATTCATTATAGCCTTGGAAGTCCTAGCTACAGTAATCAGATCAGAAAAAGAAATAAAAGAATCCAAACTGGAAAGAAAGAAGTAAAGCTCTCACTTTGCAGATGACATGGTACTATATACAGAGACTCCTAAAGATGCCACTAAGAAACTATTAGAACTCATCGATGAATTTAGTAAAGTTGCAGGATACAAAATTAATATACAGAAATCTGTTGCATGTCTATACACTAACTACTAACTATCAGAAAGTGAAATTAAGAAAACAATCCCATTCACAATTACATCAAAAAGAATAAAATACCTAGGAATAAACCTAACCAAGGAGCTAAAAGACCTGTACTCAGAAAACTACAAGACATTAATGAAAGAAATGAAAGATGACACAAACAAATGGAAAGATATACGTGCTCATGGATTGGAAGAATTACCATCATTGAAATGACCATACTATCTAAGGCAATCTGCAGATTCAACAGAATCCTTATCGAAATACCAATAACATTTTTCACAGAACTAGAATAAAGAATTATAAAATTTGTATGGAAACACAAAAGACCCCAAACAGTCAAAACAATCTTGAGAAAGAAGAACAAAGTTGGAAGCATCACACTCTCAGATTTCACGCTATACCACAAAGAGACAGGAATCAAAATAGTATGATACTGGCACAAAAACAGATGCATAGATCAGTGGAACAGAATAGAGAGCCTAGAAATAAACCCACACTTATATGGTCAATTAATCCACAACAAAGGAGGCAAGAACATACAATGGGGGAAAGACAGCCTCTTCAATAAAATAATAGTGTTGGGAAAACTGGCCTGCAACATGCAAAAGAATCAAACTGGACTACTTTCTCACGTCATATATAAAAATAAATTCAGAATGGATTAAAGACTTACATAAATATAAGACCTGAAACCATAAAACTCCTAGATGAGAACAAGGGCAGTATTCTCTTTGACACTGGCCTTAGCAATATTTTTTTTGGTTATGTCTCCTCAGGCAAGAGAAACAAACTAAAAAAATAAACAAGTGGGACTACATCAAACTAAATCTTTTGCACAGCAAAAGAAACTATCAACAAAATGAAAAGGCCCCCTATTGAATGGGAGAAGATATTTGCAAACAATATATCTGGTAAGGGGTTTATATCTAAAATAAACAAAGAATTCTTACAACTCAACATCAAACAATCTAACAACTCAATTAAAAAATGGGCAGAGAACCTGAATAGACATTTTTCCAAAGAAGACATACAGATGGCCAACAGGCACATGGAAAGATGCTCAACATCACTAACCATCAGGGAAATGCAAACAAAACCACAATGTGATATCACCTCACACCTGTCAGAATGACCATCATAAGAAAGACAACAAACAACAAGTGTTGATGAAGATGTGGAGCAAAGGGAGCCCTCATGCACCGTTGGGGAGAATATAAATTGGTGCAGCCACTGCAAAAAACAGTATGAAGTTTCCTCAAGGAATTAAACATAGAGCTACCATACCATCCAGCTATTTCACTTAATGAAATCTTGCCATCTGTGACAACATGGGTGGGCCTAGAGGGTATTATGCTAAGTGAAATAAGTTGACAGAGAAAGACAGATACCATGTGATTTCACTTATACGTGGAATCTAAAAAACAAAACAAATGAACAAACATAACAAAATAGCAACAGACTCACAGATACAGAGAACAAACAGATGCTTGCCAGAGGGAGGCAAGGGTGAGCGAAATAGTGAGGGAGATTAAGAGGTACAAACTTCTAGTTACAAAATAAATGAGTCATGGAGTAACATACTGTATCCATATTACACAATTCATCCATTTTCCTACTGATGGGTGTTTAAGATGTTACAAACAGAGATGCTACAAATATTTCTGAAGAGGGGCCACAGGGATATTTTGTGCATGAGAGTCTATCCTCTGTGGATTGTTTGTTTCTAAATTGAACTTTGTTGACATCAGTGAATATGAGAGAAGAGAGGCTAGCAGAGGTAGTGAGAACTTGTGAGGACGGTGGGAGGGAGCAGGCAAAGTTGGCGGCCACTCTGTAGGTGACCCCTTCCTCAGGCAGAATTTGTTCAGAGCACATATATACCTAAGGGGGAGAATTGCTGGCAATGTTAGTAAGATAATCTTCAACTTGACCAGATAACACCAAATTGCTTCAGACAAATTATACTCCCACCAGCAGAGTTTAAGAGCTCTGAATTTATTTTTATATATGGTGCTCTACGTATATGCTAAGACAGACAATTTCCAGGCTTTTTAATATTGCCGATCTGAAGAATGAGAAATAGTTCTTTTTGTGATTGTGGTTTTAATTCACACTTCCCTGATACTCAAAGGTTGAGCATTTTTGTATGTGTTTATTTGGCTCAACTGTGAATTAATTGCTTGCCTATATCTTTTGTCCACTTTCCTAATTGATTGTGTTTTTGTTATTGACTTATTTGCACATTCTTTGTAAACTCTGTATACTAATTCTTTGTAGTTAAATGAATCACATTTATACCAGCATGTTGCTTCTCTTCTTGATCTTAATTTTTTTTTTTGAGTTTCCACAATTTATTGATAAGTGAGAAAAGCAAGATACATATATCCCAGTAACACAGAACACACCTGGTGCCCAGATCTTGGTTTCTAAAACCATTCCCCAATAAAAGGAATCAGGGCTATTTGGAGAAATGGGATCTTACTACAAACATAGTTAACAGTAAATGAATATATTACTGTTTTGCAAGTATGTGAACTTTAACATATGGCTATCAGAGTGAATAAATTTTCCTGCAACCTGCTTTTTTTCTCTCTTGATTTACGATATTCACATAGGTTGATGTGTGGACTTAGTTCATTCATTTTTACTGTTGAATAGTAACATATATGGAATCATAACACATACACCATACTAATATAAGATGTTAATAAGAGGGGGAACCCTCTGTACTATTTCTGCAATTTTCCTGTAAATATAATACTGTTTTTAAAAATAAAGTTTATTTTTTAAAAAATGAATTAGAAAGATACACACCGATTTCAAGATGCTGGTTACCTATGGGAGGTAAAGGAATGGGATCAAGAGGTCATGCCGGGATTACCCCATGACATTGTGATATTTAGTCATGTATTTAAGAATATAAACCCTGGGACTGGGCTGTCTGTACTCAGCATCACAGAGTAATACAGATCCCCTGTGCTACCCAAGTTCTGCGAAAGGAATGATCAGGACGGTCTGGGAAGAGGATGGGTTTAGGGAGGACTTCTAACTGGAAGTGAGGCTAGAGCTGGGTGGTTAGAAGCGGAGGAGAGGAGAGAAGGAGAGTTTGAGGGAAAGCCCAGGTGGGACGTTCTGCTGAGATTGGGTGCGTGGTGCGGGCGTAGTGAGACCCTTAAGGGAACCACGTGCATGAGGTTTGGGCAAGAGTCAAGAGCGACAAGGCTGGGAACAGCAGTGAAGGGCTTTAGATCTGCTCCTGCTTATGTGGACAGCAGCCTGCTGACCCTGCACAGGCCCAACCGTGGGTCAAAGTCCCCCAGGAGCCTCTCCCACAAGACTTTGATTGTCTGTTTACCAGAAAGCCCTTCACAGCTTCCGTAACCAAAGCACCATGCTCTCCTGGCTTCTCGGGCTTTGCTGCAGGAAGACAGTGGGGGGAGGGGCAGGGGGGCTGATACCTGCTTCTGCAGGGACGCTCCGACTGAGAAAAGTAAAGAAATTGGCCTCTCACCCTTGGATGGCTCATTGGCTCCCTGAATACGTGCAATCCATCTCTGGCCAGAGAAGCTAGAGGAGGGAAATCGGCTCACAGGCACAGCCTTGGATGCAGAGTCCCTCGGGATGCTCTCGTTTGCAGAGAATCCCCATCCTCCCTGTTACTGCCACAGCATGGGTCATGAACAGCCACGCCCAGACACCTGCCCACAGCTTCCCACGGCCTCTGGGCCACTTCCCTGCCTGCAGTGCCCTGAGGTCTGCACAGAAGTTTAGAGTGAGCGGAGCAGAGGTAGGAAAGCCGATCAGCTGATGAAGAAAGAGCTCACTACAAGTTCTGAAAATATTTGGGGGAGAGAGAATCACAGAATCCGAGAATTTTAAAAATTCAAGAAGACATCAGACATGACAAACTCAGTGTCCTGAGTGAGAATTTCCTTCTGGCCAAGCAGACTGTGGTTCAACAAGCTTGGCAACAGACCCCAGTCATTCTTTTCAAGACGGCCTTCATGCAGTATTTCTGCAAACAATGGATAACCTGAATCTGGTCACGAGGACATATCAGACAAATCCAAAGGGACATTCTACAAAACCAAAACCACTGGCTGTGCTTTTTGAAGCTGTCAGCAACATGAAAGACATAGAAAGGCAAGGAGACATTCTAGGATAAAGGCAACTCAAGAGACATGACCGCTAAAAGCAATATGCAGTCTTGTATTGGACCAGGAAAAAAGTTAGGATGTTATTGGGACAATTGAAATTTGAAGATGGACCGTAGGTTACATAAGATTATTATGTCAGAGTAAAATTTCCTGATGTTGATAATTGTACAATTTTATAATTGATAATTTTGATGATTATGATTATGTAAGAGAACATCCTTATTCTGAGGAAATACATATTGGTGTATTTAGAGGTAATAGAGCAAAATGTCTGCAATTTACTCTCACATTTTTCAGAAAAATAATGATTATGCGTAGAGAGAGAATGTTAAGGCAAATGTGGCAAAACGTTAATTTGCAAATCAGAGTGAAGAGTAGTTAGGATTTCTTAGCATCATTCTTATTACTTTTTATACATTTGAAATCATTTCAAAATAAAAAGTTAAACCTTTTTTAAAGAAATAGCCCTACAGGGGAAGAATTGTTTTCCTTCTGTGGAACTGAAAGCGACTTGCGTGCCACAGTTGCTCTGCCCTCAGGGTCCATGCAGATCACATTTATGCCCTCTTTATGTGCCCTCACATACGTGAAGACAATAGCCGTGTCCCTCTGCTCACCCCTAGCAACCCATGTGCGATTCCTCTCTCGTGCAGGCTAAACGTCCTCAGTGCCTCCAATTCTTATCCTCCTTCTGAGAGGCTGGGCCTCCCTATCTGTGGAGAACCCTCCTATCACTTCTATTATTGTCCTCACTTCTCTAATGGCAAAGAGGCCTGGCAGCAAGCTGTCATCAGCTTGTCTTAAGGGGTCTGGACTCCAAGATGCCAAACGCAGGACACCAGGCCTCCCTGGCTGGGTTTGGGTAATCAGGGTGCGTAGGAAATTAGGGCTGGGAAGTAACCTCCTTGAGCGCTGCACAGGGAAGGCAGAGTTATGATTACCTAAGACCACTTGGAAACACTGCAGCTGGAATGGCACTTTGCTAAATTTGGCAGCCCCAGGGGGAAAATGAGACTTTTAAAATCAGGAAGCATGCTTTGGCTAACGTCTCTATCCCCATCTGTCGTGCCATCCTCTGCCAGGAGTGAGGAGCTGCCTGGAGCAAGAAATCTGCTTGCTGGCAGTCATGGGGTGGGGGTGGGGTGGGTGGGGGGCGCTGATGAGCCTCACCCCCAAGCCAGGGTGCCTGCGACCATCGTGACTCTGTCCCTGGCTTGCCATTTTCCACTCAGAGCATCTGCGAAATGGCAGGAGATGGAAAAGTGTTCCTGGTGTATCCCTTTGCTTGCTGGTGGGGTATTCCTAACCTGACTTCAATAGACCAGAAAAGGCAGAAGCAGGAAGTTCTCATTTTAGAGCAGAGGACACAAACTCATAGATCATGGACTGCATACGACTTGCAAGTCTGTTTTATTTGGCCTGCACAGTTTTTTTAATTTTTTGAACTTGTGGAAAACATTTAAAAATTAAAAGATAATCTCATTAAGAGAAAAAAGACCTCTGTCTTTTGTCAAAAAATGAGGAGCTCTGTATACTCATGAGCTATAGTCAACTCACGCAGAGCAGCATCAATCCTTTTTTGGCAGGGTACACGTGCTTTAGTTTGCCACAGTCTCCACCACTCCTTAATGTCTCCCTGACTCTGGGGTCTGGGTGACTTATCATTTATCATCACATTTGCACTGCCATTCTCCTTACAGTGGATTCATTTTTCTCTATCCTTGTCTCTCTCCAAAGACGGAAGCCAAAAGATACCTGCATTTCAAGAAGAAACATTTTCCACACCTACCCATTTTACTCCATTATGATCCATTTCTGCCTCTCTAACCCAGAAAATTAACAATTAACGATATCTTGATTGAGAACTGGATTCTCAGTTTCCCTTGGTGCCCATACTGGAAATCCTTCCTTAGGATTCCCCTGCATCAGTCAAATGCAGATACACTTTTAATCATAAAATCCTTCCCAGACATGAGATTACGGCCCCTGTCCCTCTCTTAACAACTCCATTCTTAATTTAAAGCCATCAAAATTACCAACATCTGATGGTCTCATACCCTCCCCTGCAAATCCCACAGCCCCTTCCTCCAGCCCCTAACTATCTTTCAGCTCAGAGGAGAAGATCTGGGAAGCTTTCCTCAGCCCCTTCCCCTCCGCTCTCCTGTCTGTCCAGTCCAGGTGTCCCTAGTATCCATGGGGTCAGCCAGACCTAGGGCTGGTGTTGGAGAGGGAGGATGGAGGGGAAGAGAGGGCAAAAGGAAGCACGGGCAGGTGACAGAACACATAGCCTGGGGTGCAGGAAGGGGAGGGGCTTTGCTCATGTCCTCTCATTCCCAGATGGCCCTAAAAGGTCACCTGTGATGGGGCTCCAGGTGAGGGCGTCTGCTCAGTTACAGAGATGCTCTGATGAGATTGAAGAGAGATGAGAACTCCCATACACCTGTGTGAACCACACAAAGGGTACCATGAATTCGAGGTCTTTTAAAAAATAAACCCTGTGACTAAATTGCGAACAGTACTGTGTGTGTGTGTGTGTGTGTGTGTGTGTGTGTGTTAAAGGGCTTCATTTATTCTTGTAGGCTTTTGTGTATCAGATTTGGAGATCCTGTCTTGGCATTTCTACTCTTTTTTTTCAGCAACACCAGGGGACTGCCAAATGGCACTACCCCAGGCTGCCCCTGTGCTCTGGGGGCCCCAGGTCTCTGCTCCCTCCCATGTGGGCAGCCACGTTTGACACAGTGTTTCTCATCACAGCCTGTCTCCAGGGTGGAGACAAGGGCCCCCAACACTAACTGGCAGCTGATCGCTCTAGAGAGGAGCTTTACCTGGGCAGGCAACGCTGTCGTCCTGAGGACAGGAAGGAGAGGAGGCGGGGTCAGAAGTCATGGGGCTCAGAGGGTGGCCCTGCTGTTGCCTGGGTCTCCTTCTGTCCTCGGGCCTCAGGTTGGGCTTCCTGTCCTTCCTGCCTGGAGCCCCCCTCTCCAACTGCCCCATTCAACTGCTGCTCCCACTATACTTGTGGGGGGAACCCTGGGGGACCAACATTCCCTCTGCCCACATTAAAGGGCACTGCCCCCTCCCAGGACGGGCCTTTGACACGGTCCCACTCCTTCGGTGACAGTCCAAGCTCATGGGATGTGCTTACACAGCCACCCCCTCCCCAGCCCATCACATCACTGCTTGATATAAGATGAGAAAATCCTCCCCCAGGTCCCATTCTACAGACGAGGAGGCCATAGCACAGAGGGCTTTCCATGACTGGCTTGGGGCAAGGCTCAGACCAGTAGACAAGTCGCCTGACTCTCAGAAGGCAAGCATTTCTCCCTCTATGTTCCTACAAAGGTGACGCAACTCTGAGGGCAAGGGATGGAGGGAATCCAATCTTCAAAACAGAGAAAATTTCATTCATTCATTCCCCATTTATTTAACCAAAAATAAAATGCAATTTGAGCTTAATTTTTCTTCCTGAATTAAATGAAAGGTGAGTCTGGGACTGGCACTCTTGCATATAAAATGTTCCTGTTTATCTCACTTCATGCTTGCAAACTCTGTGACACAGGTCTTTTCCAATTTCTTGAGTCCTCATGACTGGCCTCAGTGCCTTGCTCAGAACACATGCCAAGCCCACAGGTGGCTCAAGGATTCCACAGTGGCCAGTGAATGGTTGGGAGGGAGCCACATCTCTAAATCCATAAATAGCAAATCTTGATTCATTTTTAAGAATTATTTACACACCTTAGAAGACCTTCTTCATCTGACTCACATGGATTTTATGACAAATTTCGCTGTAGTATTTCAAGCCTGCCAAGGCCTCTTCCTAGTCTTGTCCTGGTCAATTTCCCCCCCTGCTGGCTGACTTCTCCATGTCCTGGGGGTGTAATTCACAGAGGAGTCACAGACAGAGAGAAAAGACTTGAGGTTGCCAAGGAGGGTGGGGGGTGGGAGGGATGGATTGGGAGTGTGGGATTAGCAGATGCAAACAGTTGTATGTAGGTTGGACAAACAGCAAGGTCCTACTGCAGAGTGCAGAGAACTATATTTGATATCCTGTCATAAACCATAATGTAAAAGAATATGAAAAAGAATGTAGGTATATATGTATAACTGAATCACTTTGCTATACAGCAGAAATTAACACAACATTGTAAATCAATTACACTTCCATAAAATAAATTTTAAAAAATTCACAGAGGAGGCTGCCCTCACTCTTCATGCCTGAAAGGGAGGTGGGAAATGGGGAGGGTCTGTAGATGGGTGCTGTATAGAAAAACCTTCCTGTGAGGAAGCTTCCCTGGCCTCAGGGTGGGCTGGGCCCCCAGAGGCTTTCGCTATGCAAGTCTAAGGGGTCTCGTTTTACTTGCTCCATTCCTTCCTCCATAAATGCAAATCACAGCTAATAATATTATTTGACATTTGCAGGGCCCTTTGTATATCAGGAACTTCTGCATCCTTTTATCACTTGATCTTCACAACAACCCCAGGAGGTCTCAGAAACACAGCACAGACTCACCTTCACAAGTTCCAAACGGATTCAAAAGCTGTCGGGTTTATGGAAGATCAATGGGCAGCTTTCTTCCATGTCCTCCGAAGGTCTGGCAGCGGTGGATTTCTACCAAGACAGTTTTGCGTACTACATCAAGAAGATCATTTGGCCTATTGAGCAGAAGACTGTGGCATGGGATGATGGAGAGGGCTTGTGCAGTCTCCACCCAAGGGAAACTCCACCTTAGGAGAAGGGTAGACAAGCTCCTGTCCAGGTGGTGTGTACACTCATGGAAGGTGGGGGAGTAATAATATATAAATATTATTTATATAAAATTAATAATAATTTTATTATTTCTAATACAAATATTAGAAATCCTTTCTAAATTTGTCCTCATCCTTATAAAAATTCTACTTTTTGTGTGTACAGATATGTTAGTCCAGCGACACACACATATATGCCGTACATCATTGTACATAAATGTACATGTCTGTATTAGGAGTCTGTGATGCTGTGCTTGGTGCAAAGTTTCAGGACCACTCCTCTGGAGGATCTTCCAGTTCTGAGGTTGTGTGAGGCCTTTATTCCAAAGTCAGTCTCTGAAATCCTCCCTATTCCTGCCCTTCAGCAGTAAAGCATAAAAGGCATGAACTCAATCAACCTCAAAAAATTGTTTAATAATTTTTTAAAAACATGTATGTGTGTTTGAGGAGAGAGAGAGGAAGGAAAGAAGGAAGGAAAGAAAGAAGGGAGGGGGGAGATATAATAGAGGGAGAAAGAGATAGAGACATAGAGAGACACAGAAACAGAGACAGACAGACAGAGAGACCTGGCTCGAATGCCCCAGGAAGCACACAGAGATCAGCGAGTGGAGTTGCACAGAATCAACAGCATGTAGCAGTTAAGAATAGGAACTCTGGAATCAGATCTGAGCTCAAAGTCTCTAAATTTCAATTTCTCCAGCTACAAAATGAGAATACTAACTTCCAAACATTGTAAATTAATTGGGGATTAGATAATGTAGGTGCTTAACACAGTGTCTTACACATGGCAAACACTCAATAAACAGTAGCTATTATTTGTGAACAATAATTTTTTAATTAGCAGGATCTTACAGGAAATAAGAATTCCACCTCCTGGGCTGCTGTTGGAAGGACACAAAATATCTGCTAAAGGAAGGGGTTTGGGGTTCTCATTTTTGTTTTTTTGCCTGTGAACTATGGAGAGAGATACAGGGGGAAGAGCAAACAAAGTTGATGTCAAATGATTTTGGAAACTACTTTGGAATTTGGATGGGCTTTTAAAACAGGAAGTTGAAGAAACATAAATGAGTGAACCAGAAATGCATGCATATAGCAATTAGAGAGCAAACCTCTAGGAAAGCACAAAACAAGTTCTTGGACAGAAAACCTGTGTTCTGGCTCAGCTCTACCACTCAGAGCTTAAAGATCTGAGCACACCTTTAGAGAGATGAACCTGAGAATACCAAGTTGCCCCACATGTAGAAAAGATGACCCTCCATTCTCAAGACCAGGAAACCTCTGCTTATTGTGAACAACCACATTTTTTCTTTAAAAGGTTGGGTCATGAAGATCTGGTAACACATCTTACTTCCTTCTTCGTGCTAACTGTTAAGGAACTCAAAGTGAAAACTCTTAGCCCACTCTAGCAATGGTGCACAATCTTATGGTGTGCATTTTGTGTGAACTGATATGTGTGGACGTGCTCTGTAAGCTCTAAATCATGAATCAGGCAAAAGCCCAGAACCATGAAGTATTTTGATGGGTGTAGGCAGAAGGGGTGGGGAACATCCCAGTGAATGCCGAGTGAGACTGGGACTCTCCTATTGGAAGAGAAGCTTCTGGATCAGTCAGTTGTTGCTAGAGCACAGCACAGATGGCACAGCATCCAGGACCCAAGGACTGGCCAGGGAACATTGTTATTAAGTCAGAAAATTATACTCCTCTTTGCTGTAATGAGAAATGGTTTTGCCCTGATACCGCTCAGAGCTGCTGCAATGATGGCAGGAACTGGAGAAGGGTCAGCTAGGCAGCAGCACAAGAGTTTGTGTGAATGGGTCACCCTCTGCTCTGAGCAGACTGTGCCCAGCCATGGTATTGGGTGAGACCCTTCTCTCCAGCCCCTGCTGCTCTCCTGTCCCTTCTTTTCCTCCCTACTTTAGATTCGAGTCCCAAGCCAGCCTGCTAAAAGCCAATGGCAAGAAACCTTCTCTGTCTTGGACTCAGTTTCCCTCTGTAAAATCAAGCATGGAGCTAGATGAGGGTTCTTAACCCTTTTTGTGCCATGGATCTCTTTGGCATTCTAGTGCCCTCAGGATAGTGTTTCTAATGTATAAACTAAAATACATAGGAGTGCAGTGAAAAGCAATTATACTGAAACATGGTCATCAAACTACGTGTAAAAAGTCAAAATCAGATATTGTCACATATATGCTTCTATACTGATGCATTAAATAACAAGATCTAGCAGTAGGTCGAATAACTACTATAATTTCAAAGCCGTGATGCATACGAATGATATTTTGAGGCATCTGAAACAATGGAAATGAGACTTGAGAATACTGGTGATTTCTGTTGAGGACGAAGAGTCACAGGTAGTGCTGACACTGTTATAGTTTGTTGCCTCCTTCATAATCAGCGGAAATTTCTGTTAGTAAAATTTCAGTTATTAAAAATAAAGACATCATTTTTCTCCCATCCAAATTCATGGCTCCCCTGAATCTAGCTAAGGACTCCATGGACCACAGGCGAAGAACATCTGAACTGACAATCTCTGAAGTTGCTTCTGACTCTGAAATAGCTGGATTCCACAGACTTGGATAGAATAGGACGTTTAAGATAATGGGGGTGAAATGTTACTATCCTAACAGCTGGCACCTGTTGTAAGGTGGAAACTGATTTTTGTTTAGAGAACTGCCTTGACCTGTCTCTTGAGGTAAGCTATGAGACCCTGAGGACTTGCTTGGGAGGAAAAGGCATCAACAGCAAGAACTAAACTGCTCTGTGTAGCACGTGCCAGGGACTGGGAGGTGGAAGCAGAAAGAACTCCGAGGGTGCTGGTGAGCAGCACGGAGGAGACTGGGATTGAAACTCCCCTTTGGCCCAACCTTCATTGAAGTCATCTACATGTACAAAGGAAATAAGGGAAAGTGCTGAGTTCTCCTTCTGAGTCAATGTGATGTAGAAAAGGAGAGTCTGTATGGCCCAGTGAGTTGCTCCAGAGGTCTGAACCAAAAAAGGTCATAAAAATAAAAGTGCTCTGGAAATGCACAGAAACTCTGGGGAACACATTAGAATGAGGGTTTTAACCTTTGCAGTCTAGAGCATATGGGACAGAGTGATCTTGCTGAACCCCGGGTTCTAAGAGTGTGGTGCTGGGTCCAGCGTCAGCAGCATCTGGGAACTTGTTAGAAAGGCAAATTCTCAAGGCCCACCCCAGACCTCCTGAATCAGAATGCATGCGGGGGTAGGGGACCTGGCAAGCTGTGTTTAGCCCTGCAGGCAATTCTGATGCTCATTCAAGCTTAAGAACCCCTGCCATTGGCATTATTACGTTCACCATGGCATCCCAGAGTCATATACCCCCTAGAAGTTATCTAGTCCGATTTCCCACGCATAAAGAATCCCTGCCGGCACTCAGTCTTGCGGAAACCCTCTCCGAGCCTGGGGATATCAACAGTGCCCCTCGCCCTACACGGGGAGAGCTGTCCAAGTCAGAAAAGGCTTCCGACCAGGGGGAGCTCCCTAGCCAGACATTTCTGATGCAAGAATGTTCATGCCCCTTGGCCTGGGGCTGCCCTCTGGAGCTGCTTCTAGAAGAAGCCCTGCAGGAAAGTGAAGACTGCCTCTTCCTTCCTGGTCCCTCTCACACCATGGCTCAGGACCCCTAGTGGTCATCCTTTGAAGTGCCTCCATTTAATAGTGTTTCTCTTAAAACAGTGTCCAGAGCTGGAGACAGAGGGCAGGCCAGGGCCAGGGCCAGCAGGACGACTGTCTCCTTTGATCTGTACGTCTGCCTGCTGTCACTGCATGGCATCACATAGCTTGTGTTGAAGTCTGCCCACAGCACTCAACCAGGAGGGGGGCTAGGCCCTGAGGACAGATGGAGCCTTTAGAACCCCTGGACACTAAAAATACTCCCCCAGCCCCACAGGGATGTAATTGAAAATACGAGTAATAGCAAACCATTAAGTAAGTATACGGAAGTAGAGCTACATTCTCTCATTACAATTATTTGTATGTTATTTTTGAAATATCAATTTTTAAAAATTTTATTATAACATAGTTCAGATGCCCACAAATATATAAAGAATTAAAGAAGGGCTTCCCTGGTGGTGCAGTGGTCGAGAGTCCGCCTGCCGATGCAGGAGACACGGGTTCGTGCCCCGGTCCGGGAGGATCCCACATGCCGCGGAGCGGCTGGGCCCGTGAGCCATGGCCGCTGAGCCTGCGCGTCCGGAGCCTGTGCTCCGCAACGGGAGAGGCCACAACAGTGAGAGGCCCGCGTACCGCAAAAAAAAAAAAAAGAAAAGAATTAAAGAAAACAAACTCATATAGTCATCACTCAACTTAAGGTATAAAATATTTCCAATACTGTTGAAAAAACCCGATATACGATTTTTCAAATAATTCTACCTTATTGCTGCTTGGAGCCAATGTTTCTCAAGTTTTGCTGCACACTAGATCCACCTACAGCTTTAAAAATCCCAATGGTCTCTACCCCAAACCAATGAAATCAAAGCACCTAGGAGTGGACATCAATCAGGGTGTTTTAAACACTGTGGGAGACTCCAGCGTGCTGCCAAGACTGAGAACTCCCTCCCCCCACCCCAAGGGAGGCTGCTGGGCGGGGAAGGTGGGATGAGGCCCTGAAGCCCGAGTGGAAATGGGCTCTAGTTCTTGTCCTCTAAGGCAGCGGTCTCCGACCTTTTTGGCACCAGGGACCAGTTTCATGGAAGACAATTTTTCCCTGGACGGGGCAGGGGGGGGTGCGGGGGGCAGGGAGACGGTTCAGGCGTTAATGCCAGCGATGGGGGGCGGCAGATGAAGCTTCTTGCTGGTTCCCCTGCTCACCTCCTGCCGTGCGGCCCAGTGCCTTACAGGCCATGGACCGGTACCGGTCCCCGGCCCCGGGGGGCGGGGACCCCCTGCTCTAAGGGATTCTCAGTGGATCTACTGGGTTGGCCAAAAAGTTCGTTCGGTCGTTCCATCACACCTTACTGAAAAAACGCCAACTAACTTACTGAAAACCCCGGACGAACTTTCTGGCCAACCCAATAGATCTGGAGCCGGCAGGCCATCCCCACATTTTTGGGAAGAGCCTGCCATCTGCTGGTCCACTGAAGGAAAACAGGCAGCTAACTTAGGCCTAAGGAAAGACACTGGAGTCAAGTATCGGTCACCGAGCGTGCAGACCACTTTCTCACACAGGACTCAGGCATCTGCCGCTAAGGCAGCTCTGGGAGGGGGCAGGGCAGGGAGTGTAGCGTGACCTTCAACTTGCCGATGAGCGGCTCTGCAAGCCTGCAGAGTTGAGCCAGGCTGGGAGCAGGAGGGGCCCCTCTTCATGGCCCAAGAAGGAAAATGCAAGGACAAAGGGGGCGGGGATCAACAAAACAAAAGGATTCCTAAGACAGAGACGACATTTAGCCGGGAAACACTCTGGGAAGAGAAGCAGGTGCTGCCTAAGAACCAGGAAGGGCACAGAGGTGATGCACACGTGTCACTAGCTCCAGGTCCAGTGATTGCATCAGCCCTGTGGTAGTTCATTCCCACAGGGGTTTGTTTGCTGTCCTCTCTGCCTGGGACAGTCCTCCTTGCCCTAAACCCGTTCATCTGAGCAAATGTTTGTTCATTTTTCAGGTCTCAGTAAACCACAACCTCACTTCCACCAGGAAGCCTGCTCTGACTGCCACCATCTCCTGCACCCTGTCCTTGCCTCCTGTCACTTGGTTCTGGAACCTCCTGTTTACTTGTTTACTACTTACTCTCTGGAGGGCAAATTATATGAGGGCAGGAACCTCATGGCGTTACATCCCCAGCACCCACCCCAGTGCAACAGAAATACTTGTTTATGGAATTGATTTTTCTTATGGCAAAATCGGACACTAATCTGAAGACAAAAGGAAAGTGCTTTGAAACATACCCCCCCGAACAATGAGGCCTCTCTAGAAGTAAATTGAAAATAATTACCTTTTCTAGTTATATATATCTATAACCAGGAGGGGCGACAAATAATCTTATTTCCAGTTGGCATATGTTATAAATTAACTCTTTATTTCACCCATCTATGCTCCAATTAGTAAACAAACATATGGTAGACAGCTACTGTTTTGGGCCTGTCCAGCATCTATTTCCATTCTCCCTTACCGTAGTAAGAACACCCCAATTTTATTTTGGGGAAACAACCTCCTCCATTCTCTGTCTATGTGATTCATTCAGGGCAGCTGACTCCATCCCCAGGCCCAGGTGTGAGCGTGTGACTCAGGCCTGGCCCATCACTGCATTCCAGCAGCCTAGCACGTGACTGGTTCAGGGATCAGTACATGACCCAAGTTGGCCCAGTGAGATTTAGCCCTGGACCTTCTGCTGGAATCCCCGGAGAAAGAAGATCGGGAGTACTGAGCTGGTGGGACGTGAGCCTAGACCTGCTGGCAGCCATACTGTCACCATGAGGAGAGAAGCCTAGAGAGTGAAGCCAAGCAAAGAAAAGTAGAGCTGAGAGAAGAAAGGCAGAGTCTGCAAGGCAGACATCATTTTGATACTGGCACTCAACCCAGAACTTTTTCTGGAACTTTCCATTACATGAGCTAATAAAGTCCCTTTTACCAGAAAACTTAAGAGCGTTTCTGTTCCCTGTAGCTGAATGAGTACCAGCTAACAGAGAAAGCAGAACTGAGAATGTGACTTTTTCTTTCATTTTTTTTACAACGTCAGTATATCATTTGCAAAACTTTTAACACCGATCAGGAAACTATTATTAATAAGCTTTACCATTATTACGAGATTCCTCAATGTATCACTTAAAAAGAGACACATGGTCATTTGACCCCACGGTCTTCAGTGGTGCAGGGGTTCTCAGGTTTGGGGAGCCACAAGGTACCCTATTCTAGGCTTTGCTCCCTCAGTGTCCTTTTCCCTCCCATCACCAGCACCCCAAGCATGTTCCAGCCCTGCTTTCCAGAGAAGCAGCTGTCTCTGCCAAGGAGGTCGCAGGCTGCAGCCTCCCAGGCAACTCCCGTGCACCGTGATGGGTTCGGCTACCCGCCTTCACTGCGGTCTCCCTTCTCCTGAGCTCAGCGAAGAACTGGCTGTTGCCAGCAGGGCTGCGGACATGGACCCGGGCTTCTTCTGCAGGACCTCAGGCCTGTCAAACTCCACCACCTGGGAGGCGGAGAGAGGAGGGGAGGGGGCGGGGGCACAGCTGAGCTTGGTCCTGAGGGACCTGAAGGCCTCTTGTGGCACCGGCCTGGGCGCCATCCTCCCAGTGGCCCCAGGGGTGTCCCCTCACCTTCCCGTTGCTCATGACGAGGATGCGGTCACAGTTGAGGATGGTGGTGACGCGGTGTGCGATAGTCAGCGCTGTGCAGCCCCGGATGCCTTCATGGGTTGTGCGCTGGATCAGGGTGTCCGTCTCCAAGTCAGTGGAGGCTGGGGCCTCATCAATAAGGATGATGTGATGGATACGAAACGGGGGTGAAGGCAGCCTCCTCTGGCCGAGACCTGGGTCTAGTCCTGGGTCTACCACTAGTTCACCAAGTACCTTAGCTGGAAAATGAGATCTTTGGACTAGGTTCAAAACCCACTTTGAGGGCTTCCCTGGTGGCGCAGTGGTTGAGAGTCCGCCTGCCCATGCAGGGGACACGGGTGCGTGCCCCGGTCCGGGAAGATCCCACATGCCGCGGAGCGGTTGGGCCTGCGCGTCCGGAGCCTGTGCTCCGCAACGGGAGAGGCCACAACAGTGAGAGGCCCGCATACCGCAAAAAAAAAAAAAAAAAAAAAAAAGAACGGACTTTGAGTTCTAAGTTATCATCACATTATGAAGAGAATGTTGTTTCAACCAAGAGCTATTTTTTAGTGACCAGAAAATTAAGTTCTTAAAAATGAAAATGTGCCAGTGGCAACTTCTTGTTTTATGAACCAGCTTCCTGTCTGTCTGAATTAACGTAGAGCAATGTTCCCCAAAGTGGGGGGCGGCCAGGCACACACTCTGGGTGGCACAGGAAATGGTGTAGCCAGTATATGGATAAAGGTACTTTTTACTTTAACATTTTTGTATTTCTTTCGTTAACAATATGCATTAGAAAAATCTAACTGGCACAGAAAGTGTGATTTTACAAATGCTCCCGTATGAGATGAGGCCGTTTTTTAAAAGAAGTCATCACGAGTAAATCATAGGGTAGGTGGTACGCAGATATGACAAAAACCATTAAGTGATGACTCAAATTTGGGAAACTATATAGAGAAAGCAGTTTTCAAGCCAAGTGGCTAAGTAACTGTGAAATACGGAACCGAGAGGTTAAGAAAGTGCTACATACATACCGCAAGTCCTGTCACCCCTCTGTCTTAGCAAGAGGGGGCAAGTCCTCCCTCCTCTGAAACTTTCTCCCTGCTTCTGGCCCTGTTGAGCTTTGCCTGCTCTTCCCCACAGCTCTGAGAGTCCGCAACAACATTTTTTACATTGCTCATTAATTGACCATGTTGTGTGTTGCATGTGCATGTGTATACGTGTGCAAGTATGTACATACGTGTGCGTGTGAAGTGTGTGTATGTATGTGTGTGCGTATCACCCCACTTGTCAGGGAAAGTTGGCTCCTAACTAGCCCCTGTAGTACCTGAAATTACAGGTAAAATATTTGGGAAACCTTAAGAAACACTGTCAGATGAAACTTTAAATATATATATCATTTTGCCCCAGAACAGCGGTCATCTGATTCTCAATTCTAATAAAGACGAGGGAGTATCCTGCATCCAAGTTTTAAAAGGAAAGTACAGTGGGCAGTTTTGAGTGAATACGTTTCTAGCCTTGTGGCTTCGTGTAGGAGAAGCGCGTTGGGGCTTGGCTGTGGCAGTCGGGATGCCAGGATCCAGAGGCCCAGGTGGGGAAGCTCCCCCCTCCCCAGGCAGGTGTGCATGGAATGGCAGAAAGTGACACAGCAAACCCTTCTCAGATTTGTGGACGGAACCCAGCATGGCACCCAGAGTCCCATGTGCCCGAGGGAGAAAGAGCCAGTGTGTTTCCCACGCCAGGCATCCCCTGGACCCCTCACGCTTGCCAGCTCTCACCTTGGAGCTGCGGAGGAGGGCCCGGGTGATGCAGAGTAGCTGCCACTACCCCACCGAGAAGTTCGAGCCATTTTCCACAACTTCTGCCTGCAGGCCTTGCGGCAACTTTGAGATCTGTGATATTGGGGAAGATTCCCATGCACCACTGTGGGCTGAGCCCTGACCAATCTCCTCGTACCTCTCCTGTCACATTCTGACACTCCCCCAAACCCCCGTCTGTCTGTCTCTACACTCCAGCCACTGGCCTTTCTCTTCCTCAACTGTGCCTGTCTCCCTCCCCTCTCAGGGTCTTTGCATCTGCTAGTTCCTGTGCCTGGAATGTTCCCTCAAAGATTGGTGCCCAGCTGCCCCCTCAGTATTTGGTCTCAGTTAAATGTGCATCTTTACAGAGGCCCTGCCTGGCCACTCGCTGCAGTCTGCAGGTCTCAACACTACCTACACAGCACTTGCCTCTGTCTGAAAGCGTCTCTCCTGAATGTAAGCATCGGAAGGACAAAGCCGTACCCACCTTGCCCTTGCTATGCCCTCTGAGCTGGAACATACCTGGCTTACTGCTGGTGTCATCAACCTCTATGCTTTATCTAGGGATCCCAAACCATCTCCTCCCGTGAGATGATTTAATCCATGCAGAATGAGCGGAGCCCAGAGGACCATCAGGCTAAGACCAAGAATTCAGACTTGCCGCTACTCACCATCTCGCTCAAGGACGTCCTCTCCAAGGCATCCCAGATCTGCTCATCTGTGCGGTGGTCAAAAGGGTCCAGGTTGAACCTGCCTCAGGAGAGGGAGAGAAGTGTTCAAGAAGCACCCTTGACCATTGAGTGGTCTGTCCCCCACACAGCAAGTGACCAAGGATGGTTAGAGCTGGATTACCGGGTCCAGAGAAGCACATTGAACTCCGAAGAATGGTCTTTCTTGTGCCTTCCCAGTACCCCTTCCTTCTTCAGACAGCAGCCCCCAAGTCTTGTTTGGGGGCCACCTCTTCCCCAGCCATCAAGCCCATGTGGTCCAGTTGGAGCTTCACCACCAGCACCAGGGTGGAGCAAGGACTCAGTTAAAAGCAAACAAGCACGCGGTACTCCCTGGCCACAGTGATTGGCTAGGGGTGGGAAGGGAACCAATCAGAGTGTATCTCAGGATTTTGACAACAATCACCAGGAAGGGGGCTTGTTCTTTCTCACTAACTGAGCAAGAGAGGCTGCAACCATCTTGTTTTGGGAGTGGGACACATGGCGCCCCCCAGGGCCCTCATGGGAGCCCAAGAATGAAGCCAAGGCAAAGTGAGCGGGACCCTGGGCCCTTGAATCAGCCTTGGCCTTCCCAGTATTGTGAGCCAAAAGAGGCCCTTTTAGCTTAAGCCACCTGGAGTGTGTGTGTGTGTGTGTGTGTGTGTGTGTGTTAGCATATACATAACATAATACTTATCATTTTAACCATTTGTAAGTGTACAATTCAGTGGTGTTCAGTACATTCACAATGTCGTGGAACAATCCACTAAAACTCATCATCACCAATAAAAACTCTGCCCATTAATCAGTCTCCTTCTTCCCCGCTCCCTCAGCCCCTGGTCACCTCTTTTCTACTTTCTGTTTCTATGAATTTGCCTATTCCTGGTACCTCATTTAAATGGAAATATACAATATTTGTCCTTCTATGTCCGGCTTATTTCACCTGGCATAATGTTTTCAAGGTCTATCCATGTTGTAGCATATATGAAATTTTCACTCCTGTTTATGGCTGAATGATATTCCATTGTGTGTATATATCACATTTTGCTTATCCATTCATCTGCTGATGGACATTTGGGTTGTTTCTACCTTTTGGCTATTGTGAATAATGCCATAAACACGGGTATACGAATATCTGTACAAGCCCTGTGTTCAACGCTGTTAGGTATATACCTAGAACCAGAGTTGGTGGATCATATGATAATTCTATATTTAACTTTTTGAAGAACTGCCAAATTGTCTTCCACAGTGCCCGTGCCATTTTACATTCCCACCAATAGTTCATGAGGGTTCCAATTTCTCAACATTCACACCAACACTTGTTATGTTCCTTTTTCTTTTTTCTTTTCTTATTATAGCCATTCTAGTAAGTATAAGGTCATTTTTTCTGTCTCTTGCAGTGAAAGAATCCTAACTGATCATCCAGGCGACTGACATCAGATTGGAATTTAACTGGACTTTATACCTATTAGGGTTTGCACTGGCATTTGGCATAGGAGACATTACAAACCCTTCCCTGTTACACAACCACTGAGTCCCAACTGAAACCCGCTCTTAACCTCTGCTTTATCTTTCCCCAGTTCTGGCAGCCACATACATTTTGCGTGTAGAGCTAGATTGCATTAAAGAAGCAGAAGGTAAACTGCCCTATTTGCATGATATTTGATAGTTTCCAAAGCATTTTCACAGACGGGCTCATTGACATCCTCTTCCCCATGAGACGGATATACCCCTTGTATTGATGAGAAAATTATGGCTTATCAGTGTTAAGTGGCTCGTTCAAGGTCACACCACAAGTCAGTCTGAGAGACAGGCTGGAATCAAAGATACTCAGAGATAAATGGAACCTTAAAGGGCAGAGAACCCAGGTCTCCTGTACTCCAGTCCACTCTTCCTGATGCAAGGGGGAGGCCATTGCTGGTTAAGGGGTTGGACTACCTGTGGTTATATCTCATCTTGACCATTTATGTGTGTGTCTCCTTCACTTTTCCTCTCTAAGTTCAGTTTCTTCCCTTATAAACAGGGGTTAATAACAGTGCCTACTTCATAGGATTGCTGTGACAGTTAAATGACACAGAATATTAAAGCATGGGGCTGGCACAAATAGATGCTCAATAAATGTTAATTCATACTTTTACTTCTCCTATACCTTGGCACCATAGATTTGGCCAAGTTCTACCTTAACACAGTAATCTATCATTAAATGTTATCTCACTCCTCTAAAACAACACAATCATTACAAAATTCTCTGTCTGTGCCCATATTATGCACTCTCCCTGGAAAGACTTTCTCCCCTTTTACTGCCAGGCAAGCTCCTACTTAACCTTCAGGACCCTACTCAAATGCCCACCCTCCTCCTCTAAGAAGACTTTCTGGATTCCCCCAGGCAGAGTTATTTGTCCTATTTGTGGGCTCCCTTAGCACTTAGTTCATATCTCTGATCTAGCAATTACCTCCTTGTATTATCATTTGACGGGTTTACATCTCTACAACATCCCCACCCCCAACTATACTGTGAACTTCTGGGGGGAGCACGGGCAGTAATCATTCATCAAAGTCTCCCCAGTCCCTAGCACAATATCTGGACCTGGCAGAGGCTCAGAAAAGGCAAATTAAGTGGGTAAAAGGATGAAGGAATCAATGAACAACAAGAAAATAAATAAATGGATGATCAGAGCTCTGGGGTAAGTTATCCTCTTGCCTCTAAGAATGCCACTTAAATATCCCTGGAACGTGTGGGGTCCAGCTTCTTTTTTTTTTTTTTTTTTTTGCGGTACGCAGGCCTCTCACTGCTGTGGCCTCTCCTGTTGTGGAGCACAGGCTCCAGATGCGCAGGCTTAGCGGCCATGGCTTACGGGCCCAGCCGCTCCACGGCATGTGGGATCTTCCTGGACCGGGGCACGAACCTGTGTCCCCTGCATCGGCAGGCGGACTCTCAACCACTGTGCCACCAGGGAAGCCCTCAGCTTCATTTTTAATGCCTCATTCTTCCTCAGTCTCCATGTCTTGGGTTGGAACAAGTTAGCGAGCACCAAGCAGCAGCACTAATCTGGATGAAGCTTATTCCCCGAGTTGACTTCCAAGGAAATAGAAAGTATGGAGGGGAGGCTAAGAGACCCAGTTCTGCCTGCTTCACTGACGGGACTGCCTGGATTGCAAAGTGCATCGTAACATCCAGCCTGAACGCCCCGGTCGGCCTTACCCAGTGGGTGTGAGAAGAGAATGAACCACATCCATATGTGGAAGGATGTGGTGAGCCACAGGGCAAATGCTAGTAGTGACCTGAAACCTGACCAATCCCATCAGATTTTTAAAAAATAAAAAATGCCTGGCTTTTGTTTAGGACATCATGGTTTACAAAGTGCTCTTGTGTATATCTGGGCTTCATTCAATCCTCAGGAACATCTCGGAGAGCGGGGTCAGGTGGGCAGGAGAGGCCCTGTGTGCAAGGAGAGAGCGGAGGCCCAGAAATTGAGGCTCTGGCCACAGCTGACCAGAGGCAGCCCAGCCTCGGAGAGGCTGGCCTCGGCCCAGCACTCACCTGATGGTCCCTGACAGCAGGACAGGATCTTGAGGGATAACCGAGAACTTGGACAGCAGGTGCTCCAGGCCGAGGCTGCAGATGTCCACGCCATCGATGAGGATGCGGCCCGCGGCTGGTTCCACCAGGCGGAAGAGAGCCACCCCCAGGGAGGACTTCCCTGTGGGGCAAGAACAAGGAGACGGAGTCTGTGGGGCTCCGTCTCCTGAGTCTGCAGGAGGGGTAGCACAGGTCTGACCTGGCATCCAGCCCTGACCCACCCCCACCATGGCCCGTTCCTTGTCATCATGAGCGCTGAGAGGGCAGAAGAGGCCCGGAGTCTCCGCTCCAAGGGGTGCCCGAAACCACGAGCAGTTTGTTACTGCCTCAACCAGAAGGCACAAATGGAGCCCCTGGACAAATCCAGCCCACACATATGTTTTGTTTCACACACACAACGTTATTGTTGTTTTTCAAATTCTTTGCCAGCATTTAAAAAAAATCCAAAGACCCAATATACAAAAATTCAAACTGCATGCTTCTCTTGAAAGTCAGTAGAACTGGCAACACTGGTCCCATATCTCCCGGGGCAATAGGCAGCTGGAGCCAAGTGTAGCTGCTTCCTTGAGAGAGAACAGCCTTCAAGTTCAGTGCGCTGCCCTCCCCACCCTCCTTTCATCACACCCCAGGCCCATTGCATGCATCTTTGTTACTTGCTGGGCCCTAAAAGCATTTGAGTTTTCAACCTCTGCTCTCAAAGGTAAGGTCAGTGTGAGGGGCAGCCATGTGTCTTGTTCACCTTTGTGTTTCCACGCGTGGCATATAGTAGGTGCTCAGTAAATACCTACTGGATGAATACAGTCAATTGGACCATCTCTACTGAGAGCTTCTCTATGTCAGATCCAGTCCTCTCAGCCCAACTGTGGGCAAGAAGTAGAAAGGGAAGAACACATGAAAGAATATAGCTGGAAACTCTTCACCTTGCAGTAGTGCAAGGCCTGCAGGGGCCTGAGGAGGCAGAGACCCACAAGGCTCCAGTCATCCTGGGGGCTTACCTGGAGAGGCAGCCCCGGGAACACAAGGTTGGGGTCTGAGCGCTGTTTTTGAAGAATGAAGAAAGTGGGACGGGATGACCCTAGGGTCAGACCTCCCAAAAGTGATAGGAGAGGAAGAGAGGAAAGAAGTCAACCAGAAGAAAGGAAGTGGGGAGAGACAGGTGGCGAAGGAGGAGGCTGACTAGAGAGGTCTAGAGGGGGAGGAGAGGAGGAATAGAGGAGCCGGAGCCCTGCACGCCCCCTGCTGGAAGCGCTCGTTCCTGCACCCTGTTCACCCTTCCTGTCTCCCCGCAGACGTTGGCCTCAGAGCCCAGACCACCGTAGCTCAAGGGCCCACCAACCCCGTTATTCTGTAACACACCCCTCTCCATCCCCACGGCCTTCACCACCAAGTCAGTCACCTCCCTCATTTCCTTATTTGATGACCGTTAAAGTCTGTCCCCTCCACTGGAATCCATGACAGCAGAAACTTTGGGTTTTGTTCTCCCAGCACAAAGTGAGGGCCCAATACATATCTTTGGGGTCACTGAGTAAGCACAAGTCCGAAAACAGATCTGACACCCAAAGGCCAACAATGAAGATGGAGGTACCCTGGGCACTCAGCTCACCAGAGCCCGTCCTTCCCATGATGCCCACCACTTCCTGGCCATGAATCGTCAGGTTGAAGCTGTAGAGGACAATAGGCGTGTTGTCTCTGTATTTCATCTGATAATCCTGGAATGTGATTTCCCCATGCTGCAGCCACCCATGGGGACAGTTTTTGTCTTCTATGTGTAAAGGAGCTTCAGAGGCACACATCTCATTTTTAAAGAAAGAAAAAGAAATCAGTAGTTATCCTCCATCTCTGCCCATCCCCTGCTGACCCACTGGTCTCTAGCTGTGGGGTGTGTGACGCACCCCAGCCTGCCCTGAACCAGGGTCAAGCCACCACCATGTGATCAGAGGACACCCCAAGAGGAACATCCCGCCCCCAATCACCTGAAATGCACATGATTTTATCCCTAAAGAGTGAGAAACCATATAGCTAGTCCCCTTGTTATTAACATAGAAAACTCTCTCTAATTTATTGTATGAGACTCTAAAGAAACAGAATCCAGAATAACGATGATAAGGACAGCAGAGCTAACTCACCCCTGTGGGGCATGTTTTATAGCTCAGAGCCCTCATGCAGACTTAATCTCTCTCGATCCCTATCCTAGGGGGTAAGCAATTTTGGATGATTCCACAGGTGAGGAAATAGAGGCTCAAACAGGTCAGATGACATGCTAACACCACACAGCTGGTGAGTGGATGAGCGGGGACTCAAACCCAGGGCTGCCTGGCTCCAAGCCCACAGCTCTGCATTGAACACGGTGGGTGTATTGGGAGGAAAGTCTCCTCCTCTGGATGTTGGGGGTAATAATTCAGTCAACCTCCTTAAGTTGTTTTGTGATTCCATGAAATAATCTACATATCATTATAGTGAACCTTTACTATGGGCCAGGCACTATGCTAAGTGATTTGCATGTGATTTTATTTAATCTTTGTAATAACCCAATGAAGTAGATACTGTGATCTGTCCCATTTCAGAGACGGGGAGCAGAAAGGCTGAGTAATTCACAAGGGTACACAGCTGACTCACGCAGCAAAGCTTAGACCTGAGCCCAGGTGATCTGGCTCCAAAATCTGGGCTCTTAAATACTAGGACATAAATAGAAGCAATATTAATAACAATCATTATTGTCATCGTTAGTATTATTATATTTGTGCAAACCCCTCACTTCTAAAAAGAGCAGATCATTCCCTCTACATCCAAGAATGCCATGAGGGATGCGGTCAAAATGAGCCAGTGGGTGTGGAAGAGCTTCTGAGAGATGATATGGACAGTTCCAGGGGAGATGGGGAGGAAGGACCAGGAGCCCAGCTGCCTCCTGGGAAAATCTCAGGGCCCCTGAGGTGTTGGGGCTTGCAGAGGCCACAGGAGCTGAGCCCCAGGCTGGATGTGAGCCTTCTAGATCTCCCTGCATAAAGCCCAGACCTGTGTCCCACCTTCATGTACTGCAGCATCCTCTCCACAGCTGTAAAGTACGCCTCTGTCTCTGAACTAATCCGGATACAGGCCTGGAAGTTGGACGCCAGCTGGAACAAAGGAGAAGCATCAGGCTAGCGGGCTGTGGGGGTGAGCTCAGGCTCTCTCCACTCCTGAAGACTGGGGGTTGCCATTCCTCCTGAGCAACTCTTCAAACCAAGGCAACTTCCCTTATAGGGATGGAGCAGGTACCTCTGGCGCCCCCCCCCCCCCCCGAGGCTACTCCTAAGTTTCACTGAAGCTGTGGTGGGCAGTTGTAGGTGAGCAACCCTACCAACCCCGTTCCACCTCAGGAACCCTCTGCTTTCCATTCAAAACGTTCATCCACACCACAGGAGCCCACTCAGCCCATGTGCAGCCCAGAAACACAGGAGTTATGGCCCTTGGGAGCAACCCTCAACTAACAGGGAAAAGAACCAGCAGATGAAGGCTCCTGTCTCTCAGCCTTCGGGGGACAATCCTGGGAGTTGAGTGCTGATGACCTAGACAGTGACCTCAATGACACACTCTCATGGTGCAGTTCCTCCTTCCCTGTCTCGTGCTCCTATTCCCTTGGTCGTCTTTCCAAGGAGCATCTCACAAATAATCTACCTGAATCTGAGTCCTTGTCTCAGGCTCTGCCTTCAGGGAAACCCAGGTTAAGAGGTGTCTCAGGGATTCTTGTGAATTGGAGGCACTATAGATGAGGAAATGGAGGTCCAAATAGAAGAAATGGTACACAGAGAATCACCTGGAAGCCGAAGGCAGAGCTGGGATGGGGGCCCAGTCTTTATGCTCTGTATCCCCCCCAGCCATGCAGAAGGTGCTGGGCAACAACTCCATTATACAGTCAGTCAACAAACTCTCGTGGAGGTGCTGGGCCAGGCTCCAGATGCTTAAAGTGCAACAGACACAGTTCCTGCCCTTGAGGAGTGCCCACTCGGATGGGGAGATAGGTCAGCAGAGAAGGCAGCACGACAGAGTCAGCCCACAGCACCATCGTGGCTAGGGGACAGTCACCAGACAAGGGCCACAGGGAAGGCTTCCTGGAGGAGTTGGCACTGGAGCTACATTTTTAAGGAGAGGTGGGATTTAGCCAGGTAAACACAGGTGGAGAGAGGCGTTCCTAACAGAGGGACAAAGTCTTGACAGTAGTACAGTGGCAGCATACATTCAGGACCCTGCAGGTCATTTGACTGCGGCTAAAGCAAAGGGCACGTACGGACCAGGGAGGCCAGGGAGGGAAAGCCTATATAAGTCAGAGAAGGGGTCACTATCCTGAAATGACACTGAGCTGGGAAGGGATATCAGACACAGTTGATTGCCTATCCACAGCTGGTCCCCTCTTCCTTCGTTGCTAACACACCCTCTGTTATGTTCAGGTGTCTACAGCTTGGAATTCCAGGAAGGCTTGGTTACTCCAAACCACTCATGTTAATCTCTCTCCTCTTGCCAATGACTGGTTTAGGAGTGAGCCATGACACAGCTCTGGCCAACAAAGCACAAGGAAGACTCAGATGTGGGCATTCCAGGAAGCTACTCCTTGTTCTTACAAGGGGACACATGGAAAAGTTATCTACTCTCCAGTCTTTGGCAGTTTCTGGGTGACGATGTGCTGCTTGGGGCTTCAGCAACCATTTGTGAACTTGAGTAGACAATCCTGAGGACAAAAATCAGGCGTGGATGCCAGAGCAGAAAGATCAAATGATCCTGGGTTCATGCTAGAACAGTAAATTAGCCAACAGAGAACAGCCCTGCCCCAGCCTTCCGGTCACATGGGATAATAAGTTGCCAGATTGTCAAGGCCGTTTTGAACTGGTTCTTTGGCTTACTTTGGCTTGCAACCAGAAACATCTCTAATATTTACTAAGAAAACTCTTAGGGCTACAAAGCAACATGGTGTGTGATACCTGCCTCCCAAAGCCCGAATTTCCTCAAGAGTGCACGCAGAAGTCAAAGTACCAGTTTGACCAGAGGAGAGAGTGCACGTGGGGTCTGAGGCCAGATTTAAGGGCCTGCAATGTAGGTCTGTGGCTTAGGTTTGGTGCATAAGGAGACAGGGAGTCTCTAGAGGTTCTAATCAAGGCAGTAACATGAGGAAAACTAGAATTAAAGATCACTCTGGAGAGAGTGTAGAAGGTGGATGGGAAGGGGCTCGGGGGTGGGCAAGGCAGGGAGGCTAGGAGGTTGTTACCCAGGATAGAGATGAGACACTCAAACAGGGCAGCAGATGTTGAGAAGAAAGGATGAACCCGGGATCATTCTGATGTCATCACACCCCCAGGCAGAGCTCCTCCTTGGTGGCCTGTGCTGGGACAACTGGTCAACCTCGAGTGGACACCTGTATGCATGGTGCTCCTGGGAGAGCTAAGCCTCCACCCGCTTCCTGCACCAGCACTGGACAACCTGGGCACAGGGTGCAGCAGGCAGGGGCATCTCTGGCCTTAGTGACTCTGCGTCCCCCAGGACTCCAGTGTGGGGCCTCTCCCCAGAGTTCTGGAAGGCTCAGGGCCAACTCTGCACTGGGGCATGTGTGCATGTGTGCATGTGTTTGTGCGTGGCCGAGTGTGTGCTTATGTATGTGTGTGTCAGAGAGAGGGAGAAAGAGAGAGAGAGAGAAGAGTGTGCCCCACCATGGACAAATCTTTCTCTCAGCAGCTGTGGGAATATGGGCAAATTAACTCCAGAAACTCTAGTTTCCTATCTGTAAGCTGGGAACAATAACAGCAAACATTTATCCAGCACTTATTCCGGGCCAAGGTTTTTAACATGCATGAACCCTCAAGTTTACATACATTCTTCACAAGTCCATGATTTCAGAACTTTTATTATCTCCCTTTTATAGAAGAGGAATCCCAGGCATAAGGAGGGTAACACACGTCCCCAAAGTCACACAGCTGATAATGGACAGAGCCTGGTGTGAACCTGCACGTTCCAAACCACACGTTCTTAACCGCTTGGCCGCATCTCACGGAAGGTGGTGAGAGTTCAATGGAAGAAAGCACAGCAAGGACCCAGCAGGGCACGGGCTTAGTGCAAGCTCCCCAGTACCCTGGTTATGGCACGGGGCAGCTGTCTGTGGGCATGAAGACTGCACAGCCTCCTGCGTGGCCCATGCGCCCTCGGAAGGGTCTGCACACAGGCATGGGCATGTGGGCACAGCACCGTATGTGTGTGCAAACATGTGTCTGCCACAGGGCTCAACAAGGAGCACACGGGAGCCCCTCGGCACCCAAAAGGATGCCTCAGCGTGGGGCACACGAGACCTAAGCCCAGTTAGAGAGAAAGCATCTAGAGAGGTTAGTTAATGAGTACCCCTGTGGGAGGGGGCGGCCAGGGTTCCCTGAGCCAGCATCTGGCCTTCATGGAGAGCCCTTCCCCAGGACTCTGGACATGAACCTTGGCCCCACTGCCTGGCATGGAGGAACTCAGACCATGAGGCCTGCCAACTGCTACACCAGGGTCCTCCTGAGAACCCATTTTTAAAATTAGATTCCAAGACCCCGCCCGGCAAGGACTTGACTCCGAATCCCTCTAGCTATGCTCCCTCCTGTCAGCCCCACAGGCCTGGCTGAATCAGCCTGGCAGGCTGGGCCAAGCACTCGGTTTCAAGCCTATACACTTTGAAGTCTGAGAGGCCTGTTCAAGGGGAGGACTGGGAAACCTACATTTTCCACAGCTCCCTCACCCAGATACCTCAGAAAAGTTTGACAACTGAATCAGGGTACTAATAGTAAAGTGAAAACACACCAGACAGGAAACCAAAAGGTCAGAGGTCTTGCCCTGGCTCTGCTTCTAACGCTCTGTCCGTTCAAACAACTCCTTCCCGTCTCTGAGCCTCAATTTCCCCATCTACACAATAGGAGGGTTGGACTCTGTTGTCTGTGGGCTCCCCTTCAATCCCAATATTCTATGATTCCGTTAAACACCTTTAAATACAGACTTCTCAGTTCAAAGGTGACAAGGAACCAGAACAAAACTGTGGATTCAGAAAGCCAAGCACATCGTTCGTAAGGTCACAAACGGCCAAAACCCAAGGTGTGATCAAAGTCCCATGGACCCCTGAGTCTGACCACAGACCACTGGCCACCACCTGCCATCTGAGAGTCCCTCCCTCACCTGCAGGACAAGGCTGATAGCCATGGCTTTGTAGAATAGGGGGCAGAGGAAACTCCGAAAAACGTGAACAAGGCCACCATCAAGGTCACCATGTTGGTCATGAGCTCCAGCTTCAGTGCCACCCATCGCATGGAAGACAGAAACATCAGCGGGTAGTTATTCTGTGCATCCGTCAGCCTTTTAAACCTGAGAAGGAAAGGACAACCTGAAAGCCACATGTGTTTGTCTAACCCAGGGTTTCCCGAGGTGGGCACTGGTTGCTTCCTCCAGCATCCAGCTCCCCACTCCCATCAAAGAGCCAACAAAGAAAATTGGGGGGATTCCTTCCTACCCCTTTCTCAGCCATGGAGTTCACCTGACCCCAGATCTAGGAGTGGTCTCTGATCAATTTAGGCCTATCAGCGGTTCTCTTCCCCTGGCCTTGATGATTGGCCCAGGGTGGGCAAGTTACCACAACTGGGCCAGTGAGAGTGAATACATGCCCAGATTTGTGAGTGAGTGAAGGGGAGTGATCCCTTCCTTGTACATATCCACCTTGTTTACTGCTGTATCCCGGTAGGTTCTCAGTGTTGACCGAATGAATGTGTCACTCCAGGATCCCCTTAGTCCTAGTGTCTGCGCAGTCCTTGGGTCTCTCCAGTGCCACTGGGAGAGCTGGCACCATGGCTCATCCAATATTTCAGCCAACAGAGCACACACCATCTCACGTGCCCCAATTTTCCCAGGCTTCAAGGCCACCTCAGATGCTGCCTCCTCCCCAAAGCCTTCCCTGATCCCCAGATGTGGGTCGTCGTTTTCTCCTCTGAACCCCCAGGGCATTTTACCTGCTCCTCTCCTATGCTGTCTTATCATATTCAACACTGTATTATTACAAAAACATACGTCTGTGTCTCCTGTCTCGCATTAGACGGTAAGTTTCTTGTAGTTCAGCACAGACCATGTTTGACTGATCTTTACAAGTAGATAAGTTTATGTTACACAATTAAACTTCAGCAACAATCGTAGGATTTGTTTGTTTGTTGCAACAAACATTAGAAGGCAAATCTGTGGCTGTGAATAGTGAAGAAAATTGTGTTATTTAGAGAGCCCTTGTTCTTTATTATTTTATTATATTTAGATACCTGTTTGGAAGCGAAAGAAAAAGAAAACCAATGCAGTAAGTGCTAACACAGTAACACATCTTACCATTAATTATATTGATATATGTATATAATAGCCACAGATCTTTTTGGGCCTCTCACTGTTGTGGCCTCTCCCATTGTGGAGCACAGGCTCCGGACGCGCAGGCTCAGCAGCCATGGCTCACGGGCCCAGCCGCTCCGTGGCATGTGGGATCTTCCCAGACCAGGGCACGAACCCGTGTCCCCTGCATCAGCAGGTAGACTCTCAACCACTGCACCACCAGGGAAGCCCATAGCCACAGATCTTTAAGGTTGACAAGCATTTTTCATATCACTTACATTTTTTATTCTTATAAGCACCATCTTCCAGATGAGGTTCCGGAGGCTCGGAGAAACAAATGGGATAAAACAGAGCTCTCTCTGGTTCTTCTGAAGATGATCCTATTTCCAGATGCTCTGTTTCCTGGCTTCCTGCGCCCCACCACCCCCAGAGTGCCCATCACCCTCAGACAGCAGAGGGACTCACTTGCTGATGGAATCTTCAGTTTCTCCATAGACATGGATGGAGCTCAGGCTGTGCAGAGTGGTGAGGATGTGGGAAAATAAAGGGGAACTGTAGTTCTCCAGACTCTTGAACGCATTGATGGCCCTCTTGAACATTCTGCATCGAGAATGGGAGTGAGTAATCTGGGCCATCTGCCTCTGGGACCCTCCAATTCTAGGTTGGTCCTAGACTCATACCCCAAGTCACAAACCTCATTCACAAGCGAAAAGAACCCACTCACCTAAAATAAACGAGGCAAACAATGAGTGTTACGACTCCCATCAGCAGGACAGAGGGAGACACCACACTGACAATCATCAGGAGGGTGGTCACCACCAAGATCAGGAGCAGGGACTGTTCAGCCACAGTGGGCAAGAATTGGTCCAGCTCATGCAAGTCCCCTGCAAAGCAGTTCAGGAGTCGGCCTGCTGGGGTGGTGTCAAAGAAACACATGGGGCAGCGGGACACCTGCAAGGACAAAAGCAACCCAGGTCATGAGGCTGGCTGCAGGCCTTGCTTGGGGCTTGATGAAGACGCCAGCTACCCTCAGGCTCTGAAGAGGTACAGGATGCAGCCTGAAGGGTATTCAGGGAAGGCAACATAGAGCAGTGGTTAAAAGCAGGGGCTCCAGAGTCAATTTGCCTGGACTCCAGGGCTGCCCCGCTCTTCCACCTACTACTATGGGACTGTGGGCAAGTTACTTAACCCCTCTGAGTCTCCGTGTCCTCATCTGTAAAATGGGATGATAACAGTGCTTCAGAGCTGTGATGACGGTTGCACAACTCTGCAAATATACGAAAATATACAATTTAAAAGGGTATATTATCAGGCTTCCCTGGTGGTGCAGTGGTTAATAATCTGCCCGCCAATGCAGGGGGCTAGTGTTCGAGCCCTGGTCCGGGAAGATCTCACATGCTGAGGGGCAACTAAGCCTGTGAACCACAACTACTGAGCCTTCACTGTAGAGCCTGTGAGCCACAACTACTGAGCCTGCGTGCCACAACTACTGAAGCCCATGTGCCTAGAGCCTGTGCTCTGCAACAAGAGAAGACACTGCAACGAGAAGCCCACACACCGCAACAAAGAGTGGCCCCCACTCGCCATGACTAGAGAAAGCAATGAAGACCCAACTCAGCCAAAAATAAAATAAATTTTAAAAAATAATAAAAGGGTATATTATTGTATATTATATATTATATTATTGTATATTAAAAATATACAAGTTAAAAGTGTAAATTTCATGGTATGTGAATTATATCCTGATAAAACTATTATTTTAAAAAGGAGGGCTTCCCTGGTGGTGCAGTGGTTGGGAGTCCGCCTGCCGATGCAGGGGACACGGGTTCGTGCCCCGGTCTGTGAGGATCCCGCGAGCCGTGCAGCGGCTGGGCCCGTGGGCCATGGCCGCTGGGCCTGCGCGTCTGGAGCCTGTGCTCCGTGGTGGGAGGGGCCGTGGCAGTGAGAGGCCCGCGTGCCGCAAAAGAAAAAACAAAAAAACAAACGAAAAACAAACAGTAAAAAGGAAGGAAAGGGTGGGAGGGAGGGAGACGCAAGAGGGAAGAGATATGGGGATATATGTATATGTATAGCTGATTCGCTTTGTTATAAAGCAGAAACTAACACACCACTGTAAAACAATTATATTCCAATAAAGATGTTCAAAAAAATAAATAAATAAAAACAAAAAAATAAATAAAAAGGAAGGAAACGATAATACATTAAAAGTCCTCAGAACAATACCTGTCTCCTGGTATTGCTATTAATACTAACTTTTACATTTCTTTTCAACTCTTACTCTTACTTTTTTCTCAATAAAAAAGACGGGACCATTCCACTCAGTATCACCAAAAATTAGTAGCAGTCATTCCACCACAATTGCATAAGATGGAATCTTGGGTAGATTTTAATTATGACTGCCCATTGTTGAAGGTGGCATCCCAACCTGACCTCTAAAAGCACTGGATGTGAGCTCCTTTGGAGATCAAAGAGCATTTCATATTAGAAAAGTTCTAAGAAAACCATCTAGTTCACCCTCCTCATTTTACACATGAGGAAACTGAAGCCCAGAGAAGGGAGAGCAGCTTAGTGACTTGCTCAAGGTCACCCAAGTAGTTAACGACAAAACCATGACAGGACAAGGCCTCCCAAGGCTTCCCTCACCCCCAGCACAGCCACGCTCTTCACTGGAGGCATTTCTTAAAAGGTCAAGGCACGGACCTGCTGACCACTGACCACTTTCATTTCCCCATGTATTTCTCAAGACATAACACAAAACAAAGAAATGAATAGAAGTTATTAGTATCTAATAAAGCCAAAACTAAAGGAAGCAATGAAAGGTGAAGGGAGAAAGGAAGAAAATACATTTTGCCTATTAATAAATTATAATTATTTGAGTCATGAAGTGTCCCTTACTTACAGCAGCCCTCATGGCAAACACCTGGATCCTGCTGACCAAGTATAGTTCATTTGCCGTCTAAAGTGGGGAGCAGCAAACTTCAGAGGGGCCGGCTGTGAGCTTCCTTGTTTTCTTTTCCTGTCTCTAAATTGTCTTTAATTTTATCTCCAGAATCTTTTGTTAAATACATGAGCTAACTAAAGCAAAAAGAATTGTCACAATCACTGTGACAAATCAAAGACTAAAACAATCACCCTCTCTAGGATGCTGAGCGCTCATGGGGAGCGGGGTGCAGGGAGAAGGGCTTGGGAGCAGGACTCAGCTCAGCTGTGGCATGAAAGGGGTCTGTGAGAGCCCGCTCTCACGAGGGATTAGAAGAAAACGGTGGGGACACAGCCACAGGGGCTCTGGTTGCCTCCTTAAGTATCAAAATAATCTGGTTCTGTTTTTGTTTTTGCAGTTTGTTGATTTTGCAGTTGAGCCAATTTTTTCAGAGATTTGTCCTTTACTTGTGATTATTTAAAACTACAAAGGCAAATTTAAAATCAATAAAGCCATAAAAGGATGAGAAAAAGGAAAATGTTTTAAATTTGAAATGCATTTTCTAATGAAAAAAACTTGAACATTTCTTAAAATTAAAATACAGAATATCTCTTTGAGGCCTGGGCATTAGATATTTCTAGAATCTGGGAATGCAGAGTCAGAAACTTAGAGACCAGCTAGCTGGTGTCACCACCACAGGCCAGGTGGTGAAGAGTGCCAGGCCTTGGGTAGAATTTCCCCTCTCCTGCCTTCTGGCTCCACCAAGACAGTTGCTTTATATGAGTTGTGGGGAAATGCCCTGGCCTCACCCTCCTAAAATGAAAACACAATTTGCATTCAATCTACAAGGACTGATGGGTGACCTCCTTGCCTCCCGAGATCCCTCTGAGAAGCCCCCTCTCTACAGCTCTGAGCTCCAGCCTTCCTGAACTCCACGCAGCTCCCTGGAAATGCTCTGCTTCTGCTCGCCTCTTAATCTTGAACTGGCGAAATCCCATTCATCCTCAGGTCTTAGCATAGGGGTCACTTCCTCCAAGAAGCCTTCTTGGACTCCCACCTTCCTTCCACCACCACCAAGCTGGGGTTAGGTGCATCATGTCTTTATGGCCCTGTGTGCCCCACCCCATGGGTAACTCTGCACACCATATTACAACAGCCTATTTTCTTGTCCCTCTCCCTCCTTAGACTATAAGGCCATGATGACCCAAACCATACTTGCATTGCTCATTTACCATTGTAAACCCAGTGCCCACCCCAGAGTCTGGCATATAGTAATATTTGATAAGTGAGAGAGAAAAAGGATATTTCCAAGAGGTAGTGAAATACCATAGACAATTTGGTATTCTAACCACAACACACATTCTAACCATAACACTTGTGGGATTTCAGTTTTCTCATATGTAAGATGAGGCTAAAATACCCACTTCAAAGGGAACTTAAGGAAATTATAAACAACCCTTTATGTGACAGTGCTCAGCCAACAGAGGCCAGCATTGGTAGCTGAGAGTTGACCCTCCAGCAAGGGACACTAAACTTTTACAATCATGCCTCCACTGGTAGGAGAGTTTCAATGCACCTATCTCATTCTCTGGCCTGCTCCCACCCAGCTAGTGACCCAGTATACACTTACAACTATATGACATTACATTTTCCAAACCATGGAGACAGCAAAAAAGATCAGTGGTTGTCAGGCGTCTGGGGGAAGGGAGGGGGGGGGGATGAATAGGTGGCGCAAAGGGGATTTTTAGGGCAGTGAAACTATTCTGTATGATACGTAATGGTAGACACATGCCAGTATACATTTGTCAAAACCCATAGAATGTACAACACAAAGAGTGAACCTTAATGTAAACTCTGGACTTTAGTTGATAATGTATCAATATTGACTCATCAGTTGTAACAGATGTCCCCCATTAAAGCAAGATATTAATAATAGGAGAAACTGAGGATGTGGTGAGGGATAAAAGAGAACTCTGTACTTTCTGCTCAATTTTTCTGTAGACCAAAAAAAAAGAAAGTCTAGTAATTAAAAAAAAAAAAGTTGAGCAAGGTCAGGGCTCAGCCTTTGGCCACGCCCAGTGCCCAGGTCCATACCTTGTTGAAGAGCTTGTTGTGCAACGCTGTGGGTGCCTTCCTCACGACCTTGGTGAAAGCCGCCGAGGTGCAGAAGCCCATGCAGACTGCGAACAGGACGCTGAGGCCATACACCAATTGGCAAAAGGGCAGCTGAGGATTGTCCAATACGTCACCTGGGTCTGCAGTGGTCCTATTGCTCTCTTGACTGCTATCGGTCTTCAAGAAAGGACAGGGGGTGTGGTATGATAAGAAATATGCTTAGGCTTTGTCCCCAATTCCTGGCACAGAGCTCCTAAAACACTTGCAATTTCCTAAGTGATGGGGGTGCTCAGAGCATCATTTGTGGTAGTATTTGGCCTTTGACTCTGGTTCCTGACACAAGCGCTTCTAAGACCTTTGGGGTCTCTGGAGCAATAAGAGAGTCTTTTGTAGCTAATCAGATGACTAGTGGCTGGGGGCCCCTAAATAGCTTCAGGATTGGGGCTGGTCACCAGAAAGACCAAGCCATGAGTCCAAGCTTGGAACTTTCAGCTCCGCCCCCATCCTCTGGGAAGTGGGGAGAGCCTGGAAATTGAGTTAATAATCGATCATGCCTACCTGTTGAAGCCACCATAAAAATCCTGAAAGCACGGGGCTCGGAGAGCTTCCAGGTTGGTGAACACATCCATGTGCCAGAAGGTCCCGCACTTTGGACCCTTCTGGACCCCACCCTATGTACATTTCCATCTGGCTGTGCATCTGTATCCTTTATTATATCCCTTAGTTTAAAAACTGGTTAAAATATTTCCCTAAGTTCTGTGAGCCATTCTAGCAAATTAGCAAACCCAAAGAGGCAGTCATGGGAATCCCCAATTTACAGCTGATTCATCAGAAGTACAGAAAGTCAGACTTGTGATTGGCACCTGAAATGGGAGCAGTCTTGTGGAATTGAGCCCTTAACCTGTGGGGTCTGTGCTAACTCCAGGTAAGTAGAGTCAGAATTGAATTGAATTGTAGTACACCCAGCTAGTGTCCAGAGAGTTGGAGAACTGGTTGATGTTGGGAAAAACCTGCACAGTGGGTATCAGAAACATTGTGTGTGAATAGAGGAAAACTGTGAGTTTTCTTTTTCAGAGGGTCAGACCATCTGAGTCCAGGGTGAAATTCAACAGGGAGAATTTCTTCTTCCTGGGGCTACCTAAGACTCAGTAGCTGGTAGAAGGTGAAACTATACATTACAACCTCCCTGCTCAGCGCTGTTGCTTTTCCCTTCTCCTTCCCCACTGCCCCGCCCTGGACTAAGCCCTCATTTTCTGTCCCCTGGACCACTACAACAGCAGTCTCCCTGACTCTAGCTCTTGCCTCCACTCTATCTCCCACTCCACCCTGACTGCTCTAAACTCAACCCCACAACCTTTAGGACTTCTATTCATCCCTCTCTCAATGCATCTTTGTCCCAAGGCAACCTGCTGTCTAATGTGGCCTCTTTTCTTCTGTCAGGGTAGAAAGTGGTTGATAAATTACTTCACTCTGTGGTGTTAGAAATCTGTGCTAGATGATCATCCAGCATCACCTCTGCCCCCTTCCACACCCTCCACTGCAATTCGGGGGAGAGCTTGGGAATTCGGTTTGCCAGACTCCTTGCGAGCAAGGTCTGAGGTTAGATTCTGCCAAGGAGAGACACTCACAGGAAATCTGAAGGTTCAAAGAGGAGAAGCCATCACACGCTAGTGGCAACTGTGGACAGGTGCGTGGGACATGGAGTTCGGCCAGTGGTTTGCAGGCATCCTTCCAAGGATCAGCCCCCTCAGTGCTGCCTGCTTCTGAGACCACTGGAACCTGCTTCCCCTCCCCCCTCCAGCCCTTCCAATGGCTGTGTAGCCTCTCATTTGTGTATTAAGTCTTTGGAAGCTCTAAATATTTCAAGTGGCTCCTGCTTTCCTGATCAAACTGTGTCTGACAAATGACTCAAAAGTTAACCAAATAGAGCACTTGAAAAACATGGCCTGGATTCAAAGCACAGAGTTCAAGGCACCTTCACGTCTCAGGGCAGCCTCCTTAGCCTCTCTAAGCACTGTTTCTGCAAATGTAAAATGCAAACAGTGACACCGACCTCAGAATGAGCTGGGAAGGTTAATGAGTTAACGTGGCACATAATGGCTGAGAGCCGCAGAACCCTCAACACGGAACAACTCTGTGCGAACTCCTGCACTAAAAGACTTGACCAGATTCTAGCATGGCTTCTAGAGGAAAAGGCGTGTCGCTCAGAGGATCCCAGCTCCCCCCACCTTCATTAAAATGCCTCTGCCAGGAAAATTTACTGTTTCTTCCAGCCTGGACCTGATGACAGGCCCCTGATCTCCCTTCCTCAGAGCACTTACTAAGAAGGGCTCACAGCTGTGACTATGTATCTCCTGCAACTCAGAAGCATCTCTCTTAAGGACCTGAGAACCATTCCTTTGAAATGTAATCATCAGAAAGGACAGAGCCTCTGTCTCCCAGTCTCTGTGAGAGGATAGACAGCTTGCTGGCTACAGACACAGCTGGCCTAATCACACTGACACTCACCAGCCTTTTGTACTTTTTCACTTCTCTGACCCAACTGAGCCCCTGCTTTCCCTTCTCCATCATTCTCCCTTTAAAATGCCCAAATCACCTCTGTGCAAATTGGGAATTCCTATCCCCATTTACTGAGTCTCCAAGAGAGGAAGTAACTTGCCCAAAGTCACAGAGCTGGTGAGTGGGGAAGCCAAGGATGAGAAAACAAAGGGTACACGCCATCCTTTAGCACCTGCCTCTCGCCCTGGCACTCTATCCACCTCTCCAGTCTGTGTCCCATGCCCATATTCTTTTTACTGAATTCTACCCTTCCTTAAGCTCCACTCAAGGGCCACCTCTCTTTGATGATATCTGAGATTATTCCTGGTCCCAGAGATCTCTCTTGCTACTGGTGGATGCAACGTCCTAATTCTCCAACTAGATTACAGGGTAGTTTCTTAGGTGACTTTATACCCCCTTGCCTCCAGAGCTCAGCACAGAGCCTAGTCCATAATAGGTACTTCCTGAATACAGATCAATTGGTTTGTTGATTCATTCATGCATTTCACAAGTATTTGCTGCTCCCCTGCTTTGGTCAGCCTCTGTGTTACGTCCTGCAGGGATGCCCACGGTGGAAGGGGTGAGGATGGTGATCTCCTATGTGCAGCCTACCTCTTCCTCCCCTAGACAGGTAGAGAGAAGACACACCTTACCCAGGGTTAGGTTCCAAAGTCAATGAAGAATAAAAAGTTGGCATGGAGTCAAAATACTATCAAAAATTAAATTACTCAAAAAGCACAGTATCATATACTTGCTTTTGTGTTTACAACATTGTATAGTTTAGTTAGGGATCCATAGCAATACTTTTCCCTTAGCGACAATAATTTACATGTCTATGTCTTACCATATTTGATTTTGAAATGCCAAGTACACATGAAAACATAACTTCTGGCATTGACTATGGCGGTAGAGTTACTATAGTTGAGTATGGTTGGGATTATGTAAGTTAAACTCATGAATGGCATGACCCTTTGGGTCCCTCTACCTCACATGACCTTGCACATTCTGGTCTGACCCAGCTTCAGGGATAGACCTGGCCTGGAGCATCTGACAGCCCATACCTCCGGCTGCCTGGATGTAATGGTGGTGGATGCTCCACTTCAGGGACTCTTTTTCCATCTTCTCCTTCTGTGTGAGCTGATTTTCTAGCACTGGATCAGCGAAAAGAAGGAAACAGTATGCCTCCCAATCTCCTGTATCTCCTTCCCGGGTCAAGAGGAGTCCTTGCAAAGCCTTCTGCTCTGGATGCCACCCAGTGCCCCACCCAAGTCTGACTCTAACCAGCAGGGTTTCCAGGTTTGCCCCGGTTCCAAAGTCTGAAAAGGGGGTCCATCGCCAGCCATTCAATAAACCCTGGAGGGCCTGCGGTTCCCAAGGGCTTGGTGGCTTGAGAGAGACGGCAGGAGAGAATGAAGAAAGCAGTGACCTAGGACTAGAAAACCTGGGTTCCAGAATTATCATCATGATACTGTACAACTTCAAGCAAATCACTTAACCTCTCTGTTTCCTCATCTGACAACTGGTGGGCTTATAGATGATTGCTACGATGCTTTGTAGCAATACACTTCTGAGACAACTCCTCAAAAAACAGTTGTGACACCAGCCCAAGCAGACTCTTGGCCTACAGCAGGGCAGAGAGACCAAGTGCCTGGAGATATCAGTAGATGTTGCCAATGACAACTACAACAATAACAGGAGACAGCCCTGCATGGGGACATCTGTTGTTTCTGCCTGACGCTCCCCCTTCTTCTAATAACAACACCACAGTTCTCCCTGGAGAAGAGGGCTCTCTTTGTGGAATTTTAATTTTGAGGGAAATTAAACTAGATGAAAAACGTTTGGAGTAGGTTTTCTTCAAAAGGATTCTGTACATGTTCCTGCTACTTTAGAACCCAAAGTTGCTGAGGCCTGGTTCTTCAACTTTTCCTTTCATTCCATGATCTACACCCTTTTCTGCCAATAAATTCTTTTTCTGCCCAAATTGGTTTCTGATCTTTGCAGCTGAAGACTCTATTGGTGACAGAAACCTACAATGTGCCAGGCACTGTCCTGAGACCTTCCCTATACCTGTCCTCTTCTAACCTCCACTATGACCTGTAATGTAAGCATTATTACCTCTACTTTTGCCAGTGAGGGTTCAGAGAGTTTAACTTGCTTGGCTAAGGTCACACAGCTTTGTGAGCAGCGGAGCTGGAATTCAAATCCAGAACTTGTTTTATTTTAAAAATGAAAGAGGGCTCCCCTGGTGGCGCAGTGGTTGAGAGTCCGCCTGCTAATGCAGGGGACACGGGTTCATGCCCTGGTCCGGGAAGATCCCACATGCCGCGGGGCGGCTGGGCCCGTGAGCCATGGCCACTGAGCCTGCGCGTCCGGAGCCTGTGCTCCACAACGGGAGAGGCCACAACAGTGAGAGGCCCGCGTACAGCAAAAAAAAAAAAGAAAGACTTTCTCTTCTGCTACCTTGTCTCAGAAAAGAGCAAGGCCATGAGCTTCTGGATGTCTAGGACTGAGCCCAAATCATTTCTAACTTTCAATACCTTTGCTCTCAAAAAAAAAGTGTAATGAATTAATGGCCCGGATGCCTTGCAAAGTTTTAAGTTTGAGCCACTCGAGGTCAAAGCTACCCCCATCCTGCCTCTGCCTCTGCACACGCTCAGCTGTTTCCCCACCAACACTCACTTCCTGGACGCTTCAGGCCTCCTGACCAGCACAGTTCACTCCCCACAACTCTCAGATACTTGGATCTGTAGCCTGTATGTGCGATGTCTGGGACCCCATTCAATGAGTGACATGGCCTGGTCTCTCATCCAGGAGGAAATGCCAGGGCCTCTGGAAGATGCAGGCAGGCAGAGGTTCTCACTCTGTTCCCCAGCACTTTTACCAGCATTTTCATTGAGACGCTCTTCTGGACAAGTGGTCTGGGCCCGACCTTCCACCTGTAGCTCTTCTGCTGCCTTTGCTATGCCCTGAAACACTCCCTGGGGAGAAAACACAAGCTGTGGATGCAGGGGGTGGTCCTCCCTATTGGGTCAGGAGTGAGAATGGGGTGGGTTGGAAATCACCTGTATGGCTTCCCCATGCATCTTCTGGATAAGCTGGGCATATCGCCCCTTCTTCTGTATTAACTCACTGTGAATTCCTTTTTCACAGATTTTCCCATCTTCTAACAAAATGGTCTGGTCACAAAACTCTAAATACTGAAGAGTCAGAAGAAATAAGGTCTTCAGTAAGCATACAAAAAAGCTATTCAACTTCACTATTCAACAGGAAAATATAAATTTAAATCATGACAAGGTATTTTATGCCACCAGTTTGGCAAAAACTTAAACACTGGACAACCCCGGGTGTTGGTAATGGCTGGGGTAAGTGGAACTCTTATAAAGTTTGGCGTGGGGGAAGGGCTGTAGACTGGTACATCTACTTTGAAAAACAATTTGACAATATCTAGTAAAGTTAAAGATTTTTGAAGAATTATGAACCAATAATTCTACTCCTAAAACACAACCCTAAAAAAAGCCCTCTCAAACACGTGCATAAAAGCACATGTAGAAGCACGTATGTTGAAGCATTTCTTGTAAACGTGAAAAATGGGAAACAACCTAAATGTCCATCCTGGAGAAATAAATTCTGGAATATTCAGATATTGGAATACAATGCAAGTGAGAATGAAATAAAATTCCATGTTTTCACATGGAAGTTCTTAAAAATATAAAGTTGAGTAGAAAAGCAAATTACCGAAGGACACAGAAAGGAAAATGTCAATTATGTAAAGTTTTTAAATATGCAAAAGGACACTTGCTCACATCTGGAGATTCATACGTATGTTGTAAAAGTGTGAAGACATACATGGGAACAATGAATAGCCGAGTGAGTGGGGCAGGAAGGAGGGAAGAGAGTGTAATTGAGGGCCATCAACGTCGGACTGTGTCATCTGGGTGGTAGATACATGGGCTTTCATTAGATTATTTTCTAACCTGTTTTTATGTCTTAAATATTTTATACCAAAAAAATAGTAAAGCCAGGGCTTCCCTGGTGGTGCAGTGGTTGAGAGTCTGCCTGCCGATGCAGGGGACACGGGTTCGAGCCCTGGTCTCGGAGGATCCCACATGCCGCGGAGCAACTAGGCCTGTGAGCCACAACTACTGAGCCTGAGCTCTAGAGGCTGTGCTCCGCAACAAGAGAGGCCGCAATAGTGAGAGGCCTGTGCACCGCGATGAAAAGTGGCCCCCCGCTCGCCGCAACTGGAGAAAGCGCTTGCACAGAAATGAAGACCCAACACAGCCAAAAATTAATTAATTAATTAATTAAAAAATAGTAAAGCCAAAATAGAAGACAAGGGAGAAATAATAATAGGGTCTTAAGGCCAAAACCAGGTATGAACATATCTAGGGAAAAGGACCCGTGAGAGGCAGCACCCAGCACAGCCACTGCGCTTGATGGAAGAATGTGAGACTTGGGGAATTCTTCTCTCAGGGAGTTTTTTCTTTTTTTCTGTAACTTCAAAAGCAGTGGCCACCCACACAATTTTGAAAATGAAGGAGACTTTAAAATTTGGTTTCAATTCCTACCAGCCTATCTTCTCCACGTGGAAAGCAGAGGAAATCAAGTTCTCCCTGACTTCGGGGTCTGTCTGAGATGAGGGGGTCGTTTCTGGGAGGCTGTTATTGATCACACTGAGACGGTAGGGGCTTGAGGAGCTACATTATCTGCCAATCACGGCCAGAGCCCTGGGAGGGTGGTCACCTGCTGCTGTTGGGTCACCAGGATGACGGTCTTCCCCCAGAGTGCCTTGTTAATGCACTCCTCAAAGATGTGCTTCCCCACTTGGGTGTCCACGGCCGACAGGGGATCGTCCAGCAGGTAAAGCTCATGGTCAGAGTAGACAGCTGGGGCCAGCCTGATCCTCTGCTTCTGCCCCCCCGAGAGGTTGAGGCCCCACTCCCTGATCTGTAGACAGGCAGCCAAAGGCACTGTGTCTAGAGTGTGACCCAGCCAGGTGTGCTCCCACCAGCCAGGTGGGCAGGTGGACAGACTGAGCCCCCTCGATGCACACTCCTGGACACCTAATGATTTGGCACCCCTGGCATTTAAAAAATATATTTCAAAATCTGCTTAGTAGGAGATGAAAAAACTGATTTTCAGTTAACTAAAATTTGTAATTCATAATTAGATACAATTTTTCTAAATCAGTCAGCTTCTCAGAAGGCGTATTAAACTTTTGACAATTTAGTTTGTAAAGTAAATCATTTATTCCCAAGAAACAGCACCTTCTTACATCTTATCCATGTTTTAAACCTCCGTTGACTGCAACCACCAGCTGGGAGGACCACTGGCCTGGGTTTGGGATATTGCCCAAGACTGTTTGCACCATAGCTGCGGTGGTGGGCAGGCTCTGCTGTGGCTGCCCTGGGAAGGGCCACCTTCCATGACACCCATCATGTCAGGAGTCGAGGGTGCAAACCAGAATCACTGGGCAGAATGCCTGGGGTCCCCTAGCAGACTGGCACCCCAGGCAGCTACCGGCTGGCGCATCCCTCAGCCAGGCTCTGAGGACGAGGCAGCCAAGGTCTAAGTCCTATCCCTGCTCTACCATGAACTCTGGAGACTCTGTAGAGAAGAAGCAGAGTTTAAAGAACAGCAGGGTGACCTGTTGTCACTGCTCCGCCTCCAGTTCACCATGTGACCATAGATAAGCTGCTTGACCTGGGCAAAGCTCAGTTTCCCTACTCACTCAGCAAAGACTGAATAAATGCCTACTGTGTTCCTCTAATGAGGGCATAACACCTACACTATGCCAGGCACAATTCAAAGCATGTGTGTATCAACTTACTTAAACCTCACATCATCCTAATGAGCTCAGTACTATTACTGATGCATTTTACAGACCAGACCTGGTTCTTCCTACTGAAAAGACGACCCTGAACAAGACAGTTGAGCTCTCTGCCCTCCACACGCCCATCCTTAAAGGAAGGATAATAAAAGAACTGACCTCCTAGGGTTATCTGAGGCTTAACTAAGACAATACATCAGAGTTGCTAGAATAGTACCTTGAATGCAGTAAGATAATCTATCTATTATTAGATAACAAAATCAAGACAACAATGTTGCTTTTATCTTACGTAAGTCTTATATGGAGTAAAGGTGGCTACAGATGTGCAAGATGGAGAGTTATCAGGACAACGCAGCAGTCAGAACTGACACTGCCGTGGTGGGGCCATGGTTGTCATTCCCGCTGTCAAAGGAAGTGCTGCCAGAGAGGAGCAGGGCAGTGGGTGGGGCAAAGGTGGACATCGGGAAGCTTCTTATCTTCACAGGGTCTCCTCTCTTGCTTCAGAAGGAGAAGTCGGAGGTCAGCTCCCACCCTTGTGGGGCAAGATAGCCTCTTTGTCAGCTCCCAAGGTCAGATGAGCCCCAACTTCCCTCCCTTGGTGTGGGAGGCTCTGAGGCTGCAGAGCCAGCTCGGGCTGCTTTGGGAAGGAAGAGCCGGGGTCCTTCCTCTACCTACCCAGAGAGGCAGGCTGGGGACCCCAGAACACCATGACAGGGGCTCTGTCACAACAGGGCTGGGGGACGCTCGCCTCCAGCTCACCTCCGTCATGTCTCCGAAGAGCAGAATTTCCAGGTTGTGGTTCAGGGAGCGGCAGTGCAGCACCTGGAGGTACCTGCGAAGGACAGGGAGCTAAAGAGACAAGTGGCCAGGCGCACACCCTCCAGCCTTCCCAAGTTTGGAAGGGAAGGGCTTGCATTCCATGCTGAGAAATTTGGCCTCGATCCTCCATTTAATGGTAAACCACAGGAGACTTTTTTCATTTCCTTCCTCCCTTCATTTCTTTTATTTTTTAACATCTTTATTGGAGTATAATTGCTTTACAATGGTGTGTTATTTTCTGCTTTATAACAGAGTGAATCAGTTATACATACACATATGTCCCCATATCTCTTCCCTCTTGCATCTCCCTCCCTCCCACCCTCCATATCCCACCCCTCTAGGTGGTCACAAAGCGCCGAGCTGATCTCCCTGTGCTATGCAGCTACTTCCCACTAGCTATCTATTTTACGTTTGGTAGTGTATATATGTCCATGCCACTCTCTCACTTTGTCACAGCTTACCCTTCCCCCTCCCCGTATCCTCAAGTCCATTCTCTAGTAGGTCTGTGTCTTTATTCCCATCTTACCCCTATGTTCTTCATGATCTTTTTTTTTCTTAGATTCCATATATATGTGTTAGCATACAGTATTTGTTTTTCTCTTTCTGACTTACTTCACTCTGTATGACAGACTCTAGGTCCATCCACCTCACTACAAATTACTCAATTTCGTTTCTTTTTATGGCTGAGTAATATTCCATTGTATATATGTGCCACATCTTCTTTATCCATTCATCCGATGATGGACACTTAGGTTGCTTCCATCTTCTGGCTATTGTAAATAGCGCTGCAATGAATATTTTGGTACATGACTCTTTTTGAATTATGGTTTTCTCAGGGTATATGCCCAGTAGTGGGATTGCTTGGTCGTATGGTAGCTCTATTTGTAGTTTTTTAAGGTCAAAGCAATCTTGAGAACCTTCACTTCTTTTAATCCAGCACGTGCGCTTGGTAAATATTTGAACAGAACAAAAGGAAGAAAAGGGGAAAAGCAAGTCTCCCTCACATCTTTGACCCTTAGTTGCTTTCCTCAGAATCAGTCACTAATAGAGTTTCCTATGCACATATTCAGAAATAATATACTGATATATGTACACGTGCAGCAGATGTATGTTTATACTGTTTTAATGACACTACAGTGTTCCATTATATGGATGCGCCATAAGTTGTTTAACCAGTGCCCTAATGCTGGACATTTGGGTTGTTTCTAATCTTTTGCTACCCTGAATAATTCGATGTGAACATTCTTGTACATGGGTCTTGGTGTTCATGGGGGACATCATCTATGCATTAAATATGTAGCTGTGGATTTTCTGAGTCAAAAGTTGGTGCATTTTTATTTTTATTTATTTATTTATTTTTTTGCGGTAAGCAGGCCTCTCACTGTTGTGGCCTCTCCCTTTGCGGAGCACAGGCTCCGGACGCGCAGGCTCAGCGGCCATGGCTCACGGGCCCAGCCGCTCCGCGGCATGTGGGATCTTCCCGGACCGGGGCACGAACCCATGTCCCCTGCATCGGCAGGCGGACTCTCAACCAATGTGCCACCAGGGAAGCCCCATTTTTATTTTTGACAGATATTTCAAAACTGCTCTATGAGTCATGTCAGTCTGAAAGCCGAGCAGCGACAAGATGAGAGCTGTCTTTTAGGACAACTGACCTGGTGGCGGTGCACAGAGAGGAACAGAGAGGGCGAAACTTAGAGACAGGGACCCAAAGGCAGGGGCAGTGGGCACAGTTTAAGCAGGAGGTCACAGCCCAGAACTGGCAGTGGAGATGGAGAAGAGAAGGGAAATACAAGAGCTTTTGAGGAGGTTGAGTCATCCAGGGTTGCTGACCAATTAGATGTGGAAGGTATCAGAGGTGGAGACGTCAGGCTCCTCGGGATGCACAGTTCAGTGATGCCATTAAGCCTATCTGGGAATTTGAGAAGAGAAGCAGGCGGGGTGGGGGCTGGGTTAGCAGGGTGCTCACAAGTCGGCATTGGACCTGATGTTGAGGCACCCACAGAACAACTGGCTGGAGATGACCGATTTATACGCCCACATATCTATGCCCCTCAGCACTGTTACAAGGGGCAGATTGCAAAATCAAGCAAACAGTCGAAGGAGGCCAGAGTCCAGCAGAGTTGGAAGCACGACTGCAGCAATCAGGGCACTTTTCCTGGATCCTCCACTGGCTAGACTTCACTCACGATTTCCAAGTGCATGTCTCAAGCAGGTCCACCCCAGGACCCTGGGAGGGAGAGGCCGCAAAGGGCAAGGAGGGGAGTGGGTGGGAGGCAGGCAGCCCACTGGGCTGTGAATCCAAACTCCTTCCCTCTATCACACATCACCCCATGTGTTTTCCCTTTTGACTTAGGGGTTAGGAATTAATTAACGCAGTTTTAAAGTAACATTTTTGGAAGGGGAGGGTTATTTTGAGCCAAAATAGCATAATAGTTAAGCCTGAAGTTTCTGAAAGCAACTGGGTTCAAATTCTGGCTCTGTCATATCCTAGCAGCTGAATGATTTTGGACAAATTATTTCACCTCTTGGGGCCTCACCTGACTTGCCTAGAAAATGGATATGGTAAGAATATTTCTTTCCCAACGAGAAGGGAACACAGGGATGCATATAAGTGAGCGCACAGCAAGAGTTAGCAGTTGCCAGGGGTCCCTCCGCAAACCAGCCACACACCCCGACGTCCCGCCCTACCCCTCGAGAAGCTTACCGGGCCTTGTCGTACTGCCTTCCTATGAGAATGCTTTCCCGAATGCTCCCCCGATGATCCAGGCCTGAGGGGGGACATAGGCCAGGCTTCCGTGTACCCTCACCGAGCCTTCCAGCAAGTGTGCCTGCGGTGGAGTGAGTCTAGCCTCAGGACCAGGGCAACCAGGGCACAGATCCCGCCTGGCTCAGCAGCCACAGTGCCCAGGGCCCCACTGTGCTCCGGGAGCCTGGGGGCTCTCCCACGTAAACGGGATCTTAACACGGTCCTGCCAGGCCCACTGGTGAGGCTGAGGGAAGGCCTGAGGACATGGGGCAGTATTTGGAGTGAAGCCAGACCTATTCCTGCTGTGGCTGAATCCAAGGTTTGCATTGAAGTCACCCCATACTTTCTTTCTCTTATTTCCCCAGCCCCAATCCCTAGCAAGGAGTGCCTCCCTGATGTTCACCGTGAGATGGAAAGTTCCAGGCCATCTCTGTCTATCCTTGGATATCACAGAATTATTACTAGTTTGTTAGGTGTGATAATGTCATCTTGGTTAGATGGGAAAATGCCCTTACTTTTTGGACATCATGATGAAGTATTTAGTGGGAAAAGTGTCATAATCTCTGTAATTTAAAATACTTCTACAAAGTATGTTTCTACATAGATGTGGCAAATATGCAAACGCTGTATCAACTCTTGAATCTCGGTGGTGGGCGTATGGGTCTTTACTGCAGTGTTCTTCCTGCTTTTCTGTATAATAAATTTAAAAGCACACATTAAAATAAATCAAGGCCATAACCCTCATGCCCAGGACCCCAGCAGAGGACCTCATCATCGTGTACTTCTTTCTCTTTATTATCCTGTGCTCGCTACTTCTGATTTGAAGACAGGCTTTAATTTAATAAGAACAAAACTTTAAAATGACATCTTTTTGTTTTCCTTTATTGGAAGGAAAGCGGTTGGTTCATTTGAAGAGGAAACTGATATGCCCCTGGCCATGTAGAAAGGCGGCCCTGAACAGAAGCTGCCAGGAAACATAGCTATGATGAGAAGCAGAACTCTGACATCAGCTAGACGGTGTCAGCCCCGGCTCCCCCTCTCACCTGCTGGCGATCTTGGGCAAGTCACCTCTCTCAACCTCATTTACACATATATAAACTGACCTTAATGTCCATGCCTTCCTCATGGGGTTGCTTTCGGTCAAAGGAAAACAATGGGAAGCTCTGAGCACAGAGCCTGGCATGCAAGTACTATTCAAACTATTTTTACTGTTAAAAAAAAAGTGGGGCTTCCCTGGTGGCGCAGTGGTTGAGAGTCCGCCTGCCGATGCAGGGGACACGGGTTCATGCCCCGGTCTGGGAAGATCCTACATGCCGCGGAGCGGCTGGGCCCGTGAGCCATGGCCGCTGAGCCTGCGCGTCCGGAGCCTGAGCTCCGCGACGGAAGAGGCCACAACAGTGAGAGGCCCGTGTACCGCCAAAAAAAAAAAAAAAAAAGTGGAGTCTTTCTTCTCCCCAGCTGCAAAGAAGTTGGGGAAAGGCCATCACATGTGGAGCCAAACAAATGACCCATCAGAATGATGTATAAGGAGAGAACTGCTGTTGACAACATGGCCACTTTCCTAGGAGGTGATGAGTTTGGCTATGGACATGCAGAAGGAGGAGGTGAGGGAGAAGCACAGTAAACGAAGGACACCAGCTAGTTTTCCCAACCACTGGGCGGGAGGGACGATGGGCAAAGTAGGGAGGGGGAGCGAGAGAAGCCCCAGGACGGGGTGAGACTGAGGCTGAATATGGAAGTGCTGGTGAGACCCCGGTGGGGTGGGAGCCATACACATATACCAGGGGTCGTGGCCGTTTTACGGTGCTGTTCACTAGGAGGTGTGCAATGCGACCTCAAGTGTTTTGGGGAAATGGGTTGGTTTTCTTGGAAACTGGGGTGGGCTGAGCCACATGCCTGCACAGCTGCAGACGAAGCAGCCCTCCAGAATGTCCAGGGGCAATGCAGTTAGACGGTTCAGATCTCAATGGCAGGGCACCCGGCAGGCATGTGAATTCTGCTGCTGGAGTGGGACTGAGCCGGTCCTATCCCATCCGCGGGCCTCCTCTCCTCATCCCCTCCCTCCCTCCTTCCCCTTCTCTCTCCCTCCACAGTTCACTCCCCATGCTGTCTCCCAAGGGACACGTGTCCCACTCCGAATCTGGCTTCGTGAGATGATTTTTGTTATCATATTAAATGTTGAGATGCCCTGTATCATCACCTTGGTAGCTGGTTGATTACAACACAGGGTGGGGAAAGCATGGAGAACAGATGAGGGTGGATCTCTAGGTGTCCTAAGAGGCAGTACCCCCAGCTGGAGGGTGAAAGGGAAGCACCGTTCATAACTCACCTCCCCCTCGGTGCATGCTCAACTGTTTTCAATTTATAAAAACTCTATTGGCTTAGACCCCCTTCGTGGAAGAAAGTGGTGGTGCGACTTACTGGGGGAACTGGAGCCTGGGAGCCCCTGGCCCTGCTGGGGGTGGACACGCATGGGCCGCAAGACACTTACCTCCCCCAGGATGGCTGACAACAGGCTGCTCTTGCCACTGCCTGTGTTGCCACAGACCCCTAGCATGGTCCCTTGCGAAGCCAAGGAGGACAGACCAGCATTGGGACAGGTGACCCACCCAGGGCGGGTCTATTGTCTGAACACAAAATGACAGACAGAAAACAAAATACCCACATGCACCCCCAAGGCCCCTCAGACAAACAAGGCTCAAGAGGAGCTCAGAGGCTGGTCTGTACAGGTGGGATGGGGTGACCTCAGAGGAAGGAAATTGCATGGGAATGGTGGAGAGGAATCATGGATAGATGGTCCTGTCAGGCAAGAAACCCAAATTCCAGATGTGCATCTGTTCTATTCTATGTTCCTGGGCAAGTCACTTAGACTTTCTGTGCCTCGGTTTCTTCATCTGTAAAATAGGGATAACGAAGCCAAACTCACCAAATTGAGCATACATTCATTCATTCATTCATCCATCCATCAAATAGTCATGTGCATTTCTTCTGTGTACCAAGTAATGAAGAAAAAACTCTCATTAAGCTTACAATGAGTGGGGAGAGACAACCCATGAAATAAATAAGAAAACAAATAAATAATTTCAGGTGGTGGTAAGTGATATAAGTAAAATGAAATTGGCTACCATGACAGACAGTTGGAGGTTAAAGCAATGTTAGATGAGCTGGCCAGGGAAGGCTTCTTAAAAGCACGTGTCATTGCAGCTGAGACCTGAATGACAAGAAGGAGAGAGATATAGGAAGATCTGGAGGTTTCACACCATGGGAACAGCAGGAACAAAGGTCCTGAGACAGGAACAAGGTTGGCTGCCAAAGAGTGGTGAGAGGGCTGGTGTGGAGGGAACGAATGGGAGATGAGCTTGGAGATGTGGGCAGATGCTCAGGGAGATCTGGACTCTATCCTAAGTGCAGTGGAAAGTCACTGAAGGGCTTAAGCAGGAGAGTGACTTGAATTGGTTTAAGCAGGAGATGTGGTGAGCTCCAAGGACAAAGAACAGATAAACTCAAAGGGCCAATATTGCCAGAGCAAAGAGTAATGGGACTCCTATCACTCTGTCACAATGGGACCATTGCAATGTCCCAGAGCCCTCCCAAGCAGCATGCCCTGTCCCTTTCCCATCCCATATAAGGAAAGACATTTGGCCAGTTTTTCTCCTGCTCAGCACACTGAAAGTATACATACTCTGACCAGTCAGCGGATGACTTGCAGGTTCCCTGGCTATAGAAAGAGACAAGCAACCCTTGCTCATTGTCGACTTTCCCTGGCTACCGGGAAGTCAGCCAGCTGTTCTTGCAGCAACCCTTCTCTTTAATAAACTCTATCTTCCTTACATTCTGCCTTGTGCCTGGAAGTTCTTTTCCAACCTGCGCTCGGACCACCACAGGAGAGTGACTTGAATTGGTTTGTTTTAGAAAGCTCTCTCTGTCCACTGTGTGTAATGGACTGTAAGAGGGCAAAAGTGAAAGCAGAGAGGCTGGGAAGGGGGCCCTTAGAGGGGCTGGGCATGGCATGCTGGTGGCTGGGGCTAGGGCAGTGGAGGGGGCTGTGGTGAGAGGAGGCTGGTCCGGGAGAGATGCTGAAGCAGAGCTGCCAGGCCTTGCTGACGGACTGGATTGGTGGGAGGAAAAGACAGGAATCAAGTTTGACTTCCAGGACCTCGACCACTGGAAAGATGTGATGCCACCTCCTGAGATGGGGAAGACATGGGGAATGGGTCGGAGAGGGTGAAAACCAAGAGTCCTTTTTCGGTCTTGTTTTGTTTGAAATGTTTGGTAGGCATTGAAGAGGAGATGGTAAATAGACAGTTGAGTCTGGAGCTCAGAGGAGACTTCAAGGCTAGAGATAATACCATAGAGATGGAACTTAGAGCCATGGGACTGCAGGAGATCACCAAGGGGGAAAGTATAGATATCTAATTGACATTAGATATTAATTGATAGTACTATTAATATTTATTACTCTTAGATGTCTATATTGATTACTATTAGATATTTATACCTGTTTTAGATATATCTATCTTAGATATATGTCTACATTCTGTATCTATATTATTATTAGACATCAATATCTATAATATTTTACCAGATATTAATAGATAATAGAGAAGATAAGAGATTTGGACAGAGCAGGGAAGCCAGTCCTTGCAAATATTAGTCAGAGAAGAAGCCAAGTAATGTCAGTTCACAGAATAACCAAATTGAAACACGTAGCACCGTGCTTGGCACACACTAGGAACTTAATAAATGTTAGTTTAGTTTCGTTCCCCTTATCCTTGTTCCCTCCAAAGACCAGCGCACACACAGCTTGCTGTTCTGTTTTTTGTTTCTTTGTTTGTTTTTGTTTTTTTAGATGACTTTGAAACATCCACTTACATCCAATTTAATGAAGAATTAAAGGATACGCTGTGTTAAAGACATATTTAAAAGACTAGCAGTGGAATAAGACAGATGAATCAAATTTTGTTATAGACTAAATAATTACAAGAGACTTTGAAACGTAGTGTAATTCATGTTTTCTTTCCAGTTTAAAAACTTCTATCCACTGCCTCTATCTTTGGTGTCACTGCCACCAATAAACACAGTATACAACTTAGAAACCTAATTACTATCTTCAACTAGGAAAATGTAAATTAACATTATTTCTTTAAAAGTAAGATATAAAGAATGTGGTCCAACTTAATTTTGTCTCATGGTCCCACGGTATTCTGAAATGTCATGCCAAAATGTAAAAGTTTAAAAGGGACCATCATCATTTGTCATGCTGTTACAAAACAAGTTTAGATGATCAACTGATTTACACTTAAGTTTGAAAGACTTCCTATTTGCCCTCCATGGAAATTTTCTTTTTTTCTCTCTCTCTCTCTCTCTTTTTTTCTCTCCATGGAAATTTTCTATTTTAAAGGGAGATCTCGGAGAGGGCAGTCTTTAGCCAAGGAAATGGTAGGGTGCCAGGTCAGTCTCCCAGCCTCAGGCCCCAAAAGTCTGGCAGCCAGCCCGCCTGCATGGCCCAGATGAGGCTACCTTTGACACCACCAGGTTTATCTTGTGCAACTCTGGGGCCCGGGTGTCCCCTTTGTCCTCTGGCCTGAGGGCACCCAGAGGTGGCTGAGCCCTGGTCATCCCCTCAGGAGTGTGTCCATTCTTCTCCAGCTCCAAGGCTCCATTGACGATCCCGGGGCAGGTCTTTCTCCACGACAAGGTGGCCTACCCCCAAACCACTGTTTTGCTGGGGTCTTTCGATGCCTTGACATATATGACAGGGCTCTCCTGGAGGAAAAATTTCTGTACAGAAGAAAGGAAAAGAAGGGAGGAGGAATTCAGTTCTCTAATCCAGTAGGAATATGTACCCATTTTACTGGCCTGCCCATTGGCCTGGTTTATGAACTTCTAATAAATCGTAAAAGTCTGAAGAACCACCATCAATTAGAAGAGGCTAGATTTGCTGGCGAAAATTCTACATCGAGGTTTTTCAGATCTCAGACTACCAGGCCACTCTTACATGTTTGTAATCTTCCCGCACTATGCGTATTTTCCATCAGCTAGTGGCATAAATTACATTAGTCTCATCTTAAGTGATAACGGCTGTTGAATCGCAATATTGATGGGCAGTTTTTCTCATTAAATTTCTTTTATAAGTATTAAAAGTAAAAAGGTCTGTCCATGCACCATTCTGTGAGAGATGCTATTTGGGGTCCTATATTTCAAAATGTGGCCGTTGGCAGATCACTTCTCTCTGCATCTCATCTCCCTGTCTGTAAAACACAAAAGTTGAACTGCATGAATTCTAGCACCAAAAAAAGGTGGGTGGGAAGTATGATCTCACTGATCAAATTATATTCACATGTCTCCACCTGGAGATATGCTCAGAAAGAGATCTAGAAAGACACAGACATTTTGGACAATTGGTTTTATCTGTAGGTAGTAAATGCTGAACAATTTTTATTCTCTGTATCTTTTTGCCTTGTCTGAATTTTTACAATGTATTACAATGTATTTTACAATGTATTTTACAATACAGCATCTTACAAAAACACAACCAAAAGGTATTTTCAAAAGAAAAATGATACTCAGCCATAAAAAAAGAATGAAATAATGCCATTTGCAGCAACATGGATGGACCTAGAGATTATCATACTAAGTGAAGTTAGTCAGACAGAGAAAGACAAATATCATATGATATCACTCATATGTGGAATCAAATTTAAAAAATGATGTAAATGAACTTATCTAGGAAGGAGAAACAGACTCACAGACGTTGAAAACAAACTTATGGTCACCAAAGGGGAAAGGTGGGCGGGGGAGGATAAATTAGGAGTTTGGGATTGGCAAATACATACTACTATATATAAAATAGATAACCATTAAGGACCTACTGTATAGCACAGGGAATTCTAATCAATATTCTGTAATAACCTATATAGGAAAATAATTTGAAAAAGAATGGATATATATATATAAATCACTTTGCTGTACACCTGAAACTAACACAACATTGTAAATCAACTATACTCTAACATAAAATACAATTTTAAAAAAGAAAAAAGAGGTGGTCTGTTTATTTTTTTAATTGGACCTCAGGTATATTGAACTGAATTAACAATAACATTTGAGTCAAGGCATAGAGTTATCAGTGGGAATTGCATGTCCCACTTTATTTCGTTTAGCTAGTTGGGCACTTACTTCTTTAGCTATTTTTACTAACATAATGAATATCTGTGAGCCCACCACTGAACCCAAGAGCCATGACTCTTACCGATCGTTGGGGTCCTTCCCCATCTTATCTGCCCACTTGGTGTGGACAAAGCCCTCCTCGCTTTCCAAGCCCTCCCCTTGTGTAACCACTGTCCCAGAATTTGTGGTTTTCATTCCCTTGTTTTAAAAAAACACAAAGATCATGCTGACTTAACGTGTCAGTGTGACAAGCAAACGTCTGGACATGAATCAACACTGATAATCTGGGTTATGGGGAACAAAAACAGGGTGTCCTTGACCCCCAAATAGTCTAAGCAAATTCTCAATCTATAACTTTATTGATGCCATTCAGTGATTTTTCACTTATTTTTTTTTTAATAACCAGTGCAAAGGAAAAGGTGATCTGGAGTGCCGGCCCAGGGGCCTTGTCTGGAGCCCCAGGGTGCAGCCTCAGCAGCAGCCAGCAGCCAGCTCACCTCCTACCTGCGGCCACCTGCAAGGAGGCGGCCGCCCTGAGGGCTCACAGCTTCCTTCTCCCTGCACCCTGCCCTCCAAGCTGGCTCCTCGGTACAGCCCAGGGGGGCACAGAGGAGAAAAAAGGCATCTGGGGCTTCCCTGGTGGTGCAGTGGTTAAGAATCCGCCTGCCAATGCTAGGGACACGGGTTCGAGCCCTGCTCCAGGAAGATTCCACATGCCGCGGAGCAACTAAGCTCGTGCACCACAACTACTGAGCCTGAGCTCTAGAGCCCGTGAGCCACAAATACTGAGCCCACGTGCCACAACTACCGAAACCTGCGCACCTATAGCCCGTGCTCCGCAACAAGGGAAACCACCGCAATGAGAGGCCCGCACACCGCAATGAAGAGTAGCCCCCGTTCGCCGCAACTAGAGAAAGCCTGCGCACAGCACAAAGACCCAACGCAGCCAAAAATAAATAAATAAATTTATTTTTAAAAAAAAAAAAGCCATCTGGCCTTAGAGATCACTCCTCCCCCTTCCAGCCTGGGGACCTCAGAGACAAATGCCTATGGGTCAGACAGAAAACTTAGGTGACTAAAACAGGAAGAGTTAAAGATGTCCTGAAGTGAGGGGACTTGTAGGGTCAGTACCCGTCCAGAGTGACAGTCCTACACAGCCCCGGCCCCCTGAGGCTTTGAGGAAGTGCAGCTCAGGGTCCAAGATCATTGCCCTGACCCCTCCCCTTCCTCTCTACTGTAAGTACACCTATCCCACCCTTCCCCACGCTCCAGCTGTCTCCCTGGTCATTCCTGCGGCCAACATGCCTACCTGCCCTTCTGAGCCCAGGCTGTAGCCTCCTCATCTGTGCCCACCCCTGCAGGTGGACACGGGCACAGAAGGAGAGGGTGGGAGAACTAGGGCACCAGTAGGGAGGCGGAGGCAGCAGGGGCCTGAGTGGCCACGGCGGAGAGGTTAGGGGAGCTCCTGAGGCTGTTGGCAAGTATAGGACTCTCCAGTGTTACTCAGACAAGCCAAGTTCATGCCAGCCTCAGGGCTTTTGCACATGCTGTTCCCTCTGCCTTGTCATCATCACTCAGCTCAAAAGTCGCCTTGGCAGACAGGTCTTCCCTGACCAGCCTATCCACTGTGGCCCCAGCCCTCCCCCCACACTCTGCTTTATCGGCATCACAGCCCTTCATGTGAGCTGATGTTATCTTCTTTGACTGTTAATTCACTTGTGCATTGCCTGTTTCTGATACCAGATTGTAACCCTCTGAGAGCAGGAACCCTACTGATTAGTCTCACTGTGGTGTTCTCAGTGCCTGGCAGGTGGTAGGTGTACACTAAATTTTTTTTTTTTTTTTGGCCACTTTGTGCAGCTTGTGGGATCTCAGTTCCCCGACCAGGGATTGAACCCAGGCCACTGCAGTGAAAGCCTGGAATCCTAACCAGTAGACCATCAGGGAACTCTCCCCTAATTTTTTTTTTTTTAAATAAATGAATGAGTGATGAATGATATAGATTAGGGACTGCACACATTTAAGTGAGATGACTACAAAATGCTTTTAGAAATCAGTTTAGATTAGAGTTTTTCAACTCCGATGCCTGTAGGAGCAAGACCAGAAGCGTAAAGAAGTGAAGGAAGCAATTGCTAAGAGGATGAATGAACTAAAAAAAAAATTTAAAAAACTTTAAAAAAATTTTTTTAAAAAATCATTAAAAAAAAGAGGATGAATGGTAAGACAGACCCAGGCCTGGCAGTGAGATAGGGGGTGGTGGAGGCTGTAGCAACCCCACCTGAGTGCCCTGACTAAACGCGGGGCAGCTATCTCCAGCTGCCGTGGCCACAGGAGAACACGGGTCCACTGTTGCCGAATCGCCTGATTATTCAAGAGAATCCAGAAATCCGAGTTTTTAACAGACAATTTCCAACTTTAAATGCCAGCAACAGATAAAATTTTTTAAAAGCAAAACCATCAGCATAACTCTACACACATCTAGACAGGGTCTGCAGGTCACGGGTCTGAGATGTGGTTTGGATCCACTGTCCTAAGATGTCCTTGGGGCCTGGGAGCCAGCCTGACTCCTCTGTCTTCCCAAGCCCACCCAGCCTGGGCACAGTAGGTCACTGAGTTAGAGGGTCCCTCTCCAGCCAGGCTGAATTCTGCCTTGGCCTGGGGTCACATTCAGGAGGTCTATCGTAGGGATTAAGGCAAATGAGCATGCGGAACAAAGGGCTGTGTGGCCAGGCCTCTGACAGCTCACCTTGAACCTCTCCGAGGCCGACCTGGACATTGCGAGGCCTTTGACTGTGAAGGGTAGTAAGACCACTGACAGCCGCAGCGGATTCAGGGTGGCCACGGTGGTGAAGGCCTGGAAGAGGTGGAGAGGAAGCAGTGAGTGTCGCAGCCCCGTCCTGCTCCCCCCACCCCCTGAGACCCCATCCCTGAGCCTCAAGCCACAGAGCCAGACCCTGCAGCTTCCAACAAGCAGGTCCTTCATGCAGCAGATGCCAAGCTGGTATTTCGGAGAGACTGGGAAAAGTGGGGGAAAGAGCAGTCATCTTAAAGTCGCTGAGTGAAGGCCTGGTCGCTCTTGTAGCTTAGCTACTGGGTAATTCTGTAACTCGGACAGGTCACCCTCACCACAAGCTCAGTGTCCCCATTGGCATAGTGCCCCAAATCCTAAAGGTGGTACAGGAATAGTTGGGAAGCCCTGAAAAATTACATGCGAGAGAGCTTTGTCTACTGGAGATGTAGCTTTGTACTCTTATTGTTGTTAAAATCATATCTATTCTTATTTGCCTTAGATGCTCTTTTCTAATATTTAAAATCTCCCCACGCAAAAAACAGAAACGTAGATCAATGGAACAGGATAGAAAGTCCAAAGATAAACCCACACACCTACGGTCAACTAATCTATAAAAAAGGAGGCAAGAATATACAATGGAGAAAAGACAGTCTTCAATAAGTGGTGCTGGGAAAATTGGACAGCTATACGTAATTAGAACACTCTAACACCATACACAAAAATAAACTCAAAATGGATTAAAGACCTAAATGTAAGGCCAGACACTATCGAACTCTTAGAGGAAAACTTAGGCAGAACACTCTTTGACATAAATCCCAGCATTATCTTTTTTGATCCACCTCCTACAGTAATGAAAATAAAAACAATAATAAACAAATGGGACCTAATTAAACTTAACAGCTTTTGCACATCAAAGGAGACCATAAACAAAATGAAAAGACAACCCACAGAATGGGAGAAAATATTTGCAAACGAATCAACTGACAAGGGATTAATCTCCAAAATATACAAACAGCTCATGCAGCTCAATATCAAAAAACCAGATAACCCAAACAAAAAATGGGCAGAAGATCTAAATAGACATTTCTCCAAAGAAGACATACAGATGGCCAAAAAGCACATGAAAAGATGCTCAGCATCACTAACTATTAGAGAAATGCAAATCAAAACTACAGTGAGGTATCACCAGTCAGAATGGCCGTCATCAAAAAATCTACAAACAATAAATGCTGGAGAGGGTGTGGAGAAAAGGTAACCCTCCTACACTGTTGGTAGGAATGTAAATTGGTACAACCATGATGGAGAACAGTATGGAGGCTCCTTAGAAAACTAAATATAGAATGATGATATGATCCAGCAATCCCACTCCTGGGCATATATCCAGAGAAAATCATAATTCGAAAAGATACATGCACCCCAGTGTTCATGGAAGCAACCTAAATGTCCATCGACAGATGAATGGATAAAGAGATATGGCACATATATACAATGGAATATTACTCAGCCATAAAAAAGAATGAAGTAATGCCATTTGCAGGAACATGGATATTATCATACTAAGTGAAGTAAGTCAGACAGAGAAAGACAAATATATGATATCACTTATATGTGGAATCTAATAAAAAAATGATACAAATGAACTTATTTACAAAGCAGAAAGAGACTCACCAATCTTGAAATCAAACTTATGGTCCCCAAAGGGGAAACAAGGGGGGAAATGACAAATTAGGAGATTGGGATTAACATATACACCCTGCTATGTATAAAACAGATAACTAACAAGGACCAACTGTATAGCACAGGGAACTCTACTCAATATTCTGTAATAATCTATATGGGAAAAGAACCTGAAAAAAATGGATATCTATATCTATACCTGAGTCACTTTGCTGTACACCAGAAACTAACACAACATTGTAAATCAACTACATTCCAGTAAAAATTTTAAAAGAAAAAGAAAAAAAAAATCTTCCTAAGCATCAAGCCTAATCCATGCCTCACCCTCTCAGGAGACCTCCTCTGACTACGGCAAACCACCTTCGGCTCTCAGGATCCCAGAATGTGACCTCCTGGAGGTACCCTAGGGACCTTCCAATTCATGCCGTTCATGGCCCATTTCCACCCACTTCTGGGTCCAGCTTAATCTCAGTTCCAATGGAGCAGGAACGCTTTGGTCTAGCCTGGCATGGTGTGAGTGCAGTGTGACCCTAAAGTTCCACTGAGTTCCCTTACACAGCCTGCCGTCCACCCACCAACTCGCCGGGGTGTTTCCCTGGTGTGTGCCGGGGCCTAGCAGAGGTGACTGCCGTCTGGAGTGCAGAGGAGCCCTTGGTGGCAGACTCTCAAATGCTCCCCCCCTTATTTCAGTTGTGGTCTCCTGGCCTCCCTGGCTGGCTTCCAACCTCTCTAAGAGCAGCACTCTGTCCTATTCTCAAAGAATTGGATTCCTAACCTTGAAAGGCAGCTGCTGCTTCCCAAGGCCAGGGTCAGACCACAAAAGAAAAGACAGAAGAAGCTAGACTTTTGTATTTAAAATGCATTTTCATTTCCCTATTTTGGGATCAGAGGAACTCCCCACTTTAGGATTTTCAATCTCAGCGTCGTCCGCATGTTAACCACAAATTTCACCTCCCCTGCACCCCCAGATGACTGTTTCCCCTGCCCCACAGCTGCTATGCAAGGGATATCAGTTCCTCAGATGGACTGAGAAGGAAGAAAGCTCGAGACCCTAAAAGTCTGGAAGATCAAGATCAATTTGTATTATCCATTTGCAAAATCTTCAGACCTTTCAGCGGCCTAGACTAGAAAAGGACACATGAGAAACCTCCCTGTCAATATGGGGGAGGAAACAAAGTACCCCAAACACTCACTACTGAAGCTGTGAGTTTCAGCCGTAAGCCTGTGTGGACGAGGAACGTCACTACTGAGGCCAGGGAGGAGGCTGTGAACAAGGTGATAGTGGTCAGGCTCAGGATAAACCCACACTTCTCCAAGAGCTCCATTTCCTTTCTTCTGAGATCTGGAATTCATCACAAGAACATTCTCCCAAGAGCATAGAGCAAGCCCTGGAACATGAAAGAAATCCCCAGAAGGTGAGAGGCTTGGCCTGCCATGACATTCCCAGGCTCTGAGCAGAAAGCCAGAGTTTCTGTACCTTTAATGATTTTTTAAAATTGTTTCTCCCAGGTGTACATTTATTTTTTTAAGATTTTTTTTTTAAGACTGTTTTTTGTTGTTTTTTTTTTTTGTGGTACGCGGGCCTCTCACTGTTGTGGCCTCTCCCGTTGCGGAGCACAGGCTCCTGACGCGCAGGCTCAGCGGCCATGGCTCACGGGCCCAGCCACTCCGCGGCATGTGGGATCCTCCCGGACTGGGGCACGAACCCGTGTCCCCTGCATCGGCAGGCAGACTCTCAACCACTGCACCACCAGGGAAGCCCAACACTAACAGTTTTTAAAGGCTCAGCCTGGGGTACATCCTGGGAACTGGGAGGACATCAGGTTAAGGTTAAAAGGACATCACTTCTTAGGGATTCAGGTTGGTAATTCCAAAAGACATTAATGAATCGATTCCTCAAAACTTTTGTGACTTGGAATGTCAGCTTTTATACACCGAACTAGGCAGTATATGTTGGGGAGGTAGCGAGTGGGCCAAAGAGTCTATAGCAAAAAAGAGAAAGGAGGAGGAGAAAAAGCCTCAGCTCCTGCCAAGAAATGCAGTTAGTAGTATTAGAAGTAGTAGAATGAATGGAATAGACTAGACTAGAATAGAAGACTATAAGCTGCTCTCTGGAATGTGGCTGTTAGTAGTAGTAGCAGTAGTATAGAAAAATATAACTTTTATTGGGCACAGTCTATGTGTGCAGATATTTATTGACATTGTCACACCAACCATATAAAGCAGGTATAATCATTCCAGCTTTACAGGTGGAGAAGCTGAGGCTCAGAGTGGCAAAGTAACTTGTCCAGGGTCACACAGCTAGTAACAGGAGAGCTGTGAACCTGGTGTGTCTGTCTCCACTCTCCCACCCTGCCTCAAGCCTTCCTGCCTGGAGAAGGCATGGCGAGCCCACCTGCCACATGCACATGTAGCCTCTTCTGGGTGCCTGGAGAGGTGACACCTGTGTCCATGGGCTTATTGTCTTATAGGCCATCAGCTTCTTCACCAGCGACATACACTGCCTGTTTGAAGGGGTGTACTATGGGCCCCTGGCCTTGCTCACCTGCTTACAGCTGATAGCCTGCAGCATCACCTCCTGCCTCACTCTTGGACCCACAGCGCTCATTGTCGTGCTTTGCTCTGTCCTGAGTTTACCACTGGAGGTAATGTCTTCCTTTGCCACCCATTTGATGTTGGACATTCCCTGGAACTCCTAGGGCTCTGGAATCCAGGGTACTTCTCAGTGGGAATGTTGACTCTTGTTGACTGCTCATTCCACTGCAGGTGAAATTCAGCTTCAATTCCTACCTCAAATGGTTCTCTGGCCACAGTGCTGGCCTCATAAATGGAGGTGAATCACTACGAGGTGAGGTCTACCTCGTAGGTTTCTGTGATGGTTATCTGCTTCACAGACTTTCCTCAGTAGCCATCCTCTGTGTAAGATTTTGGTTCCTTCTTTTCTACCCAGAATGTGCTGATATAATAAAACAGATAACATTTAACATTGCCACAGTATAATGGGGGAAAGGAAGCAAATTTGCTGCCCACGATTCAGCTGAAATAAAGTTGGGCAAAACAGGAAGTGACTCTTGGATTTGTGTGCTCTGAATTATTGAAATGGAGTGTTTTCCTCCCTCAGCTCAGGTATTCTGATCAAAAGGTGATTGTAGTCCTCCTGTACAGCACAGAGAACTATATATTCAATATCCTATGACAAACCATAATGGAAAAGAATATGAAAAAGAATATACATATATATCTATAACTGAGTCACTTTGCTGTGCAGAGAAATTAACACAGCATTGTAAGTCAACTGTACTTCAATAAAATTTTTTTGAAAAAAGGTGATTGTAATTGGTAGAGAGTTTAGGGCTCCCAGAGGCAGAGGAGTCGTATTTCTGTTTAGTTAGTCATGGCTTAGCTTGGGACCCAGAAGAGAACGCCTCCCACCCCCACCCCCACCCCAGGATGTGTGAGGCAGGTGCCCAAGGCATGATGGCGTGGAGAGGCTTCCATTGGAACCCTTCAGTAGAGACCCGGAACTGAGAGTCACAATGGGTTCAAACAGTGCAGGATTAGACCCAGGTATTCAGTCCACAACTGGAGTTTACCTTTGGAAGTACTCTTAGTTGCCACACTAATGCCAGGCCACACTTTCCTGCCCTTATAAAAGATGCTCTTGCTGCATCCCGACTGCAGATATTCCTGGCCAGAAAGGTTGTGAAGATACAGAATCGTGCATCTGAGGTCAGCGACCAGCACACCCGCGTGACCAGTGAAGTTCTCACATGCTTTAAGTTAATTAAAATGTACAGCTGGGGCTTCCCTAGTGGCGCAGTGGTTGAGAGTCCGCCTGCTGATGCAGGGGACACGGGTTTGTGCCCAGGTCCGGGAAGATCCCACATGCCGCGGAGCGGCTGGGCCCGTGAGCCATGGCCGCTGAGCCTGCGCGTCCGGAGCTTGTGCTCCGCAACGGGAGAGGCCACAACAGTGAGAGGACCGCGTACCGCAAAAAAAAAAACAAAACCTGTTAGTGTTGAGGGACATAACTTGGTAGACACTCTGGAGGGCAATTTAACAGTATCTTTTAAAATTAATGATTGCACAAACCCCATGACCTGCCAGTTTCATTTCTCTGTTGAGAAACATTCTCCTGTGCTGGAGGAAGCACATATACAAGGATGTTCATTGCAGCACTGCTTATCGCAGCAAACCCAGAAACACCCTAAATGTCCATTGTTGGGGAAAGGTTAAAGCGTCCAAGAAGTATTGGATAATATTGATGTAAAAATCTCACCCCAAAATCTATATTCTACATTTTCTATTGGTAAAACCAGGTTGCAGAACACTATGTAAAATGCAGTACCATTTATGGAAAAACACGCACACAAATACAATATGTTTTCTATGGGTAACTTGCATGTGTACCTAAATGTACTTTAAAAAGTTTGGAAGGTGATGGTAGTCACCTCCAGGCATAAGGGGGGTGATGAGGTGTAGGGGGTCATCTATACTATTTTATTTTTTTTCCAAGAAGAATGTATTCAGGTGTTTTCAAAATTAATTTTAATATAAAATTTATGGGAGGGCTTCCCTGGTGGCTTAGTGGTTGAGAGTCCGCCTGCCGATGCAGGGGATGCGGGTTCGTGCCCTAGTCTGGGAAGATCCCACATGCCGCGGAGCAGTTGGGCCTGTGAGCCATGGCCGCTGAGCCTGCGCGTCTGGAGCCTGTGCTCCGCAATGGGAGAGGCCACATTAGTGAGAGGCGCGCGTACCGCCAAAAAAAAAAAAACAAACAAACAAAAAAAAAATTTATGGGGGCAGCTCTCTAGAAATCCTCATATGAGCAACTACTTCCATCTCCAGTTCCAAATGGGTCATGTTGTTTTCTGCTTCTGTGAAGATGTTTGGGGAAATTGGGCCTCACATACAGTAGGGACCTAAACAGAAAAGGAGCCAGGGTTGTCCTCGGTGCAGAAAGTCTCCTCAGCGAGACAAGTGAGGGCACTGGTTCAGAGCCTGGAATTTGCAGCCAGGCTCTGCTGCTTACCAATCATGTGACTTGTACAAGTTTCATACCCTTTCCTGGCCTCAGTTTCCACCTCTGTGACAATGCGAACAATAAAGGAAACTACCGCATAAGAGGGTCGTCAGAGGACCAACTGAGCTAAGTAAAGCCCCTGGGACAATAGCTCAGAGGAAGTTAGCAGTTTCTGTGATGACTCTGCTGAGATGAACAGGGAGAAGGGCTGCTGTGAGTCCTTTAACTCCAGTCAAGTGCAGGAGGACAGGGCAGCCTCCTGCTTAAGCCCTAACAGAAATTAATGATACCATTTAACACATGAATCACCGGCCCCCTTCCACATACTTTACATGTAAATACTAACTCATTTTATCCTATGAGACAACAATTCTATAAGACTGGCCCTATTATTATCCCACAGCTCCAGAGCCGCTGAACAAGTTGCCTAAGATCACAGAACTAATAAAATGGTGAAGAATAACAATAATGATGATAACAATAAATATCTTACATTTGTAAGCATTTGAATTAGAAAAATCATCTACTTGGTGGCAATGGTTAATACAGCAGACATTATTTTGGACATTGTCCTGTGTAATTTGGATTCTGGGCTTTTCCAGGGATAGAGTAGTGAATCTGAAATGGTTCGTGTCTTTGAAGGGGGCTCATTTGAGTGGAACAGCCAGATTTGTGCTTGGTGGGGAGTGGGGGCAGAGGGTGGGATCTAGAGACACTATCATGAAGGAGAGGACGTCTCAGCTGGGCCTTGAAGGATGAACAGAACTTTAAAAGGGCAGGGGCAGTGATGTGAGCAAAGCTGCCAGGGGATGGACATGTCTGGTCTATCTAGGGACTGTAGGTTTAGCCCCACCAGGCTGGGAGGGTGGAAGCCAACCTAGGACTAGAGGAGGGGACACAGAAGGAGATGAGGCTGCAAAGTTGCTGATGCCAGATCACAAAGGAGTTTGGCTTGAGGGTAAAGAGCCAAAGCAGTCCTGAGTTTTCCAAAAATTAAAATGTGTGTTTCAATATAAAAGTAATCCATGCTCCTCAAGGAAATTGGTAAGCAGAAGAAAAATAGGGAAAGTAAAATTAAATATAGAAAATTCCAATATCCCCCCCATGAGTCTGGGCCACAGTTGGTCATATCTTTCTTCAATCTCTGCCATTGTTTGTCTGTGTTATGCTGTAAGGGAGCCCCAGACAATAACAATAACCAGGCCTGTAAGTATTCCTCCTCTGCAGATAAGAAAATTAATACTGAGAGGGTTTATCTCTGCTCGCTTTTCCCTAGATTTCCCTGAGCTACCAAGTCCTCCCATACCTTCTTCCCCAGGTTGTCTTGAGGGGATATGCTTTATGTTGTGCCTCTACTCAGGATTTGTGCCTTTTGGTTCACTGCTGTATCCCCAGGGCCTAGAACAGGGCCTGGCCCAGAGTAGGCCTCAGGAACTATTTGTTGAATGGATGGATAAATCCTCTCTAAGGTTCTGAATACAACTGGCATCCCCCTGGGTTGTTGTTGAACTGCTCTTACGACCCCAGAGGCAATTGTTGATGGTTATCAACATTCACCCTGGGAATGATTTCCTTTCTCTTTCTTCCTTCTCTCCTAACTCCCTCTTCTCCCTCCCTTGGCCTCCAGGAAAGTGATGTCTCCAGGAGAAGGAGGAAATTACCAACTCACCTCCACATGCAGCCTCATCACTTACCTCTCCCATGGTGATGTGTGTTAAAGACTTCAATTGTATCAGCTTCTCAAAGGCAAAGGGGAAGACAGCTGTACGAAACCTGTTGCCAGTGTGCTGGTTGACGACCCAGCATAAGCACATGCTCAGAGACTTCAGACACTCGGTGAGAAAAAGGGGAAAGCAAAGCCCTACTCCATAGGGAATGTTCCCCAACCATTCTTCAGTATATTCCAGGATCTTTGGTATAACCAGCATCTGAAAGGAAAAAGGAGTTTGGATCATTCAGACTTCCCAAGCCTGCTTTCAGGCAACACCAACCCAATATGCACCATGTGTGAGGTCCTCAAGTCAAGGGAGGGGGCTTATTGAACGGTCACAACTAACTCAGTCCTAATCCTGCACTCCAGAAGGTTGCAGTCCAGTCAGAGGAGGCTTAGGAGTTCAACTGACCCAGATCAGAATCCCAGCTCCACCACCTCATAGCTGGTCCTAAAACCAAGCAGGATCCTGTGGGACTCCTGGACACAGAAGCCTTTCTGTGTCCCCCGTTTCTTGTTTGTAGGAAATAGGCTTCAGCCTCCATGACCTTCCCTGAGTTCCAAAGGGCGAGTTCAAACAGTTGCTAATCAGGGAAGGGAGGGGATGTGGAGACAAGGGAGGAACAGCCAAGAAACAATAGTGCAGCCTTGGGGCAGGGTCCTTGTTCTGCCTCAAGGGATACACACAACAATATCTTTGAGCTCTTCTGCAGAACTAAAACCCCCAATAAATGGAAGATGTTAACTACTTGATGAAGCATTCTTCATTCCAGAGAGAAGGTCACAGTTTGACAACCTTGAGAACCACAGGAGCTCATCAGGATACCACCTGAGGCCAGATTAAAGGAATGCAGGCCCTGCACATACCCTGATCCTTGTCAGCAACCTCGCCCTTGAAACATTGCTATAAAACTCCTCACCAAATCCCCCCCAAAAGGGACACCTAGTTTTGAGGGCATTAGCCCACTGTGTCCCCCTTTGCCTGGCAAAGCAATAAAGCTCTTCTTTTCTACTTCTCCCAAAATTCTGTCTCTGAGATTCAATTTGGCACTGGTGCACGGAGGCAGTTTCAGCATCAGTCCCGACAGGAAACAGAGGACAAAAACAAATGGGGTAATTCAGGAGTTAATAACAAGACTATTTACAAAGGTGTGGGCAGAACTGAGGAAATTCAACAGGGATGGAGAAGCACCCTGGCGCTAGCAACAGCAGGGAACTAAGGAGAGGAGACAGGGTGAGGTTACTGAAACCCAAAAGGAGAAGGTCATACAGAAAGGCCCCCTCATTTTCGGATCTGGTCACCAACGTCCAGTGACAGGAAGGGAGGCAGTCAGAGCAATAAATATCTTGCCCTCACTTTCTCCTTCCCTCCAGCCTCCCGTTAGAATCTCCCACTGGTCCAATCCAACCAGAAGCCAGAAGCAGGGGGACCCCATTGATGTGATCCATAAAGGTGCAGAGGGTGGTGCAGAGAAAGGTGGAGAGTGGATCTGGAAGGACAAATGGAGAATATGCAGCACACTAACTGTCACCCAAGTCACTTATCTCTGTGTCAGCTGTTGCTTCCTCCTAACTTACCTCCATCCTTCCCTGAGCTGATAACAGCGCCTCAGTTTTCTTCTGGGGAGACTCTCGCCTGCCCCAATGCACGCAGTCTAGGCTAGATTGTCAATCAAAATGCTCCACTGCTGGCCAACAGGTGAGCACGTGACCCCAGCTGGGACAGCCAGACTGACTGTCTGCAGTGAGAATCTTGGGCTGAGGAGCTGATAGGAAATAGTGAGCCCATTCATCCCAACCATGGTACATGGAGGAGACCTACATGCCCAGAGCTGCGCAGCCATTTCTCAAAGCAGCTCGTGTATACTGAGCTGGGCTGAGTTCTAAGTGTTTTATATGCTTAACTCATTTAATGTCATCCTATGAGGCAGGTAATTTTGGGCTCTCCATTTCACATGTGAGGGTTTCTATGAGGACTACGGCTGAGAGTGTCATGGGGTTCACGAGGAAACCAAGGCACAGAGGAGGTAAACAAATTGCCCAAAGTCACCCAGAAATTAAGTGGCAGAACTAAGGTTAGAACCCAAGCAGTGGCTGCAGAATTCACACTTCTAACTACTACTAGCTCCACTGTCCCCAGAAAGTCTTCATTTTCTGAGCAGCAGCTGAGAGACAAAGGCATCCCCAATTCTTGGCATGGATTTCAACATGCTAACCTCCAAGGCCTGGAGTCCCGAAACCTCCCCAAGCCTGCCACTTACTGGCCCCAGAACACTCGCGGCAGAGAAGCAGCAGTCCTGGAATCGCAGCATCACTCGAAGCATTGAAGCTTTGTCAATTCCATGCCTTGAGACCTCTTCTTCCCAAAGGAGACGAAGCCTTGAAAAGAGGAAAATTGAGGCAAATGAAATCTCTTTGTATGTGTCACCCAATTGTCCTAGTTCTTGCTAGTCTAGGGTCTTGGTCACAGAAATAATCAAACATAACACAAATAGAGAGAACAGTATAGGGTATCTCCCCAGATATGCATTCCCCAGCTTTAAGAATTATCAACATTTGACATTTTTATTTCATTTCTCCTCCCCTCCACTGTTTTCTTTTTTTGCTAGAATATTTTAAGCAAATCCAAGAGATATCATTTTCATCTATAAATGCTTCAGTGTGTATCTCTTCCAGATAAAGCCTTAAAAAACCTCATAGTAACCATAATAACAATAGTTATGAATTAATAACTATTCATTATTAGTAACTATTAATTAATAGTTATATATTAATAACATAGTAAGAATAATTCCTTAATGGCATTTAATCCAACTTTCTCTAATTATTTCAAAAATATGTTCTTACAGTTGGTTTGCCTAAATCAAGATCCAAATAGGGTCCACTCATCGCAGTTAAAAGACAAATCTGATAGGCCTCTTGCATCTCACTTTAATCTGTAACAGTTACCCTTCCTCTGCATTTTCTGCCATTTACTTGTCAAAGAAACTGAGTTATTTATCCTGTAGAGTTTTCCACATTCTGGATTTGACTGATTGCATCCCTGTGGGTCTGTCTAACATAAATTTCTATTCCCTGTATTTCCTATTAAACTGCTAGTTAGATCTAGAGGCTTAATAAAATTCAGAATTCAAGTCAGCTGGCAAAAATACTTAACAGGTGATGTAGTGTATGTCCTTTTGCATCACATCAGAAGACGTACAACGTCTGCTGTCCCACTTTTAGTTATGTTAAGCTTGATCAGTGAGTTAAGGTGTGTCAGCCTGATTCATTCATTGCCCAGTTCCCCATCACTGATGATCGTTGCCTACATCCACTTCCAACAACACTGGCAAAATGGTGATTTGTCTAATTCTGTCATTCCTTTTCTATTTAGTAGCTCAAATTTCTTCTGTAAAAAGTAACTTTCCCTCATCAACTATTTTGTTACCCTGAAATACAGTAGGTTGAGGAAACCGCCTAAGGCTTTGAATAATGTCACTCTTCCATTTTATACGCAAATTAAGATTCATAAAACCCAGAACTCTGACCTCCAAAAAGTGCCCTCATTTATTTCAAAGTCCCCAAAAGGGTGCCCCAGTGTTGGATCATCCAACCAAAAGTGTATCCTTATTTTGACATCCCAAGCTAATGATGCCTGGGAGGTTTTTGCTACACCCGCCAAACAGAAACACCAAAAACATTTCATTTGGGTTTCAAAACATTTCATTTTTTTCCAGAAAAGCATCAAAGAACTTACCGTGAAAAAAATTAAAATTATGTTGACTTTCTTACACTTCTTTTTTATTTTGAATTATATTTGAGGCAGGAACAGGGGACTGGACAATAGTCATTGTGATATTCAAGGCTTCCAGCGTCTTAATCTGGCCCTTGGATGCCTCCCATGCATCTGCACTGCAATCTGTCAGCTGCAGGCACTGTGCTGGCATCGGCCCTTGGACTTCCTGGCTCCTGCGCCCCTATGTCCGGTTCCACTGTCTGGAAAGCGGTCACCACTGCCCATGATGAGAACATCAAGGACTACGCCAAGGGACTCCAGATGCTCCCGGAAGGTGCTACTCCTTAGACTGCGAGAGCACGGTGGACAGAACAGCCTCCCTTTTTCGGCCACCCTTTGCTGCCAGGGCCTGGTAGCAGCACTGTTTTCGCATGTTCTCAAACAGCTCTGTCAGCATCTGGGTCTCATTCTCTGCCCAGAATCTCACCAAGTCTCTCATGGCAAGCAGTTCTAGCCCTTTCTACTCTTTACCCTCCAGCCATGCCTACTCGTGCCTAGCCTAAAACCAGAAGGGAACCAATACCATGAAAATCTTTCTGTCCTACTTTCTCTCACCTGCAATCAAAACTCCAGGCCTCTTCTTTCTTCCTGAGTAATGAAAACTACACCATCCCATGTCCACCTATGTGGACCAGATAACTTGAACAGCCTGGGCCCTAGCTCAACAAAGCAAAAATGTCCCCCCGGACACCTGTCTGTGTTGGAGGCTTCTATTGCTTGTAGATGATATTACTCAGGGCAGACCGTGGAGCCACATCTCCTCATTCCAGCCCTAACCCCACACATAACACAATCCGCAGAGACAACAAGCTCTAGAGTTGTTTCTATTGATACTTTGACTAAACAAATCCAAGTTTTCCGTAGCCTGCCCACAGCTCTCCTAGCAACTCTATCAATTTCTGGCCATGATTATTAGACTTAGATTCAAGAGACTTGGTTTCAAATTTCACCTCCTCCATTCATTAGCTATGTGATTCAGGGAACATCATTTCATTTCTCTTCATCCTGGTTCTTCACTTGCAAGTTGGGGAAAATAACATCTGCCCTGTTTATTTCATAACCCTATTGTGATGGTCAAAGAAGACAATGGATGGGGAAATGCTCTGTAATTGTAGAACAATAAAAATGTGAAGAATTATGAGGGTCCTAAGGATGGAGGTGATGGTGGTGCTAATGGTGATGCTGCCGAGAGCGGTGGCAGTAATGATGGTGACAGTTTGTCAGCATGTCCTTATAGAATCCAAAGCCCTTTTGAAGGATTAGGGAAGACACACCCCAGAACACCACCTGTTAAATGGAGAACATATAGAAAGAAACCCCTCTAAAGGTGTGAATGCATGGATAATTACCTTTCCAAAGAAACATCCAAAAAATGGAGCGATTGCAAAAGTGTTGGCAGTCAGGCCTTGTGAGTTATAGAATTCAAAAGGCAGCATCAGTGAACAGGAAGTGAAGGGAAGTAAATCAGGAGAGCTTGGGCTTCCCTGGTGGCGCAGTGGTTGAGAGTCCGCCTGCCAATGCAGGGGACGTGGGTTCGTGCCCCGGTCTGGGAAGATCCCACATGCCGCGGAGCAGCTGGGCCTGTGAGCCATGGCCACTGAGCCTGCGCGTCGGGAGCCTGTGCTCCGCAACGGGAGAGGCCACAACAGTGAGAGGCCCGCGTACTGCAAAAAAAAAAAAAAAAAAAAAATCAGGAGATCTTGTCCTCACAATGGTTAGGGAAGAACAAGCAAGCTAACAGTTAACTGATTGCCTGTTATGCATCTGGCATTTTCCTACGTGCTTTACACTGAATCTATTACCTTTTGATTCTTACAACAATCCTATGAAGGACCATGAGATTAATTTTTTATAATTTACTATTTTATATATAAAAACACAGGACCCTGAGAGGGTAAGTAACTCATCTGACATCATAGCTGGTAAAAGGTGAGATTCTGACCAGTATCTGACATTATCCAAAAGGTGCTCCCCGGAAACTTTTCTTTTTTTTTTCCCGAGTAAGTCTGAGAAGCAATGGGTCAAAGTTTAACCAGTTTCTGTATTCTCAGTGTCTTCACTACACTGATTTTCTTTATAAATCTCTGAGACCTGGAGACAGCATGCAACAGTTCACAAGCTCCCTGACCACTGAATGCTCTTTTCAGGGAGGCTCTGAGGGGCCCACCATTTCCTGGAACACATTTGGAAAATGCCATCTACACCTGGGGTATCTCATAAGCAGCTAGAGGTAGTAACATGAGTACAGGACGTTTCAAATCACTCATTTTTCCCCCATATGATCTTCCTATCACCTTGTAAGGTGGGTGGTACAGGAAATTTAATCCCACAACTAGTTAGTGGTGGCTAAGAACCTGGGCCACTCACCAAAATTTAATCATCAGTGACACAGATAAATGCTTGATCCACAAAAAAAAGGCAAAAGGGACAAGAAGCAGTAATTTCTAACTTCTCAGAGTCCTGGGCCCCCAGGCAAACCTGATAAAAGATGTGAATTCTTGTTCCAAAAAAAGAGCTCTAGCCCATACATATAAAATATGTAAATTATTTCTTAACTCCAGATTAAGAACCTCCAGACTAGAGTGCGGCCTCATGCTACAAAGGAAGAACTGATATATTTTGGCTGTCTGGGGATGGACCACCCCTAAACACACACATTTAAGCAACTCTGGTCACCATCCACCAAGACATGTCTTTAACCAACCCCACTGGCTTGCCCAACGTGACTTTACCTTTGGGCATTTTGAGCTGAGGCCATGTACTGTCATCATGTACTGACAGCTGGTGTTCTCATCTAAGCGTTTCCGTAAACCTTGGATCATGACTGGGCTGAGCCATGACAGCGTTAGGTAAGAGAACAGGCCAGCATCATCCAGGGGCTTGGGCGCAGGAAACCTAGCAGAGAAGTCACAGGCAATGGTCTGGTCACACTAGGATGTAGGCGCCAGAGGTAGACAATTAAGTCAAGGGCAAGATTTGGAAGGGATGAGTGGTAACTATGTAAAAACCACAGTGTGGTCATTTGGATATACAAAAAAGGATTTTTTTTCATGACTATTACTTGTGATAGTTAAAAACTAGAAACAACAAAACACCCATCGATAGAGGAATGATTTAAAAAGAAAGAAAACCAGTATGGTACATCTTGTACCGTAGCGTAGAAAACAATGCAGAAGGGCCTAAAAATAGAGATGATCTACATGTAGAACATGGAAAGAGCTCTAAGAATATTAAGCAAGAAAAAAAAGCCACTTGCAGATGAAGAAATTTATTTAGTATGTTTTTACTTATATAAAAAAGGAAAAAATAAGGGAAGGCAGACAAAACAATATATATATATCTATTTTACATACAATATATGTCAAATTGTATGACAATTTAAATCAAATCATTAATAGTGTTTGAAGTAGGGATTAGAATTGGCAAAGAAACAGGAAAAGAGATTCTCATTGTTTTAAGTTTTCTGTTTTACTTATATAACTTCCACAAAAACAATAAAAATGAAGAAAAGTAAATAAGAATGATAAGGTCATAATCTCTGGGAATGATTCACAAATACAGAAATAATGATTGGATTAGGGTGTTGAGATCGTGCGCAATTTCTACTTTTTTTTTTTTTTTTTTTGGCTGCACCTTATGGCATGTGGGATCTAGTTCCCTGAGCAGGGATCCAACCCAAACCCCCTGCATTGGAAGTGTGGAGTCTTAACCGCTGGACCACCAGCGAAGTGCCAATTTCTACTTCTTTTTTCAAAATTGCCTTTAATGCTAAATAATTTAATATGAAGAAAATTCAATATTTTAAAAAACATTTGGGGAGAAAGACATGAAGCCAAAAATGCGAAACTCGTGGGATGTTCTTTGTTTTTGGCTATGGCCTCTTTTCTCCATGTTCTGGCCTTTTACACCCTCCCAGCCCGTCAGTAGCCATGGTTGTACATTCTGGGCAATGCTGGCCATGCCTTTGCCAGAGATGCTGGAGAGAGAAGGACTGATGGGAAGATGAGACATTGCAGCAGATGTATGGGGCCATCTGTGATCACAAGAATAGGGCCAGAACTGATGAGCTGGCGCCGATATTCCAAAGGCCCAGCAGAAACACTGTCACTCCAAGATAAGGCTGCCCAGGTAAACTCAAGCACCAAGGTTCTTCGTGCTGGTGGAGATAAGATGCATTCGGTGGGTAACAACCTAGGTCGTATTGATAGAAGCTCAGATTTAAAAAATAGGAATACCAGTGCAGTTTGTTTGACAGCTAAAATGTGGGAGGGAAGAGGGATCTGTAAATATGAAACAGGCTCCTGGTGATGAAATGCTGAGGAATCAGACTAGAAGTGTCATGGTCCTGTCAATATATGATGCATAAATGAACGTGTGCATGAATCTGTGGGGGGCCCTGAAACCATGGGTGTATAAATCAGAAAGTCATTTGGTGATGGTTACTTTAAACTATGGTTTGTTAGAGAAGGCTCCATGAATTTCTTAAACTCAAGTTTAAGGGTAACATCATAGGGCATGTTACCCTTAAACGGCCCTTTCAATGGCTGCCCATTTCTCTCAGAATGAAGACGAATGTACTTAATGTGGCCTGTGGGGTACACATGGTCCCCCAGCGCCTGCCCTCTTCCTGCAGCTCCATCTCGTGCCACACCCACTATCACACAGGACTCTCTAGAGACACTGGCCTCCTTCTCAATTCCTGGACACATACATCACTGTGTTCCTTCCACCGCAAGGCTGGGCCTTTGCACATGCTGTTCCCTCTGCCCAGGTCATCCTTCCCTCACTCTTGCCTAGTAAATTCTTGTTCATCCTCCAGGTCTCAGCTTCAGTATCACTTGGAACCCATCACATTGTCGCTGTTCCCTTGTCCCTCATGCCCCATATTTCTTCACAGCACCTTCCTCAAGCAGCTGTAATCACGTGTTTATCTTCGAGCCTATGAGCTTACTGTCATTCTTCCCAACATGAGGTTGGTGACGGGCAAGGATCCTGTCTGTCTCGCTCACTGTTATCACCCCACCGTCTGGCACAGTGCCTGGCATGTGTAGGTGCTCAAGGAATCCTTGTTGACTGAATGAATGAATGAAGGTGCTGGCTGTGCTTCCCTGATGTGCCTCAGGCTTCACAGGAGGTGTTTGGCTGTGGTGCGTGACAGGACGGTGTTGGGACATGATTATGTAGCCTTTGGGAGGGGTCCAGGTGTGAGGCTCTGAGGATCACTGCCCTGGAGGGTACCAACCCTCAGTCCCCCTTCAGGACTCACTTTGGCTTCGGACGGAAGGGAATCATGGTTCTCCAGGCAGCATCGTACTTCCCCATCTCTGGTGCCTCAGGCTCCCTCACCTGCTGGCTCCAGGGGCTGTCTTCAAGAGAGAAAGTTTTCTTGGGAAAGAAACAACAAAAGGCCATCAGTTTCAGACTTCACAAATACTGTCCTGAGGGAGTGAGGGACCAGCCACCCAAGGAGGGTGGATCTTTCCACATCCAGCCTTCTAGAGAACGGCTGCCAGAGTCAGATAGAGAAAGACAAATACTGTATGATCTCACTTATATGTAAAATAAAAAAACATCTACCCAACCAACAGCGAAACAAAAAGCCTGAATGCTGGGTGCCAGAGCTGGGGGGTGGGGCGGGGAGGATAGGCAAAATGGGTGAAGGTGGTCAAAAGTACAAACATCCAGTTATAAGTCATGGGGATGTGATGCACAGCGTGGTGACTATAGTTAATAACACTGCATTGCACATTCGAAAGCTGCTAAGAGAGTAGATCTTAAAATTCCTCACAAGAAAAAAAATATTTGAACTATGTGTGGTGATGGATACTGTGGTGACCCTTTCATAATATATACAAACAGCAAATCATTACGTTGTACCTCTGAAATTAATATGATGTTTTATGCCAATTATATCTCAATAAAAATAAATAAAAGAAAGGTTGCCAGGCAGGGAATGAGCAATGGGCTGAGAGTCAGAACAACCAGGTCCCAGCTCTGGTTCTGCTCCACGTCAGCTGGGTGACTCTGAGGGGGTGTCACTCCACCTCCTGGGCTTTTATCTGTCGATAAACACTCTAGACAAGAAGAAAGGGTGCTATTTTTAGTCATCCACAGAATGCAAGACCAAGTCACCCTCTGAGGGTAAACTACTAAAAAGTAATCAAGAAGTAAAAAAGTTAATCTGAAGACATTACATGTTACCCTTTTGACAAAGTGGGAAACAACTAAAATGAAAAAGATATATCATTTCTAGGACTTCATATAGAATAAATAACACTCTCTTGAAAGCACAGCAAGGGATCTATGGGAAGAGATTCAGAATAGTGGTTACTTCAGGCAGGGAGAGTTGGGAAATGGGATGGGTGGAAGACCAGTAGCTGGATGTGATTGTTAGGGTAGGAGCTGGTGAGTTGGTGATGAGTTTATTGGTACTTATTATATTATTATAGGTAAATACATAGATAAATAGGTGTGTGATAGAGAGACAGACAGAGATAGAGAGGGATAGTGGCAGACAGATGTATGAGCCATGAATGTGTATCATGACCAAAGATTATGATTCATCTAATTGTGGAAGCCAGCGTTCCATTAAAAAAAAATCAAAGTTGAATAAATATAGGACAAAATTCTTTGACCTAGTTTATGACCATTGAGAATATCCTGTCAACTCAGTTTCCTGGTGTTTTGATGCAAAGGAGATCTACTTACATAGCTTAAGTCCTGAAACCATGTCATCATCTATATCCAAGCCGAGATTCACAAGGTCACCAGAAGACCTGGCGACCCAGTATATCTTCCTTCTGGTCATTTTCAGATGTCCTGCCAATTCTTTGTTTCCCAGAATCAGAGAATCTGAAAAGGCAACAGGTAGGAGCAGATTAGATAGAGCCCTAAGCAGCCAGGAGAGGGGGGCTATCACCCAGCAGCGAGTATACTGGGGGCTGTTGTCACAGCACCTGCTCTTCCTTCAGCTGGGAATGGGCTTGGGTCCCTCTCTTTAAACATCTACTTGGGTCTCAGCCCAAGATCACCTAGGGAAACCTCAAACCACCCATTCCCAACCCACATCCTTGGGCCAGGTCAATCTTCTTAATATATTCAAGGCCTGCTCCTAAAACCATGCTTCTTCTTTTATCCCAGTTTGTAATTGTCCATTTAGGTGAATCACTGATTTTTTAGAGTTCATTTCCTGCACTAAACAGAGATCCTCACGAGGGCAGAGACATGTCCACTTTGCTCACTATTAAATCTCTGGGGCCTAGGGATCTCCTAGGAGGAGAGCATGCGCTCAATAAATAAGTGGTGAATGGATGAATAAATAAATGAAAGAAATGTGATTTTGCCATTCTCTGACTTGGTTTTCACAGACTCAAGGGAGTGGATCTGGGCACAATTTAGGAATTTTAAATAACTAAAAAATATATTAATTTGCTTTTCATTTTGCCTTTGTGAATATCTGATTCACTCCCAGAACATCCATGTGCCTGGGGCAGGAGCGGGGTGGTAATTAGCAATATTTCTGAAGGAATAGAAAGAGAAAGAAAATGTACAACAGGGCTGGCATCATGGGGTATGATGGGTGTCTCACAGGGCCCCGTACTCAGAAGGGCTCCAGGCTTGGTTTAATGCTCTGTCCGTCACCATCATGAAATTCTTCATAATTTGAACAAGGAGTCCCACAATTTCATTTTGTACTGGGTCCTGCAAATTATGTAGTCAGTCCTGGTGTTCAGATACAGCTTTTGACATTCAAGTATTGGATTCTGCTTCAAGTAAACAGACCTAAAGACTAGCCTATTCTCTTGGAAGAAGATTCTCTAAATTCCTTTATTCCATTCCTTCCCATCTCACTTCCTTTTAGCAAATCACACCCAAATCTGGTGAACTCAGTTTCCGGAATTCTCCTATAGAGCCTACAAGATAGACTCCTGGGCTTCCCTGGTGGCGCAGTGGTTGAGAGTCCGCCTCCCGATGCAGGGGACACGGGTTCATGCCCCGGTCTGGGAAGATCCCACATGCCGCGGAGCGGCTGGGCCTGTGAGCCATGGCCGCTGAGCCTGCGCGTCCGGAGCCTGTGCTCCGCAACGGGAGAGGCCACAACAGTGAAAGGCCTGCGTACCGCAAAAAAAAAAAAAAAAAAAAAAGATAGACTCCCCAGCCATGGCACCAGGCCATAAGGTATACAGTTGGCCCTCTGTACCCACACGTTCCGCTATCAGGATTCAACAAACTGACGATAGATAACATTCGGAAAAAACAACCCCCAAAAACCAGAATGTTCCAAAAAGGTAAACTTCAACTGGCACAGGAAACTATTTACATAGCATTACATTTACAGCTATTTACATAGTATTTACATTTTATTAGGTATTATAAGTAATCTAGAGATGACTTAAAGTATATGGAAGGATGTTCTTAGATTATATGCAAATACTACACCATTTTATATAAGGGACTAGAGCATCCTTGGATCTTTGTATACACAGCGGGCCTGGAACCAATTCCCCCTCTGAACTGAGGGGCAACTGTACAACTGTGATGGTAGCAGTGGACCTTTCAGGGGTGATGGAAAATTAAAAAGAAAAGGAGGGATGTCAGGGAAGAGAGGCTGTCACATATTTCTTGTTTAAGACTGTGGGAAGAGTCCAGTTTCTGGCTGCTATGAACCAGCCTAGGACACAGACACATTAAAGCGAAATTGGCATGATTCAATGGAAGGAGGCCCTGGGGTAGGACCATGGTGTACTGGTGTGCAGTTTATTCACTACACAAAAGTTCTCAGTGGAGGTAATGGGGAGGGGGAGGGGAGGCAGCAAATTCTAGATTGCTAGTCATGCACCCTGGCAAGGGGCTGTGTCCTCGGTCTCAGTAGTGTGCTGGTAAACGTGTGTATCGGTAACTAACCTGTGGTTCCAATTGGTGTAGTTCCAACATAATTGTTACTTGACATTTTGGTTTGTGTTAATGAGTCTCTTTGCTGAAGAGTTTTCAAATACTGAAAGAATATTTTCTCGTTTTTTGTGCTCTTCACAATGTAATGGCTACAAGCACCACACACTTGTTAATCTGCATTATTAACACTTCCTGAATTTATTTCTTAAGTCTAGACAATCAATAAAATAATAAAACAAGCGCAGATTTGTAGCCTTTGCTGATTTTTGTGGTGTAAATATTCCCATCCTGGATGATTTCAAGCTACCAACATGTTGGGAAGAGAGGCGCATCACGAAATCACTGTATGGTTATCTCCAGGATACAAGTGCGGTAGATGTAAATAACCTCAAAAGTATGAATAGTAAAATGTAGTGAAATAATTAGGAAATGACAGATTTTTGAGTATTACCTTTGCCTTTGATATTATTAATTGTAAGTCTATATAATTTAATTTTAATGTTTGTGTTTAACAACTGGGTTCTCAAAATTCCTGAAAATTTGACAGTTTGTTCTTATGAACTAGCATCTTAAAATGGTAAGCCTAAACATTTATGTTCTGCTAATTAACCAGCAAGTAGGGGCTCATGAGGAAGACCTGATTCTTAGAGAACAAATACAGAAATTAGATTTTTTCTCACCTTTCAGTTATAGTATGATTTGCCAACTGGTTTATTTATACACACCTGCAAAGAGATACAATGAGAGTTTTAAAGACATGAGTCCTTGTAGAAATACAGAAGTCATCCAGGAAACTAGCAACAGGGAAAAGTAAAGCAAATGAAAATGAAGGGAATGCAAATGTGTGTATTGGATATGCTTGCAGAACACAAATTGCTCATCTCAACATAACTGGAACTCAGCCACATATTGGCTTGAGCTGCCTTCCATGTCTATGAGGCCCACTTCCGCTTCCTTGAATGGCCGGGGGAATTCCCTCCAGAGTTTTCTTTGGCATCCTAGAAAAGTTCCCTGGCCTCCCACCTTCCTCTCAAGAAGATAGAGCTGATGTTTCTTCATTCTAATTAGGGGCAAGCTCATCACTGTGGTCAGGCCGGGGGCCAGGACAGGACTGGGAGTAAATCAGAGAGGAAACAGATGCTTCCAGCCCTGTGCTCCCTGATCCCCAGGGGACCAAAGTCGTGATTAGTTTAGACACGGGCCATTGGCATATGGGGAAACAGCCTGTGTACAGGAGGGGGGCCCTTGGAGAGAGGTAACTTTTTTGGAGGAGCTGATTTATTTCCTCATTGTTCTTACCACTTTCCCAGCAGGGTCTAGTGTCCAAGGCCAGAAGGGGCACCAGAGGGTAGGGGAGGTGCCCATGGCGAGGGGCAGAGGGCCGGAGAGCCAGGCCTGAAGAAGCTGAGATGATTAGACGGATCCCTTGCCTTCCCTGGGTAGCTGGGTAGCTATCCAGGGGCTGGTTCTCAGAGCTCCTGGAGCCCCTCGCTGGCCGTGGCCGTCTTGTTGACTGCTGAATCCCTACAGCCCAGAGCCTGGTCTTCTCTGTTCCAGAAACTGGGAAGCTCCTTCCCATCTTGGTCTTTGTCTGAGTCCTAACCTCTGCTGAGAACACTGTCCTCCGAACTCCCTGCAGAGCCTGGCCTTTCTTGTCATGGAGGTTTCAGCTCAAACACCACTTCTGCAGGGTCACCTTCCCAGACCTCCCTCCCTCATCTTGTCCTCCTGTCTCTAGCACCTTCTACAGATTTTCCTATTAGATTTCCTTTACTTATCACTTCCTGAAATTGTCATTTCTTTGGGGGCTTACTTATTTTCTGCCTACCTCACTAGACTGTAAGCCCTTTGACACCAGGGGCCTTGTCTGTCTGTTTCGCTGATGCATCCGTGAATCTAGATTACTGCCTAGCACATAGCAGATGCAGAATAAGTATTTGGTGGATCAATGAAGGAAGTAGATGTAGGGCTGGTTAAAGTAGGAACCAGGAGAGCCACACGGTTGCTTAAGAGCTCACACTTAGATTCTTGATGCTTTCCCAAGTGGGCTGGCACCCCATCACAGAGATAGACTGATGGGATAGAAAGAAGGTGATCATAAAGCAAGCAACTTAAACGTGGACCCGGTCCCATACCACACCTTCTACGGTGCAGAAGGAATTCGTATTTAAAAATAAATCCAGCTATTATTATGTGACTAGACACTCACATTGCTTGTTGTTGTTGGGGAGAGTGTATGTTAAAAGCATTAAACATGATCAAAAAATATACCACAAGGTTTATAAGATGGTTTTTGAAGTTCTTCAAAAAATGGGGCCTTTCCCCCTTGTCCTTGGGGAGGTCTTGGTGAAAAGGTAAGCTCTTGGGGAGCTGGGCCATGCATTTTTTAATCTTATATTTTTTACCCCTAGAGTCTATCAGGGGGTGAGGTACTCAGCCCCATCCAGAGAGGTGATCCAGAGCTTGCTGATTGGATCTAGGATCTCCTGCTACCAGCCCAACTGCTCTCTAGGCCCTAGCGGCTAGGGCCCTGGTCTAGGGAACATCCTTGATGACTGTTTCTCCTTCACTCGTCATGTCCAATCCATCAGCGTGCTCTGTTGAAGCTACATTCAAACATGGCTTGAATCCACTGCTTCTAGTCTGAGCCTCATCACCTCTTGCCTGGACAATCTCAGCCACCTCCTAACTGGCCTCCCCGTGTCTGACCTTAAAACCTTGCATTCCATTCTCCACACAGCAGCCAATATGACCTTTTGAAAACATAAGCCTGAAAAATTATTCCACAACCTGAAACTGCCTATGGCTTGCATAGGGTTTAGAGTAAGACCCAAACTCCTTAGCAGACTCCCTACCCCAACTCTTCACTCCTTATAAGGTCCTCTATAGCCTCCCCTCCCTCTTCTCTCCTGCTTCCCTCAGCAGGCCCCACCTCAGCAAATTCCAGGAGCAGTCTCCTCAAACATCCTAAATTCATTCCAGCCACAAAGTCTTTGCAATCATTGCTGCTTCTGCCCGAAATAGCACCCGCCTTGGCACCCACCCCACGGCCTCTGCATGGCTGCAGTACGGGGCTCAGCTCTTCAGTGAGGTCTGCTCTGACCATGTAAAGGGCGTATCGCCATCTAAAAGGATTTTCCTTGCTTATTTTCTGCTTCTCCCCCTAGAATGTTAGCTCCATGAAAGCAGGAACCTTGTCTGCTGTGTTCACTGATGTATCCCCAGCACCTAAAGTAATATCCAGTACATAGTAGGCGTACAAAAAATGGTTGTTTAGAGAATGAATAAAAGGTGGGATCACGTCAGAGAAAGAGCTTTAGGCCAGAGACTCCGAGTTCCTGAATTTCTGTCTCCAGCACAGCAGCTAGGACACCTGCCTTCTCCTTTCCCTTACCTGCTGCACTGTATCAGACTCAGCTGTCTATGGGTCTGTCCCTCTGGCCAAGAGGTGCTTGAGGGTAGGACCTTGCCTTCTGTTCCGCTCTCTACCCTCCACAATCACACCAGGGCCTTGCACTCAGCAGGCCCTCAACAAATGCATGTTGTCTTGACTAGACTTTCAATTCCCTCCTGGATTCTGACAGCATTGCTGGACTTCATATTTGGGGAAAAAATTCCATCTGCAAACTACAGCCAAACCCAAGTCAAATTCCAATGTGAAGGAGCTCCCAAGGGCCAAATCTGAAAAAATTCAAGCAATGATATACATGATAATATTGCATGATAGCCCATAAAAAACTGAATACCCACAAGTCCATACTAACATAAAAAGTAAATTATTCAATTATTGGGAAGCGAGATGGGGCAGCTTTTTCTTACAGATTTCAATTAATAAATGTAGACTTAACTCCCTACACATACTTACTACTTATAATGAGAAAAATAGTACCTTAAAGTGGAGAAACCTAGCAGATACTATTATACCTTCACCAAGGAATCACTGTCAAAATCATCATTGGTAAGACATTTCACCATCATGTATCACTAAGGCACATCACTTCTGTGGTCTTCCTGACAAAAAATGTATAATGTTGATCTTGAGAGAACATCAGATAAACCCAAATTGAGGGACATTCTACAAATTAAGGGATCAATACGTTTTAAAAGTTGCAAAGCTTTGAAGAAAGAAAGAAAAGAAAGATTGAGGAGACAGCACAACTAAATGAAAAGTGGGATCGTGGACCAGAAAAAAGGACATTTGTGAGAAAACGCAAAATTTGTGGAAGTCTAAAGATTAGATAACAGGAGTGTTAGTTGCCTGGTTTTTAATAGTTGAAGGATGATTGTGTAAGATGATTACAGGGGAAGCTGGGTGACAGGTACGTGAAAACTCCCTACTATATTTTTGTACATCTAAAATCAATTCGAATAGAAAGGTGCAAACATTTCAAGTGGACACAATTTACATGGGATCATCCTTGGGCATACAGCTCTGCTCTGTGGGAGCCTCTGCAGAAAGCGGAGTAGCGGGGCCGGGAGGCAGGGGTCGCCCCGGCGGGTGGAGTGCGCATCTCTTCGCGTGTGTACGGCGCGGGGCGGCGGCCGAGCCCGGGGGCCGGCGGGAGCGCAGAGCCGGAAGCGGCGGCGCGCAGGGGTGTGAGGGTTGGTAGTTGCCGTGTAGGCCGCGCGAAGCTGGCTGTCGGGCTCCCGGGGGGGCTCCCGGGGACTCTCCCGGCGCGGAGGGCCGTCGCCATGTCATCCCTGAGCCCCATCCAGATCCCCAGCCGCCTCCCGCTTCTGCTCACGCACGAGGGCGTGCTGCTGCCGGGCTCCACCATGCGCACCAGCGTGGACTCGGCCCGCAACCTGCAGCTGGTGCGGAGCCGCCTGCTCAAGGGCACGTCGCTGCAGAGCACCATCCTGGGCGTCATCCCCAACACTCCCGACCCGGCCAGCGACGCGCAGGACCTGCCGCCGCTGCACAGGTAGGCTGGGCGGCTCAGCGGCAGCGGCGGCGGCGCGGCCTCCTCCCGAGACCCGGCCCGGCCTCGGGGCGTGGGGCTCGGGGGGCCCCGTGGCGGTGTTCCGCCTCTTCAGACGACTCACGCGCCAGACGGGGGTGACAGAGGAATGCCTCGTGACCGTTAAATGAGATGACTCACGGAGTCGTGAAAGCTGCACGATTAGCTGCTCAGCATCTGATGGGAATTTCCTTTCCCGCCCCCCGGGTCTTCAGACTCCTAGGCCGGTGCTCTTAACCTTCCAGGCCCCCCTCTTTCTTTTCCTTTCTCTCTTGCCTTCCCCCATTCCTGTCTTCCTTCTTTAATTTCTTTCCCACCTCTTTTGTCCTCTTAACGGAGATACTTTGCTGCTTCACGTTTTCTCTTTTCCCGTCCCATCCTAAATTGCACCATTTCCTTATTAATTTGGGGGTGCCTGTCTAACACACTCCCTGCCTCCCCCGCCCCCTGCCTTCTCTCTTCCCCTCACTGCTTCTGTTTTCCTTCCTAAAGGGCCTTCCCTGTTCACATTGTCCCTTTTCTCCCTTTCTAGAACTTTCCTATCTTCTCATGTCTTCTCATATCGTAACGTTTCTTAGGCCCCAAGCTTACCACTGGATTCCCCTACACCGTGGCCCTAGTTGTGTGACTTTGGGTGACAGATTGAACCTGTGCTTATTTCTCTCTTCACCTGTAATTTGGAAACTAGCAGCATCCGTCTTTTACGTGTGTTATGAAGATGAAGTGAAATCACATGTGTGGTCTGTTTTGCGCCAGGCTGGATAAATGGTTGCACTGACCAGTACTGTAGCCACTAGCTACAGAGCACTTGACATGTGGCTTGTTCAAATTGAGATGGTAGTATTAGAGTGACCAGTTGTCCCGGTTTGCCAGGGACTGTCCTGGTTTCAGCCCTGAAAGTCCTATATCCCAGGAAAACCCTTAGTTCCAGACAAACCAGGGTGGTTGGTCACCCTAAATGTGCTATAAGTGTACACTACACACTAGATTTTGAAAATTTAGTATGAAAAATGTGTTGTTGATAAATTTTATATAGATTAAATGTTGGAATTAAGTAAAATATTAGCATTTCACTTGTCTTATTTTCTAATGTGGCTACTAAAATTACATATGTGGTTCACGTTATATTTCTACCAGACAGCACTGATACGCAGCATGCTCTCAACAAATGCCATTATCTTCAAGCCTCCCAAGCCCCTGCCTCCTTTCCTTAACTCTTCTTGAGGTATTTTCAACTTAGAGCTCCTCCCTCGTTCACCTACAGTTATCCTTTTTTAAAATAAGGTGTAGCCTGACTCTCAATGGTTTTGGGGAGAGTTAGGAATGTCTTATTTTTGTCCAAAATCTTGTGATTATATACTCTCCTTTTAAAGGAGAGTCCATAGCTTTGTTAAAATTCTCAGAGGAGATTTGGTTCTCCTCCCCTCCTCTTACAGAACAAAACAAAACCAAAAAAACCATAGCAGTCCATTGTTGGTCCACATTGCAAAAGCCTCGCTTTTCTCAAGCATGGAAAACATTTTGGTTTCCATCTGATATACTTTGCTTCTTGCTTGAGTGGAATTGGGTACTTTTAGAGTTTCAGTAAACTGTGACAAATTGTGTTGGATTTTGGTTTCCCTACATATGACCCCACTCCTTTAGCCTTTGTTTATTTCTCCCCTAATTTTTTGCTTTCTGTGCCCAGGTACTTAGTTGCCTGTTGAGGCAAGAGTGCTCAAGATAAGCTGTTTTGTTTTAGTTCTGCTGATTACCCATGGGTACACTGTGAATTTCGAAAGTAGATTAGTCATGTTTCAGGTTTGAGTGACTATTTGTTGGTATGATTCTGGCAAGATTTTGGAGGGTTTTTAATTTCTTTTATGTAAATTCCTCCAAAACAACTAAATTCTTCTGCTTGGAAGTAATCACTAATATCAGATGATGGGTAATCTGGTCCTTGCTGTTCATATTGCTGCCTTTGTTTTAAATGAATAGCAGTGTTAAAATTTAATCATTTAAGTTAGAAAACATACATAGAAAATTCTTCATAGAACTTCAGCATTATGAGGACCCAGCAGACCATCTCGTTATCCTAGAAATATTATTTGCTACTTGAAAAGTCTGTAGAAAGTTTGCATTGCATTCCTTAGTATTAGGTTCCAATGTCTTTTTTCTCTAATATCACCTTTAAATGCTCTTACTTTAAAAAGTTAAAAGAGCTTTTTTTAAAGTAACCATTTTATTTTATTTTGGCCCACACCCCCTTGCAGTGGAAGCGGGGAGTCTTAACCACTGGACCACCAGGGAAGTCCCTAAAAGAGCTTTAATAGTACAAGTACTGCGTTGTCTATAATGTTATTTCTGTTGCGATACGCAAATCTGTCCTTTCCCAGTTACCTGCTTTTCCAGGTGGTAGTAGGACATCAGAGGGACGGTGAGGGCTCTCTTTCTGTCCCTAGTTTCCTTTAGACCATCCAGGTGACAATGCCTCAGTCTTCAGGGAGCAGCAGAAGTAATTTGTTCCCCTGGGTTCCTTGTCATACAAAGTGGCAGGGCCAGGTGTTGACTTACCTGAACCAATTCCTTTACCGTTTTGAACAGCACAGTCCCTATCTGCACGTCAGTGTGCAGGCATGTCGCCTAACACAGGAGGAGCTTTGGATAATATCCCCACAGTCTAGAGTTTGGTTCCCATGCCACCTCAGACCACCCTGCTTCACTGAACTGTCTTTTTAGTGGCTCCTCAGTGACCCATTGTTTTCTTAGTGCAAATGGATAATTAGCATTCCTTATGCCTGTCCTTTCATGCATTTCAAGATTGCCCTGCAGTCTTCTCCCAGCCTTCCATTCTTCAGGGCACCTGCCTTCATTTCCTCATAGTGCTGAATGCTCAGTCCCTCTTCATTTTCTGTGTACTTCATCTCTAGGACCCCAAATTAGTTTCATTGGCATTTGTCTGACAAAAAATGAATGATTTATATAGAGCAGATACACAGTTTCATAATTTGCCAAGCCTCTCTCCATGTGTTACTGTTATTTGTATCTATTAGCACTCTTCAGCATTCAAGAAATCTGATAACACTAAGATTTTAAAATTTAGTCTTTTATATTAGCAAGTATGTAATGAATAGCTCTACTTAGATGTTCCTAAGTCTGCATTTACTCTTTTTTTTTTTTTTTTTGGTGGTATGTGGGCCTCTCACTGTTGTGGCCTCTCCCGTTGTGGAGGACGCGCAGGCTCAGCGGCCATGGCTCCGGGGCCCAGCCACTCCGCGGCATGTGGGATCTTCCCGGACTAGGGCACGAATCCGTGTCCCCTGCATCGGGAGGCGGACTCTCAACCACTGCGCCACCAGGGAAGCCCTGCATTTACTCTTTTTAAGGAAGGTCTGTCTGCAAGTTGCGTTTCTTAAATTCAGAAATGAACTTTCAAGAAAGGAGTGAAAATCAAAAACCCTGTAGTCACAGAAGCCTCATCTCTGGTAGAATTTGGGACTATCCTAATAGACTCTTTCCTTGTTTCTAAATCTTTATTAACAGTGATGATACATTTTGCTCAAAATCATCAGATATTCAGGAAGATAAGTTGGGTGACACCAAGTCAAAACCAAAAAGATGTTTCAGTGGTCCTTTCCCAGAAGTGTGTAACTTTTGCTTCCAGAGCTTTGGTGGAAATACTTCTCTTCCTTAAGTGTTGTTAAGATGTAAACATTAGATATTAAATAATAGCTGTGCCTTGCAGTATCTCAGCTATTTAGAAGCTATGTTAATAGTGTTTATTTTTATACTTCTTGTAAGTACAAATTCATATTGTCCATTGTGGTGGGAAAAGAGTATAATTTGTCATAAAACCTAATTCAGCTCCCCTATTGCTATTTAATATCCTTGTAATCATGGATAACTAACCTGTTTACCCTTTTTGAATCTGAATTACTCATTTTTAATAAAGTGCTACCTTCCTCACAGAGGTGAACGGTGGTGTGTGATGAAATAATACCTATGAAAGCCTTCTGTAAACTGCAGTGCAATAACCCTGTATGTTAATGGTTTTACCATTGCCCACATAGGTAGTTTTAAGTGTAGATTTCACAAATGGAGGTTGGGGGAAGGAGTGGGAAGACCCCATATTCTTTCTTTTAATATGGGCAGAACTGAAGTAGCATTATTTGGAAAAAAGATTTGGAAGATTAAGGATTCCAAGAAAAATGGAGGGCTTTAAAGTAAAGAAAAAACGAAAGAAAAGAAAAAAGCAAGTGGTTGGCAAATAGACCACAGCTATCCTCATCTTGGAAAACTGCTTTTTGCAGTAGTGCTGCTTTTAGATTTTCCCACCACTGTAGTTTGATGGTTCTCAAAAACTTATATTATCTAAGTCAGTTTCCAAATTATACAAATCTTATCCATTGTTGTCAGACTTTGGGTTAAAATAATATTTTACAACTCTGAGAGTAGTTCTCAGGAATTTCAGAAATTCTTTGTACTGTAAAATACCACAGTAATTAAGGTGTAGATTTACAGAGCTACAACCTAAATGGAAAAAACACTACACATTTGGGTACGAATAAATGCGGATCTGTTGCAAAATCAAATTGTTGCTTTTGGTCATGCCTAATAAAGTGCATAGTAATAGAAGAACTAGGATATTTTGAAAGATGACTGAGTTGATATAAAGCCTCTGTATCATATGGATCATAGTTAGAAGGAAAGTATTAGATTAATTGAATATTTTGTTTACCTATTTTTATATGTAAAACCTAGAGCCCAACATGCAATGCAACTTGTCTAAAATAACATTAAACGTCGTCTTTCTTTCCAGAGCTTTTACCCCAAATGTCTTTCACTAGGTAGTTTGTTTCTAGCCATCTAATTATTTCACACATCATTGTTTTTTCCTTTAAAAAGGGTACATTCTTTTTATGTACCCTTTTATTTTTTTAGGTATGTTGTCAACTATAAGTGATTTAAAGCAAGAAATAATTAACATATTTAAAACCTTTATATATATATATGTGTGTGTGTGTGTATATATATATATATATATATTTTTTTTTTTTCCGGTACGCGGCCCTCTCACTGTTGTGGCCTCTCCCGTTGCAGAGCACAGGCTCCGGACGTGCAGGCTCAGCAGCCATGGCTCACGGGCCCAGCCGCTCTGCGGCATGTGGGATCTTCCTGGACCGGGGCACAAACCCGTGTCCCCTGCATCGGCAGGCGGACTCTCAACTACTGCGCCACCAGGGAAGCCCTATATATATTTTTTTTATTAGGAGGAAAAGCATAGTATAAATCCAACTTAATCTCTTTCCAGTTTGGAACATCTTCCTTTCACAGTTAGGAAAACTATTTTATTTGCTTTGTTAGAAAACTCACTTTTAGTCTTACCTTTAATCAGTGACATACCCCAAATAATTAAATTTGTTTCCTAATCTGGAAGTTTGGATTTGTCTCATCTCTCTCTGGTTTCTCCTTGGCTTCTGGTTTGTAAACCCCTTAGACCAGGAACCTGGTTTCTTGTCTGTTAATGTTTCTTGTATATAGAACTGTAAACTCTTCCTGCATTGTGTAAGCATTGGTGGTTGTCATCTGCAGTGAATTATAGTCTTCGTTGGTCTCTAATCAGTTTAGGTATGGCTAACTCTTTCAGGCAGTCGGAGTTGGTTTTAAGGGAATGGGAGATAGAACCTACTGTTTGATTAGTGACTGAAGAAAAGCAGCCACGACACAAATAACTCAATAGATGATTGCCAGATCATTTCAGGTTTTTAAAGTACATGATGTTTTTTCTCTCCACCAAATTATCTTCCTAATTTTTTGGTTTAAGTTCTTGTTTAAATCGAGTTTTATCCACGTGATATGCCTGGAAGGGTGTTCAGGAAATTATATGCATGGCTCAGAATAAACTGAGTGGTGGTGGGAAGCTGAAGGTACAGACAATCTACAGAATGAATCATTTACGAGGAACTAATCAAGAATTAACTGCATCTAGAAGTGAGCAAGCTCACTAAAATATGCACATACTGTCTGTATATCATATCAGTATGTTTGAGACGGGTAAGTGTAGTATTCCAATGTCACCATGGTCCCAGGGTGTTGAGAGCTCTGGTCACTTTGATTTTAGTTTCTTTCTGAAATTACAAGCTTTCCTGTGCCTGAGGGGAGAAACTATAATGGTAGTTTGGGATCTGGAAGTGTCCTCTGAACATTGATCTTTCTGTTTCGTATCACTTCAGCTTAGTTTGGATGAAGCTTTCTTTCTGTGAATTAGTTTATATGTGACTTGGTCAGAATTGCGTGATATGGAGCTAAGACTTAAAGTATAACATTTTTCAGCTCGTGTTAGGTGAGGTGATTACCACTTAAACAGAACTAGGTTGACGTCTTCCTGAGATGTAGGTCTGTGACTAACTCTCCTCAGTCCATGAAAGTGTGGCCTCTGATATTTAGCCCCAGATTGAGAAATTCAAAATTCAAGGACATACGTGTTAATTCCCAGATCTGATGGCAGTTTTATAGATTGATTATGTAAAAAACCTGGCTTGGTGTTAGTAGCAAAACTGGTATCGGAAGGAGATTTCTTAGATTGGTTTACATCACGCTGTTTAAATCTGTCTAAAATGCTCATATATATTCTGGTGTAAGATTGCCTCATTCCCAGCGGGCAAAATTAATTCCTGTATAAATCTCAGCTGCATTTACTCATGTTTTTGTGCTTAAATAATCCAGATGTTTAGGAATTTCTACCTAATTTTTGAATGGCTAATTAGAATGAGATGGCCCCATATCAGATGGTAGGGACTTGTACTGGATGCTAAGTTAAATAGAGAAATAATTCATTTGCACTTGGGACGTTCTTTGGTTTTTAATGAATTTCTCAGAAAAGGCAACCCTTTTGAGGTTTCTTTTTTTTTTTTTTAACATCTTTATTGAAGTATAATTGCTTTACAACGTTGTGTTAGTTTCTGCTGTACAACAAAGTGAATCAGCTATATGTATACACATATCCCTATATCCCCTCCCTCTTGTGTCTCCCTCCCACCCTCCCTATCCCACCCCTCTAGGTGGTCACAAAGCACCGAGCTGATCTCCCTGTGCTGTGCCGCTGCTTCCCACTAGCTATCTATTTTACATTTGGTAGTGTATATATGTCGTTTTCACTCTCTCACTTCATCCCAGCTTACCCTTCCCCCTCCCTGTGTCCTCAAGTCTATTCTCTACGTCTGCGTCTTTATTCTTGAGGTAAGTTTCTCTTCTACCATATTGAGCATTTGTAATACTGATGTTCTGTGTTTTTCAGGATTGGGACAGCTGCACTGGCGGTCCAGGTTGTGGGCAGTAACTGGCCCAAGCCCCATTATACTTTGCTGATTACGGGCCTGTGCCGCTTCCAGATCGTACAGGTCATAAAAGAGAAGCCATATCCTGTTGCCAAAGTGGAACAGCTGGACTGGCTGGAGGAGTTTCCCAACACCTGTAAGACTAGGGAGGAGCTAGGAGAACTATCGGAACAGTTTTACAAATATGCAGTACAAGTGAGTTGCTTTTAGTTTTTCCTTAAAACCCTCTTCGGTTTCTTTGTTGCCCTAAGATGTGATGAATTTGTTGAGTGGTGAAGTTTTCGGGCAGTATATGTTTAAATGATTTCTCAGTATATTATAGTACATTGATTTCAAACTGCTTTTGTCTGGGATTGTACCTAAATCATTCTAGGACATACTAGCCAACCCTTCCTAAACTTTTTCCAAAGAGTATTTCTAGAGTTTTCCTTATAATTTCCAGTGTCTCCAAACCAGGTAGTTATTAAACCTAAATAATCTTAAACATTAAAATACTGTACAGAAGCTATTTGTCACTAGACTATCTAGGCATCAAATTATATGTTATGTTGGTTCAGAAGTCAGGATCACACTGTGAGTGGTATGGAAGATTAAGCCCATGGTTTCAAGTATGGCTGAAACCTTGATCCTCTAGAATTCTGGGAGGGAAGCACACATTAGGCGTGCATAGGCAGGTGTTCATAGCCTATGGTATTTGTACCTGATGTGGCATTTGAAGCTACACATTGCTAGTGTGGTGAACAACAATAGAAAAATAGAAAATTTGGCACTACAGCTGCTGTGGGGGCTGAAAGAGACTTCAGTTTGAGAACCAGAGTAAGTGAATGTGCTGTTCAGGAGTGAAGAAAATAGAGGGGAAAATAGAATTTGTCTTCCTTTTCCTGAGTAATCCTCCCTGAGTCTCCGTTCTTATGTTGGACATAGCTTTATAGCTTCTTTCTCTTGTTCTTTACTTCTCTCCACTATCAATCAACAACAAAAATTTAAATATGTAAAGATTCTGTAATGACATTAAAGGGATTTTTAGAGAGAAACATCACCACTATTTACTGCCATCATGCATCCAATTTTATTTTTGCTTGTCTTCGTGTCTTGGTTCCTATTCAGTCTTATGTTTTGTTTTCTTATCTATACCTAACTTTTGTATTAAGTACTTTTATGAATTCCATTGAGTTGGGATATCATAATTTTATCATTTCTCTTCTTAGACATCAGGATTGTTTCCAGCTAATGCTTTTCTTCCATCCCCTCTACATCTTCTACAGCCCTCAGCAGTAGACTTCTTCAGGAGCTTTCGGTTTCCTTCTAGCTGCTTCTCTTTGTCACCCACCTATTCATTAATCCTTTCTAAAGAAGCTTTGGGTATGCCTCTCCCCTGAGTAGAAGACTTTAACGGCTCTAGGGTAAAGTTCACATTTCTTGGTATAACGTTAAGGCCCTTCGCAACTCTAGTTACTTCCATTTATACCCAGAGTTCTAGCCACACTGTATGTCAGAGAGCTTCACATCTTGTTATTTCATGTCTCTGTGATTTTACCTTCTGTTCTGTCTGCTAAGAGTGCTTCTCCTCTGAATTTTCAGACCTGACTTATGCTTTCCCAACTCCTATAGGCTGTTAGTGCTCCTTTGCATGCGTATCCACAATCGCTTAAACATCCCTTTTAATATAATGCTTATCACGCTGTATTGAAATTTGTCTTGTAGGTCTCTTTTCCCTACCAAACTTGAATTCATCCCTGCTTTAACCATGTTACACTGAGCCCTTTATTGTGTCTGACAGATAGTTTGTACTCAATAAGTACTTGGAGAATGAAGTACTGTTTTAACAGTACTTGAAGTACTGTTTTATTTTCTTAGAATGACTTTAGGAGAAAGAGTTTTCCAATTTTATTATCTACTTCTCCCACCTGGACAGCGTCATCATAATTATGCTTTAATTCTTTTGACTCTAGGCAGGTAACAGATAGGTTCCAAAGTTACAGTGCTTTTAGAGAGGTTTGCTTATTTCTGGCATATGAAATCTCATTAGAGTGACTGTATGAGGATTTGGTACATCATCTGTGTTAGTCAGTGTGGTGTTAAGTTAGTTTTGCTGTGTTAAGTACTCCAGAATCTCAGTCACATAGCGTGACAAAGGTGCATTTCTCACTCACACTTCATGCCCCAAACCAGCGAGTGTGGTGATCTAGCAATTAGAGTCACCTCGGGACCCCAGTGGGTTGGAGATTCATTTCAAAACGTGCTTCCGTTATTGCTGAGGAAGGAAAAGGAAATGTGGCAGAGCTCTCAGTGGCTTTTGATGCTTCTGCCCAGAAGGAACTGTCACTTCCCCTCATGTTTCATGGTTCAAGGCAGGACCCATAGCCATGTACATCTGTATTCAAAGGTGAGATAGAGCAGCCCTACCATGAGGTGAAAAGGAAAGGGAAACTTTGTCAGTAGCCCCAGTGACTATCACAGTTACTGAAAGGTTGCCTTGAGCTTAATCTGTCTTAACTCCAGGCTATACCCTGGAAGTTGTTTTTTAAAAAATCATTCAGTCAGTGCTCAGATTCTAGTTAATCCAGTGTTCTTCTGAAAAACAGTATTTCAGCTACCGATTGGTTAATATAATAGCATCAACCATGTTAAATTTCCAGAATTTGACAATTACACTGATTGTGTAAGAGAATGCCTTGGTTCTTAAGAACAAGGGTCATGATGTCTGTGATTTACTGTAAAACATTCAGCAGTAATAGTGTGTGTGTGTGTGTGTGTGTGTGTGTGTATAGAGTTGGGGAGAGAGAAAGCAGATGTAACAAAATGTTAACAATTGGTGAATTTAGGGGAAGGATATTAGGGGAAGGAGTTTCTTGTACTATTGCAATTTTTCTATAAATTTTAATTTTTTTCCAAAGTAAAATAAAATCACAAATTTACAAAGCCTTTTATAAACATTAGTATTATCCACTTTTTTTTTTTTTTTTTTTTTTTTTTTTGCGGTATGCGGGCCTCTCACTGTTGTGGCCTCTCCCGTTGCGGAGCACAGGCTCTGGACGCACAGGTTCAGCGGCCATGGCTCACGGGCCCAGCCGTTCCGCGGCATGTGGGATCTTTCCGGACCGGGGCACGAACCCGTGTCCCCGGCATTGGCAGGCGGACTCTTAACCACTGCGCCATCAGGGAAGCCCTTATCCACTTTCTGAACCATTTTTGCTTTTCATTCTGATTGACATTTTAAAAGTACTTCTCTTTTCCTCTGAGTCCTGTAAAAATGCCTGAACTCTAATAATCAGTGATTTTTCAGAAACAAAGACTTTCCCTGAGGCCAAAACATTAAACCTCTATGACAATTTGATTTTTTAAATTCACAAATAATGCCATATTTCATTAAAAAGACTTTTTTTTCCCTTGTAGTTGGTTGAAATGTTGGATATGTCTGTCCCCGCAGTTGCTAAATTGAGACGTCTTTTAGATAGTCTTCCGAGGGAAGCTTTACCAGACATTCTGACATCAATTATCCGAACAAGCAACAAAGAGAAGCTCCAGGTAACAGTGTTCCACTCTGGAATGCCACGTTGCTTTGTCACTTCCTATTGAGATCTAGATAGTAAGTTTTGACTTTCAGGTAAGATACTGGAGACTCAAGTAGTTAAGATGCTTTTACGAGGCTTAAGTTGACTTTTACAGTGATTGCTTTACATTTTTGTATACTTAGGCAGTTCTTGTATTTGCATTATCAGTACTGGTAGTCTGTCAATTTGTGGAAAAAGTTAAAGCTAGAATAATAAAAAAGCTAAATATTTAATTTAACTTAAATATATAAATATGCTTTGTCTCACTACTTTTTTTTTTTTTTACGGTACGCGGGCCTCTCACTGTTGCGGCCTCTCCCGTTGCGGAGTACAGGCTCCAGACGCGCAGGCTCAGCGGCCATGGCTCACGGGCCTAGCCGCTCCGCGGCATGTGGGATCCTCCCAGACTGGGGCACAAACCCGTGTCCCCTGCATCGGCAGGCGGACTCTCAACCACTATGCCACCAGGGAAGCCCATGTCTCACTACTTTTAAAAGTGTGGAGCTGTGACCTTTCCCTTGTGTATAGGCCTGCTTTTTTAGAATTCTTCAGGTTTCTTACGTTAACCACCCCTATGATGCGATATTTATGATTTTTTATGATTTTCAGGTTTTTTTATTTAAAGTGAAATGAGTTTCTAAGATACTTGAAAAATAATCCAAGTGCGGACTCTTAGATTTGAATGTCTTTCCTGCAAACTATAAAAGTTTTCTTGCACATTTATTTTTGTAGTACTTTTAAGCAGTCTGCTTTATTGAATCTTCGTAGAACATTAAAGTTAGTTTTCATTGAAACAACCCTCCTTATTTATTAAATAAATCCCCAGTTTATTTAATACTTCAGTCTAACAATTATACTAGCAAGTGCAACTAATGCAGACAGGCTGGGTTTAAACACAAGAATTCGGTTCAGCTGGTAGGAGCAGAGAAGGCAGGAGCTCTAGAGAGTGACCTAGCTGTAGGCTTAGCAAGGGTATTTTACTGAAGGACCAGAGAGTATTAGTCACTCAGACAAATTGTTAGTGGAGGTTGGTTAAAAGTGCTCCTAGTCTCTTGTGTATGTAAAAATTTAATATTTTGAACCTAAAGTTTGTATAGACCTAATATGTAGACTGGGCTTTAAGAGAATAATTCCCAGAAAGAGTTGACATAAAATGTGTTTTGTTCTTGCTCTTGGAACAATACATAAGGCTTCATCTTTAAATGGAAACTCAAGGTATTTTTATTCTTGTGTTTTTTTTTTTTTTTTTTTTTTTTGCGGTACGCGGGCCTCTCACTGCTGTGGCCTCTCCCGTTGAGGAGCACAGGCTCCGGACGCGCAGGCTCAGCGGCCATGGCTCATGGGCCCAGCCGCTCCGCAGCATGTGGGGTCTTCCCGGACCAGGGCACGAACCTGTTTCCCCTGCATTGGCAGGTGGACTCTCAACCACTGTGCCACCAGGGAAGCCCTATTCTTGTTTTTTTTAGGATTCTGATATTTGTGTCAGATTACCTTGCTGATAATTTGGTTGTGTTAACCATAGTGTAGCTGTGAATATTGATAGAATTGTCTTTTCTACTCAATTTAAGTCATGAGTCTTGACTGCCTTGTTTTTGGAGCATGTGTTTCTGAGAGAGAGATGCTATACATTTCCTCAGATTTTAGATGCTGTGAGTCTGGAGGAACGGTTCAAGATGACCATACCACTGCTTGTCAGACAAATCGAAGGCCTGAAATTACTTCAGAAAACCAGAAAACACAAGCAAGATGATGATAAGCGGGTAAATGCTTCTTTTAATCCATTTCTTCAGGTTCCTAGTTGTTTTTGTGTGATGTGAGATTCAGGGTTTTTTTTTTTTTTTTTTGAAGAAAAAACATGGGGGAATAAATAAAGGAACAAGAAGAAACAAGTTCATTGTCTCTTACACTCAAGTTACTGATACAATTTTGAATTTTAGTTTGTTTCCCCCTGCTACTTCTCCTTGTCTGGACCTTTTTTTTTTTCCCTTTTAAGCATGTAGACATTTTCTCATTTTTTGTTTTTGTTTTGGTAATCATTGAAAGGGATAGTTTACTAAGCCATTTTTCTTTCTGCCAAACATTGTGTGATGTTTTCAGTATTTTAAAAATTGGCAAATAACCACGATGAGTGTCTTTGAGTATGACTTTTTTTCATTGTATACAGTATTAAGAACATACCACAGAATTGTTTCCTAAAAGGACTGTGTCAGTGTGTTGTGCCATAATTTGGCTTTCTTAAAAATTTAATTGTTTTTACTTTTTAAAGTTTTTTGGCTGACTTTTTTTTTTTAACTTATAAAAGTTTTTTGTTTTAACTTGTAAAAGTTTCAATTTTCATATATAAACTGTTAGTCTTTTCCCTTCTTCTAAGCTTAGAGTCCTCTATCCTCCCGGGATTTGATAATATCCACTTTCCTTTTAGTTTTCCTTTTGTTGATTTTTAAAAAGTATTTAACTTTTTAACCTATATGTATTTTATTTTGCCCTGTTAATAAGGTAACGATAGCAGTTATATTTTTTCCCTTTTTATTTGACCTAACACCATTATCAAATAATCCTTCACTTCTCTATTGATTTGTGTATTTGTATGGAAGATGCGATCTGTCTGAAGACTACTTTGAGCTGTTGGTTTTACTGTTGTTATGTGTGGGCAGAGTTAGGATCAGGAAAACATATTTGATGTGGACAAGAGTGATGATGGTTCTAAGAAAGCTGTTGGAGAACCAGAAGGCTGTTGGAGATTCAGTGGAAGGTTGAGAATAATGTTACAGATTTGATGGTCATCAGCACAGAAGCGTTCCTCCATTGAAGAGAAGACATTGTGGAGACAGAAGAGCAGACGGGAAGGATTCCTCCCTGGTGGGACTAAAGAAGGAGCAGGAAAGTAGGCTGAGAATGAGAGAGATGGGAGTAGCTCATCTGGTGGTTGGTGTTCTAGAATACCATGCCATTGAAAGCAAACACCAGAAATCTGCTTGAGATCAGATCAACTCAGTTATTTATTTTGTGCAAAAGGACAAGCCAGTGTACACTCTGCATTGGGAGACAGAAAACTTACAGCTTGCTAGCAACTAATATTACCATTGCTTAAAAAGAAAGTTGCTCCAGAAAATTATCAAACAAGCAACTGTTACTTGAAAATGTAGGAATCAGAGGACAATTTTTGGAGTTTGCCTAAAACTGTCTCCTTGCCTATTCCCCGAAGAGTTCAAAGTTCTCTTTTAGCGGCTGGGGAAAAATTGCATAAAACAGTACTTTTGTCTCAGCAATGAAATAATTGATGTGCTTTTATAAAATCTCACTTAAATATTTTATTTTTAGCTTTTCATACTTTAAAATATTTTATTAATTTTGTTTGCTAATGACTTAATGCGAGAATAAAAGTATGTATTTAATATTTCTGTTTTTATAAAATAACTTTTTTTTTTACTGTTTTATGTTTTTAACTTTATATATTTGAATGTATTAAATAGGTAATTTCATAGGTTAAAAAATAAATTCCGAGACATTTAAATTCAATACCATTGCTTCTCGGCCTTTTGGCTAAGATCAAGTGTAAATTCAATACCAGTATACCATTTTGCTCCAGTAATGGCTAGAGTTGATTCATGATATTAATGAGTTGAGAATTTCAAAAGAGCAGGTAGTTTTAAAATATGATAGAGAGTCATGGAGAAAGAGAACTTAAATAAGACCATTTGACTTGGCAAAGGAGACTGTTGTTGGATTTCAAAGAACGATTTCAGCACAATGGAGACAAAAACCAAAGTACAAAGTACAAATTACTAAGTAATTGGTAGGAAGGGGGAAGTGGTGGTTAAAGCCTCTTGTTGGAAAAGCAGAATATCACAAGGGAATTAAATAATGTATAACTGGAAGGGACCGGAGGTAAGATAAAATATTTTGAAAGGAGGAGGACTTTTCTGTCTGTTGACGACAAACAGAATAGAAGCAATGGTGGAAAGATTAAAGATGTTAGAGAGAAACTTTGTAGTGTAGGGGGCAAAATGGAATTTATTCAGTTGCCAAATGGTTAAGTGGTCATAAGTTTATCAAGAAAATAGTGGCTGCAGTAGTAGCTCAAGAAAAGACAATTCTTAGATGTTTTAATTATTTCTAGTAGCCAGTTCCTTGCTTTTTTTTTTTTTTTGTCTCATGCTGGTAGTGTTAGCATATATGGAAGAATCATGTCCACCTTATCTTGGTCTGCTTTTTAAATCCTGCTCCCTCCATATGTGCATGTGCGTCCTACTTTTTCTGAACTTTAGTTCCTAAAGATTTAGACTCTAGCCATAAAAATGTATATGTCTAGCTGGATACTTCGTTTCCAATTTATTTTGACATGTGGTTTTACTTCTCTACTTTATGCTTTAGGTTATAGCAATACGCCCTATCAGGAGGATTACACACATCCCAGGTACTTTAGAAGATGAGGATGAGGATGAAGACAATGATGACATTGTCATGCTAGAGAAAAAAATACGAACATCCAGTATGCCAGACCAGGCCCACAAAGTCTGCGTCAAAGAGATAAAAAGGTAAATTGTAGAAGCTGTTCGTTCACTAGTATTTTCATTTTGCTTATTAACGTTAAAAATTGTTGCTCATGGAAATGAATCTGCCAATTTGCATTACAAAGCTGAGTCATTTGTTTCATATTCTTTGATCTTTCTCCTTTTCTTAAGTTTAGTATAGTCATGGACCACTCTATTCATCTTACCTTTCCGTTGTCAACTGTTATATTTCTTATCTTTATGGCTTTCCTAATTCTCAGGTTATAGCTGTGATCTGTGGAGTGCTTTTTCCTCTTCATTCTTCCACCAGAATCTGATTCTCAAAATGTTCTTAATACTCCTGAATCAACACCACTTTCACTAGTCTTTTCCTCAAATGCTGAGTATAAATGATACAACTCTTCCACCTACTGTATGCTATCAAACATGACCACTATTGCAACTGCCTTTTCATAGTCTTTTTTTTAAATAAATCTTTATTGGAGTATAATTGCTTCACGATACTGTGTTAGTTTCTGTTGTACAACAAAGTGAATCAGCCATATGCATACACAAGTCCCCCCATCCCCTCCCTCTTGAGCCCCCCTCCCATCCTCCCTATCCCACCCCTCTAGGTCATCACAAAGCACCGAGCTGATCTCCCTGTGCTGTGATGCTGCTTCCCACCAGCCAACTATTTTACGTTCGGTAGTGTATATATGTCGATGCTACTCTCACTTCACCCCAGGTTCCCTCTCCCACCCTGTGTCCTCAGGTCCATTCTCTATGTCTACCTCTTTATTCCTGCCCTGCAACTAGGCTCATCAGTACCATTTTTTTAGATTTCATATATATGCGTTAGCATAAGGTATTTGTTTTTCTCTTTCTCACTTACTTCACTCCGTATGATAGACACTAGGTCCATCCACCTCAGTACAAATAACTCAATTTTATTGTTTCATTTTATGGCTGAGTAATATTCCATTGTATATATGTGCCACATCTTCTTTATCCATTCATCTGTCGATGGACATTTAGGTTGGTTCCATGTCCTAGCTATTGTAGATAGTGCTGCAGTGAATATTGTGGTACATGTGTCTTTTTGAGTTATGGTTTTCTCAGGGTATATGCCCAGTAGTGGGATTGCTGGGTCATATGGTAGTTCTATTTTTAGTTTTTTAAGGAACCTCCATACTGTTTTCCATAGTGGTTGTATCAGTTTACACTCCCACCAACAGTGCAGAAGGGTTCCCTTTTCACCACACCCTTTCCAGCATTTATTGTTTCTAGATTTTTTGATGATGGCCATTCTGGCTGGTGTGAGGTGACACCTCATTGTAGTTTTGATTTGCATTTCTCTAATAATTAGTGATGTTGAGCATCTTTTCATGTGCCTCTTGGCCATCTGTGTCTTCTTTGGTAAAATGTCTATTTAGGTCTTCTGCCCATTTTTTAACTGGATTGTTTGTTTTTTTGATATTGAGCTCCATGAGCTGTTTGTAGATTTTGGAGATTAATCCTTTGTCTGTTCATTTGGAAATATTTTCTCCCATTCTGAGGGTTGTCTTTTTGTCTTGTTTATGGTTTCCTTTGCTGTGCAAAAGCTTTTAAGTTTATGTCCCATTTGTTTATTTCTGTTTTTATTTCTGTTACTCTAGGAGGTGAGTCAAAAAAGATCTTGCTGTGGTTTATGTCGAAGAGTGTTTTTCCTGTTTTCCTGTAAGAGTTTTATAGTGTCTGGTCTTACATTTAAGTCTTTAATCCATTTGGAGTATATTTTTGTGTATGGTGTTAGGTAGTATTCCTTTTCACAGTCTTAAGACCATATTTTGGGCTTCCCTGGTGGCGCAGTGGTTAAGAATACGCCTGCCAATGCAGGGGACACAGGTCCGAGCCCTGGTCTGGGAAGATCCCACATGCCGCGGAGCAACTAAGCCCGTGCGCCACAACTACTGAGCCTGTGCTCTAGAGCCTGCGAGCCACAACTGCTGAAGCCCGTGCGCCTAGAGCCTGTGCTCCGCAACAAGAGAAGCCACCACAGTGAGAAGCGCACACACCGCACCATAACAAAGAGTAGCCCCGGCTCACCACAACTAGAGAAAGCCCACGCGCAGCAATGAAGGCCCAATGCAGCCAAAAACAAAGACCATATTTTGCTTAGAAATAATGTTTATTCAGTTACTATTTTCTTCCTTAGATTATAAACTCTAGAGGGTAGGGACTGTCACTTTCTCTTTGTACAAGATAAAGTACAGGGGAACCTTGATGACAGGATAGGGTACATGGATTGATTACATTTTCTGGATAATCTCAGGGTTAAATAGAAAACCCATTTTTCCTTTCCATACTTGTAACGTTGTAACTATATTGCATTTTCTTTTATGAGTGAATTGTAATCAACCTAACTGATTGCTCGGTAACTGAAGGTTTGACTTCTGAGGTTCACAGTTAAGAATATAAATGTTGTTGAGGCATATTTTATATCGACTCTGATATTAGTTAATAAATGCGGAACATCTGTTGTGTGCAGAACACCTTATTACGCACTGCATATATTTTGGAAGTTGCATTTTTTTATTAAATATCTGGTGAGCTGACTTCATCTCTGATACAAAACAATATGTAATTATTGTATTATGCATGATTAGGCACTTAAGTAAATCATGGGTAAGTGTGACTTAGACCCTCCCTGTGAGATACTGATAAGGCCATATTTCAAGGATAGAATCACATATAGTGTTCCCCACCAGTTTGCAAGTATCTGTTTAAAACAAAATAATCATTTTATTAACTAGATTTTTAAAACTTTTTTCAGATTTGTTTAGCCAAAAATGCATGATATATCTGGCCATGAAAGGGAGATATACTTGGGTTTTCTGTTTTACAGAATTTTTCTATGTTCTTGAACAGATTTGCTATGTATTCTTTCCACACAGGCTCAAAAAAATGCCTCAGTCGATGCCAGAATATGCTCTGACTAGAAATTATTTAGAACTTATGGTGGAACTTCCCTGGAACAAAAGTACAACTGGTGAGCAAACAAAGTAACACCTTTTTTTGCGGTCTGATTGTCACTCAGGAAGCTCAAGCAAATTCTGTTGAAATACTCCCCATTGACTTCCTGTTATAGTAGTTCATGATGTAAACTATTTAGAGACCAAACTTTTGTCATGTAGGTTTTAGGATGAAAAGGAAAAGAAGGTGCTTCATGGAAGTACCTTTCGCCTAATTTTGGAGAAAGTAAGATTTTCTGTAATTGGTGAAATATGTGTTTCTCAATACCAATAGTCAGACAATAAACTTTTATATTTATGTGCTCTTTGTCAGGAACATAGGAAAACAAAACAGTTTTGAGGTAGTTGGCAGTAAGTGCCAACTCAGTACTAGAGACAGTACATCTTTTATGTTTTCTAAAGGAAATAATTACATATAAAGGCAGGATAACAGTGGAACAGTTTTACCATTTGGAAGTTTGTTTTTCTCCCACTAGAACTTATTTAAAGAGTTTAAATTCTTTTCATCTCTCTATCCTTCAGTAGAATTTTTCTACCTATCAGGAGCATTTTATACCAGTTTTCTTATGTATTTGTTATGTATTTTCTCTTGGGGTAAGAAATATACTCAATCGTCTTTCAGAATCTTCAGAATCATTTTATTTGAATTTATGTCTGTTATTGGACACTCTTTTGTCAAGTTTACATACAAGGTTTGTTGAGTTCAGCAGGGGGTTGATTGCCTGAACTACTTTTGGCATAAGTATAGCTGTATGGTTGACTTTTGAAAATTGAACAGATATATTATCCTGGCTAATAAAACTCTTACATTTAAAACAATGCTAGAAATTTTGAAGCATTAGCCCTAAAACGCACGTTTATGCCCCACATGAGGTATGATATACATACTAGATTTCAGGATGTTGAATTTTTAATATTAAAAAATACTTTTCTAAAAAAAAAATACTTTTCGGTTAATCTACAGAGGACCATGCTGTCTGGTATTGAGCATTCAAAAAAATTATTTTTGTCTCAAAGAGGGCCCAGAATGAAGCATATTTGTGTTAAGTTAACTATGCTGGGGCAGTGTTAAGGTTAAAACAACCCTATATTAATTAGTTTTTTTTTTGATAGGCTCACTTAACACATTAATGTGTGTGGCTAAAATTTTATATATAAATGGAATGATATAGTATGTGCCCCCCCCTTTTATTGGTTCCGTCACTCAGCATAATTATTTTAAAGCTCATCCATGTTACTGCATATATCAGTAGTTGATTTATCCATTTACCTGTTGTTGGACATGTAGGTTTTTGGCAACTGTATATACAGCTGCTGTGGACTATGTCGGTAAATTTATTTCTTAATTTATTTCATGTTTACATTCATGACAGAATATTGCCCTCTAGTTGACGGTGTTTTACCAGAAAAACTGAAGCTGAATTTCTTAGTTTCATTCTTAATTCAAAATTTTCTAGAAATGCCATAGTAAGATAAATGCAGGGGAGCATGCATTCCCATTGAATTAGCCCCTAGTTGTCACTTGGTCAGTTTGAGTTCTGATGTCTGTCTGGATCTAGCTGGGCTGTTAGGAAATACATTTTGGTTCAGATCGTCTTCAGTTAACTCCTCACTCTCCATTGCCTACTTTTAAGTGAAGTGGTCCTATTCTGTGAGATTTGGAGAGGGTCCTGCTCCCTGTTAGTTTAGACCCGGGAAAGAAAGTTACATTTAAACTTTACATGTTTGGGCTTCCCTGGTGGCGCAGTGGTTGAGAGTCCGCCTGCCGATGCAGGGGACACGGGTTTGTGCCCCGGTCCGGGAAGATCCCACGTGCCGCGGAGCGGCTGGGCCCGTGAGCCATGGCCGCTGAGCCTGCGCGTCCGGAGCCTGTGCTCCACAACGGGAGAGGGCCACAACAGTGAGAGGCCTACTACAGCAAAAAAAAAAAAAAAGTAAGCTTTACATGTTTAACTGCTCTGATTTCATTTCATCTGTGTGAAATGAAACATCTTCCATTTTGGTGTGTGTTTGATAGGTATTTTTTTGTGTCATTGATGGAGTGGTGGTAATTTCCAAACCCTGTTATTTTCTCTGTTGACAGTAGGGCTAGCGCACAATGTGAAGCAGCACATCTAGGTAACTTGGTAACACCAGGGGTCTTGTTTTGAAATTTTGGTGTTCTTTTGGTAATGTTTTTCTGTGCTTCAGGATTTATTTTAACTAATGACTTAAGAGAAATGCAGGGTGTATATAGTATAATGGCCTGAGAATATTAAAATTGCAGGTTTTATTATTTGCTATTAGTAGCCTAGTAAATTGCTCTTGGCTTCCTCCCCTTCCCACTTGTCCTATTTGTAAAGTGAAATTAATTAGTAGCTAGGAATTTTTGTCAGGTTCATACAATGTAATTGTGGAGAGTTGAGGGCAAAATGTTTATTTGAATGCAGAGTGCTAGCTCCCATTCTTCACTGAAATAGCCAAGAAAATATGAAAACAAGGCAAAGCTTTTTTTTTTTTTTCCTTTACAGCTCAGAGAGTTTCTGCTGGATGTGGTCAGCATTAGAGACACATAGCACTCATGTACCCATCACGAAAACACTTCTCATTGTTCATCATTTCAGTGGAGAACTGAAGATGGGTAAATTGTGGTACAGAAGTAGTCATGTTGAGCTTCTAAACCAGTACTATATAGACTTAGGTCTAAATAGTTATGAGTAAGATCATAAAACTGTGAAAATGTCTTTCATAATTCTTGTAAAGGGAAGCTTACCTAAGTAGAGATTATCAAAAGCAGAAAGGAAAGCAGAGAGGAACGAGTTGGAGGAAATAAGTTTGTTGATTTTCCATCTTGAATGGAGGGAGCCAGTAGATGCCATTTCAATCTTCTAATTGTAAATAGGAAAATATATGTTCATGTAAGTTTTAAATTTTTTATGTTTAATCACAGGTATTATTCATAATAGGAAACACACATTCTGAATCATTAAAAATAATATTCAGAAAAGATACATCCTGTATAGAAAAGATATACAACAGTACGTAACATGGAAATTATCTTTCCTTAAAAGTTTGAAAGAACTTTTAAAATTGTCTTTACGTGGCATATTAGAAGAAATTCCTTCACTATTTTCATTTTTTCCTAAAGTACATAGAAGTCTATTCTTAGTTTACTAAATGTTAATTAGGAATGGATGTTGCGTACAACAAGTGCCTTTTTAGGTACAAAATGACATTTTGATGGAAGGTGTTTCTCCTTGGACATGATGATATAATAAATATGTTGATAACTGAATATTGAACCATCTTTGCATAACTAAAATAAATCCCACTGGGACTTAGTAGATTACTCTTTGAATAGATTTGATTTACAAGCATTTTAATATTTAGAGCTGTGCAAAATGGAATTGGTCTGAAGTGTTTTTGTTTGTTTGTTTGTTTACTATGGTAGGTTTTAGTGTTAGCATCATGAAACAGGAAACTTTCCACATTTCATTTATTCATATATTCATTGGTTGGCTTCTGAAGCCAGGAAAGGGAAAGAAATTTTATTCTTCCCTTTCCAAATCACTCAGCCAGGACTCTGACTAAAATGAATAGTACTATAATTAAATTACATACATTACAGCTTACCTGGGTTTTTGTAGACTAGCTTGGGAACCAAACTACCATTTAAGGCATTTTTTTTTTTCTTGTAGGAAAAATGTATAACGGGTTCCAAATAACTGATTGAAAGAGTGGACTTGTGTGTGTTTTTCTCTCTTCCATTTTCTTCTTCACTGTCAGTATTGTGGCTGTGGATTATCCTCTAGCTGCCACCCAGCTGATGAATTCCTTTTGGCTTCCATGACCTAGTGTTTAATCTGTGATTATTTCAGAGCCTGAAGCACATCAGTAAACCTAATGAAAGCTTGGCTCTAGAAACAGGGCCTAATTCATACATTTCTGGTGAGACTTTAATGGATAGAACTTAGGCAGTTTTTTATGTCTTAATTTTTTTTTTGACTTAATTTTCTTTTTGACCCAGCTCTTCTGTTTTAGAAGATTAGCTGAAGGAAATAATTACAGATATATGTGGAGATTTAGTTACAGGGATGCACAGTGAAGCATGCTTTATAACTGTAAAGATTTGTGGATAACCTAAATGCTCAGCAATAGGGAATTAGTTAAATGAGTGTGGATAATTAAGTAATGGAATAATATGTACCCACTAAACTGTTACTGAACAATACATTTGACACTGAAAGATGTCTGTAATAAGTGAAAAAACATTTTACAAAACTTGAAGACCCATATAATCTTAGTTTGAAAAATAGGTATGTAAGCGTGTGTGCACGCATACACACACACACTCACCCCCTCACACACAGAATCTGGAATAATTCGTACTGAAGTGAAGGTAGTGATTTTCTCTAGGGGAGAAATGAAATTATGGGTGACTATTTCCTTCTCCTTTTATTAGTGTCATAGGGTTTTCTGGAATGAGCATATATAACTAATTGTAATAAGAAAAAAACACTTAAAAAAAAAGAACAAATGCCAGCACAAATAGAATATGTAGAAATTATGTCTCCATAGAAATGTGTATCTAGAAAATCATTCCAAATGAAATGAGTATTAACTCCTTGAGTTTTTAATTATGTAGTGTCTACTATTTCTGTAAGTACTATATCTTTTTAAGCAAGAAAACCAAGTCCGGGTCTCCCTGAGGACTCATTTAGAAGAAACCAAGCCTGTTCTTGTCACATCTTTTTTCAAAAAACTATTTTGACTCTTACCAGCCTGGAAAGGAGTTCTCCCATTGAAAAATTCCACATGCTCAGATTGTTTCTGTTGGGTTGCTTGACAGACCGTCTGGACATTCGAGCAGCTCGGATTCTTCTGGATAATGACCATTATGCCATGGAAAAATTGAAGAAAAGAGTGCTGGAATACTTGGCTGTCAGACAGCTAAAAAACAACCTGAAGGGCCCCATTCTGTGCTTTGTCGGCCCTCCTGGCGTTGGTAAAACAAGCGTGGGAAGATCAGTGGCCAAGACTCTGGGCCGAGAGTTCCACAGGATCGCACTTGGAGGCGTGTGTGATCAGTCTGACATTCGAGGACATAGGTAGAATACTTCTCGGTTTAATCTCTGATTTCCTTCCTTTTCATTTGTCTAGAGCCACCCCCCCCTCCCCAGCACCACCAAAAGCCAAGGCATAATGTATATCTTTTTCTTAAAGGCCTCTTTGTGTTACCTTGAATGGAAAGGACATTTATGGTACTTACCTGCTAGTCTAAAGCCTCTACCGTCAGGGTATACCCAAACTAACCTTGATGTCTGTGTGACGGTGGATGTGGGGGTGGGGTGGCGTCTGTGCCTCAGCTTTCCTGGAATCTCATTTGAATGCAATTATAAATTAGTTATAATTAAATATTATATTTTTATATTTATTTTGGCCCAATAGCATTTCATAAATAATGACCCATAACTTTTAGAGTTTAAGGAATAAGTGCAATAGCAGGCAAGTAGGAGGAGGTAAGAAATCTTTGATAACAAATTTATTATGTTTGCATTTTAAACTTTCTTTCAAGGAGGCTGGGTTGCAGTGAGTATGAATAATAAGGAGAAAAGATAATAAAGGCTTTGCATTTTTGATACCCTTTCTATAAAAATACATTAAACTGTAAGAACTGTGTCTCTGATTAATCTGACATTATTAGAATGAGATTTGCATGTTATGTTCGTTGTTTTGTTCTCGGTGGCTCATATCGGAAGATGCTTTGGGAAAGCATGAACCTCTGTTTCGTAGTTGCAAGTTGTGAGAAAACATACCTATAGCTTATGTGTTAAGGAACATTTAAAAATGTAGAACATTTAAAAATGTAGAAATTATGAACTGATTAAAAGAATATGATGTTGTATACCTGAGACTAATATAATGTAATATGTCAATTATATCTCAGTTAAAACAATTTTTTTGAAAGAAGGCATGTAACTTTGAGTAGAAAGTAATTAAACTGAAGATAAAACTTCTAACCTCAAGATCATAAACTCAATCTTAAAGTTGTAAAATCATTGCAGGTTATAAGTGGGGGCTTTGGCAGGCAGGCCAGTGCAAGCAGTGAACAACTGCCAGTGGCCAAGGGTAATTTAAATGCATATTTACAGTTTGGTGAATATGGATTAAACTTGGATTGTGGGGAAAAGAAAAGAATACGATGCTTTTATAACATCTTATTTTCCATTTGCCTTATTCGTGGAGTCCTTAGGCAGGGATGGGAAACTATTTCAGAAACTTTTTCATGAAAAATGGTTCTTTTTATTCTCTTTTATTTGCTTATTTACAATTCTTACGCATTGAAGAAAAAGCATTCCAAGATTTTAGTAAATAAGCAATGAGGACTGCAAATTAGGTCAGGGAATTGATTTGGGTCAGTTTTTCTGGCAATTTCAAATCATGTTTTTGTTGCCTAGACTTTCTTATTCTCACATGTGCCACTAGAGGCTGTAGTTTGCTTTTGTAAAGAAATTGGCATCGTGGACCCATCCTGGAGAAGCTAGATCTAGGACCTAAATCTTCTGATTTATGCTACAGAGCTTTAGGGAGGTGTTCTGCATGCAAGAGACTTGATTCCTGCACTCAGAGTTGTCTTAGTTTATTTCTTCCTTTTATTATCTGTGGCACAGTATTGTGTGATATTTGATGGAATTTAGAGAGTGAGTTTGTGGAGTTACTGTCATGTGAAATTAATGTCATGGGCACATGACATGTAGGTATTTGTCCTTATTTCTTCCTACATTGGTATTGATTATTCAGTAAGGCTTGGAGAGTGCTTAGTGCCCAGCACACCCTAAGCATTCAATAAAAATTAGCTTTCATTATTATTTTAATTCTCAATTCTCAGGAGGACAAGTTTAGATTTATAAGCTTCAATATGACTTTTTATAAAATTCAATCTGATTCTTAAATTGTACCTAAAATATCCTGTTTTGGGCATTATTATTTAATTTATGTGGCAGAATTGTGGAAAATTTTTTTTATGATGCCTGCTGGTAGGCAGTATGTAATGTCATAATCCCCACCACTTCTTAATGAGCATTGTTGGGTTTAAACAGATCTCTGTTTTCAATCTTTACTGAAACTGATAGACCTAAAATTTGTTCTCTTTTTTTCAAGTGAGTATCCTTTCCTGTGTGTGACTATTGTTAAGAGGATTGAACCTAAAGAAAATGAGAATTTATTTTCTTTATGAGTCTTTTGTGAAAGGAGCTTGTGTATTTGCCTAAAATATGTGTAAATATAAGCTTTTTAGAAATGTGTGGGGCTTCCCTGGTGGCGAAGTGGTTGAGAGTCCGCCTGCCGATGCAGGGGACACGGGTTCAGGCCCCGGTCCAGGAAGATCCCACATGACACGGAGCAACTAGGCCCGTGAGCCATGGCCGCTGAGCCTGCGCGTCCGGAGCCTGTGCTCTGCAACGGGAGAGGCCACAACAGTGAGGGGCCCGCGTACTGCAAAAAAAAAAAAAAAAAAGAAATGTGTGGTGCGAATTGAGGTTATGATTGTTGCCAAATAAAAGGTTTGTGGGTTTGTCTATGACTCATTCTACTAAGCCTGATTTTTGATACACCTTGCTGGTAAGCATGTATTCACTAGCCATCCCTGTACCAGATGTTTCACTAAACACTAGAGCCATCTGCCCTTGTGCTACTGGGGACTTATTACCCAGCTACCCACTAAATTATCAAAGCCTGGTGAAAATTTCTGTTTGAAAACCTGTTTGGAAGCAGGTGGAGCGTGGGGTGTGGTGGTAAGGGGAGGGGGTTGAGAGCAGAGTATGCGCTTGTGTCAGAGTTGCGGGTTGGAGGAGGTGATAGGAGGGGAGAGAACGGCAGAGGATTATAGCACAGCCACGGGGTGGAGTGTGTGGGCATTTGGGAACACCCAGGTCTTGGCATTTAAGTACCGGTCACATGCCCACAAGTAGAGTTCATGCAGAGTTTTGTTTTTCCCCAGCTTGTGAGTAGGCACCACTGTTCTGCAGCCTTAAAATAGCCAAGGAAAAACAGAGCTGCGTTCTGTTATCTTCCTTGCTTATTCTCGATTCTGTCACTCACTTTCCCCATTTTCCCATGCATGGAGCTCCAGCCTTTTGGTAGAAGTACCTGTTTATGTGGAGGAAGGTGCTAATAAGTTAGGAATTTATTTTTAAAACAACCTAAGATATGTCTTTTAGAGTTAAAACGATAATGAGGTGAAAGATGGGGAAGAAAAAAAAAGACTTGGTTTACTTTTAAATCTTAAACTGGGAAAATATAGTGATCTGACTAAATATTGGCCCATTGTTTTGGTTCATATTATTTTGAGTGGATTAGAGGAAGAATAGTCATGTTTATGCTCCATAATAACTAATGCATTTTTTTCAATTTAACGTTTCTCATTATCTCCATTGGGATTTTTCTGTCTACTTTTATAAGCCATAGAATCTCTCTTCCCATCTATCAGTTTTTATGACTTACATTTTTATATTTAAATATTATATTTAAATAATTTAAATCAGTTCATAGACATTAAGTATAAAGTGACTTCTTTTAGGATGAAGTTTTTTGAAATCATGTTTCTATAACGATCTTTTTTCATTAGCTGTTCCTCAGTGAAATATACTACTGTTGCGATATTTCTCAAGTTATTGTTGAGAGTAACTGGGAGTCACTGACCAGCTGTTTGTTCAGATGATAAAGTTCTATCATTGTAAGGAATTCTTGGCTCAATTCTTAAACAAGATGAGAAGAAAAATGAACTTTTCTTTCCACATTGATAAATTTTCATATGTAACCTGAAATAATGATGTTTTAAATAAATTTGCTGTTTCATTATTAGGGAAAAATACCTGAAGCAGCAAGCCTTTAAAATATTTTTAGCATGGTATGCCAGACATGTTACGGTTTGCTCACTAGCCTCCTTTATAACCTATATTTGTATGCAGCTCTTCTTTTTTTTTTTTTTTGCGGTACGCGGGCCTCTCACTGCTGTAACCTCTCCCGTTGCGGAGCACAGGCTCCGGACGCGCAGGCTCAGCTGCCATGGCTCATGGGCCCAGCCGCTCCGCGGCATGTGGGATCTTCCCGGACCAGGGCACGAACCTGCGTGCCCTGCATCGGCAGGCGGACTCTCAACCACTGCGCCACCAGGGAAGCCCTGCAGCTCTTCTTTGCCTCCGAAAAACTTTCAGGTTATCTTGAGGCCCCAGCCCAAGGCTTCCTCCATTAAGATAAGTGCAGTCAGTGATGATCCTATTCTCCTCTGAACTGACTACGTACTGTCTATTGTGCTCTTCAGTGATCAAATAATACAGGCCTCTGGCATTTCTAATATATTCCTATAGAGGTAAAACATAGATATATTAAAAGTAGGAGCTCTGTAGGGTAGGCGTTTTCACATGTCTTATACTCCTCTGTATCAGTCTGTGCTGCCAATCACAGTGCCAAACGTGGTAAGTGCTCTCTAAGTGCTGCGTGAGTTCAAGTAGGATTAAAACGTGTTGGAAGTCATGCAGTCCTTTAGATGAGCACATCCATGCAAATGATTTAGGAATGACTGCTGTAAGAACAATTTGATTTGTTTAGACATGCTATATTAAAGACTATTTTTAGTTCCTTAAAGACTTTTTCTTTTTTAAAAAGAAATCATTAGGATCTCTTTTAGGTTTATTACTTTTGCCAACTTGAGAGGTATATATGTACACCCTTGGTAGAAAATTAGAAAAATAAAAGGAAAAAAATTCTCATGTTTTTCTACCATACAAAGGTAATCACCTTTAACATTTTATTTCCTGCCCAACTTTTCATTGGGCAGCTTTTGCCATTTTTTTTAAAGCAACAGAATTATCCTACCCTTTCCACTTAGCATTGTAACATAAACTTTTTATATTACAAATTGTTTGTAAATATCACTTTAATAGTTTGTGTTATAGCCCATAAGAGCTCCTTAATTGGATAGGCATGAAAAAATTGATGGTAAATGCCTGCTTTTCTCCCTCTCTACATGCTGGAAAAGAGGTGAGTAAAACACCCCTTATTCCTGACATTTATCCTGATATCCTTGGCAGGATATCAGGTGACAGAATGACCAGCTTCTTGGATTACATTAGATTTGAATATACCTAGGGATGATGCAGAGTAGTAAAATAGTTGGTTACCATAGAGCTGTAAATAGATGATATTGTAATTTTGTGTAGTTGTTTTTTGAAGTATAGCACAGACTACTTTTTGGAAAATTAAAAATGCTGATCTTGTAAATTAAAATTTTGAACTGTATAGACACTTTTGTTTTTGTGTATCTTATACACTAGTTGAATTGTCCTGATAAACCTGTGAACTGCCTGTAATAATTATACTTATGAATCCATATGTTATTTAGTTCACTTGTGTACTTTAAGAAAAACTCCTAGGTAATTACGTATTCAGGCTGAATAATAAGTAATTAAAATGATACATTCTTTGCAGACTTTCCTATATTGTGCTACATTGCTTTCTAGATGTTGTATCACAAGGAAGAACATAGAAAAGACAGTATTTTGCCCTCAAAAAAGTTATAGTTTGTAAAAGAATACTAGTTTCATTTATTTCCTACTTAATGTAGTTTCTCAGTAGGATATTTTGGTATGCTAATTTGTTCTTTTAAATGTTTGTGTTTGTTGAGTGATGTTGAAAGAGAACATTTTCATTTGTGTGTTGCTACATTTTTCACCGTCGGATTCATATTCCAAAGATTTATTCAAAGTTTATTCTGTAACTTCAGTTAGTGAATTGCCTGTTACGCATACTTTGTGGCAAAAGACAAGCACATTATAGATATTTTCAGTAGCTTACAGGCTCTGATAATAGTTGTCTTGGTTTGACATCTAGACTAGTGGTACACATTTGAGGATGTCACCTGTGATTAAGGAACTCTGGAGGCATTGAGCACACTTGTTGCTGTTGTAACTGAGCAAAGGGCTCGTTTGCTCACAGCACAGAAAGCTGAGCTCTGACAGTGGGTTTGTAGCAAAGGAAGGGTTTATTGCAGGGCGCCAAGCAAACGCATGGGAGACAAACCCCAGATCCAATTCCAGTTGATCTTTGACTGAGGGTTTTTTTAAAAGGCAAAGAACAAAAAGGCTGGGGTTAATTATCATCTTGTGACATTTCCTAATCATAGTTTCAGGAGTCAGGATGTCTCTGGTTTACAATTCTCTGGCCAGGTAGTCCCTGGCTCATCTTGCCCTGGAGAAATAACCTGAGTTTGTATGTTAATGATAAGATCTATAACAGTGATTTCAGTACATTAACAATGTTATTGACAACAGCAATTTCAGTCATCCGACTCTGGTTGACCAGTGTTGGCAGGATTGAGGTCAGAGGGGATAAGAAAAGGAGTAAAGTTTTGGATAGAGAGATTAATCATAAACTCGGTAAGAGAACTTGGTTTGGGGGGCTTGGTTTCACTATGAAAAGACATTTATAAGAGTTGCTTCTGGAACTTACCTGGTGGCGCAGTAGTTAAGAATCTGTCTGCCAATGCAGGGGACATGGGTTCGAGCCCTGGTCTGGGAAGATACCACATGCATAGCAGAGCAACTAAGCCCGTGCGCCACAACTACTGAGCTACTGAAGCCCGCGCGCCTAGGGCCCATCCTCCGCAAAATGAGAAGCCCACGCACCGCAATGCCGGGCGCACAGCAACAAAGATCCAACGCAGCCAAAAAAAAAAAAAATTAATTGAAAAAAAAAGAGTTGCTTCCATGAGACAGAGATTGAAATGGGATCCAAATTTAGGTGTATTGATTTCTGCTTTTGTATTTTTTCTAGGAAATTAGAAGTTGACTTTAAGTAGCTATTACTAATAACAATTATAATTAACATCTTTTGAAAGCTTACCATGTGCCACGTACTGTGCTTTGTGCTTTACCTATTATGTTCTCTCGTGATCTCATATAATCCATCAGGTTGGCACTGTTACTATCCCCATTTTAGCAGATGAGGAAACTGAGGCTTGGGTCATGTTATTTATGCAAAGCAGTACTCAGAGACTTATATGACCTTAACAATGGTGATAGAAAGATACTTTGGGTGCTATCATTGTTGATCTGTTGTCCTTAAACAAATAGGAGAAACAAACTTTTGTTTGGGGAACAATCTTACAACTCTATATGTAGCATCTAATCTGTATTTAGACCTACTTTCTGTCCTCAGAATGCTCACTGACTCTTTAGTGGAGGCAATATGCTTGGTACCCATGGATAAAACCTAGGTTGTAAGTATGAATCAGGCAAATTGTAGGGCCAGTAAATGTTGCAGACATTACAGTATTGGAAAGATCACTTTGTGAGGGGTGGTCAGGAAAAGTTTGGTAGAATTTCTGGGATTTACCTAGGTGGGGAGAGTATTAAGGGCAGGAAGGCACCATATTAACAAAGATAAAAAAGCGTAAGGGCTATTAATAGGACCTTTATTGTGGATGAAGCAAGAGCATAAGGGCAGCAAGTTAGGAAAGCTGGTGGGGACTGGATTGTGAAGAGCCTTGAATTCCAGACAAAGGAATTTGGACCTTATTCTCTAGGTTCTGGGAAGCAGTAGAAAGTTTAGGAGGAGTTGTTTTGTATACTGTGACTAGTACCTAGATTTCCGCTTCTTCTTTAGAAAGGGCAGCTGCCTAGAATATTATTTTCTCTCCATGACTTTAGGTCTAGAATTGCAAGTACCTGTTTTTGAAATCTGCCTATCAAAAGCAGTAAGGGAAAATAAATTAATGCCCTTTCTTTTAAGGAATGACCCTTAAAGGCTTTGAGGTTTTTTTGTTTTGTTTTTAATTTCCCTTCCCTACTTATTCACAGAAGGCTGACAAATCTGTAAGTTCTCTAGAGAGAGAATTTCAGAGAATTTATTAATCGTGAGTCTTGTCGTTCCTATATCCTGTTCTGAAATCTTGAAGTGTGCTAACTCCTTATTATAAGTTGACAGTATTTACTGTATCTGGTTCCAGGGCCTTGATCACTCCCCAAGATGAAAGGCATTCCCACGATATTTTTAAGGCTTTCTTGTCTTTTCAAAGGTCACTGTTTACTCTGTCCTACTTTATACCAGTCATGTGGCAGAACTGCTCCGTGAGCTGGCTTTGTGCAGATCATGAGATACGGCCGCTGTTCCACTTGCCCTTGGTTTGTTTCTTGCAGGCATTCACCCTTTTATGCCTGCTCACAAACAGCATTTGATTTGCTCATGGCTTAGGCAGCAAGGTTGTAACTAAAATTAGTAAACTGCTGCTTAAAATAAAGTTTTGCTGGCTTTGTAGAAAAGGCACTTTTTTCAGTTTGACAAGCATATTTTTATTTCATGTCACGTTGTGCATTTGTCAATTATGTAGATGATTCTTGTTGAGATATGTTAAAGCAGCCTCTAACATTTGAATGCATGACCTAATGTCTGGCTGAGCTTGGTTATGCCAATCAGTGTATATAGGGTGAACACAGTTTTATTCAAAAGGCCAGAATTAATGGAATTTTGATATAAATACTGTTGGCCCCAGGTCCTCTTACTACAGCGAATAACAAATTATTCCTTCTGAATATAAAAAAGTTGGAATTTTTCTTTCTTTTTTGGGGGAGAGGCCTACATTTTGAGTGGTCCTTTGAACCAATTCTGATTTCCTTTATGAAGATGGTGATGATGTTTTAGCCAGTTCTGAGTCAGCCATTTCAGTTTGTAAGAAGGTAGTTATGTTGGGGTTTGGTAAGTGCCAGGGAGGTGCCCAGAAAAACTAAGAAAAATGTGGGAATTAAATTCATAGGACTCTTTGGAAGTTTTAGAATCTCAAAGAGTAAGAATCATAACTATGTGATTTAAGGATAATTTTTTTCAGTTTCACTAAGTGGCAAAAATTAGATACAGTGTTTCTAATATCATGGGTAATTTACAGCCAGAATTCAATAGAAAATAAGATAAGAATTGAATCTCGTAACTCTTTGATGTATCACAGGGCTTTTAAAATTTACAGTATCTCTTTGCTATATTCCTGTGATAACTAAATGACTGTTTCCCAGTCCAGAGTTTCGATTTCTAAGTGATACTGCTCTGCCATCTCCCTGTTGCTAATCTACTATTCGCCTTCCGCAGACGCACCTATGTTGGCAGCATGCCTGGCCGGATAATCAATGGCTTGAAGACTGTTGGGGTGAACAATCCAGTGTTCCTGTTAGATGAGGTGGACAAACTAGGAAAAAGTCTACAGGGTGATCCTGCAGCAGCTCTGCTTGAGGTAAGATTTAGGAAATTCCCTGTCTGTAATCACACTGGAAGAGTATGGGTGGGTGAGAGTAGATAGTCATATTTAGGGAACATATACATTGATGTGGGTTTAACCATGGGAAAAACACTTTGATACAAACCTGAAGCCATTTGATATTTAAATTAAAATGTCATAGAGATTTTCTTTTTTCTTTTTCTAATAATTCCCCTCATTTCTTTCTTTGTTTTTATCAAGTAGTTTAAGAAAAATTTTATGCATATTTATTGTTTAGAGACCAGTTGTTCTATAAGATTGTTACAAAAAACAGCAAGCACGTCTCCTCCCTGGGGTGCCTTATTTCCTCTTCTGCACTTTGATCCTCTGACTTTTAGTTGATTAGTCCATTTTCTAGAGATCATGGCTGTACTGCTTTCTTGATTTTAGAGTTTTTGGCATTATAGATTCCTATCTATAGGAGATGATTTTGCTTGCTTGCTTCCTTCTACCCCTACTATATCATTTTTATATCCCCAATCTCCCAATATAAATTTTATCCTGATTTTGTTAAGTCATTGTTGAGTATTTATACTATTATAGTTATATAAGTGCTTTTCACAGCTGAGCCATGTGGTGAGCTATGATCACTTTGCTTTTTCTGTCCTTTTTGTTTTTCTGTGTTTTTAAACATGTTTTTAGAGTTAATAATCATCTTGTTTCTTTTGTTCACTTTCACCAACTGTCTAATTTTCATTGGGAGACTTCCAGACCCTTTGTGTTTTATTGGTTTTGTCTTCTCTAAGCCTCTAATCTGAACTGGTTGTTCCCACACTAGGCACAGAGCTGTGGTCTGAGGATCTCCCTTCACCTCCCCCCACATTGGGTTTCCTGTTTTCCGTATTCCGCGTCTTCCTCTTTCTTGGTTTATTCTCTCATTTTCCTGGTATTAGTCTCCCAGTAGCTTCCTGAGAAAGCTTGCATGTAAACGTTCTTCAACTTTGCATATCTGAAAATGTCTTTATGTTTCTCTCATACTTGATTGGTAGCTTGACTGGGTATAGAATTCCAGGTGAAAATAATTTTCCTGCAAAATTTTAAAGACATTTCTCCATTGTTTTCCAGCTTTCAGTGTTGCTATTGATGAGACTAAGTCTTTTGTGACTTGTTTTACTCTCTGAAAACTTTTCAGATCTCCTGTTTATCCCAGTGTTCTGAAAATTTACAATAATCTGCCCTGGCATGGGTCTTTTTACATTTTTGCTGATGCTTTGAAGGTTCTTTGTATTGGAAAATCCTCTCCTTTTATTTCTGTAAAATTTTCTTGAATCCTTTTGTTGATGATTTCTTCACCATTTTTGGGGAACTCCTATTAATTTGATGTTAGATCTTTAATTTTCTTATCTCTCCTATTACTCATCTTTTTAATTTTTTGTTCTACTTTCTGTGAAGAGTTCCTCAGCTTTATCTTTTAATCCTTCTATGAGTTTGTCATTTCAAAGAACCCCTTTTTTTAACTTCTCTGCATGTTCTTTTTATACTACCTTGCTCTTGTTACATAGTTGTAAAATGTTCTTTTGTCTCTGGGAGAAAAATACTAATAGATTAAAAAAAATTCTTTTTCCTTTCTTTGCTCCAAAGCTGCATTTATCTATTCGTTATATATTTTTTCTGGCCTCTGTCTTTTATATTAGAGTCTTTCATTAGATGTCTGGCAGTTTTTGTGTGTTCATATTTAATAGTGAGGCATGAAAAAGCTGATTGGAAGCTATGAACATATGAGAGGGGGCTTATTGATTACAATTTTCACAGTAGGGTTATCTGACTAATACATTTCATTGAGGAACCTTCTGTGTCAATAACTTTAGGTCTTTCTGTTGAGGCTGGTCAGATTTCTCAGAGAAGACTCTTTAAAAGTCTCTTGGCTTGAGAATGAAGGCCTGGCTGCCAACATTCTAGGAACCAAGCATTCAGCATCCTGGATGTATGCATTCACCTGAACTGTTGTTTTCAGTATAGTATGTACTCTACTCAGCTGTGCCCAGTGTCACCTGCACAGGGAACCACTGCTTTATGTTCTTAAGAAAATCCCAGTACTTTGCTGGGATAGGGGAAGGGATCTGGTGTGCCTGACTGCTTCATGAATTTACTTTAACCAGTCCTCCTTATTTTGCCACCTCTGCCCCCACTCTTTACCCTGGTTTAAGTAAAATATTATTAATATTCAAATTGATTTGTAAAACCGAGGGAAAACTTGCTTTGTAAAAGGTTTTTTCTTGTTTATTTCCTTGCTTTGAGTTCCCTCTGGCTTCCTGTTTTTCTGTTTTTGTAATCTTCTTAGAACAGGATGGACTGGGACATGTGTCTTATGAACAGGGAGACCATACTCTGTTTTGCATGGACAGTCCCAGTTTATGCCTAATTATTAATTGCACTCTCTTTTAGTCTTAGAAGTGGGTCCTCTTCGGACAATAAAAAGTAGTTACCCTACTTTAAAAGCCCCAGGGCTTGGAGATAAGAGTTTGATTTGGTTTGGTTTTGCTTGTTTTTATTTGAAGACAGTTCTCTTCTGGCTCAGTAACTGGTTTACTAATCAGTACTCTGAATGATAAAATAGTGAACATTATTTAAGATTTTAGTGGTTTCTTAGTTGTTAACTTTGGACATGCAGTTTAGTTTAATTGGGGCACTTTTCAGATAATCTGACAGATTCTCCCGTTAGACACTTACTGTTACCCTGTTGAAAAGAACTGAAGAATAATTTCCTGATAGTTAGATTTCCCAACAGACTATATGTAGGAGTCCTGAAACAAGTCCACCAAAGACAGCTTCACAAGTAGTAGGAGAAGATGATTAAGCCCCCTGTATGTTTGTTTGACTGTATATTTCAAATGTTCACCTAGTGCTTTGTGGTGATTCAGTAATATTTGTTGAATTAAATTGATCTTTGGTAACAAGCAGCTGATATATTGATATTTTCTTACCTGCCGTAGAACTTGGTATTCACTCTTCTGGCAATTTCCAAACTAAAAGTACAAAAGCCTCAAATGATACCTCAAAGTAAATGCCACCCTGGGCCACATGCTTATCTCTGATGTTTAGTGACGAATGGCATCAGTTCCTTATAGACTGTGGTATCTGTGAAGCAAGACGTAGATTTGGAAGAACCGAGTGTCTTGGTCCCTGACCTCCTCCTTCTCCCTGCCTGCCCAAATCCTGGGTAAAAACCTCTCATACCTCACAGGTTATTGAAGCAAATAAGAATATATATAAAAGCACTCTGTAAACTGTAAATCACTCTACAGATAATATTTTAATTTAATATCCACTGACATTTCTTTTGTGTTTGTTTTGAAAGCCACTTCAAATTTTCCAATACCAGTAGATCCCCCTGAATGAAAAAAATGAATAAATTCAATTACTCAACACCTTGTATTTAAAGTAGAATGTTACTGAGAGTCTGGAATATTCAAGAGCATGTGTTTTTTATCTTTCCATATAGAAAACCTACTTTTTCAAAATTGACGTTTAGACATTATTTATAAAATTTACTCATACAAGATTATTTTTATTTTACAGCTAACTTGTATTAAGAGAATATGTACTGGATATGAAGAACATAATAGTAGATATAGAGTGGTTACTCTGAATAAATTAGAAAATAAACTTGTTCTGCCTGTAGATTCTTCTTGCCTTCATGTTACTCATGAAGAATATGCTGATTTCCTTGAGCTTCCATGGAATTGTTGCTTATATAAAACAGAATGTATTTCCAGCATACTGTTGTCAGCATAGAAATATTTACTTAAAATTTAGATACCTCTTTTTTTGGGGGCAGGGGGGGGCGGTTCGCAGGCCTCTCACTGCTGTGGCCTCTCCCGTTGCGGAACACAGGCTCTGGACGCACAGGTTCTGGACACGCAGGGTCAGCGGCCATGGCTCACAGGCCTAGCCGCTCTGCGGCACGTGGGATCTTCCCGGACCGGGGCACGAACCCGTGTCCCCTGCATCGGCAGGCGGACTGTCAACGACTGCGCCACGAGGGAAGCCCCTAGATACCTCTTTTGAAAATTTATTGGAAGAATATAAAACTAGATGTAACTACTTGATAAACAAATGTTGGTAGTAGAATTCAGGCAAGTCTGTTGTTGAATAGTGTTAAAATATTAGATGCAAGGAAAGTCCTTTTATGTAATTATTAGACTCAAAATTATGGAAGTTTTATCAGCTAGATTATTATCATATTTATAATTAATTCAAGATTCAGACTGTTCGTTAAATATAAGTGCATTTCTGAAATACACTTTTGTGTGAATGGGCAAATAAAATACATGGATACTACACCAAATTTTCTATATAGGCAATAATATTACAGTTCTAATATTAGAACTGAGCCACCAGGGAAGTCCAAACTTCTTTATTTAAAACTGAAGTTGTTGGGGACTTCCCTGGTGGCTCACTGGTTGGGAATCCACCTGCCAATGCAGGGGACACGGGTTCGAGCCCTGGTTCAGGAAGATCCCACATGGCGCGGAGCAGCTAAGCCCGTGTGCCACAACTACTGAGCCTGCACTCTAGAGATTGCGAGCCACAACTGCTGAGCCCATGCACCACAACTACTGAAGCCTGCGTGCCTAGAGCCTGTGCTCCGCAACAAGAGAAGCCACCGCGATGAGAAGCCCGCGCACTGCAACAAAGAGTAGCCCCCGCTCGTGGCAATTACAGAAAGCACACATGCAGCAACAATGACCCAATGCAGCCATAAATAAATAAAATTTATTAAAAAACGAAAAAAAACAACTGAAGTTCTTAATTAGAATTAGATCCAGTTGAGTCCTTCAAGATGGTGGAGGAGTAAGGTGTGGAGTTCACCTTCCTCCCCACAAATACATCAGAAGTACATCTACATGTGGAACAACTCCTACAGAACACTTACTGAGCACTGGCAGAAGACCTCAGACCTCCCAAAAGGCAAGAAACTCCCCACGTACCTGGGTAGGGCAAAAGAAAAAAGAATAAACAGAGACAAAAGAATAGGGACAGGACCTACACCTCTGGGAGGGAGCTGTGAAGGAGGAAAAGTTTCCACACACTAGGAAGCCTCTTCACTGGTGGAGATGGGGGGTGGAGGCAGGGAAGCTTCGGAACCACGGAGGAGAGCGCAGCAACAGGGGTGCAGAGGGCAAAGCGGAGAGATTCCCACACAGAGGATCGGTACCAACCAGCACTAACCAGCCCAAGAGGCTTGTCTGCTCACCTGCCGGGGTGGGCCGAGGCTGGGAGCTGAGGCTCGGGCTTTGGAGGTCAGATACCAGGGAGAGGACTGGGGTTGGCTGTGTGAACACAGCCTGAAGGGGTCTAGTGCGCCACAGCTAGCCAGGAGGGAGTCCGGGAAAAAGTCTGGAACTGTCTAAGAGGCAAGAGGACATTGTTTCAGGGTGCGTGAGGAGAGGGGATTCAGAGCACCACCTAAATGAGCTCCAGAGACGGGCACGAGCCGCGGCTATCAGCGCAGACACCAGAGACGGGCATGAGACGCTAAGGCTGCTGCTGCGGCCACCAAGAAGCCCGTGTGAAAACACAGGTCACTTGTGGCCCACCACTGTCAGGGTCCCGTGATCCAGGGACAACGTCCCAGGGCAAACACACAGCACGCCTCAGGCTGTTGCAACATTGCACTGGCCTCGCCCCGCATTCCCTCCCCCTCCCTCCCCCTGCCTGAATGAACCAGAACCCACGAATCAGCTGCTACTTTAACCCCGTCCTCTCTGAGCGAAAAACAGACACCCTCAGGCGACCTACATGCAGAGGCGGGGCCAAATCCAAAGCTGAACCCCAGGAGCTGTGCGAACAAAGAAGAGAAAGGGAAATCTCTCCCAGCAGCCTCAGGAGCAGCGGATTAAATCTCCACAATCAACTTGATGTACCCAGCATTTGTGGAATACCTGAATAGACAACAAATCATCCCAAAATTGAGGCGGTGGACTGTGGAGCAACTGTAGACTTGGGGTTTGCTTTCTGCATCTAATTTGTTTTTGGTCTCATGTTTATCTTAGCTTAGTATTTAGAGTTTAGTATCATTGGTAGATTTGTTTATTGATTTGGTTGCTCTCTTCTTTTTTTCTAATATATCGATATATATATATTTTTTCCCTTTTCTCTTTTTGTGGGTGTGTATGCTTCTTTGTGTGATTTTGTCTGTATAGCTTTGCTTTTACCATTTGTCCTAGGGTTCTGTCTTTTTTTTTATTAGTATAGTTGGTGGCTTTGTTTTTGGGTTGGGTTTGGTTGCTCTCTTCTTTCTTTTTTTTAATTACTTTTTAATTTTAATAATTTATTTTAAAAACTTTATTTTCTTTCTTTCTTCCTTCCTTCCTTCCTTCCTTACTTCCTTCCTTTCTTACTTTCTTTCCTTTTCTTTTCTTTCCTTTTCTTTTCTTTCCTTTTCTTTTCTTTCCTTTTCTTTTCTTTTCTTTTCTTTTCTTTTCCTTTCTTTTCTTTTCTTTTCTTTTCTTTTCTTTTCTTTTCTTTTCTTTCTTTCTCCCTTTCTTCTGAGCCGTGTGGCTGACAGGGTCTTCATGCTCTGGCCGGGTGTCAGGCCTGTGCTTCTGAGGTGGGAGAGCTGAGTTCAGGACATTGGTCCACCAGAGACCTCCCGGCTCCATGTAATATAAAACAGTGAAAGCTCTCCCAGAGATCTCCATCTCAATGCTAAGACCCAGCTCCACTCAACGACCAGCAAGCTCCAGTGCTGGACACCCTATGCCAAACAACTAGCAAGACAGGAACACAACCCCACCCATTAGCAGAGAGGCTGCCTAAAATCATAATAAGTCCACAGACACCCCAAAACACACCACCTGACGTGGACCTGCCCACCAGAAAGACACAGCCTCATCCACAAGAACACAGACAACAGTCCCCTCCACCAGGAAGCCTACACAACCCACTGAACCAACCTTAGCCACTGGGGGAACAACAGGAACGATGAACCTGCAAACTGCGAAAAGAAGACCCCAAACATAGTAAGTTAAGCAAAATGAGAAGACAGAAAAACACACAGATGAAGGAGCAAGGTAAAAACCCACCAGACCAAACAAACTAGAGCAAAAAATAGAACTAGAACTAAAAATTTCACAATTTGTATGGAAACACAAAAGACCCCAAATAGCCAAAGCAATCTTGGGAAAGAAAAACGGAGCTGGAGGAATCAAGCTCCCAGACTTCAGACTATACTACAAAGCTACAGTAATCAAGACAGTATGGTACTGGCACAGAAACAGAAATATAGATCAATGGAACAGAATAGAAAACCCAGAGATAAACCCACGCACATATGGTCACCTATGTTTGATAAAGGAGGCAAGAATATACAATGGAGAAAAGACAGCCTCTTCAATAAGTGGTGCTGGGAAAACTGGACAGCTACATGTAAAAGAACAAAAGAAATTAGAACACTCCCTAACACCATACACAAAAATAATCTCAAAATGGATTAAAGACCTAAATGTAAGGTCAGACACTATAAAACTCTTAGAGGAAAACATAGGCAGAACACTCTGTTTTTGACTCACCTCCTAGAGAAATGGAATTTAAAAAAAAAAATAAATGGGACCTAATGAAACTTAAAAGCTTTTGCACAGCAAAGGAAAACATAAACAAGATGAAAAGACAACCCTCAGAATGGGAGAAAATATTTGCAAATGAAGCAACTGACAAAGGATTAATCTCCAAAATTTACAAGCAGTTCATGCAGCTCAATATCAAAAAAACAAGCAACCCAACCCCAAAATGAGCAGAAGACCTAAATAGACATTTCTCCAAAGAAGATACACAGATTGCTAACAAACACATGAAAGAATGCTCAATATCACTAATCATTAGAGAAATGCAAACCAAAACTACGAGGTATTATCTCACACCGGTCAGAATGGCCATCATCAAAAAATCTACAACAATAAATGCCGGAAAGGGTGTGGAGAAAAGGGAACCCTCTTGTACTGTTGGTCGGAGAGTAAATTGATACAGCCACTATGGAAAACAGTATGGAGGTTTCTTAAAAAACTAAAAATAGAACTACCATATGACCCAGCAGTCCCACTCCTGGGCATATACCCTGAGAAAACCATAATTCAAAAAGAGTCACGTACCACAATGTTCATTGCAGCTCTATTTACAATAGCCAGGACATGGAAGCAACCTAAGTGTCCATCGACAGATAAATGGGTAAAGAACCTGTGGCACTTATATGGGAATGTTACTCAGCCATAAAATGAAACGAAATTGAGTTATTTGTAGTGAGGTGGATGGACCTAGAGTCTGTCATGCAGAGTGAAGTAAGTCAGAAAAACAAATACCTTATGCTAACACATATATATGGAATCTAAAAGAAAAAGAGAAAAAGTTCTGAAGAACCTAGGGGCAGGACAGAAATAAAGACGCAGATGTAGAGAATGGACTTGAGGACATGGGGAGGGGGTGAGAGAGTGGCATGGACATATATACACTACCAAATGTAATAGATAGCTAGTGGGAAGCAGCTGCATAGCACAGGGAGATCAGCTCGGTGCTTTGTGACCACTTAAAGGGGTGGGATAGTGAGGGTGGGGGGGAGATGCAAGAGGGAGGAGATATGGGGATATATGTATAGCTGATTCACTTTGTTATAAAGCAGAAACTAACACATCATTGTAAAGCAATTGTACTCCAATAAAAATGTTTAAAAAAAAAACTAGATCCAATTAGTAATTAAATCAAGTAGTATATTTACTACTTAGATACCACAGACATATTATCTTGTAAGATGTACAACTATCGTCAAAGAATGTCAAAGAGACTTAGGAAAATCCAGCTCTAAACTTTTATAAATGAAAAACTTGAAGTCCAGGATATGATATTAATTTTTCATCTCATCACATGCTATGTTTACAATTTAAATTCTGAAACTCTAGCAGAGTAAAAAATGCCTTAAATACTGATGTTATGAGAGAAGAGTAGGTGAAGACCCATACCCATTTTTCTGCTTTCTTTTTCTCTCTGCCGTCTCTAATTAGGGGAAAGACTGCAATGAAAGATGAACTAAGCTAAATTAGGGAAGCTTAAGACTTGTTAATCGTTACTTTTCAATGCTAGCAACCATTTTTACCAGTGCCCAAGGCATAGTTGCAGATTACACAAAAATATCTTAATGTCTTTGTTAGCCTTTTTCTTTTCTTTTTATACCCACTTCCATTTTCTGTCTTTCCTGTATTACCCACCCACCGTACCCCCCACATATACATGCACCAGCTGCCACCAGACTATCCACTGCCCTCCAGCCGTTAGCTATATTCTGAACCAAAATTATTATTTCTCATTTCCATCCTATTTAAAATTCCTGGTATTAGACTTTGGTGGTGATTGGATTGCATGATTAAATTTACATGAAAACTAATCTTGAATGAGTTGGGATAATTATTGGTATGAATTTGTGACTGGATAGTCTCCAAGCGTTTCTTTTCCTCTGCTGCCAATCTCAGGGATGCTATATCAGGGAATCAGCAGACCAACGTGTGGCCCAAGTCCTGGCTCTTGTCATCTTTCTCTACAAGGACCCCCCCCCCCCACTGGATTCACTAGTAAAAAAGGAAAATAAAAAAAAAGAAACTTGAGAGAAGTAGACAGTAAATGGTAAATTGAGAAAAAATAAGTTGAGAAATAGAAATTTGACTAATGAATTGAGAAATAATGCATTGGGTTTAGTGTCTACATCCCAGGTTTCCAGGAGCAAGCACTTTTCAAAATATCCTGTCCATTTAGGGAAATATTTTACCAGTATTTAGCAAGTTATGTATTCCTATTTTTTACACAAGGAATAGACAGTATTTAAAAATTATATAGGAATCTCCTTTATATTAATGATTCTGTTTTGCCAGAAATAAATGAAAACATTTGAATGTTCTACAAAATGTATGCTTAGCCTTGGGCAGTTTAATTCACAAATGGAGATGGGCTTTCAGATTGAGATGTCAGCTGATTGCCACTCATTAAACCGAAGCAGCTCACCCTTTTAACAAATTGTTATTTAAAGATATTTTATTGATTAATTTTTTTACAGCTCTAGGGTGTGGTATAATTGACATATAGTAAAGTGAGTATATTTAAAATGCACAATTTGATAAACTGACATATGTATAAATTATGAAGCCATACAAATAATCAAGACAGTGAACATAGTGATTCCACTTCTGAAATGAAAAATTCATAGAGAGAATCAGCAGTCGTCTTGAACTCATAGAAGAAAGAACCAGTGAATTTGAAGATAGATTGATAGAGATTATACAATCTGAAGAACAGATTTAAAAAATGAATAAAATGAACAGAGCATTGGGGAAATGTGGGATACTGTGAAGCACACCAGTATGTGCAGAAGAGGACAGGAGAGGGAGATGGGAGCAGAAAAAATTTTCAAAGAAATAATGGTTGAAAACTTCCCAAATTTGATGAAAAACATAAATCTACACAACCAGGAAGCTCAATGAATTTCATGTACGATAAACACAAATCTGTAGATACATAATGTAGTAAAAATGCTGAAAGACAAAAACCTTTGGAAGCAACAAGAGATGGTGTATCCATTCATATTTTGATGGATGTTTAGATTTTTCAAGTTTTGGCTGTTACAAATAAAGCTGCTATGAATACACATGTATTAATACAAGTCTTTGTATGGACATATAGTTTTATTTCTTTTTGATAAATAAATACCTAGGAGTGGAATGGCTTGGGCAAAGTGGTAGGTATAGATTTAACTTTTTAAGGAACTGTCAGATTGTTTTCCAAAATGGTTATGCTGTTTTCCATTTCTACTAGTAGTGTGTAAGAGTCCCAGTTGCTCCACATCATTGCCAATAATTGATATGTGGTAAGTTTTTGTAATTTTAGTCATTCTGGTGGGTGTGTTGTATCATCTCATTGTGGTTTTAGTTTGCATTTCCCTAATAATTAATGACTTGTTGAGCATCTCTGCATGTGATTATTGGCCATCCTTTGTGTCTTTTGGTGAAATTCCAATTTTACTTTTCGCTTTTAATTGAGTTGTCTTTTCATTGTTGAGTTGTAAGAATTCCTTATGTGTTCTACGTAGATTTCCTTTGTCAGGTACATATTTTTCAGATATTTTCTTCAAATATTTTATTGACAGTGTTTGTTGAAGAGCAAAAGTTTTTGTTTTTTTATAAAGTCCAATTTAAAAAGTTTTGTTAATGGTTTCTTTTGAGTTGTAATTAAGAAATCTTTACTAAACCAAGGTCACATGGATTTTCTCCTATGTTTTCTTCTACAAGTTTCATAGTTTTAGCTCTAACATTTGAGTCTATGATTCATGCTGAGTGAATTTTTGTATATGATGCATAGTAAGGGATCAAGGTTCCTTTTCTTTTTGCATATAGATATTTAATTGTTCCAATACTATTTGTCAAAAAAAGTATCTTTTCTCCATTGAATTGCCATAGACATCTTTGTCAAATGTGGGTTTTATATTTCTGAGTTCCCTATACTGTTCCATTAATTTATGTTTATGCCAATACCACACTGAGTTGATCACGTTGCTTGATAATAGGTCTTGAAATCATTTAGTGTTAGTTGTCCAGCTTTGCTTTTCTTGTCTAAAAATTTTTCAGCTATTCTAGGTTCTTCGCATTTCCATATAAATTTTAGAATCTGTTTGTCAATTGCTCCAAAGCAGCCTGCTGGGATTCTGCTGGGATTTTAATTGGCATTTCATTTGAACCTGTAGATCATTTGGGGAGAATTGTCATCTTAAAAATATTGTTTCTTCTCAAAAATATTGTTTCTTCTCATCTGTGAACAGATATATCTCTGGGGTTTTTTTAGGTCTTCCTAACTTTCTCAGCAATGTTTTTTCACTCTCAGCATACAGATCTTGCACTCTGTCAAATTTATCCCAAACTATTTCCTATTTCTTGATGCTATTTTTTATTTCAATTTTTGATAATTGCTAATATAAAGAAAGAGTACAATTTGTATTTTGTATATTAACCTCGTATCCTACAACTTTGCTAGTAAACTCATTAATTTTAATCACCTTGTCTCTCTACCTTTTTTGTTTGTTTGGCCCCTGTGTTTTATGTTAGGGCTTTCCTCCAATCTTTGGTGATTCTTCGATGTCTCTTTATGTATATATCAGGTGTGACATTAAGATTATTGAACATTTTGTGTGCACGTGTGAGGCTTGATACCTGGTGGGCTTCATCAGATAGTGATAAGTTGGGGGTGGGGTTCCCCAAATTTCAGGATCTGTAAATCTTATCTCTTAGACCAGTTGCTATTTTCAAAGAAGGGTCCTGTGGTATCATCTGGTAGAGGGTGTCGGGCAGTCTGTATTGTAAACCTACTATTCTAAGCTGCCTGTAGTTAAAATTTTGACTTCCACTTTCACTGTTTTTGTATTATAATAATTATATTATAATTTTGATGTTTATTATGTATTTAAGTATATAACTTAAATAATTTCTAATGTACTGTCTACCACTTATGTATTGTCTAAGTATGTAATTTAAATAATTTCTTAATTTTGGAGTTTAGTGAGGAACATTTTTATACATATTTCATAGATTCTAGGAAACATAGTTTGTGTGTGTGTGTGTGTATACATATATATCTGAATACAGCAATATTTTAACAAGAGTATATATGTGTGTTATGAGATTGCTATTCTCTAGGTTTATAACTTTATTTTTTCTGCATGTTGTGATATACAGAAGTGCATTAAACTTGCCATGACAGTTTTTTTTCTGTCAGTTTCACTTTATAATTTCTAATTTTTTAATTACATTTTAATAGTATTTATTTCTTATGTCATCATTGTGTCCATTTCCTGCTATCTAGTACAGCCATTTTCTTTGTTCCATTCTTACCTTGGTTTCTCCTTAGGCTGGTAATACTTTTGCAGTTCATCCTTCCTTTTTATTAGTGTATACCAGGTACAGCTTTTTTTGAATTTTTAACCTTCTTGTTTCATTATGTTTTATTACTATTTCATATAATCAATTTTTAGATTACTTTTGACTCTGCCTGGAAGTCTGGATGTTCAATAGGCTTTTCAAATATTGTACTAACTGGTATGTTGGGACTTTTGACATCTGTGGTTTGGTTGTTTTCTGTCCCCTTTTTAAAAAAGAGACCTAGTATTTTTCCTTTGAATTATATCATTAACTGTATGGACAGTTTGTTAGATCAGAAGGCATGTATTCTGTTTTTTTAATACTACTTGTGATACCTTTCAGTTACAAATCACACATCTCTGTTTCTCTTAAGTATCAACACCATAAATGAAATATATTGTCCCTCCCTTGTATAAAATGAAATAATTAATACACAGTAATCTGTCCCTTCCTCATCTCACTACCTAGTTACTTTAGAGGATTTAATTTTTTTACATTATGAATCTTTATCAGAAACTATTTTTAACTTTTATATTCTTTCTTTTTTTTAAATTAATAGCTTTCTTTAAAAAAAGCAGTTTTAGGTTTACAGTACAATTTGAGTGGAAAGTACAAAGAGTCCCATATAACCTCTCACCCTCCCTCCCCCAGTTTCCCCTTAAAATTGATGAGTCAGTATTAATACATTATTTTAACTTAAGTCCATACTTTACATCGGGTTCACTTTGTGTTGTACATTGTATGGGTTTTGATGACTCTGTAAATGATATGTATCCACCATTACAGTATCAGAGAGTATAGTTTCATAGCCCTAAAAATCCCATGTGCCCCACTTACTCATTCCTCCCTCCCTCTCGCCAAGTCCCTGGCGATCACTGATCTGTCTCCATATTTTTTTCTGTTCCAGGAATGTCATATAGTTGGAATTACACAGTATATAGCCTTTTTAGGTTGGCTTCTTTCACTTAGTAGTATTCATTTAAGATTCTTCCATGTCTTTTTCTGGCTTGATAGTTCATTTCTTTTTATCACTGAATAACATTCTACTGTATGGATGTACAACAGTTTGTTTATCCTTTTATTGAAGGACATCTTAGTTATTTCTAGGTTTTGACAATTATGAATAAAGCTTCTGTAAACATTTGTGTGCAGGTTTTTGTGTGGACGTAAGTTTTCGGCTCACTTGAGTAAATACTAGGGAGTGCAATTGCTGGGGTCATAAGGTAAAAGCATGTTTAGTTTTGTGAAAAACTGTCAAACTGTCTTCCAAGTTGTCTGTACCATTTTGCATTCCCACCAGCAATGAATGAGAGTTCTTGTTTCTCCACATCCTCACCACCATTTGGTGTTGTCAGTGTTTTGGATTTTGGCCATTTTAATAAGTGTGTAGAGTGTTTTGTTTTTGTATTCTTTTTTGTAAACATATTTCCCACCTTTATTTTTTAAATAAATTTATTGACATATAATTCACAAACTGTAAGATTCACCCCTTTAAATGCGCAATTCTCTGGTTTTCAGTATATTGACAAGTTGTACAGCCATGAACATTATCTAATTTTGGAACATTGTCTTTGCCCATGTACCATTAGCAGCCACTCTCCATACCCCACCACCACCAGAAGCCCCTGGAAACCACTCATCTTTCTGTCTCAGCGGATTTGCCTGTTTTGGATATTTCATATAAATAGGATCATACAATATGTGGCCTCTTGAGACTAGCTTGTTTCACTTATCATAATGTTTTCATGATTCCTCCATGTTGTGTGCATCAGAACTTCATTCCTTTTCATGGCTAAATAGTATTCTCTTATATGAATATATATATACCGTATTTTGTTTATCATTGAGCGGTTGATGGGTGTTTGGATGGTTCCCACCTTTTGGTTAATTCTGAATAATGTTGCTGTAATCATGCATGTACAAGTTTCTGTGTAAACATAGGTTTTCAGTTCTCAGTGTATGACTAGGAGTAGAATTGCTGGATCATATGAAAATTCTGTATTTAACATTTTGAGAAACTTACAAACTATTTTCCAAAGTGGCTACACTATTTTACTATCTCACTAACAGTATATGAGGGTTCCAGTTTCTCTGCATCCTCATCAACACTTGTTGTTGTCTGTCTTTTTTATTTTAGCCATCCATTTGATTTAGTATGTGTGAAGTGATAGCTCATTGTGGTTTGATTTTCATTTCCCTAATTGCTAATAATATTGAGCATCGTTTCATGTGTATATTGGCTATTTGTATATCTTCTTTATAGAAATATCTATTTAAATGATTTGCACATTTTTAATTGGGTATTTGTCTTTTTCTTGTTGAGTTCCTTATATATTCTGGATATAAATCCCTTGTGAGATACATCATTTGCAAATGTTTTCACCAGTTTTGTGGGCTTTCTTTTCACTTTTTTGATGGTGTTCTTTGAGGCACAAAATGGTTTTAATTTTGATAAAGTCTAATTTATATGTATTTTTCTTTTGTTATTTTGGTTTTAATTGTCATATCTAAGAAGTCATTGCCTAATCCAAGGTCATGAGGATTACTCCTACATTTTCTTATAAGAGTTTTACAGTTTTAGTTCTTATATTTAGATCTATAATCCATTTTGAATTAATGTCTGTATGTGGTGTGAGATGTCAGGATCCGCCTCATTCTTTCGCTTGTGGATATCCAGTTGTCACAAGCACCATTTGTTGACTTCTTTTTCCATGTAATGTTGCCCTTGTGGAAAATCAGTTGACTATAAGTGTAAGGGTTTATTTCTGGACTTCCATCTCTACCATTGATCCATATTTCTATCCTTATGCCAGTACCACACAATCTTGATTACTGTAATTTTGTAAAAATTATTGAAATTGGGAAGTGTGAATCCTCCTGATTTGTTCTTCTTTTGCAAGATTGCCTAGCCCTTCTGGGTCCTTTTTACTTCCATACAAGTTTTAAGATCAGCTTGTCACTTTCTACAAAAAAGCTAAATAGAATTTTGATAGGGATTCTGTTGAATCTGTAGATCACTTTGGGGGATATTGCCATATTAATAATATTAATTCTTTGAATCCATGAACGGGGAGTCCTTCTGTTATTTAGATCTTCTTTAATTTCTTTCAACTTGGTTTTTGAGTATATGTCTTGCAATTCTTTTGTTAAATGTAAGTGTTTTATTCTTTTTGATACTATTGAAGAAAATAAATTGAATTATTTTCTTCAATTCTTTTTCAAATTGTTCATTGCTTATGTAAAGAAATACAAATTGATTTTTGTATATCAGTCTTGTATTCTGCAACCTTTCAGAACTTGTTTATTAGTTCTAATGGTTTTTTTAGTAGATTCCTTAGAGTTTTCCCATGTACAAGATCATGTCATATGCAAATAGAGATACTTTTACTTTTTTCCAGTCTGGATGGCTTCCCCCCAACCCCCAATTGCCCTGGCTAGAACCTCCAGTACAATGATGGATAGGAATGGCAAGATCTATTCAGATTTTCTATTACTTTTTGACAGATTACTTTCAATAGTTTATATCTTTCTAGAAATTTTCCCATTTCATTTAGATTATCAAATTTGTTGGCATACAAGTTTGTTTATAGTATACTCTTATTTCTTTTTTATTTCTGTAAGGTTGATAGTAATGTGACCTGTGTCATTCCTGATTTAGTAAGTTGAATGTCCTTGTTTTCCTTACTCAGTATGGCTAAATGTTTGTCAATTTTATTGAACTATTCAAAGAACCAACTTTTCTTTTGTTGATTTTTCTCAATTGTTTTTCTTCTCACAGTTTCATTTATTTAAGGATTATTCTCTAATCCTTCCTTTTGCTTGCTTTGTATTCAGTTTGTTCTTTTTCTACTTTCTAAAGATGGAAGGTTAGTTTATTGATTTGGAATTTTCTTTAGTATATGCATTTACAGCTATCAATATCTTTATATGCACTACTTTAGCTGCATCTCATAAGTTTTAGTAACTTATATTTTTGTTTTCATTCATCTCGGAATGGTTTCCAATTTCCCTTGTGATTTCTTTTTGATTTCCCTTGTAATTTAGGGGTTAATTTCATATTTTTGTGAATTTCCAAATTTTTAAAAATTATTCATTTCTAATTTTATTGCATGGTGGTCAAAGATTATACCTTGTATGATTTCAGGCTTTTGAAATATAGATATTTGTTTAATGGCTTGCTTATGGTCTACCCTGGAGAATGTTTGCATGTGCACTCGTGAAGAATATGTATACTGCTGCTGCTGTTGGATGGATTGCTCTCTAGGTGTTTGTTATGTCTAATTGGTTGATAGTACTATTCAGGTCTTCTGTGTCCTTGCTGATCTTTTCCCAGTTTTACCTGTTATTGAACATATAGATATATTTATTTATAATATATAGATTATCTCTATCCATGTATATCTATAGATATGATAGATATCTAGATATACTCATGTAAAGAGATTTGTTGTAAGGAATTAACTCATGTAGTTATGGAGGCTGGGAAGTCCAGAATCTATAGTGTGGGCCAGCAGGCTTGAGACCCAAGGAGAGCTGATAGTGTAGACGAAGTTTGAAGGCAGTTTGCTGGAGAATTTCCTCTTGCTCAAGGAGGCCAGTTTTTTTGTTCTCTTCAGACCTTCAGCTGTTTGGATGAAGCCCACCCACATTATGGAGGCAAACTTACCCAAGGTTCACTGATGTAAATATTAATTTCATCCAAAACACTCTCCAAGTTGACACATGAAATTAATCATTGCAAATAGTATGTAAAAACTTAGTTTCAACAAGCCCTCCTTCCCTCAGCCCTCTTTTGTACCATTTTTCTCATAGAAAATACATCTCTATACACTGTAAGCTTATCAACACAGTAGTATATAGTTGATTCTCATTATTTGCAGTAGTTATGTTCTATAAAGTTACAGCAAACACTGAAGTAGCAAATACTGAATTATTGCTCCTTGAAGAAATACAGGGTTAGCTTCCTGCAAGCCAGTTTGTCATCAATCAGTACATAACCTTGTTTTATTTGTGTTTCTGTTTAAAGTTGCCTTATTTATATATTTAATATATATTGTTGATTCATTAACATTAAACTCATGACCATAACCCTATAACTCACGCCTGAATGAAGCTATCTAACACACGTGTTTTCTCCGTAAGGCACATCACGGCCTTCTTGCTCACAGGAACAGTAGACAGCACTTCAGCACTGCCTTTGGGGCTTTTTAAAGAGCAGAATAACTAACAAAAAACACAAAAATGAAAACCTGGAACTAAATAGACTGCAAGGAGGATCCTTGCTTAGAATATGAGAATTAAAATAAGAAGGCAGAGCATCATGTTTGACCTCAGCTGGAAATATGCACCTTGGGTGATGTGCTATACCATGTCTGCAAACGACTGCAGAAGCACTACAAGTATTAATTTTGGAGTTACAAATAAATTCTAGCAAGTAGGTGAATTTGCAAATATAAAATCCATGAATAATGAGGATCAGCAGTAATTATCGTTTAATGAAGTTTTTTGAATCAGATAAGAGAACATAAAAATCACAAACAAAAATGCATTATATTGTCTTTTTAAAAAATTTTATTGGGGTACAGTTGATTTACAATGTTGTGTTTCAGGTGTGCAGCATAGTGATTCAATTATACATGTATATGTATTCATTCTTTTTCAGATTCTTTTCCCATATAAGTTATTGCAGAATATAGAATATAGTTCCCTGTGCTATACAGTAGGTCCTTGTTGGTTATCTATTTTATATATAGTAGTGTATGTATGTTAATCCCAAGCTCCTAATTTATCCCTTCCCCCTTCCCATATACTGTTTTTTATATTTACTGATGTAATTACTTTTATTAGTGTTCTTTTTGTGTGTGTTTGGATACAGTTTAGTGACCTTTCACTTCAGCTTTTAATATGTCTTATAGTGTGGTCTGCTAGCTACAAATTGTTTCAGTGTTTTTTTTTTTTTTAAAATCTGGGAATATCTTAATTTCTCCTTCATCTTTGAAAGATAGCTTTGTTGGATATACAGTTCTTGGTTGAGTCTTTTTTTCTTTCAGTATGTCCTCTTACTGCTTTCCATCCTCATGGTTTCTAATGCAAAGTCAGTTCTTAATCTTATGGAGGGTCCCTTGCACTTAATGAAAACAGTATTTTCTCTTGTTGCTTTTAAGATTCTTTGTCTTTGTCTTTTGACAGTTTGACTATGATGAGTGTAGGTATGAATCTCTGAGTTTACTTAGGGTTTGTTGAGCTTATTAGATGTGTCAATTAATGTTTTCTAATGTCCAGTAGGTCCCTGTGGCACTGTTCATTTCTTTGCTTTTTTCTTTCTGTTCCTCAGATTGATTAATCTCAATTGACCTATCTTCAAGTTCATTGATTCTTTCTTCTGCCAGCTAAAATTGCTAGTTAGCCCATCTAGTGAATTTTTCATTTAAGTTACTATATTTTTCAATCCTAAAATTTCTATTTGCTTTTTTTATGATTCCTGTCTCTTTATTGATATTTTCTATCTGTTAGAACATTGTTTTCATAGTTTCTTGTAGTTCTTCAGATGTGGTTTCCTTTAGTTTTATTTTTTAATTGTAGTAAAATACACTTAACATAAAATTTGTCCTCTTAACCAATTTTAAGTGTACAGTTCAGTGGTGTTAGGTATATTCACTTTTTTTTTTTTTTTTTGCGTTACGCGGGCCTCTCACTGCTGTGGCCTCTCCCATTGCGGAGCACAGGCTCTGGAAGCGCAGGCTCAGCGACCATGGCTCACGGACCTAGCCTAGCCGCTCCATGGCATGTGGGATCCTCCCGGACCAGGGCACGAACCCGTGTCCCCTGCATTGGCAGGCAGACTCTCAACCACTGCGCCATCAGGGAAGCCCTATTCACATTTTTATGTAACCAATCTCTAGAACTTTTCTGTCTTACAAAACTCTATACTCATGAAACAGCAACTCTCCATTTCTTCCTTCCTCAGTGCCTGGCAACTATCATTTTCCTTTCTGTTTTTATAAGTTTGACTAATCTATTCATCTAATATAAGTGGAATCATACAGTACTTGTCTTTTTGTAACTGGTTTATTTCACTTCGCATAATATCTTCAAAGTTCATCCGTGTTGTGGCATTAGTTTTTTTGAACATATATATAATAGCTGGTTTTAAATCTTTGTCTAAGAAGTTTGACATCTGGGCTTCTTCAGGGACAATTTCTGTTCACTATTTTTTTTTTCTTTTACTGATTTTAGGCCATAGTTTTTTTTTGTTTTGGTTTTTGGTTTTTTTTTGCGGTACGCGGGCCTCTCACCGTTGTGGCCTCTCCCGTTGCGGGGCACAGGCTCCAGACGCGCAGGCCCAGCGGCCATGGCGCACGGGCCCAGCCGCTCCGCGGCATGTGGGATCCTTCCAGACCAGGGCACGAACCCGTGTCCCCTGCATCGGCAGGCGGACTCCCAACCACTGTGCCACCAGGGAAGCCCCTAGGCCATAGTTTTGTATTTCTTCATGTGTCTCATAATTTCTTTGTTGAAACCGAACATATATAATGTTATAATTTTTAAATATATAATTAGATTTCCCCCTCCCTCAAGGATTTGTTGGTTTGTTGTTGTTGTTGTTATTTGGTTTGTTTCAGTGTTTTTCCTGGTCTCTTTCTGTAAAGTCTGTATTCCTTGTCATGGGTGGCCACTGAAGTTGCTGCTTGTTTAGTGGTCAGCTAATGGTAGGACAGAGATTTCCTTAAGTGCCTGAATCAATAGGTCTCCCACTCTTTTCCAAGGGGCTCTGTGCTTCACTTTTGGGCAGAGTTTATAACTCTACCTTAGCCTTTGCTTCCTGCTTTTATACAGCTTCAGTGTCTGCCAGAGGTGAACTTTGAAGCCTTTCTCAGATTTTTCCTGATCATACTTAGAGTCCTATACATATATATAACCTAGATTCCTAGGAATATTTCAGAGCTTTTCAAAAGCCTCTATGAATATCTCATCACCCAGATTTTTTTCTTTAAGTTTTTTGATCAGCCTCTTGTTAGTCCCAACTGGTAGCGGTGCCTCAGGCAGCTGCAGTGTTAAACAATTGCTATCGGTTGTTTTTGACAAATGCCCTGAGTGTAGGGCTGTTCACACAGAGTGTTCTCTGAGTCAGGTCAAATAAAGATAAATCCTGAGAATTGAGCCTTTCCAAGGAACTTTCAGACAGGTGGGTGACATTCTCTGGGGATGTGGCTTCTGGGGAGCTCTAATCTTATTCTGCCCCTTATAGGGGTTGCTAGGCAACTGGTTTTCACAGCTATTGTGGTTGTGAGGCTATTAGTTTTCAAGGCTACCATGAACTTGGGAGAAGAGGAGGGAGTAAAGCAAGTTAATAGACCATAAAGCTTGTTATATTTACTGAGATTCAGTTGTTTTTCTTGAATAAGAAAACGTTGCGGTGCATGGGCTTCTTATTGAGGTGGTTTCTTTTGTTGCGGGGCACAGTCTGAATAAACAGCTTGTTGCAAGTTAATTTCTAGAATACTGAAAAAGTTGATTTTGATAACATTTGCCAGTTCTCATTGCTTTTATGGAGGAGCAGATTTTCAGACTTCCTTAGTCCCTCGTTCTAAAAGTGCATACTCATACATTTAGTTTGAATTCTGGGCTTAAATGATTTCATTGCTTCTGTTCCTTTTATTTTGATATATTTGTTGTTCAGATGGAATATATCTTCAGGTTACTTTTTTTTAAGGATTTGTTTATAGGTTATGTTTTGAGGCCCTTTATATTTGCTAATGTCTCTTTGTTGTCTGCACCAGTAATCCCCATATGTTTTGTTCACATATTCCATCAGTTAAAATTTTTGAAAATATCTCTCTCTATGATATAAATACATATATAATAAGGGTGTATTAGAATGCTAAGGCTGCCATAACAAAAATACCACAGACTGGGTGGCTTAAAAAAACAAACAAATTTATTTTCTCACTGTTCTGAAAGCTAGAAGTCCAAGATCAAGTTGTTGGCAGGTTTGATTTCTCCTGAGGTCTCCTCCTTGGCTTGCAGATGGCTGCCTTCTCAGTGTGTCCTCGCATGACCTTTTCTCTGTGCTTATGCATCCCTGGTCTCTCTCTTTCTTCTTATAAGGACACCAGTCATATTGGACAAGGGCCCCACCTTTATGGCCTCTTTTAACCTTGATTACCTCCTTAAAGGCCCTATTTCCAAATATAGTCACATTGAGGGGACATAGTTCAATCCATAACAAAGGATAAATATGTAATATAAACATAACATAAATGTACCATTGTACTAATGTTAGATATTTATATGTACAACACACACAGAATAAATTTTTTAAAGTAAAGTAATTATTTTTAGTGAAAACAATGTATTCTAATTAGATAATTGTTTTTACTTTATAATGTGGCTATCAAAGCTTATTCCAGAAGTAAAAGTGTCAACTCTTATCATTTTCTTGTTGTTCACATCTTTAATGATACTTTGCAGGAATTTTTTTAAACACTTCATCCATCCATTTATATTCTGTAAAAACAGTTAATCAGGCACACATGGACTGCAGTTGTGCTATAATTACATTTAAAGCAGATGAGTGAGGGCCCCACATCAGCCTGGTATGTTATAGGATTTCTACTCTTCTCTATGAATATCTCATGTGTATAACATGTATTCCAAGTAAGGGCATTACTTCATTTTGTATATTAAATATTTTAAAAACCAATTTCTTTCTAGTATTTATAGATACATAAAGATGAATATATGTACTCATATTTTCTACTTGCACTTTGGTGGGTTATTCTAAACATTCCACTTTGGTGACCACTGATCTAAACACAAAATACAGATGTAGTCACAATTGGGTAGTTGGTTCACAGATGTTCACTTTGTTATCCTTTGTAACTTATGTGTTGTGGCATGTATTCTGTGTAATAAAATATTTTTAAAGCATTTTAAAGTAGTCATAAGTTTGCTTGAAAATTCTGTAGCTGTTATCCTAACATTCTGTCATTTATTATTGCACACGAGGAGTCTAAGTCTTTTCAATCTGTAGTGTTGAGTCTTCTAGAATATTTTCTTGGTTATTTCTTTAATTATATCTGATTTTACACTTGCTGAGACCTCTTCTTTAGTTATATCAATTATCTGTGAATTACATATCTTTATTTTTTCCATATATTTCCCCTACATAGCTTTACTGCCTTTTTCTGCTATGCTCTGGACATTTTTCTCAACTTTGTCATCATCACTGATTTAATTTCTATAGTATTTGTATGTGGCTTCCAGAGTTGATTTTAGTTACTTTATTTTACTTTATTTATTTATTTTTACTTTTTGTTGTGGAAAATATCAACCATAACAAAAGTTGATAAAATAGGATAATGAACCATAAAACTTATAACCTACCTTTAACAATTACCATCTCATGACCAATCTTATTTCATCTATTCCTACCCATTCTCCCTCATCCCACTCCTATTTATTTTGAATCAAATTCCAGACATCATATCTTTTCATAAATATTTTAGCATCTATCCCTAAAAGATATAGACTTTTAAAAAGTATCACCGTACTATCATACTTAAAGATGACAGTTGCCACGTCATGTGTAATAAGTGGAGTATATTCCTGGATTGCCTACAAACATCTGTAGTTCTTCTTTTGCCAGAAACTTACTGAAGAAAAATTCTAAGCGTACACCTCTTCCCAGAGTTTATCCCACCTCTGACTTCACGTCCCTAAGAATAAAATGTCATATCACAGCTGTTTCCATTCCTAGTCATACTCCGTAGGTAGGAATTATAGTTTCGGGTTTATGTAGAAATACCTTTTAATCAGGAGAAGAGAAAAAACAGCTCTGGTCATTCTTGGAATCTGCTCTTTTATGTGGGTGAGTTGGAAGGCCATGGAAGCCCTGACTCTGAAGTTTGGGGGAAAAGTGGAGGTTTGATGGCCAGAAGGTTCTGACTGTAATTCTTGTCCCTCCATGAACTCACCAGTTTACCTTAAGGTTTCATCTGAGTAGTGGTTCCTAGAAATGCTTTTTATCTGGCAGACTAATGATTAGTATTTCTGATGTTGTTTAAACTCTACATATCTTTTTGTATTTTCCTAAACAAAAGATGGAGGTAGGCAAATTGAGCATCACTGATTTTCTATCCTCATAACCTAGGTATCCTGTAATACACTTTAAAAGACCTCAGTCATAACTCAGGAACCTTGCTTTATTAATTTTTCTACTTTTTAAAACCTCAGTGTCTTTTTTTTATGAATTCATTTATTTTTTATTTATTTACTTTTGGCTGCGTTGGGTCTTTGTTGCTGTGCACAAGCTTTCTCTAGCTGTGGCGAGCGGGGTCTACTCTTCGTTGCGGTGCGTGGGCTTCTTATTGAGGTGGCTTCTTTTGTTGCGGGCACAGTCTCTAGGTGCACAGGCTTCAGTAGTTGTGGCATGCAGGCTCAGTAGTTGTGGCTCACGGGCTCTAGAGCGCACACTTGGTAGTTGTGGCCCCTGGGCTTAGTTGCTCCACGGCCTGTGGGATCTTCCTGGACCAGGGCTTGAACCTGTGTCCCCTGCATTGGCAGGCAGATTCTTAAGTACTGCACCACCAGGGATGTCCCAAAACCTCAGTGTCTTAAAATTTTAAGGGAAAAAAAAAATTACTTCACTTGAACAGTAACATATCCAACATGTATGTATTAAATTTAATTATAGCCATTAAATGATAGATTTTTATTTAACTAGACAGTGGGTTTAACTAAGATTGCCATACATAGATAAACAGTTTTCAGGTAGTTGGTAGACAGTAATATTACACTTAACCAGTTTATGCTGAACATGATTAGAATTGTCTTCGATGACTTGAAAGTAACATTTTTATAACATTAAACATTATTAAGTCTTGTGAAAATATGAATAGTAGAACTTTCTAGGAATTGTATTCTAGATACACACTGAGTTACCAATAACGATGAATGTTTAACAAAAGTTAAACATTCAAGAGTTTTCAAGAGTAAAGGGCTTCGAATTAACTTGTGGATATATTTAAAAACAAGTAAAACTTTAGAAAGGGAATCAGAAGCAAGGAAAAGATAGTTATATAATAAAATTGTGAGTGGTAAGTATTTTAGTCATTTTGCTTCCTTCTTGCCTGTGCATGTCAACCCTATTTATATCTATACTAACCTAGTCTAAGTGAAAGTGGTAATATATTGAAGGTTAGAACATGTGGAAGCCACTCATTGCCTTCTTTTAAGTCCAGTGTAGGCCTCTTCACTGCGAGTGCCTATGACTTGGAGCATTTGAACAGTAATCTAAGAAGATATATTCTCCTTAACATACAATTGTTCAACGTTTTAAGAACCTAATTGGTAAATTATCTCATTTATCCAACTAAAATATTTTTAAGAGATAGTAATATTTTGCTCATTATAAACAGAAAGGTTTTACTTTTTTAAAAACTGTTAGGGGAATTTCCTGGCGGTCCAGTGGTTAGGACTCCGCGCTTTCACTTCAGGGGGCGTGGGTTTGATCCCTGGTCAGGAAACTTAAGATCCCACATGCCGTGATGCAACCAAAAGAAAAAAAAAACCTGTTAAAGACTTTCTGATAATGTTTGAGGAGGAATATACTAATTATTATTTTACCAGTTACCTAAGAATTTCAAGATGCTGTACAGATTTACTTAATATTCCCATAGCAGGTAAGAGAGGGTGTGTTACCAAGAGGGAAACTTGTTCTGCAGGATTGATAACTTATTTATGGCCACACAGTGAGTCATTAGTAGATTTGAGAACAGCTTGAATGGCTAATTTTTGCTTCTTTGTGCTTACATATGTTCAAAAAATTTTAGTTTTAGTGTTTAGTTTTTAGTGTTAGCCCCATATTTCCCAAACTAACTGTATTGAGCAGAAATATCATGTTTTAATTTATACAGCTTTCTTTTGGAACTACTGAATCTGTTTAAATGTTTATTGTTCTCCCACAGGTGTTGGATCCTGAACAAAACCATAACTTCACAGATCATTATCTAAATGTGGCCTTTGACCTTTCCCAAGTTCTTTTTATAGCTACTGCCAACACCACTGCTACTATTCCACCTGCTTTGTTGGACAGAATGGAGATCATTCAGGTGCCAGGTACTTGATTTGTAAACAAAATCATTATTTTGTTAAATAATGATTGTTAAATAATGATTTTGATCAATAAAAAGCTATTTCTTGCTTTTCTGAGCATCACTCTTTAAAACTGGTCAAGCTGTGAAGTTTTGAATAAAAAGTTGATTTGCCAGTGTATGATCTTCAAAAGTTCTGAATCTGGCATATAAACCATCTTTTATATATTGTAGATTCAAAGTCTACAAAATTTTGTTTGTTTTAACCATGACAGACAAGAGTGTATGTACATTGTATACAGCATAATACTTTCGGTTTTAACTTAGCATAAAAGAATGATCATTTTTATGCAAAACAAGATATTCTTCTTTGAAGCAATTTCTAAAATTACAGATAAAAATAATTTCTTTTTTTTAAAGTCAGTGTCTAAAACACAAAAATAGGTCTTTACATACCCAGTGTAGCTTCCTGTCTATCAGATTTTGAAGTTTTTACCATCTCTTGGAAAGTAATCATTTATTCTTGTTAAGAAATACGTCCTAAAACTTTCTCTTTATTACAGCTGGCCTCATTTTTATATAAAAGTACAGGGTGCTTTTAAATTCTTCTTCTTTATAGTTGAATCTGCCAAGTAGTTATGTACTTTTTTTTTTTTTTTTAAACCATGTCTTCTCCTTCACTGGAGTGTGTAAAAAAAAGTCCTTTAGTTACTAACACTAAATAAATCCCAGTGTTTTCACCTTATTTAAATTGCTCAGAATTATTTTTCCCTAGAAGAGATCAAATGTCAGTGGGTATCTTTTAAAATAAAAATAGAGTATAATCTAAATATATATTTCATATTAAACTGAAATATATTTCCACCCTCCAGTAAATGATAATTGGATTTCTTAGTTATTTGTGAACCATGCAGGTCTCTGTATTTAATTTTAAAATATGGTGGAGAATTTTAAACTTGCTTTGTGCCTATTTATAACACTAAAATAAGTAATGAGATCCAGTTGCCTGGAAACTCCAAATCAAAATCCATAAGATTTACTAACATGAAGTGAAATAATCAGGGCAGCTGCTGCAGAGGTGGACATATGATGCCACCTTCTTCTGCAGTTTTGGTTATCCTGTCTTCTAGCATTTCTGATGTTTTTAATTTCCTTTTTCTACTCAAAAGATGCCTTGTCAATTCATCTTTTTAATTTTTGCTTGTTAAATGGAAAGGGGCAATTATTGTGGGGGACATTTGTTTTAAAGACAAAGTAAATTTATACTCGTTGAGGCTTTTAAGTAGCTAAGACCACGAAGTCTTTTAAATATATAAATTATATGTATAATTCCAACATGTAAGGAATAAAACTTTTATAGGGAAGTCTTAGTTTCTGTTTTGTTTGTTGCTAAAGTTTATAGTCGGAGTTCAGGAAATAGCTCCTTTGCAGCTCTTCCCTTGAAGTCTTAATTGAGGTCTCTGTTGTTGCTGCTGTCAGTTTTTTCAATTATGTGTCAAATTATGCTAAAGAAAAGGGATGTATTATTTTCCTATTAAATAATAAGAGCTCACATTTGAGTTAAGGAGGTAATTATCTCTAAGTTAATGAAACTGAGATTTTTTTCTCTTCTTTGAGAGATATATCATTAATCAGAAGACTTTTCAAACACTGTGCTTACTTAGTGCTTATTTTGTTTGTGAAAAAGTTGGAAATTTTAACAATTATTGATTGGAGATTAAATTTCTTTATTCTGATTATAATCTTAGTTGAAGTCATACTTAAATTCATTCTAAATCCAAGATCCATTGCATCTGTGTTGGATTTATTAATGAAGCATGGCACTGTGGAAGCAATGTGAATAATCACAAAGCAAAATCGCTTCTTTTCCAGGGTATACACAAGAGGAAAAGATAGAGATTGCCCACAGGCACTTGATCCCAAAGCAACTGGAACAGCATGGGCTGACTCCTCAGCAGATTCAGATCCCTCAGGTTACTACTCTCGACATCATCACCAGGTTAGTCAGCCGTCCTGAGGCTTCAATAATGTTCAAATCTGAAAACGAGATTCCTATTTCACTGGCAACTCACAGCATCCATTTTTCTCTCTCCAGCAGATTCCCAGCAAGCATTTCCATAACTATTGATTTACACAGGGCTCTGTATTAGGCAGAAATTCACAGGGAAGGCATTTAGAGTATCTTCATAGATAACTAAGGACTTCAGTTGAGCCAGAATTTCAACTTTTCCACTGTTGCAGTATAAGGGATTAATTTGATAAATTTAACAACCAAAAACATGGAAAATATTGAGACACCTTTTATGTCCCAGGATCTTGAAACTTGAATTCTCCTGAGAGTGAGATGGTACTTTCAGACATCAGTTTTAAGTTATTCAGATTTTCTTTTCTTCTCTTTGAGAGATTTTAAAAATATCCTTAGTGTTTTCATCTTCAGAATTAACACCAGAACAACAGAGAAGGTATTTTCCTGAGTTAGCTACCAAGTGGTTAAGCCCATGGCAAGCAGCACATAAATTATCTGAGTTGAGTATTGCTGAGTCTGATTTATAGATTGCATGTTTGAATGGAAAATATATCCTGTTGAGAACTTCTATCTACAATAGCCTCTCACAGTTTTCCTGGCTCAGTATTGCAGGTCTGTTGCATCATCTGGCAAATTGTGTCAGGCTGCCAGAACTCCTCATGCAGCCCGTTCCCAGTAACCACTGTTTTTTCAAAAGAAGTGAAGTCTCCCTCTGTTTTGAACTTTGACTTAGAGTTTGGCCAGTCAGGCTGCTTTTTGATCTAAGCCAGCCTTCTTAAGGAAGTCTATTTGGAAGTCTGTTTAAATTTACTTATGAAACAAGTAAGACTCAATCTGACCTAGGAGTTCCTTTTCTTAACTTGTGATTTATTGTGTGGATAATGCCAGGAGAAATAAAGTAGGTGATTTCTGCACCAGAGTCTTCCAAAAATATCATTATTCCAGATAATACCTCTCATGTCTTTGGGTAACTTTCAACAAGTCACTTAACCTTTTTGATAGCTTCCCCATCTGTAAAATATGAGTGATAGAGAAAAATATCCATTCATAGCTTATCTGGAGCTAAATACTAATGACTTAAAGAATAATCACTATTTGTATTTCCCAGTTGTTGCCTGGAGAATTATTTCTTTTTTATATACTTGTTAGCTCAAAACATCAGCTATTAAAAGCTGTGAACATTAGGAAATTTCTCTGAGCAGTTTTAATTTTTATAAAAACAGCACAGGTATTTGCTACTCCAGGCAAGTTTTGGGTATATAGTGAGTTACCCAACTTAGGACATAGATTTTCATCTTTCATGTGTTTTTCATCTTTTCCTGTGTCGTAGTCATGGACCCATAGTGTTTGGGAGGAGGGGAGGAAGTCTTAGAAGTCATCTAGTCCTCCTTACCTCCCAGGGTAACTAGACTGCTTGAATTACAGTGCTTACTGCAAACCACTCCTTGGTGAGTAAATATAATTGTTATAAAAGAGTTTTTATATTCACCTCCCTATAGTTTTCTCATTCTGCCCTATATGTACACCTAGAATCTAATTCCTCCCTTGTACAGCCTTTCTGGTATTAAAAAAAAATGCTGTCAGGTCCACATCCCATAAATGTTCTCTTCTTCAGGCTAAATATCCCTATTCTCTTTTTTTTTTTAATTTTTTTTACATCTTTATTGGGGTATAATTGCTTTACAATGGTGTGTTAGTTTCTGCTTTATAACAAAGTGAATCAGTTATACATATACATATGTTCCCATATCTCTTCCCTCTTGTGTCTCCCTCCCTCCCACCCTCCCTATCCCACCCCTCCAGGCGGTCACAAAGCACTGAGCTGATCTCCTGTCCTATTCTCTTTACCATTCCTCTTGACCCACTTTCAAGACTTTTCACCTTCCTGATTAGTCTTCCTCTGAAAGATTTCTGTGATGTCAATGTCTCTTTTAAAATAAACACCCAGAGCAGAACTCAGTGTTTCAGACATAGCCTAAATAGTTCACGGTGTTAAGAAGACCACTGATTTTCTTATTCTGACTGTATTATTTTATGACTGTCTCAAGATTCTTAGGTTTTTTTTGGTTGGTTTTGGTTTTTTTTTTTTTTTTTTTTTTTTTGCGGTACGCAGGCCTCTCACTGTTGTGGCCTCTCCCGCTGCGGAGCACAGGCTCTGGACGCACAGGCTCAGCGGCCATGGCTCACGGGCCCAGCCGCTCCGCGGCATGTGGGATCTTCCCGGACCGGGGCACGAACCCACGTCCCCTGCATCGGCAGGCGGACTCCCAACCACTGCGCCACCAGGGAAGCCCGAGATTCTTAGCTTTTTTAGGTTATCCTCTTGCCTGTTGCACATATAGTTACCCAACACCTTTAGTTCTTTGAATTTCTGCTGCACTTGGTCTATCTCATTCCATCTTTATAGGGTTGAATTTTTTAAAGCCCAGATGTAGACGTTTATAATTATGTATATTTTAATATACATTTTAGTTTCAGCTACCATTGCAGCAAATTGATTTTTTTTTATCTTGATTATCATCCAGTACGTTAGTTTTATGTCCTCTGAAAATTAGTGTCTTCATGATCATCTAGTCATGGTTAGGAAACATTAACCAATTCTTATTTGACACTGGTGATTCTTCCTTTTTTGGTTTAAAATTACTAAACCAAACCAGCAGTTGTGTCTACGTTCCTCCAGTCGCTGTTAATATTATACTGTCTGCATTAGTTCCTAGCCCATGATTGTTCCAAACCTAAAAAAAGTTTTTTGTTGTTGTTGTTGACGTCCTTATTATTTTTGGCAAGCTCCAGTTCATTCTGAACTTCCTGGTACCATTTCTGCATGTTCAGACCATCCCTCTGTAAGCATCTTCAGGACCTTCTCTTTCATCTTTTGTCCAAACCCTTTCATCTGAGCTCATCAAATAGTTGTCTAGGAAGCTACATTGGGTTTTTGTTTTTGTTTTTACATGTTGGTTTGTTTATTTTTAACGTGCCTCCCTATTTTCTTTCTTAGTGAAATTACATGCATTTGTATAATATGGACTTTATTCCTTTATCTTCCTATTCCTTTGATTGAAATTAGTTTTTTACTTTAGAGTGTTTAGCCAAGAATTTTATTTGTCTTTTCTCAGAACTTAAAAAATCTGCTTCCCCAGAGTCTTGAATATATGTCTGACTGCCTAATCAAATCCAGTTTTTCAGATAAAACTGCATTCTCTAGCTGATGCTGTCCATTCAAACTCATCCAGAGCTGGGTGGCCAAAAATGATTGTACTGTATAAAGGATGATGAAGTGGCTTATGGAATTTGAGTCTAACGTGTATGTTTTTTAAGACAGCTCTGCTTAACTACATTTAGAACCTTTTCCACTATATCACAATGCTTGCATCATTAGCATATTTCTTTCTTTAGAAGTCTCTACAATGAAAAGACACTAAATAGAGGTAATTAGCACAGTTCCAGGTAAAGACTAGATTTCTGTCTCCAATTATTTTTGCTTTAGTTTGGAAAAAAAATTATTTTTCTGATTCTTTCAGCAATGTTTCATGTATAATAAATTTATCAGAGTTTTCTTAAATCGACAGATTTTAAGAAAGCACTTACACATATCATCAAGGAGTAAATCATGTTTTATGTGCTGCTAAATTTACTTTGGCACTATAAATTGAAGAACCAATAATTCACTTTTAAGTATAACGTAATGGTCCAAGATATTCTATATAAAAGGAAAAGTTGTAGCTGGAAATACTCTGAATATTTAAGAAATAAGAATACAGAGGAATTTTTAAAGGTGAGGCAGTTAGTACTCAAGAAACTGTAATAAACTTTTAAACGTACACTTCCTTTAGGGTAGTTGTTAATCACATGACTTCTATTTTTACAGGTGGTGTTTAGCCAAAAATAAAATATTTTTCTTTGATGACAGGTACACCAGAGAGGCAGGGGTTCGCTCTCTGGACAGGAAGCTGGGGGCCATTTGCCGAGCTGTTGCTGTGAAGGTGGCAGAGGGACAGCACAGAGAGGCCAGGTTGGACCGTCCTGATGTGGCTGAGGGAGAAGGTCTGTGACTTTGATCTGGTGCCTACAGGCTTGGTGGCTAGGGGTAAATGGCAAAAAAAGTTGGATGTGGAGGGATAGTATGGGGTGGTCCTTGGAGCAATGGCACATGTTTCTCCACTGGTAAGTGCATCCAGTGAGTAAGTAAAACTTAATGGTTGATGTATTTTATCAAGAGGATTCTTTTCTACAAATAATACAGAGTTTTAGCAGGAATAATACTTAGTATTAATGCTTTAGGGATATTTTTTCTCCGGCTTTGTAATGATGGTACACTTTATGTTTGGGTTCTGGCGTTCTCATTTTTCCTTCTGATCCAGATTGTTAAGTCATTCAATATTTATAGCATAGAAAGTTGCTACAACAGTAAAAAGAAAAAAGAAAAGAGAAAAAAAAAAATCCAAGCTGTCCAAGTACTGCAAGGGCAGATCTTTGTTCTCTGGAATAGCTTCATGTGTAATATTTTTCTCACACATTTTCTTTGATAGATACACATTTAAGATGTAATTTAAACTATTTTTTCTTTGAAAAAGAATTGTGGAGGTGGTGACAAGGAAAAAAAGGGAAGGAGTCTATTCCTCGAGTTAATGACATTGTGGACATTTCCTTCGGTGCCCAGTTAAAATGTCTTAACTTCTTGCCCCAGGCCATGCTGCTGCGTAGTTGCCAAAATTTGCTTTCACACACATGACTTGAGTAGTAGAGAATCTCTTTACTCTTTCATAGTAAAGAGACTTATTAGATGTTCTACCATTTCCGTAGGTCTTTCTAGAAAGGACTTTGATGAATATGGCTGAAGAACCAAATCACAAACCATATAGTTTGTGGTAAGCTCAGTAGAACAGATGCAGTTAAACATCTTCCCTGCTTCTCCTTCTATTGCTAAGCGCAGTACATTCAACCACAGTATCATCCAAAGAGTAGACTTTCCCAAATCCTCCTCTTCCTCACATGTGTTGCACTCCTGCTCGCACTGTGCCTAGAACCTCACTGGTTCATTTCTCCAGAGAGTGAACCTCCCACCTTCTGTTGAATTGGGTAGGGGGGGGGCCCTTGTTATGTGGAGTAGGAGAGGGATCTTAAACCCATAATTATTTCTTACAGAGACTGAAAAAACTTGTTGTCTTTAGTCCCACTTCTCACCCATCTTTTCAGGAGTACCTCAAATTCCTGAGCCTTTGTGGATAACCACCGCACCCCCACCCTCACAGACATTAAAGTTTCCACATTTTCTAGCCTGCTAAGTGTTTATTACTTCTTGCCCATCTACTTGCACTTATCCAAAATGTTGTCAGCATCTCTTTTCTTCTTTCTTACTCTTTTTGTTCTTGTGGGTTTATTCTTTTTGTTTGTTTGTTTCTTGTCATTTTAATAGGATTTGGAGAGGAAGTTTAAAGATAAACACATGTTCAGACCACCATTTTCAGAAATCTGAATTTTTAAAAAGTACCCTAGGTGAGTGATAGCCTATTAAAAATTGTGTCACTCGGTGTAGCTGACAGTGACAGTGTAGAACTAATGTTTTTTTAATCTTTTTTCCCTTTCTAAATATAAGGGCTAGATCCTCATGAGTTTCCCCTTTTTATTCTTAGAACCCTCCCTTCGTGCTGTGGCCTCTGGCACCCGAGCCTGTGTCCTTTTGTTCTTGTCTGTGATATAATAGAAAGGCAGAGAGTGAAATGAGTTTATCTGGTTAACACATTTTGAAAATTGTGTTTAGGATTTAGACAGTTTATTTTGGAATTTATAATAACACAGAGGGATTTGATGTTAAGAGAAGCGTTCCATAGTTATACAGTGCTTATATACATCCATTAGCATATTTCTAATAATGTCTGTGACCACATTAGCTATTTAAAGGTAACCCAGAAATACTCAAGAACTTGTTCAGCTTGTGAACCGTGTGAGAACATCCAGTGTTTCATGGTAACATTTATGTGTGTTTTTTTTTTTTTTTTAATTCATGATTGACAGAACAAATCGTAAAAGATAACATAGTTAAGCAGACTTGGGTGGTTAAGCTATTACCTAGGACACCCATATGAATAAATAATTAGGACAAGTACTTGTCTCTTGAGAGGATGATTTTGATTGTAGTTCTTATTAGAGATACATGGACTCCAAGCTGGGTCTTACGTTGTAAGATACCCTGGAGTATGTAGGTGACTCTCTTCCAGATTTTAGTAAAATATTTATAAGGTATCCTGAATTGATGTTTATGACCGCAACCAAGCCAAAAGAAAAATTTCTACAAAAAAAAAGTCTCTATTGGGTTCTCATGCCACAAAGTTCAAATGCAGCTAGCTTAGTAACTGAAAGTTGCTCATTAAGAAATGAATTACATAAAATTAGAGTCTAAAATAGAAGTTGTTTTAGAAATTTCAAGTAGTGCAGTGAGGGAGCTATTTTTAATGTTAAAAGTATTGCTGGACCTAGAGTTGCTGCCAGGAAGAAAAGTAATTTCAGGCCACAAGCTTTAAAGACAGGCAGAAACCTCAGCATATCGAACAAACTTTCTGGAGCAGGCCCAGAAATACTGGTCTGTGAACAGTTGTCTTTGTGTTTGTGGGGTCTTAACTGTCAGAACAAATAACAGAGTTTAGAAGGCGGGTGAAATTTCCAATTGATTTGTGTTAGAGGAGGAATATTTATGGTTTCGGTCACTTCCCTATAAAGTATGGGAATTATTTCATAAAAGCAGCACTGCCTATGTTTTTCTGTATGTTATTAGTGTGTTCTGAATTACCCTTTTCCTTTCTGGGATATTAGGTTGAAAGATAAAAGTTTGCGGCTAAAGTTTTATTCTGCTTTTGCCTGCCTTTAGCCAAGGACACACATGTTCCATGTATTCAGTTTTGCAGATTTGGGTGTTTCTCTCTAAAGCGTTAGGCATATGTCCATTTGTTCAGTCACTCATGTACCATATATGTCCAGTTAATATCTAGTGAGATTTTTTCATCAAAAATTATCCTCAGCAAAGAAAGATTCACTTTATAACCAATCTTTATAAAGTTTCTCAGAATATGGAGCACTCTCAATTATTTTTGAAAAATACGGTATTCATTGGAGAAGCTACATTAAACTTAATGTACCTCAAGATGTTAGTTTCTTAACTGTCGTCATCGAAGTCACCTGAAAAATTGCTTAGGAAAAAAAGAGACAAAATTAACAGGTTTAGCAGTTATTCATGAAGTGTGTTAGATGTTATTATGAATAAGCTTTTTAAATGTCACTTAAAGCAATATGTATGTGGTTATGTTATGGAGATCTTAGATAAACACTTAAAGGAAAAATGAATTAAACTAGCTGACTTATGGTAAGTGGGGGTGGGTACTTTGGATGAAATTTCCAGTGGCAGCATCAAACACGGTTTCAAGAATGACTGCATCTCATTTAGTCTTGATACCTGGTAGTGTAAATCCTCCAGGTTTGTTTTTCTCCAGGATTGCCTTGGCTATTGTAGGTCCGTCAAATATCTGTGTTAATTTTAGAATCAGCTTGTCAATCTCTATCTCTATAATCTTGGTAGAGATTACAAGGTGTTATAAATAAATAACACCTTCTGATATTTTGATTGTGATTGCGTTGAATCTGTAAATTAGTTTGGGGAGAATTGACAATTTGATATTATCAAGTCTTCAAGTTCATGACTAGCTTCATTTATTTGTCTTAATAAATGTTTTTAAGTGTTTTAATAGTTTTCAGTGGTGAGCTTTTGCATATTTTTCTTTAGATATTGAATATATTCCTAGTTAATTGATCCTTGTATGTGTGTGTTATGTGTGTGTATCATTATAAATAGTATTTTTAATTTTCTAGTTTTTTTGGTTGCTAGTATATGGGAATACTACATTGACTTGTATCCAGCAAACTTGCCAAATTGACTTATTAATTCTTACTGTAGACTCTTCTGGATTTTCTACACATACCATCAGTTATCACAAATGCAAATAATGTCAGTTTTTACTTTTTCCTTTCTGATCATTATACCTTTTATTTCGGTTCTTTCCTAATGAACTAGCAGGGACCTCCAGGAAGATGTTGAATAGAAATAGTGACGACAGACAAAGGAGGTAGAAAAAATGCCTATGAAGAATTACCAGTCTCTATAGCCTTTGTTTCGTACCTTTGGGTGACTTGATTGACTATTATAAAATCTTAGTTGAGTAGGATTCTCAGCAGCTGTCTGGTTTGACCCTGATTTGATTCATAAGTCCCTTCACAGAATTCCCCAATAAACACTAAGCCTTGCCTGTTTGACTCTGTTAACAGACACATCTTTATAAACTTAGCTGTCTACTTCCCAGGCCATAAGAAAACAGAAGCTATAGATTGGAAAAAGGGCTAAGTGGTTGGGTGGTATGAATCACAAGCATTAGGATTTGATGTCAGTGAAAACATGCCTATCCTCTCATGATAGATGCCCTGGGCCCCCACTGGCCACAAAACATTGGGCTGGTTAGACCACAAATCTAACTCTAGGAGTTTCTCTAGTTCAGTCTGGGTCCCAGTTTGACTGAATTGCATTTCGACATGTATTGTTTCTCTGATATGTTTGCCTTATGTAGGACAGTGAAATCAACCTAATATAGTGGAAACAGGCAGGTATAATATCCTTAATTTTTGGTGTATCCTTTCCAGACTTCACAGTTAAAAATGCATCAAAATAAAATATTCAAAGTTTACAGCACTATTCTCCTCCTTCATTAGCTTAATTTTCCTGGGTCACCACACTCTTGGCTGTCAGCAAGAGTATGCTGGCTGGAGGAGAGGTATCCTGCCTGCCACTTTAGCAAGTCTGCTCATTGCTGGAGTGGGGCGGGGGGGTGGGGTGGGTGGGGGGGGCAGATGCTGAGAGGAGAGCCGCATTCTGATGGGCCTTCCTCACTTTACATTCCACTCATTTGCTAGGGTAGCTTTTTCCTTAGCCTTTCTTGGGTCCTTTTCTCCGGAGGAATCATCTTGTGTCGGGCTGCATTTAGGGCTCTTTGTTGTGGCTTCCTGCCATTGACTTCTCAGACCCTCAGCATGCTTTACGATGGTTATTTTAAGCATGAATCCTTTGTAACCAAAACAGGAAGCTGTTCCTGCAGGAGAAACAAGTGGTTTTGATCCTTTCAGCTCTTTTATTTTTTCCTACTAGTCATCGCCAAATCTGAAGCATATCCATTCTCTTGTCTAATGTCATGAATTTCTTATATTAATGGAAAATACTATATATAATGTTTTCAGGAAGTAACCTCTGAGCTTTGTGTAACTTTTTGCTAAATTCTTTTGTCTTTGACTTCTTGGTGCAGTCTTCTAACTGTTGCAGGATCTTCCCTTTATCTATTGGATTTTACATTATTCAATGCTGTGTAACAGATTACCCCAAAACTTAGTAAATCAGTTAGCAAGCGTTTATCATCTCACTGTGTCTGTGGGTCAGGGATCCAGGAGCAGTTTAGCTGGGTAGTTGTGAGGTTCTGGTCAAGCTGTCAGCCAACTGGAGGTTCAGCTCAGGGCGGATCTGCCTCCAGGCTCACTGATATGGCTGTTAGCTGAAAAGGTTCCGAGACCCACCCAATTCCACTGTGTATGTGGAGGCTTCCCCACCAGCAAGCAATTCTGGGATGCCAGCTGGGTGTCTAAGAATTCAACTCAATTCTGACACTTACCTACCTAGAGACAGCATCCGATTCCACAGGCAAAGGACTCAGTCTCACAAGACTGCCCTCCACTAGAGGCAGGTCATACACCAGGGTCATTCCCTGTACTTCGGACTGACTGGCTCAAATTGGAGTTTCCCACGACCCCCTCCTTGGGCTTAATTTGCTAGAACGTGTCACCAAACTCAGGAGATGCCCCCTTTTACCCACTAGATTACCAATTTATTATAAAAGGATATTAAAGGATACGAATCAGCTTCATAGGGTGAGGTTCGGAACAAAGGAGACCACATCGTCGTGGAGCCTGGGGCCTGGCACCCTGGCACAGGGAAACTCTCCAAAAATGGACCAAAAAGCTGTCCTTTGGGGGTTTTATGGAGGCTTTGTTACTTAGTCATGATTCACTAGATTGTTGGCCAGTGGCGACTGATTCAACCTCAGACCCTTCCCCCCTCCCCAGATACCAGTGGGTGGGACAGAAAGTTTCAACCCTCTAATCTCCTGGCAACCAGCACCCATCCTAGGTGCCCCTAAAAGTCACCTCATTCACATAACAAAAGACAGCTTTATCACTGTCAACACTTAGGATATTCTAAAGGCTTTGGGAACTGTGAGCCTGGATGATGGGCAGATACAGATGAGAAACACTTCTTAAAATCACAATATCTCATAGCAACCTAGGTTCCTTGCTGACTGTTGGCCAGATGTTGAGGTTCTCTCCACTTAGGCCTCTTCCTAGGCTCAGGACACGGCTGTTGGCTTCCCCAGAGAGTGTGCTGTGCAAAAGGGAGAAACAGAGAGCCCAAGACAGAAGCTGCAGGCTTTTATAATCCTCACTTCTGCCACATTCCGTTCGTCATACAGACCAACCCTGTGAGAGATGGCACTCCATGGGAGCAGGGATCATTGGGGACCATCTTGAAGGCTGGCTCTCACAGATTTTTTTTTTTTACTTATTTTAAAGAAGGTTATTATACATTTCGTTTCTATTAATACAACCCCCATTCCTGAAGATTGAAATAGTTTGTTTAGAGTTTTAAAGAAGACCTGTGGTTTGGGTTGTTAACAGAGAGTGGAAATTTCTGTGCTGCAGGAACAGTTAAGAATAGTTGTATAACTCTGTTGGCTGGACCTTCAGGGGAGAAAAGCTTAATAAGACCCCCAAGCAAATGAATGATTCTTCAGTAACAATGGAAGCAACCTTTACTTGTCAGCTTTTAATGTGGATTTTGTTGATATTGTTCTTGTTTTGTTTTGTTTGAGGACATAAAAACTTTGTTAGCTGTTTTTAATAAAGTGAGGATAATTGAGTCGTTTCTTATTACTTGGCTCCAGTTACATACAAAAATCCTCAAACATTTTAACCCAAATCCCATATCTTCCTTTCTGGCTAGAGTTAGAACAAAAAAGAGAGAGTAATTTGTATGTTTGCCTCTGAACCCAGAAACCACAGACCAGATGCTTGGGCTGTTTATTTTAAATTGTTATAATAATACTCAGAAGTCAGATTTTTAGTTTCTGAAGATACGCCTACGTCTGATGTTAAGAGGTCTTTGAATACAGTGTGACGAGCCACAGTTTTAGTGTTGTTATGGGGGCCGAATTTAAATTGGCCTACATTTTCCTAATCTTTAAGCAGCAACTTTGAGAATTTCTGCACATCCTTACAGAATTTACTGATTTAAAAGGCTTGTAGCAGTTCAGTAGTCATCACAATCTAAGACGCTTTATTATCAGAAGGATTTTTCTAAGCCAGCATTTAAGTTTGTGCTGTTGAGTATCCATCCATCAAACTTAAGCTGAGTTCTTATTAAAGACCCAGGTTGCACAGATAGGGCTAACAAGTTTTGATTCATTTTGCATTTTTAGTATTTAAAGTCTTGCTTCATCTGTTCATGCTTATCTTTTCTTTGATTGTATTAGTGACTCGGGACAAATAAAATTTTCTAATAGTCAAAGGAACAACTAAGGTTAACTGTTAAGGAATATGGACTTCAGAGAGAGTTTTAGTACCAGGGCACCTACCTGGCTTGCTGATTCTAAAGCTTTGGGGGTTTGTAGGGTTCTGTTACAGCTAATTGGATTTTGCAAACCAAGATCTAATTAAATTTAGCTTAAGACTTTCTATGCTAAATCCTTTGCATTTGTAGGGATATTAGGCAGCATGTTGTGTCCATACATCTAAAATCAAGTGGTGTTCAAGTTTGAGATGAAAGTGTTATATTGGTATCTACTGCCGGTATCATGAAGATATTCTGTTCTTACATTTATGCTGATTTACTGTTTGTTCCCTCTTCAATACTGGCCTGGTTTAAGAGATTTGTTTGCCTATGTAGACTGGAAGGAAGCTGTAATAAAGGAAAAATCCTACTTACGTAAGATAGGAGACAAACGTTTGTTATTTAAACTCTATTTGGAAACAGGAAAATCAAATATTGTCTAAAAACTAAAAAGTCATTGTTCCATTTAATGAATCATATAGGAAGATACAGTGGCCTTTGGGTGTCATTGACATATATTATCAAAACCAGCCTTAAGTTACAAGATGATAAAACAATACTTTTAAAAAATACTACAAAAAAAACAACAACACTACAGATGGTGTCTGCATCTTAACTGCTAATCCAAGTAATTCTCCAAGACTATTTTCTGAATCTCTAACACAGGAAATGAGATTTAGTAATGCAAAAAAAACCCGTGGGAGACGGTACAAGCTCTCTTGTCTGGTATAAAGTTAGGGTCCTATGTCTTGGACCTTTGTATAATACTAATTTATTCAGTAAGTGAGTCAGCTAACAGTCACTGAATACTTATGGTATGCCGGGTTCTAGATTGGATTCTGGGAAGGAGATGAAAGAGAACTTCTAACAAGTATGTAGTCCATGGGGGGAGATAGATATATAAACAAATAATTTTTAGATGTGGGATAAATGATGGTTTTTAAAGTGCTGTAGAGGCATTGACTTGATCATTGAAAGCTTCATTTTATTTGTTATAAATATTGTAGCTTTTAAAAGTTGCTTTTAGTAAATCGAGATAAAATGGTCATTTATTTACATCTCAGAATTGATTTGAATAGGTAAATAGATGGAAAAACAAATGTTTTCCAGATACCTTTTTTGATGTTCTTTATTTTTATGAATAGATAACTATTACTAAAATTGAGAAATGGTTCACAATCCTAATGTCCATCTGTATCTCAACAGTTATTATATAGAAATGTTTAGTAGGTAAAACTTGAAAGAAAATGTATTTGGTAATGTTAAGGTTGTATTATCGTCCCCAAAATATTAAAGAAAATATTGGCAGAAAGGACTTAAAATATTTTATTGCTAGCATGAAGGTTTTTCTGGGCATTTGATCCACAGATTTCCCCATTACAACTAGTTCATTTAAAAAAAAAAGAAAGAAAGAAAGAAAGAAAAACAGATTGAAAATATGCAGGCACAAATCCTTTGGCAGCCAGGGTCAGTAACTTGAATCTCAGTTGCGTGTAGCACACTTCCTCTGGCTGGGAAGATGGTTTTTTGGAAAAGATTAACCTGAAACTGACAGACAAATTATATAGTTGAAAATATTCAGGTTTCTCTGATTTGTTTTTAGATATTTTGTTTTCCCCTTTCTGCCTTCCTGAGAGAAGGCTCTCAAATGCTTTTTATCTATAGTCAATTTAGCTTTGAGCCACATACTTCTATTATCTTGTAAGAAATAACAAAGCCACTTATAATCTCAGCATCTCATCTAAATTTGTAAAGTAGACTTGGTTTTTTTTTTAAAAAAAAGTAGTTTTATAACTGCAGCCATACAAATCTCTCTTCATGCCTAAATGGGGTCTGGATCCATGTTTCCATACCCGTGTATGCTGAGGAATTGAGATGTAAACAGTATTCCCATTCATTGGTTCATACACGACCTCTCTGCCAACTACCTGTTAATATACCTAGTAATACACGTCCTACGCCCTGCACACAAATATAGTTCAACCAATCTGTAAGTTTCATTTTGCTGCTTCTTCAAGATGCAGGAGCCCAGTGTGATTGGATTCAACCTGCAAGAAAAAATTTTAATCATTCGGTAATAATTTTGTCACATACTTAATTTTCATTTATTAAAAATCTTTATATTTACTTGGCAAAGCCAGTATTAAAGACCTGATAGTTTCTTGGCAAATCAAAGTAATGATTAAGTGTTTTGGTGATTTGTCATTTGTCCATAGATGTTATTAAGATTTAAGAATGCAAGGGCTTCCCTGGTGGCACAGTGGTTGAGAGTCCGCCTGCCGATGCAGGGGACACGGGTTCGTGCCCCGGTCCGGGAAGATCCCACATGCCGCGGAGCGGCTGGGTCCGTGAGCCATGGCCACTGAGCCTGTGCGTCCGGAGCCTGTGCTCCGCAGCGGGAGAGGCCACAACAGTGAGAGGCACGCGTACCGCAAAAAAAAAAAAAAAAAAAAAAAAGTTTTGGGTATAGATAGCGGTGAAGGTTACAACAACATTGTGAATGTATTTAATGCCACGGAATTGTACAATTCAAACGGCTAAAATGATCAATATTATATGTATTTACCATAATAAAAAGAGTTACCAAAAAAAAGAGGTTAAGGAAATTTCCCCAAATCATACAAGCTTGTAAGAAATGGACCACAAACCCAGGCCATCTGACTCCAAGGCCTCTTGGAAATAAGGAGCATCAGTTGTACCTCACCTGGATATTTCTGAGGATCTACCCAAAATCAGGAATACTGAAAATGGGAAGTTTCATGCTTTTGTATCTAAAGCAATTTGGATATCTGTCTGAGGCCCTAAAGCTTTTTAATCTAAACATTTCAGCTACTCTTAGTGGTTAAGAGTTGGCTACTGGGAGAATTTGTCACTTTTTAGAAAGTGTTTTTGTTCAGTATTAAAGGATAATAATTTTTAATGGCAAAATCATCACTACTATACAGGTATAAAATGAACATGTGTTAAAGATTTTAATGAACTCATTAATTAATGAGAGAACCAGTAAGATCTGGTTCCACGGAGAATTCAGAAAGCAGACATCTATATAGGCAATGAGGAATGCTGAAATTAATTTGCAAAACCAGCTTCTTGGGAAAGGGAGAGGACAAAATTCATTTTCATTTCTATGGACAAGAATCACTTGTATTACTATTAGTTTCCTACAGCTTACAGGAAAATAGCTGAAAGGCACTGAGACACAGACAGCCTGGAAGGGCAATACCCAGTAATCTATGTTTTGCTCATTTCCAAGTCTTGCACAGTTTTTTCTGACAGCAGTCATAGAAGGGAATCCGTGTATGTAATGCCAGATGTGTTGATTATTTTCAGTCAGGAAAAAAATAATCTAATCCCTAAATTTACCACCTGGCTGCCTTGTCAAGGAACTTCTGAGCTACAGGCAGCTTTTCTAGACTGGACTTTAGGTGGGGCAAAATGTCCCCTTAGCCAGATGTCCAGAACCCTGAGACTGTCTGTAATTTGCTGTGGACATCAGGCGATTCACTTCACATTCCTGGGTCTCAAGTTTCCTTGAGTATTGAAATAATGAAAGGTTGGACCAGATTTCTTACTTTCTGCCTAGCTCTTATATTTTTATATATCATGGTTCCATCCTATTCTTGAATTTCTGATGCTACCTGAATTCTGCTAAAGCCTCAGAATGAGATCTGAGACGTTCTCAGGGACATTGTATTAGTATGAGAGGAGCAGGTAGTATTTATATTTGTTCCTTTGGAGAATTAACCCCCTGTTTCTGGGCCCTGTTATTCGATTGCTGGCTGCAGTTAACAGTATTGTACACCCTATCCTCTCCTCCAAACCTACCCCGAAGGAGTTAAAAAAGAAACTGTTATTCGTGAAGATGTACACGTCTTTAATAATCTAGAAGAAGGGGTTCCTTTTATGGCAGTACCACGAAATGTAGCTTTTGAGCTCATGAGAGTGGTCTAGAGAGTGTAGCATATGTTTCAAGTCAAGTAGAATATAGAGAATAATAAGTGATACCTAAAAAGTTCTGTCCTGAGTAAAGATGATAATAGATAACCTGGGGCTGTTCGTGGTTGGGGAGATTTTTGTTTCTGCCACATTCTGCGGAATGGTTGTTTGGTGTCAGTACCCTGTTCCTGGCCTCTGCTACTTTCCCTTGGTTGGATCACCTGCCCAAAGACACCATTTGCTGCAAGATTTGTTCAAAAGGTAAGAAATGTTTTTTTTAAACAAGAAAGCTACTGGAGTTTCCTGAGGTATTACACCCCTCTGTTCTTCCTCCTGTCCTCCCTTCTTAGGATCTTCCTTTCTCCCGGCTTCCCACAGTGATTCTTTGGCTCTTGGGCCTGCTTTCATGTAAATCATGTTCTTCTGACAGAGGAAAAGTGGCTGGAAAAGATCACGTGATCATGTCCTCGTGACAGCTGCTTTGGGAAAGCCAGACCCTTCCTCTGAGGAGTTTGTAGCTATAGAATATCCTTTTGTCATAGCTTTTGTCATGGCAACATCAGCTATAGAGCCTGGTTTGGCCCTTGGGGAGTACCCCCCGAGTTTCATCCCTGCTTTGCCAAGGTCCACATTTGTCATGCTGGCAGAGCGAGTGCCTTGCAGGTTCTGCCTCTGGTGCTATTTGCTTATCTGCTACCTTCATGCCGTTAAGATCCTTGGCTATGCCCTGACCACCCTGGCTGTGTCCTGAATTAGACTCAGAATGGGCTGATAATACCATTGAGAAACATGGGGCAGAGTCTTGAGTCTTGGTATCTTTTTCTTTTTCTTAAATATATTTAATTTATGTGATTCCCAGCAGTTGTGTGTTTGTGGTCAAAGCCCTGTCTGTGGAGCCCTGGGTGGGATTGGGGTGCAGAGGGCATTTTGTTTTCTTCTAGTGAAAGGGGCTATGGAGTAAGACATGTGAGTCTTAGAAGTCTGTGTTAAATACTACTCTAACTACATAATTCATTTCCTCCTTTATGCATAGTAAGGCTTTCAGCATTATCAAATTCTCCCAGCAACTCTGAGGGTTACTATAATTATTACGATTTTACTGATTGGAAAACCAGATACAAAGAGGTAAAGTAACTTTTTTCAAGGCCAATCAGGAAGCCAGAGCCAGGATTGGAGACTATTATCTATTGACTATCTCATCGTGTAATCTTAACCTCATAAACTCAGGGAATAGCTTGTGTTAAAATTTTAGACTATATCATTTCATTCATTCTCATATACATTTATATCATATTAGTAAAAATCATGGCACATGAAATTTTATACTCCCCCCCTTTCCTTCGTTTGATCTTGTTTCAAAAGGATTTTCTCGCATCACTTAAAAAACACTTAGGAAACAGCTTTAGTGACTGTGTAGTATTTTATTAGATGTGTGGCTGTACCACAGTTTACATAATCATGTTCCTAATGTTGCGTATTTACAATGGATCTAATTTTTGCTGTTACAGATAGTGCTTCAGTGAGTGTATTTGTGGTCTAAACATTTGTCTAAACTTTTGGTTATGCCCTCAAGGATAGGTTCCTTCAAAATATTGGATTGGCCAAAAAGTTCATTTGGTATTTTCTGTAAGATGCTTCTAGTAGCGCTGAGTTGTCTTTAACTTCATTCAAAGCAATTTTGTTAGACTGTATTGTGACAACTGTCATATCAGCGTGCATTTTTAAAAAAAGCTTATCAAAACTGGTGAATTTTTGTGTAGCCACTTTAATATTGAAAATGGAAGAAGAAAAGCAACAGTGTTGGCACATTATGCTTTATTATTTCAAGATAGGTAAAAACACAACTGAAATGCAAAAAAAGATTTGTGCAGTGTATGGAGAAGGTGCTGTGACTGATCAAACATATCAAAAGAGGTTTGTGAAGTTTCGTGCTGGAGATTTCTCACTGGATGATGCTCCATGGTTGGGCAGACCAGGTGAAGTTGATAGTGATGAAATCAAGACATTAATTGAGAGCAGTCGATGTTATACCACATGGGAGGTAGCCAGTATACTCAAAATATCCAAATCAAGTGTTGAAAATCATTTGCACCAGCTTGGTTATGTTAATTGCTTTGATGTTTGGGTTCCATGTAAGTTAAGCGGAAAAAAACCTTCTCGACCGTATTTCCTCATGCGATTCTCTACTAAAACGTAATGAAAAGTTCCATTTTTAAAACAAATTGTGATGGGTGATGAAAAGTGGATACTGTACAATAATGTGGAACGGAAGAGATCGTGGGGCAAATGAAATGAGCCACCACCAACCACACCAAGACTGGTCTTCAAAGAAGGTGATGCTGTGTGTATGGTGGGATTGGAAGGGAGTCCTCTATTATGAGCTCCTTCCAGAAAACCAAACGATTAATTCCAACAAGTACTGCTCCCAGTTAGACCAACTGAAAGCAGCACTTGAAGAAAAGTGTCTGGAATTAGTCAACAGAAAATGCATAATCTTCCATCAGGATAACGCAAGACCACATGTTTCTTTCATGACCAGGCAAAAACTGTTACTGCTTGGCTGGGAAGTTCTGATTCATCCACCATATTCACCAGACATAACACCTTCGGATTTCCATTTATTTCAGTCTGTACAAAATCCTCGTAATGGAAGAAACTTCAGTTCCCTGGAAGACTGTAAAAGGCACCTGGAACATTTCTTTGCTCAAAAAGATAAAATGTCTTGGGAAGATGGAATTATGATGTTGCCTGAAAAATGGCAGAAGGTAGTGGAACAAAACGGTGAATACGTCATTTAATAAAATTCTTGGTGAAAATGAAAAATGTGTCTTTTATTTTTACTTAAAAGCCGAAGGAACTTTTTGGCCAACCCAATAGAATCACTGGGTGTGAGATTATGACTAGGAGGCTTTCAGTATATTGACAAATGGCTTTCCAGAAAGATTGAATCAATTTATATTTTCATAAGCAATAGTATTTGAGAAGATCTCTCCACTCTCTTTTCCATTGAACTTTGTCATTTCTTAAAACTTCTTTACTGGTTACTTTAATTTTGTAACCAGAAAATGTATCTTGTTTTTATAATTTAAACTTCTTTGCTTCTTAGTGAAATAATCATTTTTTCATGTGACTATTACCCATTTGTTAAGAACCACTGTTTTAGCCCAAGATAAGGGCATAGAAGAAGAATGTTAACTGTACAGTTCCAACAGGAAGGATTTGTGGGACAGGGTCCATGTCCTATAGGGAGGTTGAACTTTTTTAAATTGTTTTTGTTTGCCTTGCCTTAAAAAGTGCACCTGGCGTGAATGTTATGATCTGGGGCAAGGCCCGTAATGAGGCCCAGAGATTCTGCCACTATCTTCTCTTGGTGCCAATCCCTTCTGACTACGGAGAACGTGGCACTAGAGCTGAGTACTGAAAGCTTGTGCGAGGCCTCAGGGTTCAGCTCTAACCTGGGCCTCATTCCTTGAATGGCATGTTGGCGAGATGATGTTTAATGAGGAATCAGAGCGTGTATTCTCTGAAAATCCAGCATTCTCTTGCTCTCGCTTTGTGTTACCCAAGGTGCAGTGGATGGTTCTTAAAATCCAGTGCCAGCCTGTCTTTCCTGATTAGCTGGCACCATTTTCTTGACATGAGCTTTAGTTCGCTAGGCTTGTGCTCCACGATGGAACATTTTGAAGCACAGATTAGTTCTAAGTTTATTGCAGTTTTCATCACCCAGCTGCTGTGCCTAGAGCCTGGAGTGAATGGCCATCTTTTGCATTGTAAGGTCTAGATGCTTTAGAAGTAGCTCTCCACACCCCCAGCCCCTCAGTACTCAGAGCACTGAATTCACTCCTCCACTTGGAAAGGGATGGGATATCCCAAAGCAGTGGTTACATAATTGTGGATTGGCTCTCACCCATCCAGCTTTACTTCCTCCTGTGATAGTGAATTCCAGGCTGGCAACAGTAATTAGATCTCAGAAAAGCCCGTCACAAAACACAACAGGCTAAAGAAAGTCACAGCCTCTTCTATGCATTGGCTAGAGTTTCAGAGCCCTTCATTTTTAGTGTACGGTAACCGTAGACAGTAGTGCGCTTTTTCTCTGTGCATTAATTTTAATTAAGCAATGACACTTTATGTTCCGCTCTGAGATCTATGTGTAGCTAAACTGATGGTTTAAGTGCCTCCCCACCGTTGGTCACTGACGTTGCTGCAAACAGAGCAGCAGACAGAAGATCTCCTACACGCGACTGAGTAACCCAGGAATTGCTCAGTTTAGTGAAACAGATAAGTAAGTGCTGTAAGAAGTTGCAAAGATCAGGGAAGACTTCCTAGAATCTGGTTGAGCCAAACTTTGAAAGATCAAGTGACATTACAGAGGTATGACTATGAGATTATGTATAACTCAAGACCCAGTGTGTGTATTACACTTTGCAGTCTGCAAAGGGTTTTCTCTTTAATTCTCACAAGAATCCTGCAGAGATAGGTAGTGAGAGGTTTGTTTTGCATAAAGTCAAATAGCCAGCAAGTGGCAAAAAGTCTGAACTGTTGTCTGTTTTCACTTGTGATTCAGTCTTGAAGAGGAGCCCTGTAAGGCCCAGCAAGAGAGTAGGCCAAGAGAGCCCTTTCCCTGAAGGTCACAGCAAGGCCGTGAGACACGGGGATCATTTGGGGACACCCCAGGATGTGTCCAGTTATCGTTGGAATCTAAAATTAAGGTCTAATATGATTTAACATATTCAGTAATCACTTTGGAAAAGAAAGGAGTTAGTGAAAAGCAATTCCTTTAACTTCATGGTATCAGAATAGAAGAATCATAGCAAAGCTAGAATAAATACAGATGGATATACAATGTTTAGGTGACTTTGTAATTATTATGTGTTGTATATTAATATATACAGTAATCATTTCCAGAAGGAAGGGTGTATGTAAAGAAAGCAATAAAAGAAAAATATTTTAAAGCACTTTGTGAGGTAGTACAAGAACTAGAAGAATTATGGTAAAACGAAAAGAAAAGCAGGGAATGAAGATGAATAGAGCCAGATATTTCCTACATTTATTTATTTATTTTGCGGTACGCGGGCCTCTCACTGTTGTGGCCTCTCCCATTGCGGAGCACAGGCTCTGGACGCGCAGGCTCAGCGGCCATGGCTCACGGGCCCAGGCGCTCCGCGGCATGTGGGATCTTCCCAGACCGGGGCATGAACCCGCGTCCCCTGCATCGGCAGGCGGACTCTCAACCACTGAGCCATCAGGGAAGCCCTTTCCTACATTTTTAAACCTCTGCTTATTTTAGGTTTCTGGCTATAGACTGAAGTAACATTTTTCTTTACTCAGATTGGAATTACAAAGACCAGTAGAAACGGTGGTCCTAGGGCAGTTGGTTCCTGCTCCCTGGTTGTCTGATCTCAACCAGAATGAGTCAGTCCTTCGACAAGATGTCAGCAGCCAGGGCTCTTAGGCAGGTAAAGAAAATAGTCCATTATTATAGGGATTTCAAGCCAGGCTTCATATTATCTTACCCTGGTGATGACAATTATATTCGTTTTTATTGGAAAATAATAACCTTGGAGTTGAGCTATATGTTTACACAAGAGGCATTGCTTCTAGGGGTTCTGTCATTTCCAAGTTCATGTTGGCTGTCAGGAAATGGGACACCTGATGCAACTCCTCTGAGGAGGGAATTGAACAGTTTGAGTTGTGTTGATTTCACAGAGAATTGTACAAGGTAATCTATTGCATCTGACACTTGAGTATCTGGCCTCTAAAGGCCATCAGTTGAACAGTGCCAGGCATTGCTCTTGGCTTAATATAATGGTTGAAAAGAAGACAGGCAAGGTTGCTGCCCTCCTGGGGCTTACACTTTAATGGGGGAAGATGGAGGACAAACAAGTGAAAGTAAATGAACAGGGCAATGCATTGTGTCACCCCTCGGGGGCTCTTGAAAGACTAATTCTTCTGTTGCGTACCACAGGTACACAAGGTGAATTTTTGTGCCTTAATAAAGGTATAAAGGTGACTGAACGGTTGGAAGTCCACTGAGCTTCTGTTTGATATTTACTGCTAATGAATTTTCATACCTGCAAATCTCTGAGAATTCTTAAATAAAATTTTCTCTCTTAGGTTACAGAGAACACATTGTAGAAGATACAAAACCCGAATCTATCAGTGACACTACCGACTTGGCCCTACCACCTGAAATGCCAATTTTGATTGACTTCCACGCTCTGAAAGATATCCTTGGGCCCCCGATGTATGAAATGGAGGTGATCATTCTCGTTCCTTTGTTGATACCCACCGGTTTACTCTGTTGGTTGCCTAATAGATTGGGGGAGAAGTAGATTTGGGTATTTGGGGAGGCTGAATTTTGTCTTAAGATTGGAAACTTGTGTTCTCTATGGTATTAAATTTGGGTGCTTAATGTGATAATGTGGCTTTTGCAGAGCACCAGAGACCCTGGCCATATCCTCTTTTGGAAACCCAGTCTGATCTTGTTCTTTGCATCCAGTTTCATTTTAAGAACAGTGTGTCTGACTTTCCTCCTTAGAAACTATATATTCCTATTGTATGTGCTTTAATTAAGTATTTCTTTGTGCTATCAAAGACTTGGAGGAGGGAGGGAAACAACCCAGTACAGAATACCTGAAGACATGAGCCTGGCTTTAGCTTCATGCTGCTCTAGTGCAGACCAGACGGCATCTTTCAGGATTTGTTCTTTCATTGTTATTACTAGTGCCTTTCGAGTTAAACCGACATGCAAGCCCAGCCCTATTTCCATCTCTCTCCCGTAATTCTCCCTCATAGCGGAACGCGGAGCCATAAAGGCCTTGGGAGCAGGACCGAGTCAAGGGAGCTGGATAGAAATAGGTGTTGGTCTATTCTTACCAACTATAGTACTCTGTTTTGGAATGGGAGATATAAATTATAGGGTTGTTAGAAAATAGAGGATTTTTAAAGTCCTGGGAATGTTGAGATCACCAAGGGAAGCTGTGACTGCTGAGGTATTGTGATATATTTTATAGGATGCTTATATGAGCTTTCCTGGGGCATTTACTAAAAAGAGTATGTATTTTACTACTGAACTTATCAGCATCTTTCTTCAGAAGCTTTACTATCACCTTGTCTGTGTAAAGGAAAAAAGGTTTTTAGAAGATAATATGGTGAATTATGCAGAAGATAATCTCTCCATCCAGCATTTGAAATCACTACCAGTAAACATGATTTTCCTCAAGTCTTAAAACTGAGAAGAAGAGAAGTAGCCCCCAAACCCATCTTGTTTATTTTCCTAAACTCTGAGCTAGTCATTTAATTCTGCAAAGCTCTCAGCTACAAGAATAGAACGCGTTTACTGTTGGCAGTAAACCTGGTCCTGAACGATAGAATCAGAAACATTATTTTGGTTATTTGAATTCTTAAGATACTGTGGATGGATTTAAATTTTGAAGTGTTGAAAGAAGTGGAGCAAAACTTGTTTTGGTTGAGAACGCGGGCCAAAGCTGCTTTCCTGTTCCGAGTGAACCCAGTGATTCTGTGAGTGACAGTAGAAACAGGTTCTGCTCCTGCATGTCCGGCGGGCTCTTTTCTCTTGGCTTTCCAGAACAGTACATGCCAGCCATTCTTTGGGAATTTACACCAGGGCAGTTGATAAAAACAAAAGATGGATGCGTGTTTCTGTTGCATAGACCCTTCTCTCCTGGCCATGACTGCTCCTGTTAGGTTTGGAAGCATTGCTGACATTCTTGGAGCTTTGGCAGAGAAAGAGCCCAAGGACAGAAAAGAGAAATTTTATAAACACTGCCTAATAGCTCTGTTTGATATCACTGCAAAAACTATTTTATTTTCTTTGTAGCATCTGAGCTATTACATATGAACACTTTGACCAGTATGAATCCAGTAGCCATTTTCCCTTCTATAAATAGCATCTTAGAATAGAAGGTCTGGTATCTGGGAGTTTGGAACATTTTGTTCATATTTTCCACAGTTGAGAGAATTTACCCTGGAGCCAGGGGTTTCTTTCTCTACCTTTAGTGGTCTAATGACCATCAGCCCCAAATTATGTAACCACAGCTTTTTGCATCCATGAAATTAAGATTTATGGAACATTTCTTTGTTGTCCACAAGGTCCATCACTGTGCTAGGGGTCGTCCATTTTACACACAGGGAAAGAGCTTAAGGAAATTAAATGAATCATGCAAATTCACATAAGTTGCAATTAGTGAGGCCAATCTTTAAACTCAGATCAGCCAACTCAAGTCCGGTATTCTTTCCACTCTCCTATAATACCCTGCAGCCAAGCTAATTCCTGCCCTTTCCTGCTGAAAGAGAATTGCTTGAAGTACAGCAGTTTAACAAAAAGGCATACCTGCTCTACCTCAGATTTTCATTTCATTCTTACCAACTATAGTACTCTGTTTTGGAATGGGAGATATAAATTATAGAGTTGTTAGAAAACAGAGGATTTTTAAAGTCCTGGGAATGTTGAGATCACCAAAGGAAAAGGATACGGAGTAAAGAGCAGGGAGCCTAGGAGCAGGCCCTGAACAGTTAGGGTCACGTAGGGGAAGAGGAGCCCTCAAAACAGACAGAGAGAAACTAAGAAGAAACAGGCAGTCAGGTAAGAGCAAAACAAGGATGTTGTGCCGCCATGAAAACAAAGGCAAAGACTGTCTCAAGAAGGGGGAACATGCAGATGTGTTTGCTGTCTGTGTACCGGATTCTACAGCATGGAGGTTGTAGGTGACCTTGACAGAGTGGGTTCACAAGGAGTGATGGGAGTGTGTCGAAGAGGGAGTGGAAGGTGGGGAAGTAGAAGTAGTTTGTAGGCAGCTCTTTCAGAAGCTTGGCTGTGAATGACTACAGAGAAGTGAGGTGGCTAGAAGGGAGGATGGAGGTCAAAGGGAGAGTGGTTACAAATGGCAGCCTGTTTGCTGGTCAGAATAGTGCAGTAGAGATAGTCAGACTGAGGTTGCTGGAGAGAGAGGTGGTACCACAGGAGCAGAGTCTTTGGGGTAGTGCGGCGCGGTGGGGTCCCTGGTGTGAAGGAAGAGCTGGTCTGTGATGAGGGTCCCCTGTGGCGGGTGTGATGGAGAAAGGGGGCTGAGAGTGTTGAGTAATTACACGGAAAAGATGATAACGCTGGAACAGGAGTATTCGTGCACAAGGAGAGCAGTAAAGCTGGGACAGAGCTGGTGTATAATGTGAAGGAGGTAGAGTTGATGGTCTTGAGTACAAGTGAGCTAGAAGGATGAAAAAGTGGCGGTCAGGGAAGGGGGTGGTTAAATTCAGATTTCAAAGGTCGTATGGCTTCTGTTGGCAATAAGGACCGGGAAAAGGGTGGCTGGGTGAGGGTGAGAAGCGTGGTTTTGGAGTTAAGGGTGTGCTTAGAGACAGAGAAGCCAGCTTGCACGGGTCTCAGGTACTCCCTGAAGAAACCCAGGGTGATGGCGGGACTCAGGGTGGTCAGGAAGGAGAGAGTGGGTTTGACTATAGAAGGCAGTGAGCAGAGAATGAAGATGGGAAGCCGGCTGCCATAAGCAAGGGTTAGGAGGAAGAGGCACGCCACTCAGCGTGATGAACCCCGCCTCCTCGGCCGTGCTGGCGTCATCCGATGCGTGGGGGGATTATATATAGGTTTTAGATAGTTTTTAGAATTTGGTGAGTTAATGTATATAAGGCACCCACCATAGTGCCCGGTACATGCTAAGAAAACAAATACTGGTTCCTGCAACCACCATACACCCTTAAAACAAATAGACCTATGCCCAGTCACAAAAGTAAAAGTCCCTCTTATTTTTATTATAACCCTAATTTTATATTTGCTTTAATAACCTATACCACCCCTTCCTGTGCTTTATTTTCATTGAAGATGAGTCTGCAAAAATACATTAGTACCAAAAATGTTACTGACCTAGCAAACTAACAGGAAGAAAGATAAGAAGGCACACTTTTACTGGTGTTATATCCGTTTAGAATTCTCTCAACAGGTTGAAAAATGAGTTCCTGAAACTTTGTCTAGATTTCATATTTAGGAATAGTATCATAAGTCACCTTTTCACATACAATAAAGTTTCCTAAAGAAGCAAGATCAGTTAAACACCCACTTTTAAAAAATAACAGATCTCCCTGCATTATGAGAGAGAGAGTGGGAGAGGGTGGGGTAGGTGCCGGTGTCTGGGGCAGCCGAGACTTCATTCTCCCTGACTGCTTCTCAGAACACCTCCTCAGAGGCAGGCCCGGGTCCCGGCATGGAGGGCTTAGGAAGGACGCAGCTATTGAGTCTCATTTGATCTGGTCAGTTATGAGATTGCCATTAATAATGGTAAACTTGGTTGCAGTTACTTTTACTGATTACATGAACCTCTTTGGGGGGAGATGAGAATCTTATAATTTTCATTTTCATCCTAGTGAAGCCAGGAGAAGCCTCCACATTATGAGATACATATATACACACACATATATTATCTGCATATTAGATATATATACATAATTAGATATATAAATATAATACAATCCTGCAGTTGACACCCCCCCCAAAAAAACCCAACATATAGAGTTCCTGTATATCTCTGGGGGTAACAATCAATCTCATAGACTACAAATGTGGTGACACAATCAGAAAAACACATAAACTCTAGTCTTTCCAGGATAAATTTGATTTTCAGCCTCAGAAAACCAGTCATCCAAGCCACGAGCGTCTGTTTTGTCGTCTGCTAATCCTGAGAATGTGTCATCTGAGTATTCCTGACTCTATTCATAGTTTGTATGAAAGCCTCAGTGGTGGACAAAAAGTTCTTATGCGAAGGTCACTGCCCTTAGAAAAAATAGTAATAAAGGGAAGAAGAGACTAGACATGCAGGTTTTAAAAAACGTCCTGAATAGAATGCATCCACCGGTGAATTCCAGGAGATTCCATCAGTGTGCTTGCCTTGCAGACAGATAAAAGCAGGTGCTAGAAATGAGCAAAGTGTATAAACACTAACGAAATGCCCAAAGAGTCATGGGAGTAAATTCCTTCTTCCTCCCTCTCCATTCAGACCTGCTGTGCCCCACGCCCCTGTTAGGACAGCAGCGATGCTGCACTCAGCCTGGCCCACCACCGGCCAGTTGTACCAAGGAAAGGCCTTACTGGAAGGGCCTGCAAGCAGCTGGCTCTCAGCGGCGCCGGTGCTGCGCCAGACCGGGGCCGTGTCGCACAGCTTCCAGAGGTGACGGTGGCTGACCCCGGCACTCCTCCAAAGCAAACAAGTTCACAACTGGAAAAATCAAATATTCCTACAGAGACTTTAAAGAAGCTGGCAGATGGAGAGCCGCCGTGGTGACAACCCTGGCGGGAGCATAAAAAATGCTGTGCAAGCTATAGAAAACAAACCAACGTGTGGTGTAAGCGTTACTGAGGCACGAACCTGCACACATACCGCAGCCATCTGACAGCTCAGGTTTTGCGAGGCACTGTGCCTGCCCCTGGCGAGAAGGCCCACAATATTATTCCTGTCTTGAGTCCTTGGCACCTGCTGGCCTCTCTGCTGCGAAAAGGCTTCCTGGCCTTTTTCTGCCCAGCAGATTTTAAGACCGCTCAGTCTCTCCTGTGACACCTGTCCCAACTCCGCAGACATGGACCCTTGCCTCTGCAGGGCTCTCTGTAGATACAGGCACTGGCTAGATGGTCTTGTTGCACTCCCCGTGCTGGGGGGTAAGCGGCCCCTTATCTGATGCGGTTAGGTAGGTAGTCTGTCACCGCTCTGAGGTTTTCACTTGACATCCCTGTGATCCATGATGGGGCCAGGCTCCCGGTGCCAGTAAAGCACCATTGGATGAAGGTAAAACTCTTAGTCCCTCTGATGGCTGCAGCAGTAAACAACAAGGTATTAAAACTGTAAGTGTTCATCTAGGTTTGGAAGGGTCACAGAGAGTGTACGTATTTACTATTTCAGTCAAATATCACTAAATATCACTATTTTAAGTTAATCGAGAGGAAAGAACAGTGTGAAATTGGCAATGATTAGATGCTCAAATGCTCCTTAAACACTGCTATCATTGAAGTGTTCAGAATGCAGTCATACTTTATAAGACATATCCTGTTATTAATTAGGTTTTTCATTAAATATTTTAAACACTTCCTCAGTCTACATATTTACATGATTGATAGAATTATTACAGAAGAAAATGACCATTTCTTTGAACAAGATTTAGTTAACAGATAAAGGAAACTTGAAGCACCAGTTTCAAGGGAAATTGAATGACAGAAGTGAACTTGAGAAACTCCTGCTCCACTTTGACATTTAGAGGGAAAAACGTTCTAAGCATCAAGCCTAGGCCTGTCTTGGCTAATACAATTGATGATTCCACAAACCAGTAATGGAATTAGAAACTGGTAGAAAAGTACCAGTAGATACACATAGTTTTGAAATTATTGTATTGAATCACTTGTTAGGGAAGTCTATAAAATACAAATTGTTCTGTATAAAGGGTTTAAGATGGCTGGGAAACTGCATGCGGGAGGAAGAAAGAGCATATATCTTATCTTTTAAATTCATATTTACTTGCACTCATTATTTCCGAGGGAAAAATACATAGAAACTGGATGCTTGGTTGTTAAGAGAATTGTTACAATTTCAGAACACATGACTTTGAAGAATATGACTCCAAGTCTAAGAATTACAGATTCGTTACTTCTTAGATAACTGCTATTAGCCTCATCACGAGACTCTAGGTTTGATAGTAACTCCTGCCCTCAGTTCTCCCACCCGTGTATGTTGTTGTTGAGTTACACAGATTTGTCACTGGTCCCATCTTCAGGTTAATATTTCAGTACTTACCGTCAAGTTAGAATAAAGTGGTTACGAGCCTGGATGGTTTTGGTTTGGTCACGTGTACTTATCTACCCCCTGTCCTTTCAATGAACAGTGGACCAGTTACTTTTACCCAGAGCTCTGGCAGATGGAGAGTGTTGGAAACTGGCTTGGTTTCTTGAAGCAGTGTGGTAATCAACATGAATCCTACTTCTGATTCTTTGGGGACATGTTTGGTATTATTCTGACAAAATGAGTTTTGAGGACTTAGCTGTTAAAAGGGATTGTTCTCATTATAGCTAATGAAGTTGTGCTATATGTCTTTTTCTGTTAAATTAGCACAGGATTCAGTATATTGAGGATAATTCTTTAGGACTGGTTCAGTCAGTCCTAGAAAAGAGCCATGCAGTAAAAACAGGAACCCCTGACAAGTTCCCACCCAAAGTAGATGTCGTTCAGGTATAGAGAATTGATTTTATATTAGCAAGAACAAGCCTTGTGAACACTTTTATAAATAGTGTTTCTGTGTTTTCCTTAAATAGTACTGATCTTTTGCATATTGATCTTTTGCGTCTTTTTCCTCAAATAGATACAAAACAGGGCAGTTGCAAAGCTGAGGGAAGGTGAAATCCGTGGTGCACAGTGTCAGCTCAGCCAGTGATGCAACCTGGCCTTCCCAGTCTCTAACATCATTAAATATAAAATAAAAAATTTAAATATAAAACCAACTTTAAAAATAGGCTTTTATGTTTACTACTAAAAATAAGTGCCCAGTAGCTTCAATGGACGTCACACATCCATTTAAAATCAGGATTTTCAGCATCTAAGCCCCTTGGAAAAGTAAGCATCAGCCACCCAGCCCTTTAACCAGAAACTCAGGCTACAGACTCTACTGCTCTGTAGTGAGAAAGTTAACCTCTCGGTGGAAAAATCTCATGATTGCATTAGTGCTGGGTTGACATATTGTGCCCAGTTCCTCTAACATGGATAACTTCTATTACGATAAGAAATTTGGAGGCTCAGAATGTGCGATAAAAGTTAACATAACTGTTTTTCAACTGTTCCTTTTGCTATGTTTTCATAACTTGGATGTGTTAACCTATTTGGCTTGTAATCACCAGTGAGTGACACAATCAGTTTAATATGGAAGTGAGGCAGCACAGCGGGCCTCCGAGCACACAGAAAGGATCCAGGACATAGTGAAGTAGCATTTTACAGTGTCTCTGCGGCAATAAAGATGAGTGGCAGGGAAGTAAGATCCAGGGGTTTTAATATATACCTTGGCCTCTGGAGCTAACACTTCTCAAAAGTACGTTGAAAAGAGCGTTTCTACTTCCAGAAGCAAATTCATGATTGCCTAAAATGAAGTTCGGTGCTGTAGTGTTTTTAAATATGCAGCCTAAGAAAAGCATTGAGATAGATAAAACGATTGCATTTGTTCCTGAAAATTAGGGCATGTGTAACTAGGTGTGGTGCTTAAGTATCAAAAGTCACTCACACATACTTTAAGGTAAAATTGTTTCTGATAAATGCCAAAGTCTGTCTTGGCAAAAAAGCCCTATGTGACTCCAAGTCATGTGCAGTAGTAAGTACTTTGAGGTGCAGCTTAAGCTTAAGCCCTCTGAGGAAGAGCCAGCGCTTGTGATTAGGTCAGCCTGAAAAGAATTCGGCTCTTGTTGGCCTTACCGATCATTTTCCTTCTTTCTCTCAAGGTGTCTGAGCGACTGAGTCAACCAGGAGTGGCGATCGGTTTGGCTTGGACTCCCTTAGGTGGGGAAATCATGTTCGTGGAGGCGAGTCGGATGGATGGCGAAGGCCAGTTAACTCTGACCGGCCAGCTGGGGGACGTCATGAAGGAGTCTGCCCACCTGGCTATCAGCTGGCTCCGCAGCAACGCCAAGAAATACCATCTGACCAATGGTGAGCGACCCACCCCAGGGAGTAGGGGCGGGGGGTGCAGCTGCAGGCAAAGGAGAGCCTTGGGATCCTGACCCAGGAGGCATCCCACAGTTCAGAGACAGATCCAGTTACCCCTTAAAGCACAGACCTTTGCTTTTGAATTCCCGTGGAAATTCTAGTTCCCAGTTGAGGACTGTTTGACTGGAACCTGAGCTGGAAACTGACTCCAAGGGTTTGTTTTGTTTTTCCTGCTACTTGGAATAGAATGAAGCTGTTCTTCCAGACCCCCACTTTACTTATACTGCCCGTTAATATTTTGAAGGATCTGTTTACCCGAAACATTCATTTTTATCTGTTTGATTTTCTTTTTTCGGAGAAAAAACAGGTTTAATTTTTCTACATCAAAATCCTTTTTTCCTTTTTTAAAGCTTCTGGAAGTTTTGATCTTCTTGAGAACACAGACATCCATCTGCACTTCCCAGCTGGAGCTGTCACAAAAGATGGACCATCTGCTGGAGTTACCATAGCAACCTGTCTCGCCTCACTTTTTAGTGGGCGGCTGGTGTGTTCAGATGTAGCCATGACTGGTGAAATCACACTGCGAGGTCTTGTTCTTCCAGTATGTATGAAGAAACCTATTTATATGGTTTTTTAATTTTTTAATTTAAAATTTTTATTAATAGTATTTTAAAATCTAAATTAATAGTGGTTTGCCTTCTTCCTATGAATAGCTTAGTTTTAAACATATTAAATTTTTATATCTGTAATTCAGATTTTTAAATTTTGATCAAATAAAGGAAAAACTGACAATTTTCCCCATGTTTTCCCTTCTACTAAAAAAGAAGACTTGCTTACAGAAAAAAATATCAGTCTGGTCACCAGAAATATCAGCTGTTCAGGTGAAGATTTGAGGCTTTATTCTAGTTAATGAATTGTTAAATATATGGCATGTGTGTAAAATAGGATGGTAGCTATTTTTAAACTTTAAGCCCAATTCTCACCTTTCTGTGAGACCTCCTATCCGCCTATAGATAACTTAGATTACTGTAATTGATAGATTGATTAAAAAAATATATAGAAAAGAAGTAGTATAAAATGGAAATTGTAGTAAAGACTAACGATGCCTAATTGCTAAATTTTGAAAAAGTTCTGTACATATGAGGCTTTAGGGCTCCAGCCTATATCATAACTACTTATAAAAACACTGAAAAATGCATAGAACTTGAGAGATCATTTAGAGGTTTAAGTCATTAGTTAGCAGTACCAGACTACAATAAAGTTTTGGTGGGTTCAATAGCAAAATGAGAAAAAAAGGAATGTTCTTTATTATGAGAATGCCTTTATTTTATGAGGTAATGGTGAAAGTAGGTCATAGAATCACCAATTAGGATCACAAAAAATGCTCTCAGTTCCCTGATTTTTTAAATTTAATTCAACCAGAAAGTCATATTCTAAACCTTATTTACTATGATATAACTGTATATCTATACTCAATAGGAATGTCGATCTCTTTTCTTTACCTTACCCCAGAACTACTGCATTTCTAGTGACAGTAGTGGTTGATACTAGCTGTACTGCTAAAAGGAAATGAGCAAGTGCTTTACTGACCATAAACTCTTTAGTTTCCTAGTTCAAAATGGTAAGCTAAGCAAGGAATAAAGGGAATAAATTATAACAGTCAAAAATGAGGGGGGAAGGACTTCCCCTGTGGCGCAGTGGTTAGGAATCCGCCTGCCAACGCACGGGGACACGGGTTTGAGTCCTGGTCTGGGAAGATCCCACATGCCGCAGAGCAACTAAGCCTGTGCACCACAACTACTGAGCCTGTGCTCTAGAGCCCGCGAGCCACAACTACTGAGCCTGCGTGCCACAACTACTGAAGCCCGCACACCTACAGCCCGTGCTCCACAACAAGAGAAGCCACTGCAATGAGAAGCCTGCACACCGCAACGAAGAGCAGCCCCCGCTCGCTGCAACTAGACAAAGCCCGCGCACAGCAACGAAGACCCAACGCAGCCAAAAATAAATGAAAAATATTTTTTAAAAAAATGAGGGGGGACACACCATTGTAAAGCAATTACACTCCAATAAAGATGTTAAAAAAAAAATGAGTGGGGAGCCATCAGCTGATAGTTCAGCCAACTTCTAGAAGATAGAAGTGTCCCCAGCTGATGTAACAGAATTGGAGGTAGAGACAGTCTTCCCAGCAGGAAAAGCACTGGCTCAGAGCCAGAAGGTTCAGACCATTAGAAAAGGAAGGGGGTGGGAAATGAAAACCAGGGGATTCGTTGAAATCTCCATAGAACAAATGGTTCTTCCACTAGGTCCCCTGCACTCAGTGCAAATTGCACGCAGGAAAAGGCTTCCCTACCCCCAGCAGAGGCGAAGCCACAGCAGCTCTGAGTAAGCCTTCAGTTTTAAACTATTATGGGAGACATGGAGAAAAGCAGCATTTAAGAGAAAGACCTGCTAAGTCTGGAGAAAACATAATTCAAGAACAGAGGATAAGACAAAGCTCTTGAATTTAAAAGAACGGTTTTAGGAATTGGTCGACGAACTATTCAGAAAAAAATAATAGAAAAAACAGTCTGACAAATCCAACATCTAACTAAACAGAGAAAATGGAAGAGAACAAATTGTCAAGGAAATAATGGAGCATTTCCTAGAATTTAAGGCTATGTTCAGATTGAAAGGGCCTGTACCAACTAGGAAAAAGGATTGCATCCTCATGACTTTTCAGATCACGGAGGAAAAAGCTTTCTCATCCGTGACCCTAGATACACAGCACCTTCAAGACTGAGGGAAAATGGGTTTAAATCGTCTTGTGTACACAGCCTTACCGTCAACCAAATGTGAATGCAAGATAGACATTTCCATACGTGCAGGGAATCCGTTTATCTCACACTCTTTCTGAAGAAGTTACATTGAAAGTGTAGTTCAGCAGCATAAAGGAAAAGCCTGGCAAGAGAGTGACAGTGTGGTAGGATGGCCGCTGTGCAGAAAGGCCTAGAGCCCAGCCAGTCTGGTGCCACAGGTGGGAGCAGGCTTCTGAGGGCTGTCTCCAGGGGTCACGTGTTCCGGGTGGTGTGACTGAGACTTGTGTCTGTTATCTATTACTCATACACACCACCCCAAAACGGCAGTTATTATTCTTAGTTTCTGTGGGGCAGGAACTCAAGAGAGGCTTAGCTGGGCTCTTGTGGCCCAGGGTCTCTCATCATGTAGTCATATACCAGCCTGGATGCAGTCAGTCATCTGAAGGCTGACTGGGGCGGGGCATCTGCTTCTGTTGTGGTTCACTCACGTGACTGCAGATTGGTCCTGGTTGGCCGGACTGCTGGGGTGACCTCAGACACCTGGGCTACCTGAGCTACCTGCAGGGCAAGAGATCCAAGAGAGATCCAGGCAGAAGCTCTTATTTTTTGTGACTTAACCTTGAAAGTCACACAGCATCACTTCCACCGCACTCTTACAAGTAAATCGCTAAGCCTGGCACACATTCAAGGGAGGGGAATTAGACTCCACCTTCTGAAGGGACCATTTCAGACATATTTTAAAACCACCACAAGAGCCTAGATGTTTTCTTCATCACACGGCACAGAGGTCATTGCTTTAAACCTGTACAGAAGAAAATAATCCTGGCATGCAACTAAGCTCTGTAGGAATGGTATTTATGGTCAAAATAATGTAATGCTTTTTCAGAATCAGCCTATAAACAAGATTGTTGTGAGTACAGAAAGGAATATAAATGTTAACCTTGACAATATAAAAGAGAATCACGGACAGAAGAGGTGCTCATACCTGTCAAAAATTTAGAATCTTCCATTAAAAGGATTTAATATAATACTAATTGAAATGTAAAGAATTTACTGTTAACCTTTTTAGTGGCTTTCCTAGCTCATGCTCTAGCAAAATGGAAGATGATTTGGATGTTTTAAAATAGCGTGAAAGAAAGGTGGGTCAGGGTTTCTTCCACAGCCTGAGGATGATCATAAACCTTAATAACGTTCCTCTCTCCTTACAGGTAGGTGGAATTAAAGACAAAGTGCTGGCAGCACACAGAGCGGGACTGAAGCGTGTCATTATTCCTCAGAGGAATGAGAAAGACCTTGAAGAAATCCCAGGCAATGTCCGGCAGGATTTGACTTTTGTCACAGCAACCTGCCTGGATGAAGTTCTTAACGCAGCTTTTGATGGTGGCTTTACTGTCAGCACCAGACCTGGCCTCTTAAATAGCAAACTGTAAGCCCACATCTCAGCTTCTTAGAATTTTAAGTTATAAAGTGCCGAGAGGTACTGACAGGATGATTTTATTCACACCAGCAGGGGTAAGCAAAATGTCCCTAATTTGCGAGTCTAATCTCAGCAGTAACAAACCTGACTCAAGTGGTGGCTAGTGTTTATTACAGAAATGTTAATTTAATAAACTGATTAAATCGGAATTGAATTCTTGTCTTGAATGGGCTCATTACTGTCCCTGGAAAGTTATGGAACAGTGGTTCTCCTGTGGTTCCAAACAGAAGCATCTGTATTACCTGAGAACTTATTAGACATGTAAATTCTCAAAACCCACCAGCAGACCTTTTGAATCAGACTCTGGGGGTGGGACCCAATCTGCTTTACTAAGCCACCCAGATGATTCTGATGTGTAGTCAAGGTCAGGAACCATTGGTATAGACCATTACCTTAGCAGATTCACCTGTAGATTTTATTGGCCCCTGAAAGCAATCAGAAGGGGAACTGGGCAAAGGTGAAAATAATAGCCAACTATTAGTCTTTACGGAAAATATTCAAGTGAAGCAAACTCTGTGATGAGGTCTACACATCCTACCCTTCCTTTGCTGAGGGAAGCAGCAGAGTGGCATGTGTTGGCCTACATGACAGAAACATACTGGCCCTGAATGCCTGTCATCTTAGAAAAAAGTCCAGTCCCCAGAGGGAGGCAGCCATCCATCCTGGGATGGTCCCTACACTTGGTATCCTGATTCCTGCCACCTCCCCTTGTGTTGCTTGTTTGCCTGTGCCAATCCCCAGTTCTGGTAGCCTTTCTCCATGCCTCTCTTCTCCTGTGACTCAGTCCAGGATATGGATAACTATGAAGTTAGGCTCTTCTACTTACTAGCATTTGAACTTTCTGTATCTTAGTTTTCCTTACCTTTAAAGTGCAAATAATTGTACTCATCAGTGTTACTGTGAAGATACAGTTAGAATGCAACATAAAATAACACGGAACAATTTCTAATCATTATTCCAGCCAGTAATGGACTTCAGAATCTTATATTACAAAATATAACAACAGATATGTAAAGATACTTCGGAATTTCTTGGATAAGAATGAGATATACAAATTACCCTAATACTGTGCTCAGACCTGGCGGTAAAAATCTGAATGTGTTCTGGGAGGACAAGTGCAGACCTAGGGCCGTGGCCAGTGGGAGAGAGCAAGCACCGTGAGCTTGGAAAACATTTCATTGACTATCTTATCACTACTGTGATTTTATCATTTCTGCACGATTGTCTTACAAGGCAGAAGAAACTATGATGTTAATTTGTTTTCAGCAACCAGAGGGAGTTAATCCATACCCACCTTGCTCTGCCGTGTCCCACCCAGCAGTGGCAACATAGCACACATTTGAAGAGTGGGAGTTATCTGTATTCTTCCTCAAGAGTCCTGAGTATGCAGTTTTGTACTGGTCTGTGAACAGTAGTAGGGCATCTTCTGGGCCCTCTGGCTTTGAGCATGCCTTTCCTTACTAAAGGAGCTGACTGAGAAAACCCATACATATATGAAATTAGCAGTATGACCTTCATTTCTCTAGCATTGTTTTTGGTTTTTTTAAGTTTGTGGCAAAATAATTTACCATTTTAACTTAGAAGTGTGTAATTCAGGGTCGTTAATTACACTAATGTACCACCATCACCACTAGCTATATCCAAAACCTTTTCATCATCTTAAACCGAAACTCTGTATCCAATAAAAAGTAACTCCCCATTCCTCCATCCCCCAGACCCTGGTAGCCACTATTTTACCTTGTCTCTATGAATTTGCCTATTCTAAGTACCTTATGTAAGTGGAATATCTGCCCTTCTGTGTCTGGCATGTTTCACTTAGCATGTCACCATTTATCCATGTTGCAGCATGTATCAGAATTTCCTTTCTTTAAGACTGAGTAATATTCCACTGCTGCACATGCCACATTTTATTCATTTATCTGTTGTTTCTACCTCTAGGCTGTTGTGCTGTGAACATGAGCGTACAACTATCTCTTTGAGTCTGTTTTTCATTCTTTTGGAAATACACTTGAGGAACCACCCATGTTTCCCACCACACAGCTACACCATTTGACATTCCCACCAGCAATACACAAAGGTTCCAATTTCTCCACATTCTTGCCAACACTTATTTTCATTATTGATAATGGCCATCCTAAAAAGGCCATTAAAGAAGCAACTCATTGTTTTGACTTACATTTCCCTGATGACTAATGGTTGAGTATCTTTTTCTAGCACTGTTTGTAAAAGTGTTTCCCAAAGACCCCTCATCTATCAGTCAGCTAGGTTTTTTGGAACTGCTAACTAACTTAAAATTCCAATTCAGCAGGCCTATAGGTGAGGGCTTGGGAATCTGTGTATTTAACCAGTGCTCTCCACACTTTTAATGTGGGCTTTTAAAACTCTTCAAGTATTAAAACTATGAAAAGCTTTAAGTGCCTTGGTAATCAAGAAATTTTACACTGCTTGAGGCACACGTTTACTTAGCTCTGCCCCTTCAGTGGTTTTCACTTGGCTCTGCCCCTTCTGTTTGAACCTTACTGTAAACCATGTCAGAGATTTACTGCTGTTAATCACCTGTATACAGTGGAAGACGCCATCGGAGTTGAGTGACCCTACTTAACATCAGCCTACAAATCTTGGACCATTGTTAAGGTCTCCTGACTAAATGAGTGGATTTAAAGTGTACTAAACATACCTGAATTTTTCTAAATAAGGGGAGGTAAAATTTATGTGCTGAGTGAAACACACAAAATTTCCTTCTCTGCTTTTCTTCCCGGGACATCAGTCAAGATTTGCATTCTGGTCATAGCACAGATCCTCTTCATAAGAAGAGCGGGGTTGCAAATTCATTTCCATTTCCAGTGCCATCTGAGTTGCAGAGGCTGCTTGAAATGCAGAGGTTTCTGATTCCCATCATCTGAACACAGTGACTAGTCATGTCTACCAAGAGGAGCTCCCAGCACTCGGTGACTGGTCCACATTTAAACCTTACCAAAGTCTACCATGTTGTGAGGTAACCAGCTGCTGAGGGCAGAGTGGGCTGACTTTGCATTTTCCTTTTATTGACCACTGAAATGAGAAAAACCTTCCTATAATTAAGGGGACTTGACACTAAGCCACAAAGAATGTTAATTTTGCCAATTCTTCCAAATCCAAAGTTTATTTTGTCTGGGACTATTTATTAGATGTAAACATCAAGAACTTTTGTTTTTTTAATTAAGTGTAACATGTTCAAGCTCACATTATTTTGGCCAAAATGCGCTGTATTTGAGTGCCCATCTTCATGAAAACTTTATCCAGCAGCTTAAAAAGTCAAGACTACAAAAGTACAGTCATTATCCAATTTGATGATTTATGATCCAATGCTATGCTTTTTTGTTTTAATAACATTTAGTGGATACTGCAATGAAAATTAGTTACTAAAAGAATTTTTAAAGCACCAGAATAGGAAGGAAATACTAAAAGGATCTGAAGGGAAACGATAGGCAAGTACACTGAATGGCTATTGAAATGTCTTTAAACAGCTGTATCAAGTTTCTTTTTTTAATGTAGGAAAAGCTTTATTTGCTATGAAAATTCACTTATTTGGAACATATTAGGTATGGTAGGTACTATCAATGAGCTAAAGAATGTATTTAACATTCTTGGACCTCATAAAAAATCTTTCATATTAAAAATTTTTTAATTAAGTTCAGCTCTAACATATTGTCAGTACATTTCTAGGCAATAGGAACTAAAACCCTTTAGGCTAAATCCTAATCTTGACGTTGACACTGCACGCTTGTCAAAATGTGACTTTATTATAAAACCAAGTATTCCTTCAAACCATTGTTTCTACTTTTCAGAATTTAGAAAGGCCTAAGAAAAATAAATTATTTTCAAAGAAAATTCTTAAGGCTGTATAAAGTTAAGGAAAATGGTTCGGCAAGCAATGAGGCTATAGTGCCAGGCATAAGGATAAGCACTTTACAGCACACTTAGCCATCCTCATTCCCTTATGAGGTAGACACAACTACACCCTTTACAGAGAAGGAACTTCGAGCAAAGTTAAGTCAAAGTTAGTAGGTAAAGGGTCAGAATTCAAACCCAGGCAGTTAGAACCTACAGCCCACACTTTACATTTTAGGAGATGCTTGAATTTGGTGGATGATGCTGTTTTTAGGAAAATGTGAGTTTCTTTTGGTAAATGACTCAACTTGCTTAAGATCATAGGCAGTAAGCCACCAAATCATCCTTTATGTTTGGAATATGCACAATAGGTAGGTGGGGAAGGGAATGACTTAAGGTTCTAGCAGTGCATTCAATCTATAGATTTTCAAAACGTTCCATCTGTACCTTTCTTATTTAACTTACATAAATGACTACAGTACTAGCTGGTAGGTCATACACTCAATTCACCCTATGTGTTCTAATCTTACTCTAGTCTAATGCACCAGTCACAGACTGGCCTGGCCCCCAGGTATGTTTAAGTCTGATGCAGTGTTTTGCTTTTCAGTTTGGGTTACTTACCAATTTTTCCACTCAGGAACCTGAGTGAAATAAAATTCCATTAGTAGAATCATTGCAGATGTTCCTGCATATAGAGCTCTTGAGCTTGGGGGGGCGGGCAGGGAACATGACTAAGATTTTTTGGTGAGCCAAAAACATCTATAGCCATTTGCTTCGCTTAAGTTTAAAGTTTGTAAAATTGTGGGCCTTTTAAATTAGAAAGTTATACATATTATAATAAAAATCACTCAAAGCAAAAGAAAAAATTCCCCAACAATCGTTAGCATATTAAACTGGTTCATGATTCAGTTCAACAGGATGAATTCAAGTTTAAGAATGTAAAAGAACAAAAAATATCCCCTACCCCTACCCTATATAATCCCCTGAAAGAAAACACCAAGACACCAGAAGGGGTGGGGGCATCAATAGGAAAAAGTAGAATATTGATTATAAATATAGATGATTTAAGAACAAGAGTTAGATCTCATAAATCTCAAATGGACCAAGAAATACGGCTCTAGGTCACATCATCCCTATAGGCCAAAAATATGAAGACAAATAAATATAGTTAACAAATATTAAAATATCAACCTTATTACCTATCAAACACACAAAATTTACTATCTTAAGCATAAATTGGCAAAACATGAGGTTACAATGAAAGGCAAAATCCTTCACACTGCTACCATGAGTTTTCACTGAAACCTCTCCAGAAAGCAATGAAAAAAGTATCAAGACCTTTAAAGAAAATAAAAAACCCCAAGAATATAACCAGATAACATAGAAATGTTCACAGGCTATTTATAATTAGCCGAAAAAATTTACCTGGAAAAACTGGGCAAAGCAAATATCCAACACTGGGGACCTGGCTAAAACTACAGTCAATCTTCACAAAAATTACCCCAAATGATGTTTTTCCAAGATTATTAAATGCTTAGATGATCATGTTATGTGTAGGGGTGCGAGGGAGTTACATAGTTACACAATCCCAAATTACATGATTTCAAAATAAATGTGTGTAAACACATGTAAATACACAAAGAACTAGAAAAACAAAAATGTTTGTAGTCGTCTGAACGGATAAGACTACAGACTCTACTGTGTGTGCCAAAGTCTATATATTGAACACATATATCAAAGAAATGTTTTATAATCAAAGGAACATTTTAAAATATTTTAAATACAAATGATATAACTCCACAAAAATATTCAATATACTAAATGAGGAAGAAAAACTGCTTTTCTAAACACACATGCTAATAGGAATAGACCTGGATATACACTGGTGGTTGCCCTGTTCCCTTTCGCCACAAAAATGGCTACACACAAGCACAAGTTATAACCAATTCAAAAAATAATGCCTATGTAGGAAAGAAACTACACAACCACCTTTTTTTTTTTTTTTTTTTTGCCGTACGCGGGCCTCTCAGTTGTGGCCTCTCCCGTTGTGGAGCACAGGCTCCAGAAGTGCAGGCTCAGCGGCCATGGCTCATGGGCCCAGCCGCTCCGCGGCATGTGGGATCTTCCCAGACCGGGGCACGAACCCGTGTCCCCTGCATTAGCAGGCAGACTCTCAACCACTGCACCACCAGGGCCCCTACACAACCTTCTTTCCTGAAAATGGTTAACAGAAGTAAATTTTGTTATCCAGAATTGGGGCAGTGGTGGTGGGGGGGGTTAAGGGGAAGTCCAAATTATTTTTAACTGACTTCCTATGTTTAGGGTACCCATAAAAACCACACAAAATAAAATGATCTATGGCCAATCAGAAGGCAATTTCAGAATCTTGCTAGGTGCTTCAGGCTAACTCACATCAGTTAACTATATGGTGCTAGTTACAGGTATACTAATAGCAGCTAACATGTTGGGTTAGCTTATTATGTACAGAGCACGGTCCTAGGTAACTTGTATCCATCCCATTTAACCCTTGGATGTAGCTACCATAATTAACCTCATTTCAGTTTACACTAGTAAACTGGAACCCAAGATCACACAGCTGATTAGTGAGAGTTACAGCTAGCATAGGCATGTAGCCCCTGAAGTCTGGCTGTAGAAGCCAGGCTCTTAACCACAAGGCTATAAAATACTAACTCATTTTTTTGTTGTTAAAAAGGGGGGAAAAGTGATCAGCATTTTAACTAATTCGCCTCCTAACAGAGTTGTGAGAATCAAAATCTAAGCAAAAGGAAGGAAAAAACAAGATTCTGTGTAGGCCAGAGACCATATACCCATTCTTTTACTGTACTTTAGAACAGATCTCTATCTACCAAAATTCACAATACATAGTACATTGCTTTTGGCTATAAAATACAGAATTTAACAGGAAAATAACTTTGGATTTTAATCAAACTTGGAGCTAAAGCAGACACTAAGAGTTTTTAATTTGCCAGATATTCTTTTAATGAGAATTATAAAAGACCAAAAACATTTTTTTTGCAAACTGCCTTTTTTTTTAAACAAATGACTTGCTTTTAATTACAAATACTGTGTGAGACGATGCCTTCTTTTGCAAAACCAATAAATACAAGAACAAATTTTAAACATGTGTGATTTGTCCAAGGTATCTGGGGGAGGGGGAGAGCCTGATTTTTTTTTTTCCAGTATTAAAAAAAAAAAAATCAGTACTCCCTAACCTTACAAAGAATAAGTTTGAAGGTATGACTCAACTGGAGAAGAGAGAGAAAGAGAGAGATCACTTTATAGCTGCTTTAAATAGCTTCTGATAATTCTTCCGATGTTACCTTTCCTTTCTGAAACTCATATCTTCACAAAATAGTTGAATTTAAAATATTTCTAATGAACTGATTAATGGGGAAAAAGAAAATATGTATTGAACACATGTATAAATTTTACCATAAACAATTATGCATATCAAAAAGACACTAACTTTAAAAAGGTACCAAAAAAAGTGAGGAAAAACCTGAATTACAGAAAAGAAAGTCAAATTTATTTAATGAAAAACTAGAATTAATAAAAATTAGCAAATACACACAAAAAAATATACACACACAGCAGCACTATGTATTGACTCACATAGGGGAAAAGCAGTGGTCCAAGACCACTCAACATGGCTTGTCAGTTAAAGGAAAAAAAAAAACCAAACACACACACACACTCACGCACGCACACAAAAAAACAAAACAAAAAAAACAAGAACCCAATATTTTTTAACAGTACACTCAATCTACAACAAACACAAATTCAGAATTATTTTACAATGCTTCCTTTCTTAATACAAAAGATGCCCATCTTGGGTGTGTATATATATATATATATATATATATACATATATATATATATACACACACACACATATATATATATTTTATTTTCAGTGGTTTACTGTTGACTTATTTTTAAATATATTAGTGTTACTACATGCAACTGTTTCCTGTATTTAACAGCCTTTCATTTACCTTCCTGTTTCTAGCTTCCACCTACCAAAAGCTTCTGGTTGGTAGGCAGACAGGTGCCTTATTCTCTGTGAAATTGAATGCAACGGTTTTAAACACTGGCCAGAAAATGTTTGATTGCCATTTCAACACATGGAAATAGTTACATTGATGCCTAAATTGCCATTTTCTGCAAAAAGCTGTGCAATGCTGGTGTCAAAGACTAGGCAGTCACTATTCATAATGGCTGTTGCAATTCCCTCATGAATAGATCGAGGAGTGGCTTCCCAAGTCAATCGCCGCCTATGACCATTTAGCTCAAGTCGATAAGCAAAATTTTCAGCTTGCTTGCGTGTTCCTATCAGCTGTACAATTGCAAAGAATTGCTGGTGACCATCGTATTTTTCCTGTTTCTCCAAGACTAACATGAAGTGAAAGCCAAAACAGGACTGCATCATCACCCAGTCAACAGCACCAGGAAGATTAATGTCTGTAGCAAGGAAAACTATATCCTCTCCCTGTAGGGTTGTAATAGACTTATGCTGATGCATCAGATGCGGCATTACAGCATCCAAAGAGCCTTGCCATTTACAGGAAGCACCAGGGCACGGACAGGAATAAGGCCTAAACTCACAGAGCTCTTCGTGGTCTGCTTTTTCTGTGTGTGGCAGAGTTATTTCACATCCAGAAGAGGCATATTTACAAGGAAAAAGTACTGAATTGGCCACCTTCTCCATAGCCAAGTTGCGAATGGATCCCAACGGGCCCCGGCATGTTGGACAACACGTGAGCTTTGGGCGACAGTTGCTACAAACAAGATGGCCACTCTGACACTGAAGAATGGGTGGTAACACATAGTCAAAGCAGACCGGACACTCAAAAAGACTCGCCAAGTCATTGTTGGACGCAGTTGTGCCGGTCAGGGCAGGTACCCTCTGGGATGGTGTACACTTTGAGGTTCCAGTAGGTAATGCTGTTGCAGTCTGACGGCTCATTTCTGTAATAAAAAACATAAATAAAAATAAAAGGAGGCAGGAGAAAAATAATTACAACGATAACTTGTTTTATATAAATAATGTTTACATGCCAGAAATACTTAAGTTTCATGCAGAATTTACTGTAAGCAAAAAGGAAAACGGTTTAAAAAAACATAAATTACTTGAAGTATGTGCATTGTACACTGGATAAAATCTCTTTTCAAAATGTTCCAGAGCACATTTAGAATTCCTTTTCTCTAAAAATAATGTTAAAAAAATCATCCTTGGATGGAATAAATGCTAAAATAGAAACTGGACCATAACAACTAAGGAACACTGTACAAGTAGTTTAAGTTCAATGCAATCAGTTTTGACTGGAATTCCTCCTCCCTCTCTGTGTTCACCTGCCCTACTCATTCTATTTCTTCCTCATTCTTAAGGCAGCTGTTGATAGCTCCAGTGAGTTATATACGTGATCCAAAGGACCACCAGGGCACTCTGATTAACTCCTCCTAATGGTGAACAGTTATCTGCTCTAGAGGTGTATTTGGGAAAGGGAAGGGGTTACAAGGGGAAGGGTCTACTGCCATTCCATCATCCGTCTCCATGGAATGTTAACACCAGCTAGGTATTAACCTTGTTTCCTACTGATCTGTGCCCCCTTCAAAAGTGAGCAAGTATGGAGGAGAAATGGAGGGCCATCCTCAAATAAAAGATTTGAGTCTGGTATTCAAAGAAAGTAAACCATTCTACTCTACTTCCATTCTACAATATAAATCAGGTATAATTTACAAAGCAGGAGAGTCAGGAAAAGATAAATAAAGAATAAAGATAAAAAGCATCAGAGAGACTCACACAACATTGGGGGTGAGGGATAGAGCCAACAGGTAAAGAACTCCTTGTACCCTAGAGTTCACCAGTGTTGCTGAAGCATTCATCAGTACAGTGATAAACATTATTTAATAAATGCCATCTGGAAGAAATGATCAACAATATTAACTAACTTGTTAAGCTAAATGAAAGATAAAACAAGCCACCTTTTCCCAGAAATCTACCTTTGCTAGGATATAGTGGGCCGCTTTCTTGGGGGTGACAAAAAAATCAGTCTACTGATGTCCTAAGAGTATACTCCCAATAACCATAAGCCATATTTCTACAAAATTAAACTCCTCAAATTTAATGTTTTCTCAATTATAATTGTTACTGTTGGAAAGAATTTAACTTCGAAAAAATGCTGTTATCAATGTGACCACATAAATGCAATTTGGCTTCTATTACTCATAGATTGCTCAAGGATAGACACCTTAAATAGGGACTGAGAGTGAAAGAAAAACAAAAAAATGCCAAAACAGATCAATTCCACTGTCACTAAAGGTATATTCTAAAGTACAAGGGGAAACAAAAGTACCACAGAATTCTATCATAATGTGGCTCATCACATGGATTTAGGACAACAGGAATCAACTCTCATCACTGAAGCCCTCTATAACCCCGGTATTCCAGCCCAACAAAAGCACTATAAAGGAACTCTGCTGTAATCCAGTTTCCCCTGAGGAGATTCTTTGTGCATATGATGATCCATGCATTTTGTTTTAGGTCACTAGTAAAACAATGGGCTTATCAGCATTGCCAAAATATCCTGTATGTTTATTTCATGGTCCATTTTATGCTGCTCATTTAAGAGAGCAACATAATAACTGGGAAGTGGTTCCTTGGACACAAAATAAGCCACCAATGCCTTTCAAATCACTAAACCAAAACAGCTAGTCACACATTGAGAGGCAGTAAACTCAGTTTGTATTCAACATAATGTAACTATTAAGCAAGAAAAGTATTACTGTTTTAATTTCTTGACCGAGCAAAATAGTTATACATTTATCATCAATAGTTCAGACTCATGTTACAGTGTACATTATTATTTTTCCAACATTGTAGAAAGCACAACTTAAATTCCTATTCAAAGTGTGAAAACAAGCAAAATGTGGCATCTATTTCTTGTGAATGGAAGTATTACAGGATAGCAGCTACTAAAGCTTCCCAAAGCTCGGAAGGTGGAACCCAGCTCCATCTTCAAAGAGAGAAAGAGCCCCAACCCACACACAGCCCTGCAGTAGGAACCAAGGACTCAAGTGTCTGGACAACTCTGCAGGAGTCATGACATAACCTGAAGTTTGATTTAAATTGATAAAAGTACACAGCTGACCAAAGGAAACATCACTGCCAGCTCAATTATGGTGCAGCCATTCCCTGATCCATTTAGATTCCACTGGCTCACACAACTTTCCCATTTCACAGTTTAAGCAACCCAGTCTCTTAATGGCAGTACCTTTTCTCTTCTTTGTCCCAGATGCTGGTAAACAAGTAAGCAAGACGCCCCTCCAGGAGTACAGAAAAGGTAAGGGAGGCTTCCCCGTCATGAGAAGCCAGGCAGCTCATAGCCTTTCCCCCAGAAGTAAAGACGACTTGCAACAGAGGGCCGTCCTGGACACCTTTTGTTCCTAAACATGTCCCGGGTCAAGTTTTCAAGAAGGGAAGGCACGTGCCCTGCTCCATACACTGCATTCAATACTCCTCAGAAGCACTGGCTACAGAGGCAGAGAACTGAAGCCCCCATCCTGTCTCAAGAGGAGCCGACCACACCTCCCCATGAGCTCAAATTCGCCTGCGTCTCCAAAAATGGGAGCCATTGCCGAGCTGTCCTCTGCTGGGCCCTAAACCTTCGTCTGTCTGTCTCGGAAGTCTATCTTCCCCAAATTCATCGGCTAGGCTCCAGCCAGCTCGGTGAAGAACAAGACTGTAGCGTGCGTGGAAGCGACCGGACGAGGAGTTGCGGTCTCGGTGCCAGCTCGAGCTACTGCTGCAGGGTCCGGCCCACAGCTGGGAGGGCCCGCTCCACGCAGAGTTTCAGACTGTGCTGTGCTCAGGGCGGCGGCTGCCTCTGAGGGCGAAGGGCGGGGCGGCGGGGGGGGGGGGGCGCGGGCGGGCGGGGATTAAGGCTCCACCCCACTCAGCCTAGGGCGGTTCTAAAGCAAGCAGCGCGCGACTCCCACCAGCCACCCAGCCGGAATAAACCCGAGATCCCCGCGAACCTGGCGACACTGCACACGCCACAGCATTTCCACCAGCTTACAAGTAGGTAGAAACACTCCGCTTCTGTAGGCCCAAACAGTCAGATATAGGCAATTTCGGTTGGTTTCGGCTGGTTTCAACCCAAGATCTGCACAGAATATATGGGAAATCCGTGGCCAGACAAGCACTCTTCTCTGCAGTACACTCTCTCGGTTAACCGTGAGAACGCTAGATTTTTATACAGTAAAAACATTCTCCCTACTTCGTTCAATAACTATTTATCGGGCGTCAACTACCTTATTTCCTCAATTGTAACTCACTTCCCCATTTTCACCGCACCTTGTTTTAAACTCCCCCTTCTCCCTTCGAGAAGACTTCGCAGTGAGAGTAGTAAACACACATAACCATATTAAACTCCTGCTTCAACCTTCAAATTGAGATTTTATTCTCTTCCCACTCTAGGAAAGCCAACTTAAACGGCCTTATTAAACAGAGTAGCTTGTTTTGTTTTTAAACAAGCATTACCCTTGCCCCAATAAAGTCCAGGGCCTCAGATTTGCATTGCGTCAGCTCAGGCATTCAGAGGTTTAACCTGTCATTACATCATGCTTAGGGCAGCCTTTAAAGGCAGCAAGAGCTGGTAGTGGGGAGTGAACCCTATGCTGCAAATTGTAGATTGCCCATTTTCAGCATAAAATCTTAACTCTAATCACTTACCCACCCTATATAGTGTGTTCAGTCACCTCAACCTCATTTTGATATTAGGAATAGAAATATAATTGAAAATAGTCTGTTCACTGACAAATATAAATTACTATTACCTAGGTTTTTATTTTCTAATACATATTCATTCTATTCAACAGTTAAGTCTCAGGTTTCTACAGCAGGAGACTTAAAATGTTTTAGGCAGGAAAAACTCCAAACAGAATTAAGACAGAGTCTAAATGTGTAAAACAAATAAAAGGGATGACAGATTTCTCAAGCCAAAGAAAAATTTTTTCCCAAACTTCCAAAGGACCTATACAGATCCTTACAACACTATCTGAAAGCCATTAATATATGGACAAACCTCGCAACAAGTGAGTCAGGACAGTAAAAATGTGAGTGTTCTGGAGCCATCTACACTTGGATTCAAACCCAGTCTTCACCACCCGCTCAGCTGTAAAACTGGGACAATATTTCCAGCCTTGCATGGCTTTTGTCTGGATTAAGGGAGACGGGTAAGTTATATATATCATAGGTGGTACATATTCCAAAATATGTACGTACTCACATAATTCCAAAAGTTAACTTGTTTTGCCTGAGGTCATCAATTAGTTAGAGACATAGAACTTGTGGGTTCCAGATATATACTCTAGAAGATGCCTTTAGCTTGTAAGGTTATCAAAAATGTATACCAAAGATCAACTGCCATTTAACTAATTTTTAGCACAATACAGAATTTCTCCACTAGGTAAAACATTTATTTAAACTGGTTTTACGAGGGAAAATTTCACAAAAACTACATTACACTAAGACAAGCCCACAGAATCCAAAGTTAGCAAAAATCCAAAATTTACCAAGAGTGCACTATTACCTACCCTTTCTAAAATAAAGCCTACATCTCAGGCCCCGTTTGGTATAAAGTTTAAACAGATTTTAATTTAGATAAAAACATTTTAGAATCAGCCTTTAATGTTGCCTTAGTAATTTCAGAGTATTTAATCGTTGCTTTGCCACATTCACAAACTTATGATAGAAATAGTCTTAAACTTTTATTCTCAATTTCATGGGGGAAACTTTGTTTCCTATTATAAATTATAAATGACTGATGAAGAATTTCTCTGATTAAAATGAATACACAACAATGTTGTGCTTTTCACTTTCTTGCCTTTTACTAAAGTTACTGCGGCCTGCAAATAATGGCCCCCCTCAAAGATGTCCACATCCTAATGGTTTGTCTACCTCAGACGAAATTAAAACTAAGGCAAGTCTCCTTAAAATTCAACAGCTTAAAATGCCAAAAGTTAAAAATCAAACTTTGTTATAAAACCATAATGCCAAGAAAAAAATTAAGCAATCTATTTTTAGTTTCCAGAACTGCACCAAAGTAATAGGAATTTTAAAAAATTATACAAAGTATTTTCCTAAAAGCTCTATTTTCCTGAAGATAATTCAGAAGACGTTGTAGCCACAGAATCAGAGTTATGTGTCCAGTAAGAGGGATGATCTGAAGTGGGGAAAGCCCAGGACAAAAGACCTGATAGAAGACCTGTAAAACCAGAAGTCTGAACAAAGGTGATGACAGTAAACGGAGAGGAAAATGCAAACCATAACTTAAATGTGTAAAGCAAAGTACATTTGCTTTTTAATGCCTAACACTGTATTTTGAGGCTTCTACACCTGGTAAAAAAAAAAAACATATACTTAACCAAAACCCATTAGGCACTATGCTAGATACCAAACTGTAATAATGGATGAAATGCAAAGTAGAAGTGAGATGCCTGTGACACATCTAAGAGATGGAACTCTCATACTCTGCTGGTGGGAATGCAAAATAGTATCACCATATCCTGTCACTGAAGAAAGTCCTATTGGAAAGCATGATTCTACATCCTAATTTTATTTTACTAGCTATTATCCTTATTATTTTTATTTCACATTGAATCTATATTAACATCAAGAATAAAAGTATTAACATCTCCCAAAACAAGGCAGGTCATTTAATGTGCTAATAGTGAAACTTTCCCTTTCCCACCTGCCAGGATAAAGACTGTACTAAACTTCAAAACTTTTGTCAAAACAATCATTTAAACCTAACTGCAAACATTCTGATTTCATTTCTCACAACTATATCATAAGACAAATACCCATCTTTTTCTTCCCCTTGAATCCTTAATTATGATTCATTTTTTGGTATGGCCATAGTACCTCAAAAAAGTTTTCAGAAAGGGCATGTAAGCAATTAAGTCTCAGTCTTAACAATCAAGCTCTTGCACAAGCTTAGAATTCTAGTTCACACCCTTTACCCCTAGAACTACATAAATTCTGCTGTCTTCTGACATGTAACTATGTAGATGAAAAATCTAATGTCATTTTTATTTTCATTCATTTGCAGGTAACCTTTTTTACCCTGACAGGTAGCTTCTAAGACTCTTATCTTTGGAAGAAATTTTCATCAAAACATCTAGATACATGCCATCAGCACTTGCCAAACACAAGGTGAGTATTTTCAATCCCAAGACTCAAGTCTTTTACCTTTGTGGACCTTTCTTCTAATTGTTCTTCGACTCTTACCATTACTCAGTTCTTTTCTTCACATAATCCTGATACTGACTCTCCTGGATCTATCTTCAAGTCACTTATATATTTTTTTCTCATAATTCCAATCTTTGTTTTGCACTGCATTCCAAGAGAACTCATTAAATTCTAATTCATAAATTTGGTTTTGCTAAAGTTACCTATCTCTTGGTATGCTAAAGAATTTAATTATGTAGATCCTCAATTTCCAACAAGGGAACAGAGAGTTTGATGGCAGGAACGGCTACTTCCCCTTCCTTTCCCTGAAGTTGGAATGGCCACATAAATTCATACTGCATTGCTCTTGTACTTCCTTAACCCCTCTATTAAAGTTTTCATGTCCCTCATTGGAGCTTCATTGTTGGTTGGTTTCATTCTTACTGCTATAACCTAAATGGTTCCAGGGTCAGCAAGTTAAATACTGAGGCAGAGGAGGGACTTTCCTCCATTCTCACTAAAACAGCTGCCCCAAATATTTATTAATAAGCATACTTATGTACCAGGTATTGTCCTCAATGAGCTTCCAGGTTAAGCATTTACCCCCTGCATTACAGACAGGAAAATAGATTTCAAAATAAATATTTCAGATCACAGAACTACTTTAAGAAAAAAGAAAAAAAAAGGAAGTTGGAGCTATCTATCGAGGAGGACTTAGAAGAGGTGACAAATGGCATCCTAAGCAAACAGACATTATGAAAAATTTTAGACTTGGAAAAGATCTTAACCAGCTCTCTCATTTTCAGAAGAGAAAAATGATACAGAGAAGTTAACTTGCTAGATGTCGTATAAAGTAGGTCAGTGTTCTAATCTGGGCAATATGTTATAATTTCCTAGATCCTTTCAAAGCAGATATGCTCTGGATATTTTCTAATTCAACTTGAAAAATTAACCTTTTCTGAATTTAAGTTTAATAAGATTCAACTGTCTTGCTTTCGCTCCTGACACAAGAGAGATCCCAATGTAGCCAGGAGAGATTAAAAAAAAAAAAGATGGGAGATAAAACCTGAAAAAATAAGAGTTACCTTACGTCAGCTCCTTAGAGGGGCCTTTCCTGATCACTTTATTTCTAAAGGCCAGATCACCCTTCTTACTGTCTTCATATTATCTCTTGCCATATGAAATTCTCTTACTAAATAACTTACTTATTGTCTGTCTTCTGCCCGTCTCTCTCTCCACAATACCAGCTTTTCACTGATAACAGCAATTCTCAAACTTTTTTGGTACCAGGAACCCTTTACACCAGTAACTGGCAAACTACAGCTACAGATCACTTGCCTGTTTTTGTAAGTAGTTTTACTGGAACATAGTTAAGCCCATTCATTTACATATTATCTGTGACTGCTTTCAAGGATGGAGTTAAATAAAAAGTTGATCCTATGACTCCTAAAGCTAAACCTATCTGGCCATTTAAGAAAAAAATGTCTTTACTGCTTTAAAGTTTTAAAAAATTATTGAGGACCCCAAAAGAGCATTTTGTCAATGTGGTTTATATGTATTAATATTTACAATATTAGAAATTCAAGCCAAGAACTTTAAAAATATTTATGTTAAAATTACCATCACATTTTTTACAAAACAATTAAAAATCTATTACATAAAATGTTTATGAAAAATAACTATCTTCCATAATAGGGAGAAGAGTGTTTATGTTTTACATTTTTTGCAAATCTTTTTAATATCTGATGCAATAAAAAATACTGTTGGATATTTAATATCTGCTTCTGCAATTAATCTGTGAAGATACCACATGTCATGTAGCCTCTGGGAACCTCACTTTACTCTCATGTCTCATTATTGTGAAAAAAAGTTTTGACCCTCAAAGGGTCTTGAGAACTCCCAGGATCCCTGAACCACTAACTTCTGGTTCAAGAGCTCTGTACTACAATATAAACTTCATCAGCATAGACCTTGTTTATTTTGCTCACGCTTCTATCTCCAGCACCTAGGACAGTACCCAGCCCAGACCAGGTACTCAAATATTTCTGGAAGGAATGAATAAATCAAGTACAACAGTATGAAAGATTCCAAATAAAAGAAATAGCATGTATACAACCACAACTCACTCATCCCTGATGACCCCTAAGGTAGAATATATCTGTTACTTGCTATAACATTAAAGAGAGTGAATTCACAACTAAGATTTAAAATTCACTTTAAATAACACTATTTTACAACACACTATGCTTATCTTTGACAAAGGAGCAAAAGGCAACACAATGAAGAGAGTCTTCAACAATTGGTGCTGGAACAGCTGAGTATCCACATGCAAAAAAAAAGGAATCTAGACACAAATCTTACACCTTTCACAAAAATTAACTCAAATGGATCACAGATCTAAACGTAAAATACAAAACTATAAAACTCCTAGAAGATAACAACACAGGAGAAGATCTAGATGACCTTGGGTTTGGCAATGACTTTTCAGAAACACCAAAGGCATGAACCAGGAAAGAATCAATTGATAAGCTGGACTTGATTAAAAGTAAAAATGTCTGCTCTGCAACAGTCAGGAGAATGCGAAGACAAACCAAAGATTGGGAGAAAATGTTTGTAAAAGACATATCTGATAAAGGACTATATTATCCAAAATACAGCACAGAACTCTTAAAACTCAACAAGAAAGCGAACATGCCAATTAAAAAACGGGCAAAAGACCTTAACAGACACCTCACCCCATCAGATATACAGATGGCAAAGGAGCATATGAAAAGGTGCTCCACATCATTTGTCATCAGAGAAATACAAATTAAAACAAAAATAAAGTATCACCACACACCTTTTAGAATGGCAAAATCCAGAACACTGACAACAGCAAATGCTGGTGGACATGTGGAGCAACGGGAACTCTCATTCATTGCTGGTGGAAATGCAAAATGGTACAGCCACTTGGAAGGCAGTTTATTCAAAACTAAACGTATTCTTACCATAAGATCCAGCAATCATGCTCCCCGGTATTTACCCAAAGGAGCTGGAAACTTATGTCCACACAAAAACCTGCACATAGATGTTTACAGCAGCTTTATTCATAATTCCCAAGACACAGCAGCAACTAAGATGTCTTCCTATAGTGAAGAGGTAAACTGTGATACATTCATACAATGGAATATAATTCAGAAATTTTAAAAAATGAGCTATCAAGCCACAAAAACATATGAAGGAAACAAATATATACTGCTAAGTGAAAGAAGCCAGTCTGAAAAGGCTACATACTGTATGATTCCAACTATATGACATGCTGGAAAAGGCAAAACTGTGGAGACAGTAAAAAGATCAGTATTTGCCAGAGACTGGGCAGGGAGGGGATGAAGAGGTGGATCACAAAGGATTTTTAGGGCAGTGAAACTATCCTGTATGCTACAGTTGTGGGTACATATCATTATACATTTGTCAGAACTCATATAATATATAGCACTAAGAGAGAACCATTAATGTAAACCATGGACTTTGGGTGATAATGATGGGGCAGGGTGAATACAAGAAATCTCTGTATCTTCTGTTCACTTCTGCTGTGAATCTAAAACTGCTCTAAAAAAATAAAGTCTGTTTTAAAAAATAATAACAACACTATATGGTGAAGTAAATCATTTTATCACCATAAACACAGTCTAAAAAATTGAATATATTTTCATACCAGTTCTCTAAGTTTTCAAAACATTTGTTTGTGACATCACAGTTCCATAAACCCATTCATTCCTAGGTAGTAGTTTCATTTTTTAGTAATGCACCACTGGTAACCTACCTTAAGAATATACCTATGCATATACCTATATTAATTACTTTGATATTGGGCAAAACTACAATATCCTGGGTCCTAAGTTGCTCATTTGTGAAACAATAAAACTAACAACAAGATTTTTGGACTTTAACTGAGATCAAGTATGTGGGAACATTTGGTATATTATTAACAACACACTCAGTGATGTTTACAGAGCCATACTAGGAACCCTGCAAGGAATCACTAAATTAAAAAGACCCAGATTAGGGCTTCCCTGGTGGCGCAGTGGTTGAGAGTCCGCCTGCCAATGCAGGGGACACAGGTTCGTGCCCCGGTCTGGGAGGATCCCACATGCCGCGGAGCTGCTGGGCCCGTGAGCCATGGCCGCTGAGCCTGCGCGTCCGGAGCCTGTGCTCCGCAATGGGAGAGGCCACAGCAGTGAGAGGCCCGCGTACCGCAAAAAAAAAAAAAAAAAAAAGACCCAGATTATACAGGATTTTACTGAAAACTGTTGTTTCAACGTACTGTGTTCATTTTCATAACCTCAACTTGGGACTGTCGGAAACATGATAAAGATAACAGAGTTTGCTATGAAAGAAGCTTCAAACTGAGCATCTACCAACCTGTAAGGCTTCATGTCAGCAGCTTCATATACAGTCTTTATTTAAGACTCATAAAGAAGGGTGTATCTCCATTTTGCAGATGAGGAAATTGAAGATCAGAAAAATTAAGAAGTAATAAGAACAGAGCCAGACTGCTTCATTCCTGAATCTTATTTTCTTTCAAATAACTCTAAAAAAAAGTATGTATAATCTTCTCACTCTGGCACAGAATATTCAACTTAGCATCCAACTAATCTTCAATGTTTATAAAAATTGACCAAAAAAAAAAAGTCCCCTAAATTCTTTAAGTTAAAACTGTAGTCATAGCAAGTAAGTTGCTTTTTGAAATTTTCTGTATCAAAGTGGTATAATCTAACAGCCATTAAACCATTAGACATTAAATCAAAGCAAAGAATCGAGAAGAGAGGTAAGAGCAGAGAAATATATAAGAAGCAGGGGACTTCCCTGGCGGTCCAGTGGTTAAGACTCCACACTTCCACTGCACAGGGTGCGGGTTCAATCCCTGGTTGGGGAACTAAGATCCCACATGCCACATGGTGCGGCCAAAAAAAAAAAAAAAAAAAAAGTAAAAGAGTAAAAGAAGCAGGAAGAGGGTCAAAAATAGGCTCTCAACTTTTTTATGTCCTACCACATATCACTAAATAGAATTTTGGGGAATTCACTTGAAATTACTGAAACCATGTCAGTCATGATTACAACACAGTCACTACTGCGATATAACCAAAGCTCACAGTGTCTAGATAAAAGCAGCCAAATACTATTCACTTAGTTACATGTCCAAGTTTGAATACAACTGTTCACTACCCTGATTATGTTTTATATTCTCTTAGGATGTAAAATTGTCACACATTCCAGTAGATCTTTGCTCTTTTGCTCCATCTTGATGTTAAGCTATGCTTTTTAAATCTTCCTCATAAAATATCTTGTACCCAGTTCTGCACTGTAACATTCATCTTCCCATTTTTCCTGACAAATAACGGTAAGTAAATACACACATAAATACAGAGAACAAAAATTTTAAGCATATCTAAATTGGTAGTAACCTATGAAGAGTTGGTGATAACTAAGCTAAACAGAAAAGAACACATTGCTTGAGACGAAGAAATTAAAGAAATGAGGTAAAAAGTCACACCAGAGTCTTAATATCAATACACTGATATTGATAGCTCTTTACTACTACTGCAGAAAAATAATGGAATTTATAGGGGGAAATGCCATATTAAAAAATTCATGGAGCCTTATTCAAAAGAAATTATATTCCTTTGAAGGAGTTATAATCTGTGTCTTCATAAGCATCGCATCTGAAATTCTAACCAAATCATTTTAGTTATTTCAAATAAGGATATAACACATGAATTAACTTAGACTCTAATTTTCCTCAAACTAAGATTCTGTTCTCGGGGTGGGTGCCACATTTCTCTACAAAAATTTGTTTTATTTTCCTGTGTTTAATAATCTAAAAAACAGCATTAGCACATTCTGAATCATCTGAATCCACCTGTTAGCCATGTAAATGAATGTTCCTATTTACATTTATGGTCACACTAGCTCCAAGTTGGTACTACAGTACTCTAATTATGGGAGGCTAAAGAGAAATACAGAGGGGGACCTAATATATAAATGATGCATTTGTGTGAAGTGAAGCCCAAATGACATCATGGTTTTCACTGAAGCACTTACACATTGGTAAGAAAATGCATCATCTGGTGACCACAACATATGGGATAATTTTGGTGTGCTCAACTCAAAAAGAACTTACAGCATAATAGTCAATTCCATAACTCATGTTGTTTCAAGACTTCAATTTAGCAGGCAGTATTCAATACTTTCATAATTAGTATAATTTGAATTTTACTGGTTTTGTAGTTTTGTTTGTATTTAATTTGTAAGTTTTGAGCTGTCACCAACATCTGACAGATTTGATCAGATCACTGGCTCCTGCCTGGTAGTGATTCCTGCTCTTCTCCCCAAAGTCTTGAATTTGGGAGTTGTCCATGGCCCACTTTTCTTCACTTTGGTGATCTCATTCACTCTTGTATTTTTAAAATTCCACTGATACTGCCACGGACTTCAAGATTTTTATATCCAAAAACCCTCCAGATGTGTCTTAAACCCCAGATGTGTACACCCTCCTAGACATTCCTACAGCGGGGTGGCCAAAACTGAACTCCTTACCTTCTCCCAGACTACTCAACCAATAGCCTTCCCCTCACTTGATGGAAACTCCATGCTTCCAGATACTCAGTCCAAAAGCCTTCAAGCCTTCATGTCATCCTTGATTCTTCTCTACACATCCTGTATCTAAAACCAGCAGGAAATCTTACTGTACCTCCTTGAAAACTATATCCAGAATCCAACCACTCCTCACTACCTCTACTACTATTATATAGTCTATGCCTCATTATCTCTCAACTGGATTACTGCAAAATCCTTCTAACCAGTCTCCTTGCTTCCACCCTTGTTTCCCACCCCACCCGCGGATTCCAAGCACAGCAATCAAAAAAATCCATTAAAATCTCCCATGTGCAGGTAATAGATAAATCCTACAACAGCCTGTAAGGCCCTACACAATATGATGATGTGTCCCATTACTCTTTTGACTTTATCTCCTACCTCTTTCTCCCTCACTCACTGTACTAGCCTCCTTGTTCCATAAGGCTAGGTTGCTCCTTTGGGCCTCTACCTTAAAATACTTTTCTCCTGGACACCCATATGACTAACTCTTTCACCTTCTTCTAATCTTTGCTTGCATATTACCTTCTCAATGAGGCCTACCCTGTTCCCTCTATTTAAAACAGTGCCCAGCACTGTGCCCACTGACCCCTCCTCCTAATCCTTGCCCATTCTACCTCTCTTCCTCTTCCCTTCCCCTCCTCCATTTCTATTCTGTTGTTGTCAGTAAAATGGATGATCTTCTATCAGGCTATACAATTTACTTATTATGTTTGTTGTTGTAGCCCCCCTCACCACCTGGAAAACGGGAATCTGTCTGGTTCAATGATGTGTCCCAAACATTTAAAACAATGCCTGACACACAGTACAGGTTCAATAAATATTTGTTAGATGAATAAATAAATTAGAAGGCAAAAGAGCTTTGGACTTTTGAGCAGTAATATCCAAAGCTAGATGCAACAGAGCAATACTTTTTAAAATCCACAAAGAAAACGATTAATTAACATTCTAGAAATTCTGTGCCCAACCAAATCATCCTAAAAGTATTGAGGGCAGAATAACGATGCAAGGTTTCAAAACATTATTCACATCCCCTAGATCATGTAGAGGAGTAGGGGCAGGGAGTTTTTCTTTAAAAAATAAGCCTAGTGAAATATTTGATTTTTAATTATTGTACATGTAAAACTCTTTAGACTAAAAGAAAAAGAAATTCAAAAACTTGATGTGAGAACTGTCACAAACTGCATGCATTACTTAAAAAATTATAAATTTGTTTCCAAAGATTTGACTCCAAGTATTACATAAGATGTGCAGAAACAGACTTTCCTACACTGTTGGAAATGTCCACTGTGAAGGCTTCTAATAAGATTTGGCAGCTTGTTTCAAAATATAAAGTTTGAATACTCTTTGACCCAGTAGTTTCTCTTCCAAGAGTCTATCCAACGATTTACACATTGGCAAAGCTGTATACATATGGATGCCTACAGCAGTCCTGTTTGTAAGAGCAAATAAACTGAAAACAGCCCTAGCTTAAGAAAGTGATTAAATTATGGTCCATACAACAGAACACGATGCTGCCTTTTTTTTCTTTTAAAAAAGATAGACTCATAACTACTAACATATAAGAATCAAACTGTTTAAACAGGTGGAGGAAAAAAACAAGCCCACAGGATATATTACAATCCCATTTATGTTAAAAGAGAAAAAAAGAATTAAGTAAATATGGACATTGACATAGCTGTCTATTTTTATATATGTACTCATGTGTGTACATACCATGTAATGGGACAGAAAAGAAACCAGAAGGACATCCGAATTGCAGAATGTGGTTTAAAGACTTAAGGTAAGGGTTTAGAGAAGGGGGAAAGGAGGTCAAGTTTAGAACCAGAAATCACAGAGAACAGAGATGGGACCACCTAACTACAAGTACACAAAATATCAAGAACAGAAGGATATAGACCATAAGCACAAACTTCATCATTTGGAATTATGCAGTTCAAACATGTATAGTTACTGACAAGTGGTAATCATTAATGGGAAAATATCTACAAGGATTTAAGTCAGATCAAAGAAACGGACTTTAAAATGTCTATGGCTGTCTCAAAAAAATGTGGAACACACAGACTAGAAACTACACCAAAATGTCTACAATGGTTACTTTTCAATTATCACATTATGAACAATCATGAGGAAGGTGGGGGCTGCATTTCTGTATGCATTTCTCAAATGTTCCATAAAACATTTATATTACTTTGGTGATTAATAATAATTAAATTTTAGTGCATATTTTGTGTCCCCACACTTTCCTGCTAATGAATTGCTAGTGACTTCATACACAAATTTAAACACTGAGAGATCAAGAGTTGATTTTGCCTACTGCATTCTTTTTTTCTTAGTTTTTTTCTTAAAATGCCTCAAATAGATGAATACTTACTTATAGGGAAAAAATTATTTAAAAAACAGCTTATTCACATTTTTTAAAACCCACATATTTCAAATATGTATATATTTTAGTTTATACTTATAAAAAATACCTAAATTTAGCATTTTAAAAGTTAATTCTAAGACAAAATTTATCTGCTCACCTCTCCAAGCAAAATCAAAAGAACACAGTCTACAGAGATTAACTCAGAACTATCTGTATTAACAAGATATCCGAAGCTGTCCCTAACAAAACTAAATCAGGGACTCTGACAAAACAAAAACAAACAAAAAAGCCACAACTCAACTTCAGCTGAGTTCAAAGGAGCTAAAAGGTAAAATACAAAGGGGGAAAAAGCAAGTTTTTAACAATTAGATTACTTCATTTAAACCAAAAATTGAAGTAAAAAATGTAGTGTACAGTGTACTTAATTTCACTGTATCAACCATTACTACCTAAGCCTGTCAACATGACAATAATAACTATAACAAGTACAGTATAATACTTCCTATAAAATTCAAGACTGGCATTAAATTTTTCTAATTTTCTAAGAGACTATTTCTCACTGGCAATATCTGCTTTATAAATATAAATTAGTTCTCCAAAGATTTTTCCTCCACTTCTCTTTCTAGTTCCATGTGCTCCCAATCCCCTACTATTCAAAATAAAATCAAAAGCCACAAGTAAGTTCAACATGACTGGCCAACCTCAAACCTAATAAAAGGTCTTTGCCAATATCATTTTGGTCACTGTGGCTCAAACCTAGAGAATAAATTGACCCCCAAATGGACTGTATTATCTATTGATATATCATTCAGTCTAGAGTTCCTGAAGATTTACACACACACACACACACACCCAAAAATCAAAATAAAAGTAACAGGATACATGGGAGCTGGTCATGATAGTGTGTGAAAATGCATCAAGCTGTATCCTTAATATTTGAGCACTTTTCTATATGTAGTTATCCTACACTTCATCAAAAAAGTTTACACTGGTGGGGGGGAAGTAACACTATTGCTCTAGGTATTCTAGAATCTCCTGAGAACAATAAGTATCAGGTGTCATAGCTGGTAACACATCACAGAATCTCTTCTCTCCTCCCCTCTGCTCAGTTTCTCAATATATGTCTCTCTACTATGTCTTTAACCCACCATAGTACAGTAATCACTAACTATAAATACTCAACCGATGGCTTCACCCATACTTCGTTTAGAAAATACAACAGAAGCCATCAAATGCTGACTTACCACTTCCTTTTCCTCCCCTTAGAATGGAAGAAGTGACCCAGGCCCTTGGGCAGTGTCCTGTCACCTTCTCAGACTTCATACTCCTTCTATTATCCCTTTCTCACATCAATGTCTCCCTCTTTTTCTACTGGACCATTTCCTAACACCCGAACATGCTCTACTATCTCCCATCTGGCTTCTGTGATATTCCTTCTGCCTCACTGGATCATTCTGGATGTCTCATAGATATCTTAAATCCAACATATCAGAACTTTTGAGTTTATTTGCTATCCTTCCATTTTCTGAGTTTTATTGCTATCTGTACCACCACCCCCCCACCCCCTCTAGTTTTTCCATTCTTGGTAAATAGCACCATGATCCACACAATTACTCATGCCAGAAACAACCTAATTCCTTCCTTCCCTCACCTCTCATATCTAATCCATCAGCAAGCCCTGTTAATTCTGTCCCCAAAATACATCTCAAATCCATCCACTTCTCTTCATCTTCACAGCCACCACCTTAATCCAGGTTATAATCAACTACGGTACTTCCTGATCAAAGAAATGGCCTTCTAACCAATTATTCTCCAAACAGCTAAAGCAATCTTAAAAGTTAAAAGCAGATTATGTTACTAATTTAATTAAAATCTTTTGATGCCTTCTCAGTACACTTAAATTCACATTCCTTACTTTGACTCTGCAGGATCTGATCCTTGCCTATCTCTCCCCCTCATCCATTTGCTCCAGAAACACTCTCTTCTCTCAGTTCCTGGAACAGTCCATGTTCACTCCTGCCTCAGGGCCTTCACCTCCGCTGCTCCTTCAATCTGAGATGTTCTCCCTTCTCTCCTTCAAAGGACTAGCTCCTTATCCTTTTAAGGTAGCTTGAATATCACCACTTCTCACAGCAAGTCTCCCTCCCACCACTACTCTTTACTCCTTTACAGTACATATCACAATTTGTAATTCTTTTCTCACTTACTAGAATGTAAGTGGTAATAGAGAAATTAAATAACTAATTTTTAAAATTATTTAAGCACTTTCTCTGTGTTAAGTAATGTGCTTTTAAATGCAAGTGTCCCTGCTTTTAGGCAGTGTCTCTGCTCTCATTGAGCTTAAAATCATAAACACACTAGTAAGTGATAGAGGCAAGAGACACATCCAGATCTGGCTCTTAACCACTGAGCTACACTGCTACTCTAGCTTTAGGATATAGAGCAAGGAGCAGCAATATGCTTCATAGCTGTTCACATGCTAGTGGAAACTAAGGCTTGGAGAGGTTAAGTCATGTGCCCAAAGTAGCGAGAGATCAAGTACAATCATGAGCAAAGGCACAGAGGTGTTTAAGTGTGGTGAATGTTCAAGAAACAAAAAGAATCCAGTTTAACCAGATATGGCAAAGAAGAAATGCTGGAGGATAAGGCTAGAAGAGCATAATTGAACACTGAGACGGTATCAGTCATTCAATAAATATTTACTGAGCACCAACTACACGCCAGCAACAGTGCTAAACTCTAGACCAACAAGGGTGATCAAGGCAAAGTCCTCATAGAGACTGCGGTCTATACCTGCGGAAGCAAAGTAGTAGAGAAAAATCATAGCTCAGGAGGATATGGTTGTAGTAGGGCCAAGCAGAAAGTGCTATGGGAACACGGAAAGAGGACATCCAATTCAAGGTGGGGAGATCCAGGAAGAGTGCCTCAGCTAAGTGATGTCTAGGCTGAGATTACAGAGCTTACTTAGTTGGAAGACAAAATATGGTGCACACAGGCACTTGCAAGTACACAGTTGAAAATGACAGGAAAGTAACAAAAGCCAGCTCCAGAAGGGTCTGTGTACTTACTATCTCTATGTCAAGGAACTTGGGACTTTACACTGAAGGCCTTAAGTCACCTATGTTAGAAAGCTCCCTTAAATGGCAGTGGGAAAAACTGAAGGGAGGAGGCAGAGACCGAAAGCAGATAGACACTTAGAAAGTAAAAGAGAAGGACTGAACGTACATGTGAAAATGAGTGAGAGACAGAAGCAACACCAGATTTGAGATAACCAGACAGTAGAAAACTCAGGGCTCTATGACTCACTGGATACAGAGGATGACAGCCTTGTATGGTTGGAAACAAAGGTTTTAGTTTTAGACACATAAATTTGAAGTACCTTGGTATGTGAAAGTGGAAAATGACGTGCAGGGAAAGACACAGTCAAAACAATGAGAAGACATGTTAAAAAAAAAAAAATGAGAAGACAAACCACAGACTGGGAAAAAATGTTTGCAAAAGACAATTCTGATAAAGGACTATTATCCAAAATGCAGCACAGAAATCTTAAAACTCAACAAGAAAGCGAACATGCCAATTAAAAAATGAGCAAAAGACCTTAACAGACACCTCGCCTCATCCGATACACAGATGGCAAAAGAGCACATGAAAAGGTGCTCCACATCATTTGTCATCAGGGAAACACAAATTAAAACAAAAATAAGGTATCACCACACACCTTTTAGAATGGCAAAATTCAGAACACTGACAACACCAAACGCTGGTGGGCATGTGGAGCAACGGGAACTCTCACTCATTGCTGGTGGGAATGGAAAATGGTACAACCACTTGAAACGCATTTTGGCAGTTTACTACAAAATTAAATATATTCTTTCCATAAGATCCAGCAATCATACTCCTCGGTATTTACCCAAAGGAGCGGAAAACTTCTGTCCACACAAAAACGTGCACACAGATGTTTATAGCAGCTTTATTCATAACTGCCAAAACGTGGCAGCAACTAAGATGTCCTCTGGTAGGTGAGTAGATAAACAAACTGGTACATGCCCAACAATGGAATAATACTCAGCGCTAAAAAGAACTGAGCTATCAAGCTATGAAAAGACATGGAGGAAACTTAAATGCATATGACTAGCTGAAAGTAGCCAGTGTGAAAAGGGTACATACTGTATGATTCCAATTACATAATACTCTGGAAAGGACAAAACTATGGAGACAGTAAAAAGATTAGTGCTTGCCAGAAGTTAGGAAAGAGGAAGGGATGAATAGGTAGACCACAGAGGATTTTTAGGGCAGTGAAAACTATTCTGTGTGATACTATAATGGTGGGTACATATCATACATTTGTTAAAATTCATAATACACAACACCAAGAGTGAACCATAATGTAAACCATAACCTATGGGTAAGAATGTGTCAGTGTAGGTACATCAGTTGTAACAAATGTATCACTCTGATGGAAGATGTTGATAATGGAGGAGGTTATGCAGGAGTGGGGCAGAGTACACGGGAAATCTCTGAACCTTCTGTTCAATTTTGCTGTGAATCTAAAACTCCTCTAAAAAATAATCATAAAAAAAAATGACCTGCGAGCAAGAGAATACATGGGTCTAAGTTTCACAGCAAAGAAATCTGAGTGTCATACGAATACAGAAGTAGTAGGTCAGGAAACAAGTCTGTACTGAGTGTTAGGCACTGAGGATATAGGAATAAAAAACCACAATCCCTGCCCTTTTGCAGCAGAAGCTCTAGTAACTATAGCCATGGAAAACCAGATGATTCAAAATGCATTAGAAAAATCTCTATTTAAAAGAAACCACTGGACTTCCCTGGTGGCGCAGTGGTTAAGAATCTGCACGCTAACGCAGTGGACAAAGGTTCAAGCCCTGGTCCACGAAGATCTCACATGCTGCGGATCAACTAAGCCCGTGGGTCACAACTACTGAGGCCGCGAGCCACAACTACTGAGCCTGCATGCCACAACTATGAAGCCCACGCACCTAGAGCCCGTGCTCCACAAGAGAAGCCCCCACTCGACGCAACTAGAGAAAGCCCACGCACAGCAATGAAGACTCAAAGCAGCCATAAATAAATAAAAGACTTGACCTTTAAAAAAATAAATTAAAAAAATAAAAGAAATAAAAGAAACCATTAAGGATGCTTTTTAGAGAGGAAAAATTTATACCCAGTTGCTGGTTTTTTTTTGGGGGCAGGGGAAGGAAGGGTAGGAAATCTGCGGTTTTCACATATTGATTTTGTTTGTAATGAGGTCTAGACCAAAAATAACCAAAATTTAAACATTTTTATAAGGTATGCATGGACATTCCATAATTATAACTGAAACTGTGTAACAGATCTCTTAAGCCAAGAAAAACCTTCAATCTCTAGAAATCAAGTAAATCAACTGCTTTAAAATACAATTTTAAGTGGTTGCTTTGCAAAGTTACTAAACTTACTTTGTTACCGTCCTTATGTAAGACCTGTTTTCAAAACACTGTATAAGCTGAAAATAAAATCCTATTCTTCATATTATGTCATTGTTGCCATAGCTAGATATTTCTTTTGTAACTGCAATTAATTGTAGCCTAATATTTTTAATTACAGATACTAAAGAATATTGCTCTACAACAATTTTGTAAGAATTTCCCAAAGCTTATCGGGAGAACACATTACACTGAATTGAATTAAATTTCTGAATTTGTAGTTTGTGTAATACTTATCTTGAAAAGTTCCATATCTATCAATTATACTTCAGCTTAAAATATTATTAAATGTTACTAAATTATGCTGGAACGGTGTCAAGAGGGGTCAGGTACAGCAAGTCTATAATATATCTAAAGAAAATATTTTGGCAAAGCCAACTTTAGGGTTGCAACTAATTATTCCAGATCACAAAAATCTGTATCTTTAATTTCCAGAACAAAAAATTACATAATTTATATACTCCTTTTTAGGTCAAAATCTACTTGTCACGAAGTTCTCCTAACAGCTAACTAACATCCTCTCCTCCCCAATTTGAGCCAATATCTGCCTGATAAAATTACCAGACCATTACATTTATCACCATACTACACTCTGCTCTTCAGTAATGTCCAAAATAGATGGTGACACCACAGACACCTAACACTCAAAGAGACTCACTGTTCCACTCTTCCAAGTTAGTTAAGTCCTCAAAAGCAAACTGACCCATGAATTTCATTTTTTAAATTCCAGACCACACAAGACCTACCCAAATGTCTTACTATAGAAATTTCCCAATGCCATCATCTCCAAATGCCTGGACATTTACCACCTAAACCTCTTTTCATTTTTAAGAAGTAACAAAATGCACTAAAAGAAAAACCCAAGCACTAATGATTTATAATGTAATTTCACATATTCTGGCCTATGCAGTTCCAACATATCCAACATGCCAAGATAATCTCACAAATTCAGTGATTAAACAACAGCCTTAGCAGTAAACATTTATTGAGCACTTAACCATGGGCTTGCCACTGCTCTAAGCCCTAAGCTCTTCGCCTACTATCATCTCATCAATTCTCCCAACAGTCCTACGAGGTAGGTACTGTCATTACCCCTATTTTGCAGATAAGGAAAATGAGGCACAGAGGTTAAGCATCTTGCCCAAGGTCACAAACCGGTGGGGCAGGGCTGGAACCAAAGCAGGCAGTCTGACTTCAGAGTCGTGCTCCCAACGTTCAACTGATGCAAAGAGTTAAAAATTTACCCTTGACAGCCCCTTATCAAGAAATGGTAAATGTTCAACTGCTAGAAACCGTCAGTCCGATCACTGTCCTATATCCGTGCTCATGGCTTCTACGACTTTGACAAATCAGCTACACCATCTGATTTTCCAAACACACAAACTGGACTTCTCTAGATGTCAGAGCAAACAAATTCTTAATCTTTCCAGGCACAGGAAAAGAAAAACCTACGCAACGCTGTGGCCCAGATTATCCACATTCCTAAATTATAAATCTGGGAGAGTCGAGAAAGGCCCCCAAACTACCCGACAAATGAAGCCTAGGAAAAGCAAGGTTTACAATAAAAAGCTGGAGCTTCCCTGGCAAGACGCTCACGCGATCTCCTCTCTAACGACATAAACAAGGGAGGAGGCTGCATTCTTCCCACCGCACAATGAAGGCTCGGGCCGGAGCGAGAGGAAGAACGCAGCACAATCGGGGACGGCCGCTCCCGGGGTCGGGGGCAGGCAGGGAAGGCCAAGGACGGCCGAGTCGCCCGGTCCTGCCCCCGGACCGGTGCGGGGAGGGGCCGGAGAGAAGGGCTGGCCACTGCCCGCACTCAGCTGACCTCCGCCATGTTGGCCGCACACCCCGGGACTCTTCACAACAAAGACCGGCACCCGGGAGCAGGGCGCGCCGGGCGCCTCCCCCGGCCGGGCCCGCCTCCCGGGCGCGCGGGGGCCGGGCCGGGCGGCGAGGAGGCCCTTCCCCGCCCTCGCCCGGCCGCTCGGGGCAGACCCCCGGCGCGGGCCTGCGGGGCTCGGGGCGCCGGGGGCGGGGGCGAGCCGGCTCGCGGCGCGGGGAAGGGCCGGGCAGAGGAGGGGAGGGGCGGGGGGCGGCGCTCGGCCCGGCGGCCGGGCAGCCGGGCTCCGGCCGAGACAAAGGCGTCCGGCGCCGGGGGCTGCCCGCGCCCCCGCCCGGGCGGCGCGACCCGGCCCGGCCGCCCTTCCCGCCCGCCGCCATTACCGGGCCTGGGAGTTCTCCTCCCGCAGAGCCCCTCGCGACCGGCTCCTCCCTCCAGGCCGGGCCCCACTTACCTGTGGGCGGAGAGCGCGCCTCGGACCCCGGTCCTGGCTCAAACGCGCTCCGTCGCCGCCGCCAACCCCGGCCACCGCGGGCAGCGCCACCGCCTCTTCCCCGTGCCGACACCGACGGGACACCCTGGGCCGCCGCCGCCGCCGCCGCTCGAGAGCGCGCCCCGCAACGGCCGCCCCGGTTCCCCCCTGGCCGCCGCCGCCGTTTCGCGCGTCCTCGAGCCCGCCGCGCGCTCCCGCTAAATACCACACACTGCGGCGGCCGCCATGAGGAGGCGCGGCCCCGCGCGCCGGCGGCCCGGAGAGGGCGGGGCTTCCCGCGGGCGCGCAGGCGCAGAGGCTCTTGCGCGGCAGGCTGATAGTTTTGCAATCCTTGCGGTGCGGGGTTCCGAGGTGGCGGCTACAGCTTGGGCTCCTCGGCTACCGTTGCTGTGACTGAACGCATCGCGGCCCACAAACGGTGGCATATCGCGCTCTTGCCTGCAACCGTCCTCTCCCGGGGAAGAGCGGGCGCTCGCCTGCCGCGTCAGGGACCTCGGTTGAGCGATCCCCGCGGGGCTTTGTTCCGCGGCCCAAGGGGTCGTCCCGCGCCGCGGCCCCGGTATCTACCACCCCTCCTGTTTTGTTTGCTGGTTTCACACAACGCCTCCTCTGGCCCTTCCCAACTCTACTCTTTCCCAAAGGAAGAAGAAACCGGCTGCCTTGGCCACCGACGTGGGACCCCACGCCTAAAGGGGAAGAGGTCCAAGACGCTTCCTTAGGTTTGAACTGCTCTTCAGCAAAACCGGAACGAGTTACAAAAGATTATTTTAGTTGAAGAGTCTTTACATAAAAAATAAAAGGAAAATGTCATTCACGGTTCTTGACGGGTACAAGGTATATATAAGAGCAAACGCCAGTGTCAGACCTTTACAAACTCTGGATTTCCATGTAAGAGCCTCCATAAAGGTAGTATTCTGTGTGAAAACAAAAAGGTACTTTTTATATGAGATTTTAGAAACCACCAGGGAATAGTCTCCCATTACGTCCAAGTTCCCTACCAATACAAAATCAGATTTTCCATCTAAAAAAGATGGGAGGGGGCTTCCCTTGTGGTGCAGTGGTTGAGAGTCCGCCTGCCAATGCAGGGGACACGGGTTCGAGCCCTGGTCCAGGGGGATCCCACATGCCGCGGAACAACTAAGCCCATGCGCCACAACTACTGAGCCTGCGCACTAGAGCCCGGGAGCCACAACTACTGAAGCCCGCGTGTCTAGAGCCCGTGCTCGTCAATAAGACAAGCCACTGCAATGAGAAGCCCGCGCACCACAACGAAGAGTAGACCCTGCTCGCCGCAAGTAGAAAAAGACCGCGTGCAGCAACGAAGAACCAACGCAGCCAAAAGTAAATAAACAAATAAATTAAAAAAAAAAAAAAAAAAGATGGGAGGGCTTCCCTGGTGGCGCAGTGGTTAAGAATCCGCCCAGGGGACACAGGTTCGAGCCCTGGTCCAGGAATATCCCACATGCTGTGGAGCAACTAAACCCGCGTGCCACAACTACTGAGCCTGCGCTTTAGAGCTCGCGAGCCACAACTGCTGAAGCCTGAGCGCCTAGAGCCTGTGCTCTGCAACATGAGAAGCCACTGCAATGAGAAGCCCGCGCACCGCAATGAAGAGTAGCCCCTGCTTACCGCAGCTAGGATAGGCCCGTGTGCAGCAACAAAAACCCAGCACAGACAAAAATAATAAATTTTTTGTAAAAAGGGAAATTTTTATGCAGGCACTCCACTGAAAACACACTCAAAAGTTTCTGCTTGGGTTTCCCTGGTGGCGCAGTGGTTGAGAGTTCGCCTGCCGATGCAGGGGACACGGGTTCGTGCCCCGGTCCGGGAAGATCCCACATGCCGCGGAGCGGCTAGGCCCGTGAGCCATGGCCACTGAGCCTGAGCGTCCGGAGCCTGTGCTCCGCAATGGGAGAGGCCACAACAGTGAGAGGCCGCGTACCACCAAAAAAAAAAAAAAAAAAGTTTCTGCTTGAAAGCCAGAGGCACACAAAGTTCTCTTAGGTACTAACGCAAGCTGCTAGTTCCCAGCTTTCCCCAAAAAACTTGTAGACTGTGTCTCTGTTGATACTTCTGTTCTCAACCTAGTACTTTGCTTTTTGTGGCTGCTCTCTTCCTCTGGGACCGTTAGCACAGTGTTTCTTGAGATTGGGAAAGTAAAAAACCAGGACTTAACCCAGGATTTAGGAAGGAGGTGGTAGGTCACTCCCCACAGTCCCTGCCCCACCCCACCCCACCCGTGCTTGAGGCAGATTCTCTGGAGTCATCCTCTAGAGAACAGGGCCTAGTAAAGGAAGTAATGAGGAAAACCAAGAAAGGTTCTTTTTCAGCAGTTATTTTGAGGTTTTTCAATTTCCATTCAATTAAGGCAAAACTGGGCATTACAAGATGGTATATGGTATATATTTTTAAGATATAAGGTAGAACTCAATAAACTAAATCAAAAAGGTAGACATGAATGGAATACTACTCAGCCATAAAAGAGTGAAATAATGCCATTTGCAGCAACATGGATGGACATAGAGATTATCATACTAAGTGAAGTAAGTCAGAAAGAGAAAGACAAATACCATATGATATCACTTATATGTGGAATCTAAAATATGACACAAATGAACTTATCTATGAAACAGAAACAGACTCGCAAACATAGAGAACAGACTTGTGGTTGCCAAGGGGGAGGTGTGGTGGCGGAAGGATGGATTGGGAGTTTGGGACTAGCAGATACAAACTATTATATATAGAATGGATTAAACAACAAGGTCCTACTGTATAGCACAGGGAACTATATTCAATATTCTGTGATAAGCCATAATGGAAAAGAACATGAAAAAAATATCTTTATGTATAACTGAATCGCTTTGCTGTACAGCAGAAATTAATACATTATAAATCAACTATACTTCAATAAAATAATTTTTTTTTGTGTGTGTGTGGTACACGGGCCTCTCACCGCCGTGGCCTCTCTCTCACAGGCTCCGGATGCACAGGCTCAGCGGCCATGGCTCATGGGCCCAGCCGCTCCGTGGCATGTGGAATCCTCCCGGACCAGGGCACGAACCCGTGTCCCTTGCATCAGCAGGCGGACTCTCAACCACTGCGCCACCAGGGAAGGCCCAATTTTTTTTTTAATTAGGGAAGTTTGATGGGATAATGTAAGCCAGTGGGACACTATCTCTCTACCTTTGAGAAAACTACCTCTTTATAAAGAGAGGGCCAAGTACATTGGTCTCAAGGAAAACCTGGTATTTTCCTAGGAGCCAGACCAGAGAAAGTCCCAGATTCCCTAAGTTTTCAAACTATACTTCCCTCTCCCTTGGAGATTTGAGCTGTGTCTCATCAAAGTCCAAGGAACAGTCTACCTTTTTTAAAAAAGGTAGACACGAAGCAAACATATGGTATATACAAAAGTACATAACATATAGTGGTGACACAGCTTACCAGAGTTAGGTTCTAATCTCTGCCCATAAAGAAAAAAATAAGTGTAATAAAAATTACCCTTGAAAATTCTTTGAATTGCCCATAAATTACAGTGCATATTATTTTGTGGCAATCAAAATTACAAATGCTATGCTTTGCCAAAATCAAATTTTGGCCCCTCATATCCCCGTTCCTTCTCCCTGTTAGACCATTAATACCCATTTATCAACAGCATTTTGTCCATCTGAAAATGACACTATCTCCTTTGATGCTAGAGTACCTTATAAATTGGTGGATTCTTTGTAGCTGCAGGGGTGCCCAGGACAAAGTGTCCCTTGGAGATGCCACACGTCAGTTACCAAGTGTTGGAGATTTCACGTCACCACTCAGAAGCAACTTCTGTTTCTGGAATTCTCACACTTGCTTTTCTTGGCTTGGTTTGTGCCTGCTTTCCTGTAGAAAAGTCGAAACTACGTCTCCTTCCTTCTCCCGCTTCCCTTTTATGCAAAACTAGCTCATTAGAATAATTTCATCCCCACTAATCTTACCTAGATTTGGGAGGGGCTTAATCTGATTTAGTTCATTCCTACTGAAGGTATGAATGGCTGATAGGTGTGGGTGGGACACAAACACACTGTTATAAGTTTTAAACATTTGAAGGAAAATAGCCCTACTGTGAAGTAACTAGGCATCCTTTTCTGAATAAGGAAGCAACCCTTCTTCCATGACAGTTAATCTATAAAGAAGCATTTTGTAAATTCTAAAGCCAACCCAAATTGTGCTCCACATGATGGGATTTCAGGATGAGTGCCAAATATTTTCAGGCCATATGGGGAAAATATTTCAGGGTAGGGAGCCTTCCTGGTCGCCTGAAATCACATCAAATGGCAATTTCATCTACTCCAATGGAATGTAAAGTGCTAATCCTGTAGGTGACCCATAATAAAGGCTCCAGTGATAGTAAGCGGCGTGACTTTCCTGTTTCCTACTTACGAATAAAGCAGGAGCTCATAATAGTATCTATATTTTAGGATCTTATTCGAATTCATAGTAACTTGACATTTAATATTGGTTAGAGACCAACTCATTGACATCTTCTCAAAACCAACTAGTCTTTCCATGATGTCTGGAGAGATTGTACCAAAAGATGAAGCAGGAGCGAGTGGAATAAGTAGAAAGTGTTTTGACGTACTGCATTAGTCCATGATTTTTACTAATTGAATCATGTTCAAAATTGGATATCGTTTCTTTCACACGGAAATTTGCTAAAAATACACACATATACATACATTCTTCCTCTCTCCCACATTCTCTTGTATGACCATTTTAAACTGTTCTATAAATTAAGAGCACTCAGACACACCTATGTAGATCTTTGTACCCACCAGTGTTCTTAATTTAAGAAACATGAATTCAAATTTTATATAATGTGTATATATAGATACAGATGTGTATGTGTATATATATATAAATATAAATCTCAGATATACAAAGTTCTGGTTTTTATTTATTTTTTTGGCCACACTTGTGGGATCTCAGTTCCCTGACCAGGGATCGAACCTGCGGCCCCAGCAGTGGAAGCTCAAAGTCCTAACCACCGGACTGCCAGGGAATTCCTCAGGTATACAAAATTCTAAACTCCATTTTGTCCCTCCAATACAACAATACAATGCTACAGTAACTTTCCAAAGCTCCCCAAAGCTCAAAGCCTTAGCCCCACTTAGCATCACCCTCCCTTCTCCCAATCACCGGTGCCCTTTTTCCAAAGCATAAATCCTGCCTTTGTTAAGTCCTTCTCCTGCTCTAACTGATAGCTTTCTGTATGGGTCTCTGAAATCCCTGAGTTTTTTTGGAAGGCCCATTTCTCAAACTTCTCTTCCATCAAGCTTCTATTAGTTCACTGACTCATTTGATGAATGCGCTAGTACCATTCAAGGCACACTGGCTGTCCTCTATACAGTCAAAGCAAGTTGTCATTTGCATGGATTACATGCAATCCCAGATAACACCGTCAAAGCTGGCAAAACCAGTTAAGACAGTACAGATGATTTCCAAGTGTCTAATGTCAATACAATTGTTTTATAACAGACCAGTTTACAAGGCCAAAGCCATCTCTCCTGGATCGTCGATGAGCTGTGTTTGTTTCCAGGCAATCATACATATCTCTTGCCCAGGAAACTACTGCTATCTTCTCTCACGTTAGACCATTAATACCTATTTATCATTCAGCTGTGGTGGAGAGCTCTGAAGACATATTAGCATTCTCTTCCAAGCTTAGCTCTGCTGCTAGCCAAACTGAGAGCCTTTCTTGGCCTGAAACAGGGAAGCACTCCTCCCTCCCAAATACTAGATTCCTATCAGCTTTGCAAAGGAAAGCAGGTCCTCAACATGTCAGACATGCCTGAAGCAGAGCAGAAACAATGTTTTCTTTATCAGACACACCTGTTGACAGTCAGTCACTGTCTGGTGTTGGTGATTGTATTAAATAGCATCCAAGACAAATTCTGCCAAACAAGGTGGAGAAGAAATTGGAGATACAGCATGAACACCCAAAAACGTGATAGGGACTAACTGCCAAAAGTTCCTCAATGATCAGGAAATGCATTCATCCAGAACTGTTTTTTTCCTTGAATTGAATCTATTTCTTCACGAAACAGGTTATGTAATAGGCACTAAATTTTGCAAGAAGCTGGAAAATCATTTAGGTTTTTACGTACCTGGTGGTCTGTGGGGATTGGTGGTATTAAGAATAATTACATTCCAAATGTCAATCTTAAATCAGTGAAATGCAATTAGTATCCATCTGTCCAGTGCTTTTGATACAATCCCTGCCTCCCCCCGACCCCCAAACACGCACGTACTCATTTCCACAGATCCAGATCTTTTGTTTATAGTCATCAGAAGCTAGCCTTTTAAAAAATTCTATGTTGAGCTCCTGTTCTGTGCTAAGAAGTATACTAAGCCCTTCGCAGTGAGGGGCACAGCACATTCACCATTGTGTCCCCATCCAGGCCTAGCACAATGCCATAGAGAGCCCTCAAAATTTTTGTTGAGCAAATGAGGAAATATTAGACAAGGACCATGTCCTAAAAACCTCTGGCTGTCTATGGAATCTGTTTATGTTTTTTGTTTTATATGTTTTCATTCTTTGTTAGAAGACATTTGTTCCTTCTTTCTTGGAAGAACTAGCATTTATTGAACTCCTAACATGTGCTAAAATTTACAGGTTAGTTACTTTAAAATTAACAACACATATGAAGGGAGCATCGTATGGATGAGGAAACTGAAATGCAGAGAGGAAAAGTAACTTTTCCAAGGGTACCTAATAATAGGAGTTGGAGTGAAAGCTGACAGCCAGGCCTGCCTGGCTCCAAGGCCTTCGCTCTTTGTTCTATGCCTGCGTTTCAACTAAGGTACACTGATCTATAAGAGTTTATACATGAATTCTTCTCCAGAGCTCTCAAGTCCTTGATGAGAATTTTTAAATTCAGGATTTTCATTTTAATAATTTTAGAAGAATTAGTAAAAAGTACATGTTATTTTATCTGGACAACTACCTAAAACTGTCTATATTAATTTAAAAATTAAGGTGTCTGTGTAATATTAAGGTATAAGGGTGACTGCTGGAAGCGCTGAAGTTGCAAAGGGCTATTAGGAGGAGTGATCCAGATGAAGATGGGGTAGAGGAGAAGGAAAGGAATTTTCATTTGAATTATTTTAATCATATATATGACACTACTTTTATAATTAAAAACAATAAAGGTAATAAAAAGTCTTTAAGGACACAAAGTCTGTGAGTTCTAGGCTTGAGTACTAAATTAGTAACCCCAAGCAAGTAATCTAACCTTTTTGCCACAGTTTCCTCATCTATTGTAACAGACCCTCTCTTCTAGGATGATTGTGAAAGTTAAATGAGTTAATCCATGTAAAACATTTAGAACAGGGCCTGGCTTGAGTAGACAGAAAACAAAAAACAAAAAAACAACAGAAGGGGGCTGGCAGATGGAGTCTGGTAGATAGAATAATGCCCCCCCCCAAAGCATCCACAACCTCCCCCTAAGAACCTGTGAATATGTTGGGAGAGGGACTTTGCAGGTATGATTGAGTTAAGGATCTTGAGATGAGGAGATTATCCTGGGCTATCCTGGTGCATCCAGTGTAATCACAGCGTCTTGTAAGGGAAAGAGGGAAGCAGGAGAGTTGACAGAAGGAGACGTGAGGAGGGAAGCAGAGGTCAGGGCAATGCCAGGAAAGAGTAGGAAGAGCCTACTCTAATAGTCAGGAAATGCAGGAGGCCTCCAGAGGCTGGAAAGGCAAAGGAAATGCATTCTCCCCTGGATCCTCCAGAAGGAACTAGCCCTGCCAACACCTTGACTTTAGCCCGGTGAGGCTGATTTCACACTGCTGACATCCAGAACTATAAGAGAATACACTTATGTCATTTTAAGTCATTACGTTTGTGGTAATTGATAGCAGCAGCAATAGGAAATGGGTGCAGACACAAAAGGAAGTCTAAGTCCTCAGTCAATGTGGATTGAAAGAGAACTGAGGGGACTTCCCGGGTGGTCCTGTGGGTAAGACTCCATGCTCCCAATGCAGGGGGACTGGGTTCAATCCCTGGTCAGGGAACTAGATCCTGCATGCATGCTGCTACTAAGAGTCCGCATGCTGCAACTAAAAGATCACGCGTGTTGCAACTAAGACCCGGCACAGCAGAAATAAATAAATTAAGTAAATAAATATTTAAAAAGAGAAAAGATTGGTTTGGCTATTTGGGGTCTTAAAAAAAAGAAGAAGAAAGAGATGCGAGGGTCCACTGAGGATGACGCGCTTTTGAATATCACAGGACATCTGGAACAAAGCAAAAGCATCCCTGGGCAAACCTGCCAACAGAGTGAAGGTGGAAGGATGTCTACCTCATGTGGTTATGTTAAGATGGAAAAGGCTATCAGAGCACATCGAACTCCATGTTTACCTGCATTCAGCCTCACAGCCTTTGAATCCCTTGAGCCTACTGAGAGAAAGCAAGTGCGTGTCTACTAATATTTTAGTGAAACTGTCCCTGCACGTTTGAACACTTGATTCCTAGTAACTGTCTTTTGGTACGCAATAAGAACCAGCTTCTCACAGCTCATTTCTTAATCAACAGAAACAATGATTAACCCAGCTGACTTTCCAGCACATGTGTATGCATATTATAGACACATTTCATTTCTTTCTTGTTCTTCCTTTCTTTTAATAAAAATGTAGCCTTCAAAGATATCCTGGAAAAAGCACTCAGGCTTACAACATTATAGCTTTAATGAGCCAAGAATTCTATTTTTTCCCTATTACACAGAACGATAATTCTTAACAGCTTAAATTTTCAAAGCACTTCACAAGCATTTCATTAATCCTCTCCACTGCCACAGAGAAGGAAACTGATATTCACAGTATCTCATCCTGACATCCTTTAATTTGACAAGACTTCCGCTGGCTTCGAAAAAGCATCTGTACCACTAAGGTTATTTGGGTCACCGTTGCTTAATCGGTCTTCCTTACCTAATGAAAACTGGTCATCGGAGCAGTTTAACTTGTCATCTCATGAGGGCTAGATGGGGCAGGGGGGCTGCTTTGAGCCTGGAAGAGGAATGGCAGTGATTCCCTCAGAGAAATGACAAAGCTCGTCTGTACCGAACCTGAGAGATTGGGCTCGTGATGAAGGCACATTGCCAGTTGCATCAGAGCCTGATTCACTCCACAGAACTGGGGCACGATGCGTATCGGGACGCCCTTCTCAGGCCTGGGTTCTCCAGGGGCCTGGGACAATCAGCCGTTGAACTGCTCTGTGCTCTTTGCTTAGCCTCTCGAGTGCGTGGGAAGCTCTAGGAAGCCTACTTTTCTCTCTATTCAGACCTGCTTCCTGAAGGTTTCACTGATATAGACCAGGAGCACAGCCTTGCAGACCGAACCCTACTCTCTGCCAGCCGTGCCCCACGGGTGTGGCCTCTCCCCTCTGCAGCCTCCCAGCAGACCCGCTCCATTGACTACAATTTTACCAGCTAATCTCTTCCACTCCATTATGTCAGTTTACACAGTGGCCAGAATAATGTCAAATCCCATTTTCAATTCAAGGAAACAAAGTTCAAGAAATGCTTTCTGAGTGCCTGCTTTGTGCCAGGTACTGCCAAGTTCTGGCTAGATAAGGTCCCAGACCCTTAAGAACCTTGGTTTTAAGTCAGATAAATAGGCAAATAACTCTAATACAAGTACAATAATGAAGGTGCCGGCAGGTTGTTACTGAGAGAAGAGGGCATGAAGAGAAGGGGCAGAGGAGGGAAAATATCTTTTGTGGGAGAGGGAGGAATCACTGGAGGGCTTTTAACAGACTTGGTATTTAATGTGGCCCTTACATGACATGATTTTAATGAGCATAATGAGAAGGGGTGATATCATGTTAAAACAAGAAATATGTATTTGGTTTTTGTTCCTGACAGAGGCTCCTGTGTTCCAGACCCTTCTGTTTCTCATCCTGTGTACGTCTCCATCTAGCTGTTCTTTTGTATCCTTCATAATATCCTTTATAATAAACTGGTAATGGTAAGTAAAGCACTTTTCTAAGTTCTGTGAGCCGTTTCAGCAAATTGTCAAACCTCAAAGTAAGGGGTTGTGGGAACCTCCAACTTTGTAGCCAAGTTGATAGAAGTGTGGGCACTTAGGGGACCCAGTGCTTGGGACTGTCATCTGAAGTAAGGGCATTCTTGTGGGACTGTGCCCTTCAACCTGCAGGGCTGACACCGGCTCCACGTAGACAGTGTCAGGACGGGGTTGTCTGGAGAATTGAACTGGTTGCTGGTGTGGAAGAGTTCCACACCTTTGGTGTCAGAAGTATTGGGAGTAAAAATAACTCAGAGAGGGTGTTCCAGACCAAAGGACTCGGGAACATGCAGGGTATGTGGGAAACAAAAGCCTGGCTTGGCTGGGCCCTGGAAGAGATGCAGCTGGACAGCTAGGTTGAACCAGACTGTAGAGCTCTGTGGCCAATGCGGTTTTATTGATGTGTTGCACCAACTTAGATTATTCTTGCACCATTGTCAGAATATTCTCCAGATCCACATATCATCTGTACTCTACTTCATATTATTCTCAAGTCAATTTCTGTTTATTGTTTAAATGTAGTAAACACTCTGTACCAGGGGTCAGCAACTGGCCCCGCAGACCAAATCTAGCACACCGTCTGTTCTTGTAGGACCCACTGGCTAAGAATAGTTTTACTTTTTTAAATGATTGGAAAACATGAAAAGAAGAAGAATATTTAATGACGTGTAAAAATTATATGAAATCCAAATTTTAGTGTCCATTAAAAGGCTTTGTTTGACACACCTACCACCATTCATTTACATGTGGTCCACGGCTGCTTTTGCACTGTAACAGCAGAATTGAACTGTTATGACATAGACCGTACATGGCCCTCCTAGCCTAAAATATTCACTCTCTGGCCCTTTACAGGAAAAGATTGCCAACTTCTGATCTATAATAAATGTATTAACATGTGCATTTGGAAATCCTGTCACTTGTCATAATGAAAAGCAACTGGAACAAATAATTTAAAAATAAAAGTAATGCCAGAGGTACACACTCAAGTAACACTTGGGAAAGCAGTGATTTGTTGAGCACCTACCTGGCAGCAGGTGTTTTTTGCTAAGTGTCTTTAAATGGGATGGTAATGATAGCAGCTACAGTGTAGCTCCTGGTTTAATGTGAACAAGAATAAGAACTTTATGTACATTATCTCTTTTAATCCTCAAGACGCCTGATTGGAAGTAATGCTATTCCCCTTTTGGAAATAGGAAACCACAGGCTCATGGAGGTGAGGCTTCTTGCCCAGGGTCACATTAGTAGTAAGTGACACATCCAAGATTTCATCTCAGGTCTTGGGAGTTCAAGCCTATTGGAGGTTAAACATCAAAGCACCATAATCTCACAGACTGTGAGACCTGGGATGCCCAGCTGAAAGTCTGTAACTAGGAGGAGCCCTTGAAAGGTTTTGAGCCAGGGGAGTAACATACTCAGAGCCATGCTGTATAAGGATCAATTCAGGCATGCTGAGCAGGAAGGAGTGGACCGGGTACCCTGGAGACAGAGAGACCAATTCATAGGCTCTCTTACTAGATTAGTGACACTGTCTTGGTGGTAAAATCCAAAGGGCTTAGTGGTGAAATGGGGGAGAGGGAAGGGTCAGAGTCCCTGAGGTTATGAATCTTGGTGATTATGGGCTGATGAGCAGATTGGAGGAGGGGGTCTAAATGTAGACTTGGCAGGCTGAGCGGCTTCTGGGGTATGCAGCTGGAGAAGTACAGCAGACAGGAGGAAATTTGGGGATGGAATTTGAGAAAAGAGTGTGCTTTGGGGTATCATCTACCTAGAAGGGTTGGTTAAAATCATAGAAGTTGGGCTTCCCTGGTGGCGCAGTGGTTGAGAGTTCGCCTGCCGATGCAGGGGACACGGGTTTGTGCCCCGATCCGGGAGGATCCCACGTGCCGCGGAGCAGCTGGGCCCGTGAGCCATGGCCGCTGAGCCTGCGCGTCTGGAGCCTGTGCTCCGCAACGGGAGAGGCCACAGCAGTGAGAGGCCCGCGTACCACAAAAAAAAAAAAAAAAAAAAAAAAAAAAAATCATAGAAGTTAATGAGAGTTTCAAGGACAAGAGTATACCGAGAAACAAAAGGGTATTAGAGAAAGTCCATGTTCAGAGAGAGGAAGGAAGAGGAGAAACCAGCAGAAGAGTGAGATAAAGAGAGCAGATGGGAGGAGGGGGCGCTAGTGAGGGGCCAGAGCACAGAACCAGAGGGATGACAACTAGGAGAAAAAGGGACTTGTAAGATTGCTGGGGGCCGGAAGGGGGGGCAGGGGTGGTGGTGTCTGTGTACTTCCATGACCAGAGGAAATAGGAGAGGCAAGGTAGGAAGAAAGCGGTGAAAGATTCAAAGACCCAAGAGAAGCAACAAGTAATGGTTAAAAAAAAAAAAAGCAAGGAGGGAGATTAGCCTTTGCAAGGAAGAAAGACCTAGCTTGGTCACTGTGATGGTTTAAAAATATATCCACAGGGTTTCCCTGGTGGCGCAGTGGTTGGGAGTCCACCTGCCGATGCAGGGGACACGGGTTTGTGCCCCGGTCCGGGAAGATCCCACATGCTGTGGTGCGGCTGAGCCCGTGAGCCATGGCCGCTGGGCCTGTGTGTCCGGAGCCTGTGATCCGCAACGGGAGAGGCCACAACAGTGAGAGGCCCGCGTACCGCAAAAAAAAAAAAAAAAAAAAAAAAAAAAAAATATATATATATATATATATATATATATATATCCACAAACATACCTTCTTTTAAAAATAGAGCTTAAGGAATTCCCTGGTGGTCCAGTGGTTAGGACTCCACGCTTTCACTGCTGAGGCCCAGGTTCAATCCTTGGTCAGGGAACTAATCCCTCAAGCTGCACGGTGTAGCCAAAAACAAAAGTAGAGCTTAATCCCCCAACCCCTCATTGTGGGCTGGACTTGGTGACTCATTTCTTACAAATAAAATAGGACAAAAGTGATGGTGTGTCACTTTCAAGAGCGGTCCAAAAAAGGCACTTTATCTTCTTTCTTGTTCTCTTTCTTTTGCATTACTTGCTCTAGGAGACCCAGCCACTTTGTCATGAGAGCACTCAAGTTACCCTCTGGAGAAGTCCACATGGTGAGCAACCAAGGCTGGTCACCAACAGCTAGCGAGGAACTGAGGCCTCCAGCCAACAGCCTTGTGAGTGGGCTGTCTTGGAATGATCCTCCAGCCCCAGTCAAGCCTTCAGATGATGGCAGCCCCAGCCAGCCATCAGCTTGACTGCAACCTCATGAGACACTGAATTAGAACCACCCAACTAAGCCACTCCCAAATTCCTGACCCACAGAAACTGTTTAATAATCTATGTTTGTTGCTTTAAACTGCTAAATGTGGAGTGATTTGATATACATCAGTAGGTAACTAATAAAGTCACTAATAGGAGTCTCCTGACCAGTAACCACTAGAATTTCCCCCTTCCCTAGAATACGTTAGAAATTTAAAACCTAAAGCGACCTCAAGGACTCCTATTCCAATTCTCCAGAGTGGGGAAGGGATGGTGGCAGAGCTTATACAAAGACCTGTATTTCCAAATTCCGCATGCAAAGTGAAACCTCTCTGCCCAGCTGCAAGGCCCTTCCTCCTCAATGCATTTGCCCATCCACTCATCCAACACATATCAATTAAGCACCTACTCCATCTAGGTGCTGGCAAAACAGCATTGAGCAAGACAGACCTGCTCTCTGGAGTTTACATTTTAATGGGGAAAGGCAGTGATGATGTGAGCAATCACATAATAATTTCAGACGGAATTAGGTGTTGTGGAGAAAATAAAACAAGGTGATGGGGAGACTGACTGGATGGGGGTGTATGACTATTGGTAGAGAGAAAGCAATAGCCCTGCCCCGACCATCATGGATGGGAGCCAGACTGAACAAATGGAGGCTCCAGACACATGTTTAAGTACTGAAAAAGGCTGATCCAGGTAACAGGCTATTTATTCATGAAAATATGTTCTATTCTCCTATGAGGACACATACACCCTCATAAAGAATTCCAGGTCTGGGGTCCGGTGGTCCCGTGGTTAGAACTCAGGGCTCTCACTGCCAGGGCCGGGTTTGATCCCTGGTCAGGGAACTAAAATCTTACAAGCTTCACAGCTCGGCCAAAAAAAAACAAAAACAAAAACAAAAAAAACACGTTTGAATTTAAAATCGGTAGGCTTTCTAGAGTTTCCCACTGGAACCTGGCAGCCCAGAGGCCAGCTTGACCTTTAGCTCTCCTCCTGACCTTCTTCTCTTCCCACGCTCCCTCACCCCACTCTGTCCCGCACATCACCTGGGTGCATGTGGCACTGCAGCACAGTGTCCCAGCTCTGGCCTCACCCCCTCCCAAACATAGGCATAAGCAATGTTCTCTTGTGGTTCTGTCCATCCTCTAAAAGCGGAGGGGCACACAGCCTTGGGAGCAGTCCCAGGACCCTTGAACTGGGATTCAATGGTCCTGGGAGCTGAAGTGTGGTCCAGAAGGGGGCTCCAGGTGGGCCCCTCTCCCTGGAACCTTAGACTCTTCACTCCTGAGGGGCCTGGGCAGAGGAGGGCCAAAGCTAGTCTGTTATAGATGTTTCCTATTGCTGCTCAAATTACCACAAACTTAATGGTTTAAAATGATGCCAATTTATTATCTTCTAGTTCTGTAGGTTGTAAGTCTGGTGGGACCTCACAGGACTGAAATCAAGGTGTCAGAAGGCTATGCTCCTTTCTGGAGGCTCTAAGGGAGAACCCATATCCTTGCTCATTCAGGCTGTTGAGCAAGTGTTTGACCACTTCAAATCCTTCCTCCTTTATCATCCATCTCATTCTCCAGCCCAAACTGTTTCTGTACTTGCTTCTACTTTTGAAGGCGCATATGATTAAATTGAGCCCACCCAGAAAGTGCAGGATAACCTTCCCATTTCAAGATCAGCTGACTAGCAGCTTAATTCTTTCTACAACCTTAATTCCCTTTTGCCATGTGACATAATATAGTCACAGATTCTGGGGATTAAGACATGGACATCTTTGGTGTGGGGGGCATTCTTCTGCCTTCCACAGGTGGCAAACCTAAGGGATAGCTTCTCTGAGAAGGTGATTGAGAAGTGAGATCTGAACATCGCAAAGGAGCCAACCATGAGAAAATCTAGGGCCACGCAGTCCAATATGGCAGCCACAGTGGCTATTTAAATTGGAATTAATTAAAATTAAGTAAAATAAAAAATGTATTCCTCAGTCACACTAGCCACATTTCAAGTGTGCAATATTCATATTTGGCTAGTGGCTACTGTATTGGATTACGTAGGGTAATAGAACATTGCCATCATCCCAGAAAGTTCTATTGACCAGAGCTGATCCAGAGGAGTTCCAGGCAGAGGGAAAGGCACGTGCGAAGGTCCTGGGAAGGACACAATCCCATTGGGCTACAGACAGATATAACACACTCTAGAAACAGAAGCCTGACTTCTCTGTATTCCTGACACCACAGAATCATAGACTGATCATAGACAATTAGCACTGGAAAATGTCTTTGAAGGCCCTGGGCCACCTCCCCCACTAAATACAGGTCCCACTTCAAGATAGCTTGGATGCACCCCAAGTTCTCCTAACTCTCAGTTGATTGCCCCTTCCCTGACACCTCACTGCCTTCCCTACCAGGAAGGCAACCTCTCTGCCAGTACACCTCCTCCTTTCTTTCAAGAGCCAATCCAAAGAGCACCCTTTCAGAAAATCTTCCCAGCTTTGTTGTAAAGAAACAGAGAGGCACCAGGGACACAATCTGGCCAGCAGCCCGTCCCTTTTGTTCTCTGTTAAATGTCTATATGTCTTGTCCCCGTAACTAAATTGCACAAGGACTGTGACTTCTCTGTGTTTGTTTTCCCAACAGCAGAGAGCAAAGATGATTGAAAAGTTTTCCGTGAAGGAAGGAAAGAAGGAAGGTAGGTAAGTTGAAGAATAGAAGGATATAGGACTCAACTGCAGAGTCCTAACAGTAATTTCAGACTGTTAGGTGATGTGCAAGATGTCTCTGTTTAGTCTGCAATGTGGCTGAGAGGAGGTGGTCTATGTGACCAGCGCTGAGCTGGGACAACTAACTCTTAAGCACCTTCACACTTATCTTTAAAGAAGACCTCTTTCATCTTAGATTTGTCTTGGGCAACTCCCTTAGCATATGTGTCCATTTTTTGCTCCCTTTGAGTATACACTTTCTAGACTCCTTGAAGGGAAGTTTTAGGATGAAAAGAGACTAGAATTAGAAAAACAGTGACCATTGTTGTTAGGGATCTCCTTAAGAGATTCTAACAATAGAATTTAAAAGGCTCCAATTTGTAGGTAATTCCTTGATCCCCCTCTTTCTTGCTGGCTGAACATGCCAACCAAAATGATTTCCTGAACACAAAGAAAAAAAATACTGGCCTTCTTTACTCAGTTTAAATCTTTCCTTCTCTAATTAATAATGCAAACTTCTCCTGCACAACCCCACCTGGTAGAATATGCGTTCGTGGAAAACCACAGCGTATTTATGTGAAAATGGATTTGAGGTGTGCAGTCCCCAGGAGGTCATTAAATTTTGGCCCAGGAAAGTGAGATATTCATGCAGTGAAGAACTGAGTTTTTACAACTGAACCTGGGCACTTGGTGCTTGAGTGGACAGCGGTGATCAGATTTCTAGACATCCTTCTCCAGCTTGATCAGTATCACAAGACCTGAAGGTCATGAGAGAGGGCATCCAGAGCTGAGACAGGAAGCAAAACCTCAGGGCAGGTGGGCATCTTGTTAAGTAAGTCATTCAGCAGCTTCCAAATAATTTTTGTGTGATTCTATAAACTGTGCTAACTACGGTGTGTGTTTTTTTATTTCTTGGAAAGAGTGTAAGATCTGAGTGGTTGCATTTTTTGCTCTCTGGGTATTAAGGAACAAGGCAGGACATTATGCACTTGACACCCTTCAGGACCTTGTTGTTATGGCAACGGGGACGGGCAAGCGTAGATTTCCTGACACTGAGAGAGCCTCAAAGTCAATATAAGGATGCGCGTTTGTGAAACCCAGGTGGTGAAGGAAAAAGCAAATAAATATGGTCCCTCCTGCTCCCTGGCAAGGGCTGCACAAAGGAGCCCATTAAACTAATTGACGCAGGCCCTGCTGGGGAGCTGACAAAATTCCCAGTTAGGGTTAGGTTTCTCCAGCTCATTCCGAAGCTGGGATCTCAGATGTCCTCTATCTCAGCGAAGCTGGGTCACAGGGGGCCCATGGAGAAGGGGCAAAGCAATGGGCAGGGGTCTAGAAAAGACCCCAACTCCCCGCCCACTGAGGGCTCACCAGTCAGTGCCTTCTCTCTGAGATTCCCCATTCGTGAAGTGGGGGGGGTCAGCCCGGAAACACTTTTCCAGCTCTAGTTCTGTAAGTAGAGGCTCTAGGAGACGTAAGTTACTGGACGCCCACCCTGTGGCAGCCACTTACATGAACTCACGTGATCCTCACAACCCCAGGAGGGTCTCCCCACTTTATAAATGAGGAAACCCTTTTCAGGAAATGGAACCAGCCCAGCTGAGGTCCCTACAAGTAGGCAGTCGTGCAGCTGGCCTTCACACAGAGGTCTGAGTCCAAAGTCCCTTTCTTCACACCCCTCTATCTCCCCGTCGCCTTCTATTTCTTTACCACCTTCCATTACAGGTGACTGAGCCTGGTGAACCTCCTGGAAGGACCCGTGAAGCCGTCCTGCCTCCCTGAGGCCCTCAGAGTCCTGCCATGTATTCACGTGTCACAGTCCTTGGTCCCCAGCTCCCTTGTTCCCTGGGCCGCTCCCTCTCTTTACTTGACTGTGAGCACGCTGGGCCCCACACCATGCTGAGCTCTTCACAGGCTCCCGTGACCCTCATTACAACCCTATGAGATAGGCACTGTCGTCGTCCCTGCTTTACAGAGGACAGAACAGGCCTAGAGAGGTTAAGTAGCTGTCAGAGGCTGCACAGCTGGGTTTGGGTAGGAGCCCAGACCATTTCACCTGTGAGGCTGCAGTGCTGTCCTGCAATGGGTCAGCTCTCCTAACAATGTGCGCGCTCCGTTACCCAGACAGGGTCAGCTATTAAGAAGGCCACACTCCAGGAGCTGAGGGTCTGGTGTCAAATCCACTGTTCCACAGTTGCGTTCTGAATGCCCAGGCCGCCAGGAAGAGGACGCCGTCTGCTCGCAGGCTTTCTGCCGCTCCATGAGGACTCACTGGAAACTTGGTTTTTTAACTGACTTTGGCTGAATGTTCCCATTACTCACAAAGATGATCTGAAGCCTGGGACATGCGAACAAGGAGGTGGCCCTTTGAGCAGCTGGATTCCCACATTTGTCTTGTAACCCAGGACCCTGCTTTAAACCTTCCGATGGCTTCTCACCACACCAGAATACAACCCAGTCTCCCGCCCTACATGATCTGGCCCTTGCTTACCTCTCTTACCCTTGATCTTCACATGACTATAAATCTGGCCTCAGTTTGTTTGTCACCTCTTCAAAGAGCCCCTTTAGTTTGTTTATTCATTTATTTGCTGACCACCCTGCTCTCCCCAACCAAGGAGCACACAATAAATATTTATTTGAATTTACTACCATTTATTGGTTTTGATCCTTGTTGATTAACTCAAGGCATCAGCAAAAGTAGAACCCTGCTTTGGGGAGACAATTGTCCACAGGTCTCTTAACTGAAACAGGCTGTTTTAGGGATGTCTGCGTAGTGAACAGCTTTTGAAGCGAGAGATGGTACCTCCCTCCGGAGCATAGAGCAAGTTTGCTGACGAGACAGAGAGAGTGGATTGCTCTGGAGCAAATGAGTTTACTGGCCATCATAAAGGATTTGGATTCCCAAATACATGCACGGTTCCTCTCCTGGAATGCAACCCACTGTGAGTGCATGTGACACCTTGCCGTCTTCACGTCACCCTGTGGGAATTAGGGCTTGGGAAACAGATACAAGAAACTGCTCAAACTCAGCTGCTGCTATTGCTGTGAGTGATCAAATCTTTTGCCTCTGTCCCAGGAGTCTCATGTCTTCTGCCAACATCCGTAGAACTGTGGCAGGATAAATAGCTTGCAAGAAACGTAAAGGCCTGATTCTTTCAGTTCTCGACGCCAACAACCAAGTTTGCTTCAGGTGATGCAGCTTCAATTCACTCATGCTCCCAGCATCCAGACACAGCACAGAGTCACAGTGACCGGAAGTCTCTGTTATTTCTGGGGTATAAAATTGCCAGGGAAGTTATTTAGATGCTGTCATAACACTAACACTATAAGGAAATCCCATTAGCATTGCAGTACATTATAAGCTTTGCAGCACTAAGATGTTGCCAATTTTGCATCATCCTCAGAAAAAAAGAAATAGAGTGAGGCTTATCAAACATGTTGAGCTATCTTTTTGTGCGTCTGTGTTGGCCGGTATCACTGCCCCGTCTGGTCCCCGGGCAGCACCATGGGGCTCCTCTCCCATAATCCTGATGGAGCAACCTGGGCTGGGAAGACTTCCGTTCCCACATCACATACTTGCGTATTGTTATAACTTTTTACTGTTAGCTGAATGACTTTACAATAAAAAAGATTTTATATACTAAAAAATAAAATACAATTCATTATAACGTCAAAAATAAGTTCCACCATCAAATAAAGAGAAAGAAAATTTTAGAGTCTGGTAAACACTTTGGACATTGGTCCCTCTCCTTCCCCTGTTTTATAAAGAGATTATTTTCTTTGTTTTGTGTGTGTTCAGGGATCAGTGGGGGAGGGTGTCAATAACCGAACAGAAAAAAAAAAACAAAAAAAAACCCAGAGAAGTTCTTTGAAAATTCACTCACTCATTTAAAAAAATATATTGTTTTCCTATCTGTACTCAGCTCAGTGGGGACTAGAAAAATGTACGAGCTCTCATTCCCTACCCTTAAGGAGTTTACCATCTCATGAGGGAAGTGACTGGGACACAAATCATTTGAATAATTTGAATAACCCCAGAGGTGAGTTCTGCCCTACAAGAGTTAGGAATTTCATGCAGGGAGCACACCTCAAAGTAGGAGGCAGCATTTAACTTGGACCCAAGGCTGGGCGTGGAGGGACCATGCACGTTCTAGGGGCACAGAGGCATGGGTGCTGGGCAAATGAGTCTGTGCTGGGAGGAGGGGAGCTACCTCTGGATGCACGGGTAGAGTCAGATTGGGTTTGAATATTTAAGAAACTTGGACTATATTGATTATTACTGTGTGTTTGTGTGTGGGACCAAGTTTCTGAATGGAGAAAGAAGGCAATACAAAGGGGACCATGGAAGAATAGGGAAATGTTGGAGGGCTGAAAATCATGGTGAAGGAAAAGGCAAATGTAGAAGAAAAGGAATGGGACCGACCGGAGGCCAGAGTGTGTAGGAAGTGACTCCGCTCCCCTTGTTACCAAACTCAGGTTCGGTTGCTGGCTGCTCGAAAGCCAATATTTGAGAGACAAGTGTTGGTAGGAAAGGAAAGCTTGCTTTATTCAGAAGATCGGCAACTGGGGGAGAAGGCAGATTTGTGTCTAAAGGTCAACTCCTCACTGACGATCAGGGACAACAGCTCTTAAAGGGGAGTTTCGGGGGTGTACAGGCAGAGGGAGGGGGCTATGTGCAGAGCAGCACAGTCAGCTCTGACAGTCATCTTGAAATTGGTCATGTGGTGGTCTGATCACATCATCTTGATTGTTTAGATACGTGAGATTGTCTAATTGTGTAAGATGGAGGTGCTTATGGCATGGCTGCAGTCTGGTCATCATGTGGTTAAATTCTTCCATCTGATGGGGGTTTCAGTATCTGCAAAACAGCTTAAAGCACATGGCTAAGAATATTACCTATAGCCCTTGAGGAGGAACTAAAGGTCCTCAACTTTGTTTAATTATTATTTTGTCCTGTTTGACTAATTTCCTTTGGTTCTGATTTTCTCATTTCTCTGATTAATTTTATTCTTTGGCTAAAGTGTCTCTACAGGCAAAAGGCAGGTGGAGGACATGGGGGCGGGGGGGTCTGTCCTAGGAAGACCCCTAGGGTCCTGCTCTGTTACACTTTTTTTTTTTTGGCCGTGCCACGCGGCATGCGGGATCTTAGTTCTCCGACCAGGGATTGGACCTGAGCCCCCTGCATTGGAAGCACGTAGTCTTAACCACTGGACCGCCAGGGAAGTCCCTGTTACCCTCTTTCCTAGTCACAGAGAGGGGTTGTGAGGTGCATGTATTTATAGATGGAGGGATTAACACAAGTCTTTACCTGGTTCCTATTTCAGAGCACCAATTCAACTATTACAGATTTCAATCTTTTAATTTTAATGAATTCTTAAGTCATCCTTTTGGTGTGTAGGCTTCATTCTACTTTGCTGAACATTTTCGAGTGGCACAAATCTCTGAGGGTTGTGGAATTTTATTTTATTTTTTAAATTATTTAATTTTTTTTTTGGCTGCATTAGGTCTTCGTTGCTGCACGCGGGCTTTCTCTGGTTGCGGCGAGCGGGGGCTACTCTTCGTTGCAGCACTCAGGCTTCTCATCGTGGTGGCTTCTCTTGCTGTGGAGCACAGGCTTGAGGCACGTGAGCTTCAGTAGTTGTGGCTCGGGGACTCTAGAGCGCAGGCTCAGTAGTTACGGTGCACGGGCTTAGTTGCTCCGTGGCATGTGGGATCTTCCGGGACCAGGGCTCAAACCCATGTCCGCTGCATTGGCAGGCCGATTCTTAACCACTGCACCACCAGGGAAGCCCGGGTCGTGGAATTTTAAAATGTTAGCACTGGAGAAACGTCTATGGTTATTGGCACAAACCCTTATTTAATATTCAACGTTCTCTAACTTAAAGGATTGAGCAACAATTCTTGTCATCCTAGAAAATAAAAATAAGGGCTTGTTTCCTTTTTCTTTCTTTTAAACCAAAACAAATAAACAAACCTGTGTGTTAGGTGGAACGTGTGAGGCTCTTGTCAGGAGAGACATTCCAGGTAGCCTAAAATACTCTAAATGGAGCTCACACACCATCCTTCCCATAGGGAACTCAAATCTGCCCCTTAGTGCAGAGGGAGAGGGCTTATCAGTCACATCCATGAGTCAGCCAGGCCGCTCCGCTTACTAATTACCTAACATGCAGCAACAAATCTGGAGTAGGCCAGGGGTCACAGTGCACACGCCTGAGTAATGCTTACCAAGGGGCTGCCAAGTAGCTGAGTGCATTCTCCTCCCTCGGCCCTACCCCATCTCAGTGTCCCTGTGTTGTGGAGGCTGACAAGGTGGCTCTCCGGCGTCCTACAGGGATCAAGGATGGGCAGTGTCCAGGAAGTGGGCTCTGCCCTGAGCTCGCAGGGTGTGCCAGAAGTCTCCTCCGTCTGGTCCTGCCCCTTCTTGGCACTCACATGAGAATTTTGTGACGTCCCTCTGCACCTCCTAAATGTTAATTACAGATGTGTGTCTCTACACGACTGCCTCGGCAAGATGCATGGCAACCCTGCTGATGGAAACACTTCTGCTGAAGAGGTAGGGAGTCAGGGCGAGGACACTATTGCACAACCCTCACCTCATGCAATTCTTCCACTAAGAACGATTTGTTACTTAGTGACCAGAGCAATTTGTCCCAGCTAGAAAATCACCCATCCCAAACAGCACGCAAAAACCATCTATGACCCCAGTCTTGTCCACCAGTCTTCAAACGTGGGTTCATTTGAACGGAGCCATGCATGTATTTGTTGAAAACCGTTTATGCAAGAGTTGGGTTACGGAATAAACAGCTCAAAGATATACTTATGGCTAAGGATATTAGCTGGTCAGAGGGGGTGGTGGTAGGTGTGACGCTCTGAGGGTTAGTTAACTAGCATTACTATTTTCCAGCCCTGCACACTTCTAAGCATGAGAGCTCTAGGCCAAGTGAGTGGCTGACTCAGGGGGAATACCTCTCGTGCCGCTCAGCACGGGTCTTGCGATAGTGGCTGCTTGGCCCTGACATCAGATAGTGGGGGTCAGGCCGGAGCTGCCTTCCTGATTTGTGCCTCAGCGCTTCCTCCTGGCACCCCACTCCAGTGGGACTGTTTCCTGGATCCCTTTAAGAGTTGTCAACTGATATTCCCCAAATTGGTGAGTTCTGTAATTTGTTGATTGGATATAAGAAAATCAGCAAGATGACTCATCAGGTTGAGATGGACCTGATCAATTGGCCAACGAGTAGGGGAGTGTTTGATGAGGAGAGGAAATTTTGATTTTTCTACTAAATGGAGATACAGCCAAGTGGATACATTTTTGGGAGGAGGCAGGGGAGAGAAAAGGAGCTGATTCTGGTGAAGAAGTCCAGATGCCAGGAGAACAAGCACAGGCAAAGACATGAAATTGCTTGAAACACCATGAAATTCCTAATGAACAACCATGAGTGGGATGCATGTGGGGGAACTCTAGTGGGTGAGTTCAAGGATGATGCTGGAGACAATCCTGCAGGTCATATTACAGAGTTTCTATTTGATCTACTGTGTGCTGGAGAGCCATCAGAGCCTTGAAGTGAATAACTAGACCTGATTTGTGTCTGCGCGAGAGCATTCTGGCTGCCACGTCCAAGAGGGACTGCGGACGGAGGGGCAAGACTGACATCAGGGGACCAGCGAGAGGTTGTAGCAGTGACTCAGGTGAAGGGTGATGCAGGGTTTGGTCATAGCTCGAGTGTAGAGAGAAGTGAACTGGAGATATATTCTGGAGAGGAAATCCACAGGACTGGCTATTAGGAGAGAAAGAAAAGGAAGAACAAAGATAATTGTTTTGGTTGAGCATCAGATGGGGTTATATATTTATTGAGATGGTATTATTGAGATGGTGGGGTTATATATTTATTGGGGAGGTAGGAGGTGGTATGCTCACAATGGAGTGAGAAAAAACCAAAAATTTAGAACATTTATAGGAGGTTTACAAGAAGCCTCACCTGGGGCAAGCCAAAAGAACAGTTCTAGAACACAAGTACTCATGGTGGACCAGACACTCTACGCCCCGGCTTAACACCCTCTTGCCTGAAGCACCTGCTTTCACCTGGCTGCGCTTCTGAGTCACATGTGAGCCCTCTGGATGCAGGTGGCCTCCTACTTATCTCAAGGGCTGGGGGCCTCCCCTGCTCCCCCAGGATACGGAATTGGCCCTCCGCAGGCTGGTTGCATCTGGGAGTTTATCAGGAGTTTATACCTTCACATTTTTCTGTTTGCAAAGTAATGTATACAGATTATAGAAATTCAAATAATACAGAAAGTTTAAAAGAAAAAGGAAAAGTTCTTAGAGAGCGAGCGTCCCTTCTAGTACTCCCTATACCCATATTTATTCTTACCAGGGGGGTTCTAACTGGCCAGATTGGGATCTGAAAGTGGTACATCCTTCCCTAACAGTGCCCGGGCTTGCCAGCAGACGGCTGAGCACTGGGAAACACCCTCCCTAAGTCACTTATGGGAAAGCTGAGATGGTCTGAAATTCCAGGAAGGTGTAGGAACTGCAGCGTCAGGAGAGGAAGGTCACAAGCCTGTGCTGTCTGATTAGCCAACCCCCGAAATGTGTTCAGGGAGCGAGTGAGTCAGGAAGTCTGCAAACATCCTAACTAATTACTTTCATTTTTAAAAATCAACATTTCAATTATTTTTTTAAATAGACATGTCCATAGTAAAAAATAAAATAAAATTCCAACATTTCAAAGAGTCTACAAGAAAAAGGAATTCTCCCTCCCAGTCCTGTCCTGCAGTCTCCCAGGGCAACCCCTGTTACCAGATGTCCTGTTCCTTTCCAGGAACCAAGCTGCGTGGAGGGACCGGCCCCTCCTTTTCACGCTGGTGGAGCCATATGGCTCCGCTGTCCTTCCCTCCTCCCTCCTCACCTGCAGGTGAGTCAAAGGCCCTCGCTCCATCTACTGTGCAGTGCGTGACTGTCAGTGGGCACCTGGCTGCTTACTGGCTCTGCCCAGAGTGGTGTTGACTAAGAGCCTGGATGGAAACGCTCTTGGAACTGGTGTGTTGTTGAACATGGGGGCCAGTGGTTTAGATCTGTGCTAAAAATGTACAAATTTAATACAACGAATTCTTGGTGACTTACGAGCACCGCCACCAGTACACTGACTCCTGTTCTCTCTGTCTCTGTCTCTCCCTCTTCCCTCCTTCTCCTCCCACCTCCCTATAGATCTTACAACAAGTAGCACGAAAACCTGATTTGAGTTTTTACCTTCAGGCTGATCCATAGTAGAGGTTTTGACAAGAAGTTCACTGCCAAATTCATTCATTCCACAAATACGTGTTAAGAGCCTAGTCTCTGTCAGGCTGAGTGTCAGAGGGGGAACCCCATTCACACAAGTCTGAGAAGCATACTTCCTGGCTTCACAGAGCCTACAGTCTAGGGTGGGGGGGCAGGCTTGCAAACAGCTATGTCAGTAAAGCATGATTAGTGCCGTGGAGAGGAAACAGAGGGTGCTAAGGGAGTGATAGCTGAGTAGCAAACAGACCAAGGAATCAGGGAAGGCTTCCCAGAGGAGGTGATATTTTAGCTGCAATCTGAAGAATGAGTAGAGTTAGTCAGGGGTGGCGAGTGTATTAGGAAAGGAGAACTGTAAGTGCAATGATTAGAAGACAGATAGAAGATGGCCCATTGGAAAAAACTAAAAGAAATGGCATTTGCAAGAGATGAAGAACACACTGGGTAAGCCCTTATGCTTTCTCAAATTAGACTGCCTGCATTCAAATTCCAACTCTACCACTTACTGGCTGTGTGACCCTAGGCAAGTTATTTAACCTCTCTGTACTTAGTTTCCTCATCTATAGAACAGGACTGGTAATTGCACTACTTCATAGGATATAAATGAGATGGTATATTTTTTAAAAAAAAGGAAAAAAGAAATACGAAAAAAGAAAAACAAAAAGTTTTTGTTTCATTCTCCTTCAGTAAATGAGACGGTGTTGGTGAAATGGCTTAGAACAGTACATGGTGAGCGCAGAGTAATTCTTAGCTATTATTTAAGTTTTGTTTGGCTGGCCTGATGAGTGGGCATGGGGGGAAGAAGAGGAGATTAAGGAAGACATGGGACAGTTCTTGGAAGTCCTTTGAATTCAGGTTAAGAGGTTAGGTTTTTTCTCCCACAGGGGAATAAATTAATTTCAGGAGCTAAAGAGAAGCCACGAGCAGCCAAACAAAAGCAAGTGACTTGCTGAAAGAGCCAGGTCTTGGTAAGACCATCCAGTGCCTGCCATAGACAAAGAAGGACAGGCTGGGAACCCTGAGATCTGGACTTGAACTCAAGCTCTACAGGGCAGGTATGGACCAGCAGTGTTACCTCTTTGGGTCTGTGCCCTCAACTGAGAAAGGTTTTTTCAGGGACTAAATAAGATGAGGGAGGCCAGATGCATCCTTCTGAGTACTCAGCACAAAAGTGTGGGTTCAGGGTTGACTGGTGCCTTTCCGCTGCCTTCCACAAATAGTTCTTGACTGTAACATCTTCAGTGTTCTTATTCTATCCCCTTCTGCAAACCTAGCCAGGCCTTCCTCTTCACCAAGACCTCTGATTTTGCCAGATGAACCTCTCTGCATTAACTTACCCCAGTTGGAACCACGCTTTAGGGGAAGGGTTCTCAACCCTGCGCAGCCTGGGCTGTCTCCAGCCGCTGGAGGGGTGCTGTGATAGCGCCAACATTCCACACCAACCACAGTGATTTTAATTTGATTCAGTGAAATATGCCAATTAGTACTTCTCTGGGAGAAGAGAGATAACAAATTGCACAAGTTATGCCAGAATGTGGAATGTTTTTAAACAATGGACCTAGAAATTTACCAGCAGTGCTCCCATCATTTTTATGAGTTACATGAACCCTGAAATATTTAGTGTTTTATTAGTTCATCTTCAGTATCCAGGAAATATTTAATTCAATGCAGTGACGCAGGCATTTACTGAGGTCTTTTTCTGTGCCAAACCCTGGGCTACACTCTGAGGATACACAGATGAATGAGACTCACACAGCTAGTCTCGGCTAGTCTCTGTCGGGGAAGAACACAAAACGTGTGAAAAAATCAGAGTAGAGGTTTGAAGAGAGTTCCGGGGGAGCCTGGAGGCAGGGCTGCTGGGGCCCATCCACGTAGGTTGTACATGTCACCACTCTTAAGATTCCATTCCCATAGACCAGGGTTTGGCGAATGTTTTCTGTTGAGGGCCAGATAGTAAATATTTTATGTCTTGTGGGCCATACTGTCTCCATTGCAATTTCTTAGCTCTGTTGTTGTAGCACAAATGCAGCAAGAGACATTATGTACACAAATCAGCTTGCCTGAATTCCAGTTAAACTTTATTTGTAGGCCCTGAATTGTGCCATGAAGTATTCTAATTTTTAATTATTTTCAACCATTAAAAATGTAAAGAAGTCCTCATTTGTGCACTATACAGAAACAGGTGGTGGGCACGATTTGGCCTGTGGGCTGTACTTTGCTGACCCCCCATGTAGATTGCAATGCGAATGGCATCCCCTGGGACTGTGCAGCATGAGGGTCCCATCTCACTTCACTCCAAACATCCTATTTGAAGGACAGTAAGTGCTGACTAGCTGGACACTTCAGGGGAGGGATTACAAGCAGAGGGAACAGCACAGCTGCACAGGAGGGAACAGAGGGATGGGACACAGAGACAGGTCAGAGATAGACCGTGAAGGGTCTTAAATACCACACCCAGCAGTCACGGCTCTGTCCTGTGGGCAACTGGGCATCACTCAAGGTTTTAGGCAGAAAGCGACATGGTCTGAGATTGCATTTTAGGGAGTGGAATAGAAGACAGAAAGACCAGTTTGGCGGCATGCAAACCAGTCAGGGAAGAGATGGCTAGGGCCAAAACAAGCAGGGGCAGGGGAGTTTGAGAGGAGAAAGATATTCAAAGATAAACTGGATGCATATAAAGATGCTCAATATCATCAGCCATCAGGGAAATGGAGGTCGAAACCACAGCGAGGTACCATCACCCACTCAGTGGGATGGCGATTATTAAAAAAGACAGATAATAACAAGTGTTGGCAGGACATGGAGAAACTGGAACCCTCACTCACTGCCGGTGGGGATGCAAAATGGTGCAGCCACTTTGGGAAACTGTCTGACAGTTCCTCAAAAGGGAAGTACCATATGACCCAGCAATGCCACTTCAAGTATATAACAGGAAAATCTAAAACATATGTCCACGCAAAAACTTATACACTAACATTCACAGAAGCATTATTCACAATAGTGGAAGCAACCCAAATGTCCACCAACTGATACATGGATAAGTAAGATTGCTATATCTGTACAATGGAATGTTATTTATCAAGAAAAAGGAATGAAGTACTGATACACAACATGACGAACTTTGAAAACATCATGCTAAGGAAATAAGCCAATCACAAAAGACCACATATTATATGATTCCATTTATGTGAAATGTCCAGAACAGGCAAAACTATGCAGACAGAAAGATTCATGATTGCCTAAGGCTGAGGGGATAATAGGCAGGGGGGTTGAAGGGTGATTGCTAAAGGGTACAGAGTTTCTTTTTGGGGGTGAATAAAATGTTCTAAAATTGGCTGTGATGATGGTTGCACAAATGTGAATATGCTAAAATCTATTGAATTTACACTTTAAAAGGGTGAAATGTGTAGCATGTGAATTATATCTCAATAAAGCTATTTAAAAAGATGACTACACTATTGTAACTCAAGAAGGGTAATTTTCTCTCTGCATCCCTCTAAATAAATTATCTGTCAAATGCAATTTAAACCACTCATCATTGGTTTTAAAATACACACAGATTTTTGTAATTTAGGGTTTTATTTAATTCATTGCACATGTTTTCATCTTAGGGCTGATAATCTAATAACCACTTTTTAAAAACTAGAACACTGTAACCCATAGAGAATTATACATTGTAGTAAATTCAGAGATATGTACCCTTGGACCTCATACTTTCCTTTAGTCCTCACGGCCAGTCAGCCAAAATCTCTTCCGTTTACTTTTTTTTTTTGGATTGCAGTTTTATTGAGATATAATTCACATTACCGTACAATTCACCCATTTAGATTGTACAAGTCAATGGTTTTTAGCATATTCACAGAATTGTGCAATGATCATCGTAACTTATTTCTTAAACTTTTTCATCATCCTAAAAAGAAACTTAGTACCTTTTAGCCGTCACCCTTCCCTCCCCCACCCACCAGCTCTAGGCAACCATTAACCTATTTTCTGTCTGTATAGATTTGCTTATTCTGGACATTTCACACAAATGGAATCTTATAATATACGGTCTTTTGTGTCTGGCTTCTTTCACTTAGCATAATAATTTCAAGGTTCATAAAACCTTTTAGTATGTGTCAGTACTTCATTCCTTTTTACTGACAAATAATATTCCATTGTATGGCTACACTACTTTTTATTTATCCATTCATAAGTTAATGGATATTTGGTTGTTTCCACTTTTTGGTTATGATGAATAAACCTGCTGTGAATATGTACAAGTTTTTGTACAGATGTACATTTTCACTTCTCTTGGGCACATAAGTAGGATTGGAACTGCTGGGTCAAACTTAGCCATTTTATAAGATAATAGTAATGATATTAATTTAGACATTCAACAGAAAAAGATCTCATTGTCTACTGACCCCAGTTGTCATACAGTGAATTTCCTTCCATGAAAGGAACTCAGTCAACCCTAATAACCACATCCTTCGATATGGATATACACACAGCAAAAGACTCTTAACTCATGTTACATGGGTGCAGCAAACATTTTCAACCAGAGGTCAACACTCAATAGTATGAATATGTCTTAAAGAAGAACACTGCCACTCAGTCCACCTTCCATAACTTTTAGTTACATTTCATGATGATTACAGTGATATGTCCCTTTCCAAACAAGGTTAGAGAAGGTACAGATAAGAATGTCTTTTTTGGCTTCTCTTCACATGCTTGTTGTTGTTGTAGTGGGGTTTTTTTCACAAAGGAAGCAAACAGAGCTAGTGGTGCAGTAATTTCAAAAGACCTGGCTCCCACGTTTGGGGTTTCAGTGCCTCGCTGCACCAACAGAGCTGAGAATTCTCATCCAACATCCTCATGACCCCTTTTTTCATAGTTAAAAAAATATAACGTAAAATATGTCATTTAAACCATTTTAAAGTAAATTCAGTGGCATTAATTACATTCACAATGTTGTGCAACCATTACTACTATCTATTTCCAAAACCTTTTCCATCACTGCAAACAGAAACTCTATACCCCTTAAGAGAAGCCCCCATTCTTCCTCCCCTCAGCCCTTGGTAACTTCTGGTCTACTTTCTGTCTCTAGGATTTGACTATTCTAAATATTTCCTATGAGTGGAATCAAACAGTATTTGTCCTTTTGTGCCTGGCTTATTTCACTTAGCATAATGTTTCCAAGGTTCCTCCAGGTTGTAGCATGAATCAGAATTTTGGACACATTCCTTTTATGGCTAGTTAATATTCTATGGTATGGATATACCATATTTTGTGTATCCATTCATCTGTTGGTAGACATGGGCTGTTTCTACATTTTGGTTATTGTGAATAATGCTATCATGAACATTGGCATATAAGTATCTGTTTGAGTCCTTTTCATTTTTTTTTTTTGAATACATACCTAGGAGTAGAATTGCTCAGTCATGTAGTAACTCTATGTTTAACTTTTTGAGGAAACATCAAATTGTTTTCCATAGTAGCTGCACCATTTTACATTCCCACCAGCAATGCACAAGAGTTCCAATTTCTCCATATCCTCACCAACACTTATTTCCAGGTTTTTAAAAATAATTGTAGCCATCCTAGTAGATGTGAAGTGCTATCTTATTGTGGTTTCGATTTAAAGTTACCTAATGACTAAGGACATTGAGCATCTTTTCATGTGCTTATTGGCCATGTGTATATCGTCTTCGGATAAATGTCTATTCAAGTCCTTTGCTCATTTTTTTAATTGTGTTGTTTGTCTCTTTGCTGGTGAGTTTTAGGAGTTCATTACATATTTTGGATATTAAACCCTTATCAGATACATGATTTGCAAATATTTTTCCTAGTCTGTAGTAGTATTTTTACTTTCTTGGTAATGTCCTTTGATGCACAACAGGTTTTTAATTTTAATGAAGCCCAATTTATTTTTTCTTTTGTTGCTTGTGATTTTGGTGTCATAACTAAGAATTCATTGCTACCTCATGACTCTTATGTAAGAGAAGTAGGGCATATAAATGTCCCACAAAAGAATTAACATAGCAGAAGTGGCAGGTCAACTGATTATCTTTCTACAAAGAAAACATTTGGAAAACCACATATTTACACTGAATATTGGCTAAAAACAGTATTTATTTTTTCCTAGACAATTCTGTTATTTAATGAGATATGTTTACATTGCTCTGAGAACCTCTCTAAGTTCATTTTCATCAGTTATTTGGGTCTCCATCAGAGTGGACAATTGGACAGGTGTCTGTTTAGCCCATAATTTTGCTTCTTCTATTAAAAACTTCCCCCGCAGTGTCCTCTCTTACATAGGTGGCCCCCTAGAAGCCATGTCTGTACCTTGTGATCCCACCTCCCTGGTCAGGACCCAAGCTGGGTAATCAGCTTCTCTCTTGAGAATCTGTAGTTGAGACTGAGAAATGCTGTGTTACTCTAGAGGATTATGAGGCAGCCATATCCCACCATTTCTGCTTTACTCCCTGCCTTTGGGTCCATGTGAGATCCTGCATCTTTCCAATAGATACTTCTTCTTTGCAAGTTTATTTGGGTATATGTTGTACCAGTATTATATTTTGCAGTAATAGTTATGTTCCCATACTGGTGGGCTGGTCTCTCTTCCTGCAAAGATGCCTTGTGCAATTGGATTTAAGCTATGAAACTGGAGTTGGAAAGGAGAGTGTGACCTGGTGGGATCCCCAGTCAGACAGGGGAGGACATGAAAAGCCTGTTCTTTCATCCTCCAGGGATTCTGAAAAGAAGGGACCTTGAGGCAGGGTGAGAAGGTGGGGTCCTAACTTTGCCCTTTGGGGCTATCCTTCAAGTGAGGAGGTGGGGGCATCAGGCTCATCCAGCTGGTGGTGGGGCATCCTCAGAACTCGGGGGCCAATGATCGGCTCTCCTAGCCAGAGTGCCGGAGGCGCCAGCACTGAGGGGAACTCTATCCTCCTGTTTGGCACCATTTTACCATGGCATGGGAGAGATGGCAAGGATGTAGCACCGAAGGCAGCTACAACAGCTAGCCTATGGCAGGACACCTTGGCGCTCCAAGGTGTGGCATCCAGGAACCCAAGTCACAGGGAGGAGGGGCAGAGAGCCTGGGAGAGCCTGTGGCCCATCAGAGACCTGTGTCTGATGAAGAGGCCACCATGGTCAGAGCCATGGACATTAGCAGTGGAGACCAGAGGAACAGTCACACTTCAGGAGTCACCAGTCCCAGAGGGCAGGGTAGAGGAGGTACTCATCTCCAGAGACCAGTGAGCACCCCTGAGGCACTGCCTGGGTCAGGGTGATCTTTCTGTCATCTCCAGGACTCAGTGACCCTCTCTACCAGGGCACCATCCTGGGGGAGAAGTGGGTGTGCCTCAAAGGAGCTGTGAGATGATTCATCTGGACTCCTATTGACCAGACTAGACTAGACACAGCTCTCCTCTTTCACTTGCACCTCTCTGCAGGGTACGGCCACGTCAGACACTGGAAACCTAAGGAAGCCACATTTTCTTTGCATATACAAGTATTCTATGAAGTTCAGTTTAGACCATACTATCATAGAAACTCCAGAATCCAAAATCTACAGATGTTGCTATCAGGAGCCAGAAGAATAATCCAAAGGAGAACAAGTGCTGCCTTGCCTCCCCAACCCTTTCCCCCATTTCTCCTCCCTCCTTTCCTTCTCTCCCTTCCTTCCTCCGTCAATGGGCAGCCAAGGACCTCGTCTGGGTCAGGCCCTTTGCCAGCCTCTGGGGATCCCCAAATGACCACGACACAATTCCTCCCGCATGGAACTCACAGTCTGAAGGGAAGACAGAGACCAAGTTTCCAAACCAGGTCATTAATGCCAACACTGAGGTGTCCATGGGACCGTGGGAGCAGAGAGGACAGCTGATCAAGGCTACTTGAGTGGCTATGAGGGAAGGTGTATGAGCTTCTGAGGAGGAGAGCATGCTCCTCGGGTATAGATGTTGGTGTCTGTGCTAGACACAGTTACCTACCCTAAAACTATTCTCACCTTCTAGCTTCCTCATAGAACCCCAATTTCATTGGGGGTTGCCTGTGAGCCCATCGTAAGCCCCAATGCAGCACTGCTTCTGTTTCTATTGTCTGACAACCTATTTCCCAGGCCCCCTTCACTTGTAGCTGTGCCCTGTGACCCAGATCTGGCCAAAGAGATGCAATGAAAAGGGAGCTTCTGCAAAGCTCTGCTTCCCTGATAAACTGGACAGGTCTGGCCGGTGCCAGCCCTTCCCCACTCTACCTGCCCTGAATGTGCAGGCAATGCCTGAAGCTGTGGACTCATCTTGCAATCATGATGATGAAAAGTCAAAATGCTAAGAGAGCAAAGAGCAAAAGATGAAAGAGTCTGGCTTCTCAAAGACCTTGCTAAGCTGTTAGATAGTAGTAGACCATCTACTTCCAGATTTCTCATGTGGAAAAATAAAACAAACTTCTGCTCATTGAGTGTTTTTAAAAGCATGACTGAAAACATTCCTAACTGACAGTGTCGCAGAGGAAAGACCTACTCATTCAACATTTGGGGTCCAACTGCCTTACAGCTGGTTTTCTTCCTGTTCACCCTGAAGCAAAATCCGGCAGCCTGCAGCCAGTATTTGGAGATTGGGCCTGTAAGGAGGTAATTAAGGTTAAATGAGTTTATAGGGGACCCCAATAGGACTGCTGTCCTTATAAGAAGAGGACAAGACACCGGGAGTGCACACACACACAGAGGAAAGACCGTGTGAGGACATAGCAAGAAGACAGCTGTCTGCAAGCCTAGGAGAGAGGCCTCTGGAGAAACCAATCCTGACAACTTGATCTCAGACTTCCAGCCTCCAGAACTGTGAGAAAACAAATTTCTGTTGTGTAAGCCACCCATTTGTGGTATTTTGTTATGGCAGCCCTAGGGACCATTTCACAAAGAGGTCCTCTCTGGAGATGTAGTGAAACAGTCAGTCCTTTCCAAGAGTAGGAGAAAGCAACAGCGCCCCACTCGCCTCACCCCGTCCTGTCTTTCTTAAGTATGAACGGAAGATCATGGATTACTAGGTTTCTGAGGCAAGCAGCAACTTGTAAGGAAATAACCAAAAATTAAAAACCTGAACAGAAAAAAAAAAAAAAATTCAAGGATTAGAAAGAAATTCTATTTTTAAAACCACCTAATGAATATACTCAGAGAGATTGAAGACAATATTACATTAGTAAAACAAGAAGAGGATGCTATGAAGAAGGAGCCGCTGGAGAATAAGAAGACACTTTTAAGGATTAAAAGATTACTGCCAAAATAAAATAAATTATTAAAGGATGGAAAGCAAAGTCAATAAAATAAATTATTAAAGGGTGGAAAGTAAAGTTTGGTAGAATGTCTGACTATGCGAGAAAAGAAGAATTCAAGAGAAAGGAGAAAACAAGAAAGACAAAAAATTAAGAAGAAATAACAAAGAAGAAAGGAGAGAATTCCTCCAAGTTGAATCAAGATCCAGATTTTTAGATTGAAAAGGCCCACAGTGAATGAAAAAGACATTCTAGTGAAATGTCAGAATAGCAAGGAAATAGAAAGTTCCAAAAGTTTCCAAAGAGACAAAACAATCAGTTAAAAAAGGAACAGAAATCAGTCTGGTTTCAGACTTCTTAGTAGTAACTCTGGACATAATAGAGAAATACTTTCACAGTTATGAGAAAATATTATTTTAAACCTGGAATTCTATACCCAACCAAATATCTAGCAGGTAAGAGCAAAATAAAAAACTTTTCCAAACAGGCAAATTCTCAGAAAATTTAACTCCCACAGTCCCTGTCATAGGAAGCTATGTGAGGATGTGTAAACCAGTAAGTAGGGGAAAATGGGGTCTTGGAAAACAGTAGCTCTAACTCAGGAGAGCAGAAGACACAGTATTGCCAAGAAGGAAATCATTTAAATTGCAGCAGAAATATGGAGGAGTTCAGGACAGAGGCATCTGGAAAAATGGAGGACTTCAGTTGAGACTTTTTTTTTAAATGTAAGAATATGATAGACACATAATGCAAGGGATACAAAAACTAAGTCAGTTAGAAACTCCAGGAAAAAAGAGAACTGTACAAGAAAATTATGGTCCAAACTGGAAGCAAACAAAAAAGGATTTAAGGTGACTGTGTCCAGTTCCATGGAAAACCCAATAATTTTTTTATTACAGAACCCTATTTTTTATCGAATTGTATGCTATTTCGCATAACCCCTTTGTATTTCCCATGTCTCGTAGCCCCTACAAATGCTGATGGATATAAACTGGTTTTTAAAACATGTATTAAAATTGGTTTTGTTTTGGACAACTTTGAGACTCTTCCAACATCACAACGGGTATTTCTGGGGAGAACAATAAGGTTCTGTTTCTTTCTTTCTTTCTTTTTTATTTTTTGGCGGTACGCGGGCCTCTCACTGTTGTGGCCTCTCCCGTTGCGGAGCACAGGCTCTGGACGCACAGGCTCAGCGGCCACGGCTCACGGGTCCAGCCGCTCCGCGGCACGTGGGATCTTCCCGGACCGGGGCACGAACCCGCGTCCCCTGCATCGGCAGGTGGACTCTCAACCCCTGCACCACCAGGGAAGCCCATGTTCTGTTTCTTGATCTGGGTGCTCGTTAGACAGGGGTGTTTCCTTTCTGAAAAATCATCAAAGTGTACTCTTACAATGCGTGCACATTTCTTTATGTTGTACTAAAAGAAAAGGTTTTCTTTTTTCTTTTAAGTGTAGCTGACAAAAGATGAAGTGTGAAAGGTGGGGGATGGAGGATGAAAAAAATGGTAAAGAGTTCTGATATCTTTATCTTACAAAGTGAGAGAGAAGTTAGGGAGTATGTCGGGTTGATGGAAAAGAAAGTTCTGAATATTTAAATTTACAAAGGCAACCAATGGACAGAAGAAAAGTAATACTAGAACTACTGAACATTGAGAGGACTAGTCAGGGGACATTGAGTGAGTGAGTTAGAGCCTCATGTTTCCCATTGTGAGTCAATAGATGTCCTCTGAGGTGGAATTAACCACCTGAAGAGCTGCAATCACTAGTGGTTAAAGAGATTGCTTCTGAGGTGGGGAGAAGTGCGATGGAAGGTTGATGTCATCTGCTACTTTAATAATATAAAGCTTTAAAACAATACAATAAATAAGTGCTAAATTGCATGATACAACCTACGGGGGCTGAAGTGGGGCTGAGAAGCCATTTTTGATGTTTCAGCCTGGATAACTCTTTGCCCTTGCTACCAAACAACATCACCAAGGCCCACTGTAGGTCTAAAGGACCTTTTGGCTTTGAAGAGTTCCTAGGACACAGGGTATAAAAGGTCTTTTTCCTTTTTTTTTCTTTTTGGCTACGCCGTGCGGCATGCGGGGTCTTAGCTCCTCGACAAGGGATCGAACCCGAGCCCCCTGCAGTGGAAGCGTGGAGTCCTAACCATTGGACTGCCAGGGAATTACAAAAGGCCTTTTTTCTTAATCTTCTTTATTTCCTGGATTGGGGGTGGTATTTCCAAATCCTGGTTTTTCAGTATATCAACAACTTTTAAGGGTGTTGAGAGAGTCTCAAAGATGCCCCAAGAAAAATTAATATCAATATAATATACTTTATGTTTTGAAAAGCAGATTATACCCATCAGTATTCATAGGAGCTCTGGATATGGGGAATATGGAGGAGTATGGGAACTTGCATCAGACTTAACAAACAACAGGATGTTGTAATCTCCAAATTATTGGGGTTTACCATGGACCTGAACATGATCACCTTAAATTCAGATCCGTTTCATATCCTGAACAAAACACACCCCTGGGGGACCATATCAATTCACAGATGTCCATTAATTTCACTCTCAAAACACCTACACTGTGCTGGGCATTGGAGACTCAGTCCAAACCCTGAAGGACCTTTGAGGAGAGTAATCTGATTCTATGAAATAAAATGGCAATTAATATGGACCTTCTTTCCAGAAAATGTACTCTCACAGCCTTTCGCCTCCAATTTAGGAGGCTCCTGGGTCACCCATGAGGCTGATCCGTGAAAGGATCCACGAACTTCTGCTCTAAGTCTTAGAGTCTCAGAATTGAGAAGCACCATGTTTCTATCACTTCTGCAGGTCCCAGGGCAAGGGAGTCTCTTGGGAAGCCAGTAGCAAGGAGACTCCTCTTACAGGAAGCACTGGTCACCGAGATGTTCCAGGTAGATGCAAGGAGAAGTGCTTGAGCACCTTTGCTTACAGGTGAAGACACTAGAGGGTCAGAGAGGGCCAGCATCTTACTTCTTCATCCATTCAAGATAACAACAGGAGTCACAATGACTGCCATGGTGGAGGGCCCAGGGAGGTGCAGTCTCAATAATCCTTGCAATAATAATCTTTTCTCAATAATCCTATGTGGCCTGGGCATGATTATCCTGTCTCCAGAGGGGGTGAGTGACTTGTCAAAGTCACACAGCAGGAAGTAGTAGCTAAGCTGGAGGTGGAATCCATTCTGGGTAACTTCAAAGCAGGGGGCCAAAGGTTGAGGGGCCTATAAAGATGGCAAAGATACTGTCTTTACCGTCATAAATCTGTCAATCTTATAGCGGGGGAATGGGGCATATATGAAAATGTTCAATTATTTATCGAATGCTTACTACATGACTGGCCTGGAGGAGAGGGCCCTGGGAGAGGCCTCTTAGTCCTGAATCCACACTGCCTAATCTTTCATTTTCTTCAACTCAGATAATGGTTTTAATGCTGTGAGCACTCAGGCTGCAGCTCCAGAGAGCACGTGTCCTGTTTTTTTAGCGCTGCACCAACCAAGGGCCCCTGCGATGCCCACCCACAGGGATGCTCACCCTGTTTTCCCAAGTAGGAAGAAGTCTGTGGTGAGTTACCTCTGCCTTGTCACTCCTGGAGAGGTGAGGACCACAGGGGGAAACCATGCCTGTTCGGGGATCTACATGGTGTGCAGGTATCTATCCACGCTGCAATCAGCCGGTCGTCAAACTAGTGGTTTCCATGGGCAGCCCCAAGCACGTCCCTTGGGACAGAACATCTCCCCTGGCCCCATGGGGATGGGCCTGGCTGCCGCTTCCAGCCACTCTGTTTTCACCTTTGCACTTTCCCGAGGCCATACGCAGTCACCTCCCTCTCTGCTTTTGTCCACACAGCTCCTCCTGCCTGGAAAGCCCTTCCTGTCCTGTCCACCTAGCGGTTCATACCCATCCTTCCTTCCTTCACAGGGCTGTTCAAACTTCAGTTCCTTTGTGAAGCCCAGCTTCCCCCATCAAGCTGATTTTGAGGCCGGTTGTTTCCAGGGCAGACTGTCGCCAGGTGCCCTCACACTGCTGCCCCTTTCATTTCACTTGTTTTTCCCCCCTCATTGGATGTCGGGGACCTGAACTTGACCCTGGGCCCCATTTCACCACTCACAGACTCTTGGAGTTGGTAGACCTTTAGTTCAGTTCCTCATCTTCATCTTGGAGATGAGGAAAGCAAGACCCAGACAGAGGAAGTGACTTGCACAAGGTCCCCCGGTTGGTGATGGGGTCCAGACTAGCCCCCAGGTGTCCTGTCTCCCAGTCCAGTGCCCTGCCCACTGCACCAAGCTTCTGGGAGCAGCCTTTCGCCAGGGGAAATGGCAACTTGATGTGAAGCCACCAGGACCTGTGGATGGAATAGGTCGTCGTCCTCAAGGGAACACAGGGGCCTCCAAGGAAGACCTCTTGCTGATGGTGGAGGAAGAGGAAGTGAGGAGAAAGAATTGTTACAGTCCCTGGTTTCCCCATGTGACAAACAGGGGGCTGATCCCCACCCTGGAGCTGTGTTCTGAGGGTTAGTGCTGTCCGCGTAGAAGTGCTGAGTGTGTAGCAGTAAGTAGTGGAGGCTTTCATCACCCAACCTGAGTGACCCTTCCAGGCTTATTGTCCCTACACCAGCTCCGAACCACATATGGTTCCTCACCGATCCTGGCCATTCCCCCACCCCCACCCCCACCCCCTTTTCTCCTCTGCACCTTTGTGTTCAGGCTACTTCCTCAGCCTGAGCTAGCCTTCCCTCTCAATCCAGCAATTGCAAGCCCAGTCCATCTTCTGGGTCTATGGCAAAGACCACTTCCTCTGAGAAGTCCTCCCTGATTCCTCTCCTTTCTGGATCTTGCACCATTTGCTCACTCCTCTAGTCAGGCATCTCTTGGTCATTTCTATCTGGATATATGGCCCCCTCTCTTTACCCTGTGGGTTTCTCCAGGGCAGGGGTCCCATCTCGTTGATATCTGTGTCCTCCACAGCGCTCAGTAGGCTCCAGGGCACAGCGGGTTCTCCATCACATCCGCAGTAAACAAGAAATAAGGCTTCCCAGGAAAGAGCTGAAGTGAAGAAAAACTCCAGGCAAAGCCTTCAGGGCAAAGGTCCAGATGAAACGGGGACACTGCTCTTGCTTCCAAACGCACAGATCATCTGTTTCATAGACTCACACCCAATCAGTTCCTCCTTTCCCTGCTTCTCAGTGGGTTATTTTGGCCTAACTTTCACATGAGCGCGATGCCACCATCCCCCCACCTGGGGCCCTCCTCTCTGCCTCTCGGGCAGCTGACCCTTGCCTCACCAGGTGTTTAGTTTGCCTCCTGGGTTGCAGAGTCTAAATATTGCTCTTGCAAAATGAGCCACTGGCAGCTGTGTGACCTTGGCACTCTCCTTTATCTCCCTTACGTACTTACTGACTTCCTTCTCATCAGCGTGGAGCAGCTGACCCCTGGGGCTGCTGCGAAGATCTGATGAGCTCAGGCAAGAGACGGGCCTGAGACAGGCCTAGGCTGGTGCCTGACACACTAAGTATTCAGTGAATGCTTCCAAAAATAAAAAGAGGAAGAAAACCCAGCTTTAGTCACTTGTTTCTATGTTGCCAAAACTTGCTCCTGGACCTGTTCTCCCCATTTCGCCATTTGGTAAGTCCTTCTTGGAGCGATAATACGGCTGCCCCCTCCAGGAGAGCCCCTCCCACCACTCACCCCATCAGCCATGCCCTTCAGACAACCAGGCCCCAGGATTCTGAATCCACAGTTGTCGCTTTTGCCCAGACCCAGGGGGCCAGCCATAGACAGTTACAAACCTACAGTGTTATTTTTTCTTTTTAAAGATGTAATGTGTCACACATGAGAAGGTTCTGGGGGATTGGAGCAGGTCCTGCTTCCTGGGGGCCCTCATGGGCGCCTGGCTTGGAGGGAATCCCTTCCAGCAAGGGAGGCTGGTGAAGTCTTAAGACGCCCATAGGGAAGGAGTATCCCCTGCACTCATGTTGCTTCAGCACCAGGTTACTCTGCTCTTTGGCTAGCCTCCCCCCAGCTCCCTTCTGACCCTCTCTCTAATCATGGCCATTTCCAAGGAGAAATTGACAGCAGAATCCCAGGCAAAGCGTTGGGGTCCAGCCTCGGTCTTACTCTCCCTGGAAGGATTGCCTCCCTCCTTGACTCTCCCACCTGGAGGGTAATTCCCACCTGTAATTAAAAGTGGGAGCTGTGTGCGAGCCTTCAAATTCTCAGTGGCACTGTTCAGAAATAACAGAGGGAATCGGGTCTCATAAAACCACTTACTTAAGTGGTTCTAAATTAAGTCCCTCTGTGATCTCTGTCTCTGTGTTTCTTTACATCCTTGTTGTTAATGAGAGGGCCCACTGGACAGATGAGAAACACTTTTTTTGAAGAGCCAGTGGAAAGGAGTCAGTGCCCCTTACCAAGCAAGCCAGGAAGGGCTAGCGCTGCTGTGAGAGGAAGAAGCGGGGGTAGGAGCAAGGTCAAGGGCGCGACTGTTAACACACAGTGGATTTCTGGAGACCTGTGAACTGTTCATTACTCCTCTTCCTCCTTCTTCCTCTATATCCTATCTGGGTTTTCAAGTGGATGAAGCTTGGCCCTTAGCCTTGGGTGACTTTCACAATCAAATGACCTTCTCATCTGATTGATTTCTGCAGAGCTTCTTACTGGCAACTTTGTAAGCACTTGGTTAGCTCACTGCTGTCTCGCTGCTTCTCTGGGCCAGTCAGGGTCCAGAAACTACTGTAGATCTGTATCTGTTGAGTGAGAAAGCTGGTCTCTTTTTCATTCTCTTTCCCATCGCCAGAGAGCTTTAAGGAGACAGTCTCTCTCTGGTGCCAACAGAGGGAATTTAATACAAGGAATTAGTTATACAGAAAATGGAAGGGACAGGAAGCTAAACAGGGAAGAGTGAAGAACACAGCTTAGCAAGAACAGGAAGCCTCTTACCCTGAGGCTGCGGAGCGCGAGCCCAGCCAGAGCCAGAGCTGCTGGCAGACACTAAACCAGGCAAGGCTCCTGTGGGCGCTGGCCACGTGGAGGTAAGGGCTGTCCTGCAGGAGCTGGGGCCCGTGAGGGCTGTCCTATGAGTGCTGGCGCCATAGGGGAGACACGACCACTGCTTTAGGTGCCACCTAAGGCAGAACAAGAGGGGAGAAACGCCCGTCTTCTCCCCTCTCCCTGTACTCCAGTCTCTCACCAGTTTCCCCCATTGGTCAAAGCTATCTGGAAGTGACTTGGCAAGGGAGCCTGGGAAATGTAGCTTCCTGTATAGAGAACAGCGGAAAGGCAGGGAACAGACCCGGGAGCAAATAATGGGCAGAGTCTCCAACAAGCCAACTGCTGGATGAAACAGCTAGGAAATAGCAAAGCACCAAGAGAGCAGGGGAACTAAGCAGGCAGCCTGGGGCTAGACCCCATTCAAAGCTTGACTACTGTGTCCCAAAATGTGGGTGAGATACCAGAGCTGAGGAAGGCGGCAAACAGACCAGGCAGGGCATCAAGGAACAGTGTATCCGTGAGTAAGCTGGTCTATTTTTAATTCTTTTTCCCATTGTCAGATAGCTTTAAGGAGACAGTCTCTGTTTGGTGCTAACAGATCTTTAACATCTCTCTGACACGTGCTCATCTCTCTTCTTAAGTTCCAGAGCCAGCGACCTCAGGTCTAAGCCTCTGGCTGGTGTAATGATTATGTTGGCCCCGCTCAGATCCCCTTGACCCACTGTCCCTCACCTCCCAGCTGCCGTGAGTGTTGGCTGCCAACAGCTTACACCCTTCTCTTGGAAGTTGCCTCACCTGGAAATAGGTGAGAGATGACACCATCACTGGGGGGGCATTTTCAGGCAACGACTGATGGGTGCAGGAGGCAGGGCCCCGTGTTCATGCATCAGGGTGGTTCAAGGCCGTGCTGCCTTTTGTGGTCCAGAGCTCCTGGGACCAGGCTAAGGCCAGACTTCAGGGGAACCTACACCCTTGTGTAGCCTCCTTCTATTTCCCTTCTTCTTCACCAAGAGCTCTCCCTCACTCAAGCACTTGCACACAAATCTAAAGAATTCTGAGAGCAGGCAACAGGATCTAGCTAGAATTGAATAACTGTTTTTATTATCCTTTTTCATGTCTTTGCCTGGTTGACTTATGGTACACTATAAAGGTTTTGCATTTATGGTAATTTTAATTTTAAAGATTTAATTTAAAGAAAAACATTAAATAAAAAATAGTACGGGTTGTACCCAAGTATTCACAGCAGCTTCGTACATAGGACCCCAAAACTAGAAACTGCTTCAACAGGTGAAGGGACAAGCAAATTAAGGAGAATCCGTACTCAGCAATAAAAAAGATTGAACAGTTAATACATGTCACAACTTGGATGAACCTCAAAAGCACTATGTTAAGAAGCCATCACAAAACAATGGATCTATATGATCCCCCTTGTATGAAACTTTGAAAAGGCAAAGCAATAGCATACCAGGAGTCAGGAGTGAGGGGAGGAGAGTGACTGCAAAGGTACGTGTGGGAACTTTTGGGGCGATGAAAACATTCTATAGATCATGATTCTAGTGGTGGTTACATACTGTTTGAGTTTATCAAAACTTATCAAGCTATACTTAAAATAGGTGAATTTTCATGGAAATTATACCTTAATAAGGCCTGTGCTATAAAAAATAGTACAGGTTCGCATGTGGGCACGGGAGAAATTGTGATGATTGTAGGAGAAGAGCTGAAGTGGATGAGGATGGTAGTATTTCAGAGGGAGTAATCCCAGTCTTTCCTGTGCCACTCCCTGGGGGGTAGACCAACTGGGAAGGGTCTGTTGGGTTGGGGCAGAGTAGAGGAGGGGGGTAGGAGCCGCCCAGAGCTCACTCTCTGAGCTGCCCCACTGTGCTCCCTGACCCACGGCCTCGGTGCTTGTGATGGGTGCAAACAGCTGGGGGAGAGTGGTGGGCAGAAGCGTTGGAGCTCTCTCTCTCCTTCCCCCAGGAAAAGGTAGAGTAGAAAGCAAGGCCCCCTGCCTGTGCATAGTCACACCTTTTTTGAACTTTCAATTGTTCTTCTGGGGTTTTTTTCCGTTTTGTTTTAAGCAAATATCCCTAGCAGGAGAGGAAGGAGGAGGAAAAAAGAGGTTCCTGAGGAGGGTGGCAAGGAAAGATCTTCCCCTGCTCAGCCTTTGAGGTGAGGTGGAGAGTAAGAAGAGGGATTAGTGCTTGACAATGGAAGTGAGCTCGAGGGACCACCCTGGAAAATCCAACGGACCGTGGGAAAGCCCCCAAGTTACTCAGCACTCAGCCAGGATTCTCTGCTCTCAGCCTTGATCTTTCAGCCTCCACGTTTCGTAAAGATGGCCCTTCTCTGCCTCCCCTTTCTGCTCTGACTTCCTTTGATGGAGGATCAAGCTGAGCAGGGGTGGAACGGCTTTCTTCAAGCAGGGAGGCTGCTCTGAGAGTCCCGTAAATGTTGACTTTGTACAAGGTCGGCTTGTCCAAAATCATCCATCACCGTGAACCATACTTCATTGGATTAAATGGCTTCTCTTTGCAAAGAAGGACTTGTACTAATATTTACCCTGCATTTTGTAAAATCATACAGAAATTGGATAATGATGTTGAAAATAGAAAAACTGAGCCTCCAGAGAGAATACGGCTGAGGTAGCTGTGCTTTTGCGAGCAGCCTGCCTGGCCCCAGGAGCCTCCTCCGCTACCTGGTCCCCACTCTCTCACTCTGTGGCAGCCCCAACGCCAGCAGGAGGCCACGGGCAGACTCCACAGTCTATTTGGCTGCTCACGTGGAGATATTTTTAGGTAGACTCAGCCCATTTTCCACCCAGTGGGTTTTGTTTTTTTAATTTGCTAAGAAATTCCAGAAAAGGGAGTAAACAATTGTGAGGTTGTAGAAAATCTGTTACCAGTAAATATTAATAGAAGATAATGGGGAAAAGAATTTTGGTAGTTTTCTAAGGGATATACATAATGTTAATAATTTCACTTATTAGTTTATTTGTCAAACATTCATAGAGTGCATACTATACACTATACTATACACTCTGATAGATACCAGGGTTATACTTTTTCAGGTATGCATCCATTTAGTCATTCAACAAATAGTGTTGTTTACTATGGGCCAAGCACTAAGGCGGGCATTGGGCAGGGAAGAATGGGAAATAGCTCAAGTCCCCTACAATTTTATTTTATTTTAAAATTTTTTTATAAATTTACTTATTTATCTTTTTTTTTTCTTTTTTTTAAAATTTTTGGCTGCACTGAGTCTTTGATGCTGCGCGCAGGCTTTCTCTAGTTGCTGCGCGACCTTCTCATTGTGGTGGCTCCTCTTGTTGCGGAGCATGGGCTCTAGGCGCACGGGCTCAGTCGCTGTGGCTCGCGGGCTTAGTTGCTCCACGGCATGTGGGATCTTCCCGGACCAGGGATCAAACCCGTGTGCCCTGCATTGGCAGGCGAATTCTTAACCACTGCACCACCAGGGAAGTCCCTACAATTTTATCTTATAATAGGCAATGATGGGGAATTCCCTGGTGGACCAGTGGTTAGGGCGCCGTGCTTCCACTGCAGGGGACACAGGTTCATCCCTGGTCAGGGAACTAAGATCCCACATGCCACACAGCACCGCCAAGAAAAAATAAAAAAGGCGATGATGAAGGCTTCATCTATTCTATTGTTCCTTCCTATGTTAATTCACTTCATATTTATTCCTTTTTAAAAAATCATTTCATGGTCTTTTAAAAAATTGAGGTATAATTGATATAACATTATATTAGCTTCAGGTGTACAATATAATGGTTCAATATCTGTATATATTGCAGAATGATCACCACAATTAAGTCTAGTTACCCTCTGTCACCATACATAGTAGATTTTTTTCCTGTGATGAGAACTTTTAAGATCTACTCTCTTAGTAAATTTCAAATATATAATACAGTATTATTAACTATAGTCACCGTGCTGTACATTATATTCCCCAGAACTTATTTTATAACTGGAGTTTGTACCTTTTAACCCCCTTTACCCATTTCATCTACCGCCCCCTGCCCCAATCCCCCTCCTCTGGCAACCACCGATCAGTTCTCTGTATCTCTGAGCTTCTTTGTTGTTTCTTTTTTAAATTCCACATATAAGTGATATCATATGATATTATTCTTTTTCTGACTTATTTCACTTACCATAATGCCCTCAAGGTCCATTCATGTTGTCCCATACAGCAAGATTTCCTTCTTTCTTATGGCTGAATAATATTCCAGCATATATATATATATATCTCACATTTTCTTCATCTACTTTTCCATTGATGGTCACTCAGGTTGTTTCCATATCTTGGCTATTGTGAATAATGCTGCCTTGAACATGGGATTGCAGATATCTTTTTGAGTTAATGTTTTCCTTTTCTTTATATAAATACCCAGCAGTGGAATTGCTGGATCACATGGTAGTTCTATTTTTAAGTTTTTGAGGAATGTCCACACTGTTTCCTATAGTGATTGCACCAATTTACAATCCCACCAACAGTGCACTAGGGTTTTCTTTCCTCTACACCCTCATCAGCACTTACATCTGGTCTTTTTGAAAATGGTCATTCCAACAGGTGTGAGGTAATATCTCATGGTGGTTTTGATTTGCATTTCTCTGATTATTAGTGATGTTGAGCATCTTTTTATGTGCCTGTTGGCCATCTGCATGTCTTCTTTGAAAAAATGTCTCTTCAGATCTTCTGCCCATTTTTAAATTGAATTGTATGTATTTTTGCTATTGCATTGTGTGAGTTTTTAATATATTGGGGGTATAATGCTTTCTCCCACTCAGTAGGTTGCCTTTTCGTTTTCTTGATAGTTTCCTTTGCTGGAGCCACATTTGTTCCTCAATGTCCACTCTGGGCACAAAGATGCAGGGGTGAGATATTTCCTGTCCTCAACGAGCTCACAGCCTGGACACACCACAGAATCCCTCCCCAACTCTGCCATTATGAAGTCGCTCAACGATCCGTCCACCAGAGGGAATGAGGTGCATACGTGGTGGAAACAGCAGCCAGGAAGATGGGCGATTGACCTGTGAGGCACTCAGTGACTGGCCTGGGCTCTGGCCCTGGGCACCCTGGAGGAGGCGACTCTCCATGGTGGCTATTCCCAGGGGCATCCTGTACTTCCCCTTTGCTCACCTTTGTCACACTTGCAATTAGTTGTTTAATGGCAGCAACTCAGTGTGTCTTTTTCAGATACATAGTAGGTACTCAACAGATATTTGTGACCTGATCTCCCCTGCTAGCTTCACAGAGCAACAGAGGCTTCCTAGAGGAGAGGGCCTTTTGGGCAGGGTTCTGGGGGAGTCTGAGGGGCTTTGGTGTGCTGGTATGAGGAGGCACTAGTATTTAGAAAAGTGCCAGGTTGTAATCAATGCTCAAAAGGAACATCAGTGATGATGATGGTGATGGTGCTAATGGTGATGGTGATTAGTCATGAGTAGTTAAGAGGTGGGCTGTCCAAAGAAGGCCAGTGGGCTCCAGAGGATGTGTCCAGCTCTGGAATCCTAAGGGATGCTTCTGAAATCCATGGACAAAGATGTTTCTCTGCTTCTCTCTTGTCAAAGTACCCCATCCTGGAAGTCCACACCGAGGATTATCCAGGAGCCTGCCGAAGTGGGGCTTCACTGGAAGCTCGTGGTGGAGCTCCCAGTCCCTGGGCTGCCGAGGGAGGCTGGAGGGCACTGGCAGCCGTGGATGGAGCACAGCTGCGGGGCCGGCGCCCACCAGGGCACTCCTAGTTCACTCTCTGTTGCTGGATGTGGTTCTCGAGTTACTTCCTTATGCCTATGTTGGCAGAGGGGGTGGGGCTCTATTTGTCCTTCAAGTGACTTAAAGGAAGGAGCTCCTTGCTTTGCAGGATGATGGAGGAATTGCTGGCTCTGCTGCTGTTTATAGTTGAAATGATATCATGTGGCCTGAAATCTCTAGCATTTCCTTTTCTCACTTCCTCCCAGTACAATAGTCTTCCTTTAGTTTAAAATCTTGAATTCCTGATGCCAATCTCCCCATAAATTCCCAAGGACCACAGGGAAGTAATTAGGTCACATCATGATTCAAGCCAACACTTATTGAGGGCTGACTGTGTGACAGACATGGATCTAAAGCATTTTACAAGTATTCACTCATCTAATCCTCACGATTCTTTGAGGTAGGTACTATTAGCATCCCCACTTTACAGATGAGGAAACTGAGGCTCAGTATATGCAAATCACCTCTTACCAGTTATCGGGTAGTAGGTGGCAAAAAACAGAGCCCAATCTCTCAAGGACAAACACTTAAATCTCCAAGAAAGGCAGCTTCTGTTTCTGGAAATTGGATTAAAAGAAAAGTAAAAAAGAGAGAAAAAGCTGTCATTTTGCTGGTGACAGATAAAGAATAAGATGTTTGTTGGTGGTTGGAGAAAAAAAATTTTTTTTTTTGGATGCATCATGTGGCATGTGGGATCTTAACTCCCTGACCAGGGATCAAACTCATGCCCTTTGCAGTGGAAGCGCAGAGTCTTAACCACTGGAACCGCCAGGGAAGTCCCGAGGAAATATTTTTTAATGTAAAACATGGTCCTGAAACATTGCTTCAGTTTTAGCAATAACCCCAAGCAAGATAACTTTTCCCCGTTTGTAATTTTCTATCATCATCATCTTCCTTGTGGCCAAGGAAATGAAATCTCTGAGCACTGGAATGAGAGAGACAGAGGGACCAGTGATGGACCTGCAAGTTTCCTGATTACCAATTGCCCCAACAGATCGGTTGCACCCATGCCCTGGCCCATCCCCCATCCCCCATTGTCCGTCATCCATGGCAGAGCAGCTTGAGTACGGCGAGGCCACCTCCAGAGAGCACTGATAACCTGCCAGAGACCGCTCTAGGCAAGGGCTGCAGCAAAGAGCCGGAAAGGTTTTGCTTTGTTTTGTTTTAATAATTAGGGAGGGAACCAAATGAAGAGACAAATACCTGGCACAAAAGAGTACAAAGAGGATCCCAGGGCTCCAACAGAGAAGAATCCAGACCCACCCATGGTCCTTTTGCCCCATTCAGGCAGCTAAGCCCAGACTTGCTGGACGCCTTGGGGAGAGGATGTGATGAAAGTGGAGGAGAAAAATGTTCTTTCCCTGGCTTTTGAGTTTCAGAAACCTATGCCTTTAGACAAATAGAAAGAATAAATCTAATGTTTAAAGATGGAGGCGGGTACATGATGAGTAAGACCAGCACCCCTCCCCTAGGGCAGATAGGCTGCCACAAGTTGGGGGAGGGGAGAAAGGCAGAGAGGAAGGCCTGCAGTAGATACTGATGGATTCTGGATTCGAGAGGGACCTTGACCCCTATCTCAGCCTCAGGTTGGAGGCAAAACTCCCAGCCAATGACCAGAGCACCCAATGTCCCTTCCTGGGAAGAGTTCGGGAGAGGCAGCAAGATCCAAAGAAAGGGCTGTGGCCACAGACAACTTCCAAGAGTGGGGAGCTATGAAATGATGCCGGGCCCCCCAGCAGTGAGAGAGGCTCCAGACCCAGAGCACTGAGGAGAGAGTGTCCCCCACATCAACCCAGAGGACAGATGGGACATGGACCCTTGATAACAAGCCCTTGGTAAGTCCTCCAGAAATTAGAGGTGATCCTGAGCAAAGAGGCAAGCACCCCAAGTTGCTTGAGATGACATTTCTGCCACCTAGCAAAACAGAGGCTTAGAACAAAATTAAACAGTTATATAAAAAAAAATAAAAGTTGTTATTGTATCTCTATGAGAAGATGGACATTAGCTGAACCTATTACAATAATCATTTCACAATATACAATATGTAAATCAAACCATCATGCTGTACGCTTTAAACTTACATAGCGATGTGTGTCAATTATTCTTAATAAAACTGGAAAAAATTCAAAATAGTCCAAGGGAGGGGCTTCCCTGGTGGCGCAGTGGTTGAGAGTCCGCCTGCCGATGCAGGGGACGTGGGTTCCTGCCTAGGCCCACGAGGATCCCACGTGCCGCGGAGCAGCTGGGCCCATGAGCCATGACCGCTGAGCCTGCGCGTCCGGAGCCTAAAAAAAAAAAAAAAAAAATAGTACAAGGATAAAAAATAAATAAATAAAATAAGTCCAATTTTATTCCAATAGGGAATCCCCTAAACACCCCCCCCCGGACCCCACCTCCCACCCCCGAGGCTGGAGACTGAACCGAGCCTACACATCCTGTGTAGGGGGTATATTATTCTCACAGAGTGCAGGCATCGTCATTCTCAGCAAAATTTGCTGCTTTTGTATCTTCATGAAGGTCCCTGGGGAGTGGTCTACACTACAGGTCTCTTGTCACTTTGGAGACCCCAGTGGCTCAGCATCCCCCTGTGGTCTGGGGAAGGCCTGCTGACATCCTGCATAAAGAACTTCTGAAGGGAGCCTCCAGTTCCTTCAGAACGCTGTCTGCACCACCTAGCCTCCCGACACACCCTCCTGCCTATATTCAGTTTAAAGTTTCAAATCCTAGACAGTAACTGTTTGATGCTGAGGATATCAGTTCAGAGGCTGGACTCCACAGGTCTTAGCTTGTCCCCCAAGACCTGCAGTTACCTGGCGTCCACTGACTACTCCGGCTTCATGGCCTGATGTGGCCCCTCTTGGATGAGACACTCTGATGGCAACATCTCTAACAAGAGGCTCGCTGATGCTCTGCCTCACGCCATCCCTCCTCCCCCGCTTCCCACCATCCATCTATCTATCCCCCAGCAAGCAGCCCCTGAAATTTCAGACGTAGCTCAAACACCATCTCCTTTGTGAAGTTTCCCCAGGTAAAGCTAACCACGCCCTTTTTTTTCTTTTTCTTTTTCTTTTTTTTGCGGTACGCGGGCCTCTCACTGTTGTGGCCTCTCCCGTTGCGGACCACAGGCTCCGGACGCGCAGGCTCAGCGGCCATGACTCACGGGCCCAGCCGCTCCGCGGCATGTGGGATCTTCCCGGACCGCGGCACGAACCCGTGTCCCCTGCATCGGCAGGCGGACTCTCAACCACTGCGCCACCAGGGAAGCCCTAACCATGCCCTTTTTTGGTGACCTAACTGTGCCAGGTCCAGATGGCTACTGGGATGGCTCCTGAACCATTGTAGTGAACTTGTTGGTTTTCATGCAGTTTCCTTCCATTCCAAAACTTTTAGGAGGAGATAGAAAGATAGGAAAAGAAAAGAGCAGGGTGGTGAGAGAGAGAGAGGGGAGGGGGAAGGAGAGAGAATAAATGGTGGGGCCAACAAAGAGGGTTGTTCACTATTTTGCCGTGTAGAGGTTGTTTATGAAAATACCCCAGCTCCTCTACCATCATCGCTATTTCGTAAAAGCAAGGTAATATTAATACAAAAAGCAATAGGAAGGTCATGACCTCAGATCTAAGGACAGTGCTTCAAAGAAACAAGTCTTGACAACTTCTACATTTATATACACATGTTGGCTTTATACTTCTTACTTGTCCTTAGGTCCCAGGGTGAGGACCAACTTTTGAGATCTTCTGTTCTAGAGTGTGAGCCCTAGTGGGGTGCCTGGCAGCCTGTGGGCTCACAGTTCCAGCTGCTGTGGTTTCCCTGGCAACCAGAACCCTAGGGATGCCCTTCAGATGCTGCCTGAGACACCCCACCCCCTTGCCTCAGTTTGGGTTGATGAGTCCAACCGACTGGAAGCTGAGAATATCATCAGGAGACGCCCAGTCTTTTGTGCTGAGTTCAGTTTAACCAGGGGTTTTCTCAACTGGTAAATCCCCCTTGGATTGGGAGCCTCAGACTGAGAATGGCTCCAGGGCAGGGCCACTGGATCTGATATGGCTTTCCCAGCCCCAAAAACAGGTGCCTGGAGGAGGGCTCCTGAACTGTGCTCAACAGCCAGGGAAGGCAGGGTGGGAGTCATTACTTGAAATCTATGGTTTACTGTTAGCCGAGGTTCCCAACCCACAGTCCCAACACCTATGCTCCTTTTCCTAGTCTCTTCCCACAATTTGATACAGCTGTCAAAGTCCCTTTCTTATAACAAATAGCTGGTAAAAATATTTTATAAAACCCTTTTTATTGTTCTGAAATGTATACATAACATAACTGACCTATATGTATTACATATATAAAAGAATAGTACTTTATAATAAAATAAAATAATAGGCCTTCAAACAGGTAAATGCCCTGGCCGAACTATGCTAGTAGAATTAATGAAACAGATGCTTATACCTGTGTGTAGTAGAAGAACAGAGCTGGAGGAATCAGGTTCTCTGACCTCAGACTATACTACAAAGCTACAATAATCAAAACATTATGGTACTGGCACAAAAACATAGATCAATGGAACAGGATAGAGAGCCCGGGAGTAAACCCAGGCAATTATGGTCAATTAATCTACAACAAAGGAGGCAAGAATATATAAGAAAGAAAAGACAGTCTCTTCAATAAGCAGTGCTGGGAAAACTGGACAGCTACATGTAAAAGAATGAAATTAGAACATTCTCTAACACCATGTACAAAAATAAACTCAAAATGGATTAAAGGCCTAAATGTAAGGATAGCATAAAACTCCTAGAGGAAAACATAGACCACTCTTGACATAAATTGCAGCAACATTCTTTTGGATCCATCTCCTAAAAGTAAAGGAAATAAAAGCAAAAATAAACAGATGGGACCTAATTAAACTCAAAAGCTTTTACACAGCAAGAGAAACCAACAAAATGAAAAGACAACCTATGGAATATGAGAAGGTGTTTGCAAATGATATGATCAATAAGGGGTTAATATCCAACATATATAAACAGCTCATACAACTCAACATCAAAAAAAACAACCAACCTGATTAAAGAATGGGCAAGAGACCTGAATAGACATTTTTCCAAAGAGAAAATGCAGATGGCCAATGGGTTCATGAAAAGATGCTCAACATCGCTAAGCATCAGGGAAATGCAAATCAAAACCACAATGAGAGGGACTTCCCTGGTGGTGCAGTGGTTAAGTAACTGCCTGCCAATGCAGGGGACATGAGTTCGATTCCTGGTCTGGGAAGATCCCACATGCCACGGAGCAACTAAGCCCATGCACCACAACTACAGAGCCTGCGCTCTAGAACCCATGTGCTGCAACAACTGAGCCTGCATGCTGCAACTACTGAAGCCCGCACACCTAGAGCCTGTGCTCTAGGTGTGCAACAAGAGAAGCTACCACAATGAGAAGCCTGCACACCGCAACGAAGAGTAGCCCCTGCTCGCTGCAGCTAGAGAAAGCCCGCACTCAGCAACAAAGACCCACCTCAGGCAAAAAAAAAAAACAACCCACAATGATAAATCACCTCACACCTGTCACAATGACTATCATTAAAAAGAACACAAATAACAAATGTTGGATGGGATGTGGAGAAAAGGGAACCCTCATACACTGTTGGTGGGAGTGTAAATTGGTGCAGCCATTGTGGAAAACAGTATGGAGGTTTCTCAAAAAACTAACAATAGAACTGCCATATGACCTAGCAATTCCACTCCAGGGTATACATCTGAAAGAAACAAAAACACTAATATGCACCCCAATGTTCATGGTAGGATATGGAAGCAACCTAAGTGCCCATCAACAGCTGAATGGATAAAGAAGATGTGGTATATATGTACAATGTAATACTACTCAGCCATAAAAGAGAATGAAATTTTGCCATTTGCAGCAAAGTGGATGGACTTGGAGGGCATTATGCTAAGTGAAATAAGTCAGACAGAGACAGACAAACACTGAATGATATCACTTACATGTGGAATTTTAAAAATATAACAAACTAGTGAATATAACAACAAAAGAAAGCAGACTCCCAGATATAGAGAACAAACTAGTGGTTACCAGTGGCGAGGGGAGGGGCACTATAGGGGCCGGGGAGTGGGAGGTACAAACTATTGGGTGTAAGGTACAGGGATGTATTGTACAACATGGGGAATACAGCCAATATTTTGTAATAACTGTAAATAGAGTGTAACCTTTAAAAATTGTATAAAATAAATAAAAACTGAGGCTTAGGGAAAAAAAATAGGCTTTCAAACAGACAACTGTCCTGGCCAAACTGCGCCAGTAGAATTAATGAAATGGATGCTTGTACTGGTGTGTGGAATCAGCATAAGTGTATGTGATGTTTTGTGGTGTGATGTTTTGGTGGGTCAAACACTGTGAGCTGTGCTGCCATCAGTGGTTTGATTTTCTGAAATGTCTTGGTAAATTAATGCACAAAACAATACATCTTACCTTGATTTACATAGGATTTACGATCCCAGAAAACACAACATAGGGTAAAACTGCAAAAATTCTTGCACTTTATATGTAAACATATAAAACACAGGTAAAATGGATTTTTAAACAGGGGGTTATTAATAGCTGTTTCATCTACCAGGCTGTTTGAAGGGGCAGTTGAAATTCTGGCCAGAGGAGAGACTATTCAACAGTCATTGTGACAAAGCAAAATCTGCCCCCAGGCCCAACAAAAGTTTTCACACCTCCCATTGAGAGCTACTCTTGTTTGGTTTGCAAAGGAACCAGGGCACAGAGAGATAAAATGCCCTAGGAGCTGGCTAGCGGCCCAGCCTGGCCTGGGCATGATGCCTCCTGACCCTAGCTGGGTGCCCCTCCTTCTACAGAGGGTTCCAACCCCGCTTTTTGGAAATCTGGCTCCCCTGGAGGTCCCTTCGGGGCTACTGGGGCTACACAGAGGATCAGGGAAGGGGTGTGTGCCCTTTAACCAGAGCAATTCTGACTATATATTTTTGTTTATAAACTTTACTAATTGCTAACACATTATTACACGGAATTCTCACAGCTGCCCTGTGGGCAAGTATTAGGATCCCATTTTACAGATAAAGAGCTGGGGGGGGGGAAGGCTTGTCTGGGGCCCTACAGCCCCAGGCCTCTCTGATTCCTGAGGCTGAGCCCCTCCCACTGCACAGGCTGCCTCCCCCTCCTGCGCGTATCTTGGGCTTCTGTGTGAGATTTCTTTGAAAAAAGGATTTTACTCTGAATCAGCAGCCCCGAGGAAGCCACCTGTGCAGAGTCTTGAGTCATTCCATGGTAAAAGTCTGGACAAGATGGCTCTTCTAGTGTGGAAGACGCCCCCTCTGTAGCACTGTAGCCAGGAACCCACTCTGTCTGTTTCTTAAAAAAGCACGCAAGCAATCAAACATTACAGAAAAGACAGAAAATATGGGTAAGGAAAGAGAGTAAGATTAAAAACCACCCACAATCCCCTCTTGATGAGGTCGTTATTAACAGTTTGTGACTAACTTCCCAGACTATAGATGAGACAATACATTTAGTCATAGATTTTATTTATATATCTATAAAAATTAGGTTTAATAAAATGTATCATTTAAAACATTCTGTCTTATAATTTTTGTATATCATTTGATAGCATATACATTTATATATTTATTAAAAATGGGATAAAAACCTACCGTAGTCATGACTTGGTAAACCTCAAATTTGGCCGAGTGGAGGATGGGCCTGTCTTCTTTCACCAGGTGCCCTAAACCCAGTTCTTTATTTATAATGATAATGACTGGCATTGAACTCCACCTTATAACTTACTGAGCCCACTCCAGCCATTGTCTCTTTCAATTCTAACAATCCCTCTGGGAGGTCTGTTGATGTTGTCTAAATATTCTCATTTTATTGAGAAAGAAACTCAAGTTCAAAGAGGTTACATGGTGGTGCAGCGGTTAAGAATCTGCTCGCCAATTCAGGGAACGTGGGTTCAAGCCCTGGTCCAGGAAGGTCCCACATGCCACGGAGCAGCTAAGCCCATGCGCCACAACTACTGAGCCTGTGCTCTAGAGCCCGTGAGCCACAACTACTGAGCCCACGTGCCACAACTACTGAAGCCTGCGCACCCTAGAGCCCGTGCTCCGCAGCAAGAGAAGCCACTGCAGTGAGAAGCCCATGCACCACAACGAAGAGTAACCCCCACTGGCCGCAACTAGAGAAAGCTCGCCTGCAGCAACGAAGACCCAACGCAGCCAAAAATAAAATAAATTTAAAGAAACCACAAAAAACAGAAAACAAATCTTTAAAAAAAAAAAAAAGAAAAAAGGAGGTTACGTGACTTGCTAGCTAGGGAGCTACCACGATCGCACACTGCTTGGTGTCCAGACCCTGTGTCCTCCCCAACGCCCTCGCCTCCTCTCTGAGGATTGCTAGGTGCAGCTTGCATGCTCCAAGCGAGTGATTTCTCAGCAAAGCTACTGGCTCCTGATGGCGACCTCTGGCCTCTGCAGAGGCCGAGGATGTGGACAGAGCCCCAGGCTCTGCCAGGGGCCTGGTGTTGGCAGGGCTCTGGGGAACGCTTCCTGCCAGCTCCTGTGATGCCTGCTGTCTCTTAGCAACTGTTGGTGGCGTCAACAGTGGAGGGGCTGCGAGAATCAGGCTGGATCCCCTTTCAGATCTTCTGAGGTCTCCAGAAGGGGTCTGCCCTTGCACTTGCCTAAGGGTGCCCCTGAGCCCAAGGTCAGCCTTGCAGGACGCCGGCTAGCAGCTCAGTGACCTTCCCTCTCCCCTAGCCTTTGTGGACCCTGCCCTGCAGCAGGGCCTGAGCTCCGGGCAGCGGAAGGCGGTGTGCTCCTCCCAGGTCTCTTTGCCAGGCGCCAGGGCGGGAGGCGTCAGATCAGGGGCACTCCTGGCATGCTAGTCCACCAAGGATTCCAGCAGGTGCCAAGTCTCTGGTGTCAGGGGAAATGACCTCAGAGCTTTGGGCCTGGCTGAGAGGTCACTGCCTGGACTTAAAGGTCCCCAGGCAGGCACCTGTCAGCTGAGCTAGATGGCCTTACGTCCTTCCCCTGCCTCAGACCTTCCAGAAGGGAAGCTGAGTGTTCTTGGGAAGGAAGACAAGCTTCTAGGATAGGGCAAGGCCTTGAAATTTCAAAGTCCCTTATGTGAGTGTCCAGCACCCGAAGTCTGAAAACAGCTTTCCTCTGGGGTCAGTGGAGGAAAAGAAGACCTGCTGGGGTGGGGGGGGGGCGGGTAGGTAGCTCTCTCCCCCCAGGATCTATCACTATCCCTCCCAGTGGATGAGAAACTGCAATTGGGGCTGCTCTTCAAGCAGAGCACTTTCCAGGGCCGTCACCTCCTTCTTTTCCTCCCCCTGTGCAGAGTGTGCTGAGGAATCTCAAGTTCAGAAATGTTCTTGGTGATCCGTCCAGAGCCAGGGACTAAATGCAGGTCAGGGTAGAGCTTGTTCTCAAATTCAGATTTTCTAATTTCTCCACCAGAACCCAAAGCATCGAGCCATTCATCAGCCAGTTCCTTGAAGAGAACTACAGGTGTGTCTACTTTAGATTGATGTACTCATTCATTAATCACCAACATTTATTGAGCACTTTCTGCGTGCCCAGCTCTTGGCTGACGGCTGGGGGATTCAAAGGTGGAGAAGGCCTCCTTCCTGCTTCAGAAGGAGAAGGGCTTGGGGATCAGGGGGAATGACGAGACAGGTCTTGAGGCAGGAGTGATGCTGGGATGCAGGAGGGGACAGCCAGCCCCTCCCTGGGGGAGCTGTGGGAGTGGGATCTGGGTGGGCTTCCAGGAAGAGGACGGGAGAGGATGCGGCCCTGCGGAAGCTGTGTAGACCCTTCAGAGTCTCCAGGGAGGTAATTAGGCAACATGTCTTGGCTCCCAGTTGGCACCCTGTGGGCTGAGGCTAGTGCCTAGAGGTGTGTGGGAAGAGAGCCAGGGAGGAAGCTGCAGTGTGCGTGCACCCTGCTTCGCTAGAGCGGGAATCTGTTCCAGGCATTCAAGGCTCAACTCTGAAGAGCAGTTCATGATGACTCCCCAGTCAGGGTCCCAGCCAGGCCCCCAGGCGAGCGGCAGCCCGGAAGCCCTTTCCTTCCTCGTGGCCATAGGTTGGTGCTCTGCCCAAGGCTGGCGGGAGGCTGGCGGGCCACCCCAAATGCCTGCCCAGCTGGGCCTTCTTTGAGGCCCCAGTTTCTTCCCAAATAATGTTTAAGCAGGGATGGGAGCTCAGGAGAGACAGTGCAGCCGAATCAGCAGAGCGCAGCAGGGCCAGGCCACCTCTGGACAAGGCTGGCCCTGCCATTTACCAGCTCTGGGGATTTGCGGCAAGTCACTTAGCTCCCTGAACTTCAGTTTCCTCCTCTGTAAAATGGGGATACAGTCGTGTCTGCTTCATGGGAGGGGGTGAGTTTTTTATGAGATAATGTTCATTAAGTACCAGCACACAGTAGGTCCTCATAAATGGTAGCAGTTACCTGACCAGGTAGATCACACATAATGGGCACTTGGGAAATGTCTGAAGAATGAATCAGACACGTTTCCTTTTTCTTTTCATCCTCCAAATATTTGCTCTTTACCTAAAAAGCTACTTGGGATTAGAAAGCTCTGCCTCTTGGAAACAAGAGGGGAGGCCAGGACTAGGAGCAAGGGGTGTAACTGCTGTGTCCCCTTGGGGGCTTAATTTGATGGAGCTGAGTGTGAGGCCTGGACAGTGAGGGTTTGCCCTGGAATCCCAGGACAGCTCTCCAGGGGGCTGGGCTAATGGGCTTTTCAGTTACTTGCCCTTAGCAACATATTCTCATTTAAAAAATAAGCTTAAGGTTTTTTTGTTATAAAAGTAGTCTATGTTCATTAAAACAAAAGCTTATATTGAGCTTATGATATAGCAGGCACTGTTCTAACACTTGTCTTAATTCACTGAGTTTGCACAATAATTTTACAAGGTAGGTACTACCATGTCCCCCATTTTATGGATAAGTAAATCAAGGCACAGAGAAGATAAGTAACTTTTCCGGAATCACATGACTAAGAAGTAGCAGAGCTGTGGCCACAGAGTTCCCTCTTTTAACCACTGTACTATCATGCCTTATTGTACATGTGTGAAAATACAGGTAAGTAAAAATAAACTAAAGGTAACCTGTAGTTTTAACATCCAGAGATACTTGCTATTATTTGCCAACTAACAATATAGTGAAGAGTTACACACACAAGGTATGAAGTAAGACAAACTCATGTTCAAATTCTGGCTTTACTGGGTTTTTTTTTACATTATTTATTAATTTATTTATTTTTGGCTGTGTTGGGTCTTCGTTGCTGTGCGCAGGCTTTCTCTAGTTGCGGCGAGCGGGTTCTACTCTTTGTTGCGGTGTGCAGCCTTTTCATTGCGGTGGCTTCTCTTGTGGAGCACAGACTCTAAGTGCCCAGGCTTCAGTAGTTGTGGCGCACGGGCTTAGTTGCTTCATGGTACGTGGCACCTTCCCGGACCAGGGATCGAACCCGTGTCCCCTGCATTGGCAGGCGATTCTTAACCACTGCACCACCAGGGAAGTCCCTGGCTTTACTGTTTATATGTAACCTTGGCCTAGAAAACAGATGAAAATATTTTTATAATCTTTGGGATAGAGAAAATGTTTCTTGGCATTGATATCAAAGCCAGAAAACAAAGGAAAATTTCTGTGTGACATGACAGAGAACAAAAGAAAATGTAAAGTCAAATGTCAAAATGAGAAATATTAGTTACTTCGTATGTGATAGAAACATGGTTAATCTCTTTACCATATATGAGCAACTCAAAAATTAGTCAGAAGTAGACCTCACTAAAAATGGGAGATTCTACAAAAGAAGAATGACAGGGCTTCCCTGGTGGCGCAGTGGTTGAGAGTCCGCCTGCCGATGCAGGGGAAACGGGTTCGTGCCCTGTTCCGGGAAGATCCCACATGCTGCGGAGCGGCTGGGCCCGTGAGCCATGGGCGCTGAGCCTGCGCGTCCGGAGCCTGTGCTCCTCAACGGGAGAGGCCACAGCAGTGAGAGGCCCGCGTACTGCCAAAAAAAAAAAAAAAAAGAAGAACGACAAATGACAGTTAAATGTGGGTTCAACCTTGCTCATAATCAAAGAAATGATAATGAAAATGACAAGATGTTATTTTCATACATCAGATTTGGCAAGGATTAAAAAGACGGACAATAAGTAGCGTTGGCAAGGGTACAGGGGAGAAGATGGTCTTCTAGACTGTGGTGGGATAAATGCTTAAAGCCTTTCTGGAGATAAATTGGAAACATGTCCAAATCCTCATCCACACGTGCACCTTTTGGCTTAATATTTTAACTTCACATCATTTATTCTAATGAAAAAAAATAATCAAATGGAAAAGCTATGTGCTAGAATATTCACTGGTACATTTTTTTAAAAAAGCAAACAGTTGAAAACAACTTAAATGTCCTTTAAAAGGAGATTTGTTATGAAAAATATTGAAAGCTATAGAGCAGATTACTATATAACTGTTGAAGGAGATAAGGTGGATTTATAGATGCTGATAAGGGGGAAAGTCCATGATAAATTCAAAAAGCAAATTGCAGTATGTGGTCTTATTTTTGATAGCAGAGTCTCCTGGTTGAGGCTTAAGTTGGATTTTGATTTTGACTTTTATACAACTGGTTTTCTGATATTTGCAGAAGGTGAAATGTTTGACAGACGATTTTGTAAATACATGTGAGGTTACCCTTTGGAGACTCCAAGAAAGAGCTAGGAAAATGGTAAGGACTTTGGGGTGAGGTAACAGTCCCAGCCTGTGTAAAGTAAAGGGTAACAGCCAGGTTTGGGTTTTTTTTGTGCATCTGTAACTGTATTTATAGACTTATTGAAGATTGGTAAGTATAAGCTACGTTCATTAAAAAATAAACAAGTTTATTGAACATAAACATGGAAAATGTACAACTTGAAGAATTTGCACAGTGAGCACACTCGTGTAACCGCCTCTCACATAAAGAAATTACCAGAAGAGGCCCTGAAACTCCCCTCAACCCCCCTCATAGGACCACACTTTGACTTCTAATATCAGAAATGAATCTGATCTCTGCTTAAACTTTACATCAACAGAATCATAAACTATGTACTCTTTTATGTTTAGCTTCTTTCAGTCAACATTGTAAGATCCCTCTAGATGTACTAGGAGTTCATTCATATGCATTTCTGTATCTGATTCCACTGTGTGAATATACTCGCATAGTATTCATTCTCCTATTGATGAATATATGGATTGTTCCCATTATTTGTCTTTTAAAAATAATGCTGCTATAAATATTCTTACACATGAATTTTGGTGCATTATGTGCCCATTTCATTAGGAATATACTTAGCTGGTTATTCAGCTTTGATGCATAGTGCCAAAGAATTTTCCAAAGTGGTGGTACCAATTGACACTCTCACCAATGGTGTTTGAGAGCTCAGTTTCACCAGATATTTGCCAACCTGTGTCATTTTGGGGGTTCTGTAGTAGTGAATTACTATGGTTTTAACTTGTGCTTCTCTGATGCCTAATCAGGATGAACACTCTTATTTTTTACCTACAAGTTTCCTGGCCATTTGGATATCCCCTTTTACAGTTTAGCCTTTTTTTTTCTGCTGAGTTGCCCATCTTTTTCTTACAAATTTGCAGTCCTTTGTGTATTTTGGATATTAGACTTTTGTTGGTTATATGTATCACAAAAATCTGTTCCCATTCCTTAACTTGCCTCTTTACTCTCTTGATGGTGTTGTTTGATAAATGGAAGTTCTTGAATTTAATGTAGTCCAATTTGTCTATTTTTCTTCTATGGTTAGTGCTTCTTTGTGTTTTGTTTAAGAAATTTTGCCTGATACAAGGATATGAATATATGTTCTTATGCTAATTTCTAGAAGCTTTATTCTTTTACCTTTCAGACTCAGATCTACAATCTATCTGGATTTGATTTTTATGTATGGTATTACATAAGAACCAAGATTCATTCTTCTTCTGTATGGGTATTCAGTTGACCCAGCACCATTTATTGAAAGACTCATCTTTTCCCCACTGCAGTGCCACCTTTTGTCATAACTGTCTATATACACGTGGGCTATTTCTAGACTCTTTTCTTTCACACCTTTGTATCAATACCAGACTATCTTATTACTGTAGTCTAAATCCTCGAGCTCTGCTCTTATTCTTCAAGATTGTCTTAGCTATTCCCGGCCCTTTGTATTTTCTATAAATTCTAAAATAGGCATGTCAATTTCAAAACTCCTTCATCCCACCACCTCCCCCCGCAAAACAAAACAAAACAAAACAAAACAAAACAAAACAAAACAAACAAAAAACCTACTGGGATTTTTTTTTTAATAAATTTATTTATTTATTTATTTATTCATGGCTGTGTTGTGTTTTTGTTGCTACGCGCAGACTTTCTCTAGTTGTGGCGAGCAGGGGCTGCTCTTCGTTGCCGTGTGTGGGCTTCTCATTGCGGTGGCTTCTCTTGTTGCAGAGCACAGGCTCTAGGTGCGAGGGCTTCAGTAGTTGTGGCATGTGGGCTCAGCAGCTGTGGCTCACTGGCTTAGTTGCTCCGCGGCATGTGGGATCTTCCCAGACCAGGGCTCAAACCCGCGTCCCCTGCATTGGCAGGCAGATTCTTAACCACTGCACCACAAGGGAAGTCCCTTACTGGGATTTTAATTGTGATTGCATTCAATCTATAGATCAAGTTAGGAAGAACTGACATCTTAGAAATGAGTATTTCAATCCATGAACATAATATATCCTTTCATTCCTTTCATTTTTGTAACTCTTCTTTAATATTCCTCAATACAGTATTGTAATTTTCTGTGTAGAGATTCTACACAGTTTTGTTATATTTATTCCTATATATTTATGTCCTTGATGCTACTGTATGTGGTATTTGAATTTTTCTTCAATTTCTAATTAGATAGAAATGCAATGGATTAAAAACATTTTTGACCTTGTATCTAATGACCTTGCTAAATTCACTCATTGATTGTAATAGTTTATCTGTAGATTTCTTTAGGTCTTCTATGTATATAATAATGTCATCTGTGCGTTGTGACCATTTTTTTCTTCCTTACTGATCCTTGTGCATTTTATTTCTCCTCTCAGTCTTCATCCTACAGTGTGCTTAGATTTTTTAAACATGTTCTTTATTAAATTAAGAAAGTTCCCTTCTGGCATAACATCACTTTGTAATATTCTTCGAAAGTGTTAAGGTCATGAAAGACAAAGAAACACTGAGGAACTGCCTCAGATTGGAGGACAGTAAGTAGACATAACAAATATATGCAAGGTGGGATCTTGGATTGGATCCTGCATCAGAAAAGGACATTAATGGGAAAATGAGCACAATTTAAATAAGGTCTATAAATTAGATCATATTGTATCAGTGTTAATTTTCTAATTTCAATAATTATACTATGATTATGTAAGATGGTTAAGATTAGGGGAAGTGGGTTAATATATGAGAACTATTATTTGCAACTTTTGCACTATTTTTGCAAATTTTCTCTAAGTCTAAAATAGTTCTTTGAGGAAAGATTTTGTTAAAGTTTCCTTTTATTCCTAGTTTGCTATGTGTTTATTGTGAATGAGGTTGAATTTTACCAAATGCATGCTCTGTATTTATTGATGCTTTATGCAATTTTCTCTTATATTTTTCTAATATACTGAGTTACAGTGATTAATTTTTAACTGTTAGATCAACCTTTCATTCCTGGAATGAATCCAACTTTGGCTTGATATGTTACACTTTTATATGTTGCCAAATTTAATTTCCCATTTTCTTTTTTTAAAAATTAAAAAAAATTAATACAATTTTAAGGGTTACTTTTCCATTTAGTTATTACAAAATATTGGCTGTATTCTTCATGTTGTACAATATAACCTTGTAGCCTATCTTATACCCAATAGCTTGTACCTTCCACTCCCCGACCCCCCGACCCCTGTGGTGCCCCTACTGCTGCACTGGTAATCACTAGTTTGTACTCTGTATCTGTGGGTCTGCTTCTTTTTTGTTATATTTACTAGTTTGTTGTATATTTAAAATTCCACATATCAACGATATCATTCAGTATTTGTCTTTCTCTGTCGGACTTATTTCACTTAGCATAATGCCCTCCAAGCCTATCCATGTTTCCACAAATGGCAAAATTTTGTTCTTTCTTATGGCTGAGTAGTATTCCATTGTATTTATATATACCACATCTTCTTTATCCATTCAGCTGTTGATGGACACTTAGGTTGCTTCCATATCTTGGCAATTGTAAATAATGCTGCTATGAATATTGAGGTGCATATTAGTGTTTTTGTTTCTTTCAGATATATTCCCAGGAGTGGATTTGCTGGGTCATATGGTAGTTCTATTTTTAGTTTTTTGAGAACCCCCCATAAAGTTTTCCACAGTGTCTGCACTAATTTACATTCCCACCAACAGTGTATGAGGGTTCCTTTTTCTCCACATCCTGTCCAACACTTGTTATTTGTGTTCCTTTTGATTTTAGCCAATCTGACATGTGTCAGGTGATTTCTCACTGTGGTTTTGATTTTCATTTCCCTGATGATTAGTAATGTTGAGCATCTTTTCATGTGCCTATTGACCACCTGCATTTCCTCTTTGGAAAAACGTCTATTCAGTTCTTCTGCGCATTTTTAAATTGGGTTGTTTGTTTTATTGATGTTGAGTTGTATGAGCTGTTTATATATGTTGGATATTAACCCCTATCAATCATATCTTTTGTAAATATCTTTTCCCATTCCATAGATTGTCTTTTTGTTTTGTTGATGATTTCCTTTGTTGTGCAAAACATTTCGAGTTTAGTTAGGTCACATTTGTTTATTTTTGCTTTTTTTCCTTTACTTTAGGAGGCAGATCCAAAAAATTTTTACTGCAATTTATGTCAAAGAGTGTTCTATGTTTTCCTGTAGGACTTTTAGAGTATCCAGTCTTACATTTAAGTCTTTAAACCATTTTGAGTTTATTTTTGTATGTGGTGTTAGAGAATGTTCTGATTTCATTCTTTTACATGTAGCTGTCCAGTTTTCCTAGCACCACTTATTGAAGAGACTGTCTTTTCTTCATTGTGTATTCTTGCCTGCTTTGCCACAGATTAACTGACCATAATTTCGTGGGTTTATTTTTGGCCTTTCTTTCCTATTCCCTTGATCTGTGTCTGTTTTTGTGCCAGTACCATACTGTTTTGATTACTGTAGCTTTGCAGTATAGTCTTAAGAAAGGGAGCTTGTTTCCTCCAGGTCTGTTCTTCTATCTCAAGATTGTTTTGGCTATTTGGGGTTTTTCATGTTTCCATACAAATTTTAAAATTATTTGTTCTTGTTCTGTAAAAAATGCCATTGGTATTTTGACAGGGATTGCATGGAATTTGTAGATTGCCTTGGGTAGTATGGTCATTTTAATAATATTGATTCTTCCAGTCCAAGAACACAGTATATCTTTCCATCTGTTTGTGTCATCTTCAATCTCTTTCATCAGCACCTTATAATTTTCAGAGTACAGATCTTTTGCCTCCTTGGGTAGGTTTATTCCTAGGTAGTTTATTCTTTCTGATACAATGGTAAATAGGATTGTTGCCTTAATTTCTCTTTCTGATAGTTTGTTGTTAGTGTATAGAAATGCAACAGATTTCTGTGTATTAATTTTTTATCCTGAAACTTTACTGAACTCATTCATGAGCTCTAGTAATTTTCTGGTGGCTTCTTTAGGATTTTCTATGTATATTATCATGTCATCTGCAAAGAGTGACAATTTTACTTCTTCCTTCCAATTTGAATTCCTTTTATTTCTTTTTCTTCTCCGATTGCTGTGGTTAGGACTTCAAAAACCATGTTGAATAAAAGTGGCAATAGTGGGCCTCCTTGTCTTTTTCCTGATCTTAGAGGAAATGCTTTCAGCTTTTCACCATTGAGTATGATGTTAGCTGTGGGTTTGTCATATATGGTCTTTATTATATGTTGAAGTATGTTCCCTCCGTGCTCGCTTTCTGTAGAGTTTTTACCATAAATGGATGTTGAATCTTATCAAATCCTTTTTTCTGCATCTATTGAGATGATCATACAGTTTTTATTCTTCAATTTGTTAATGTAGTGTATCACATTGATTAATTTGAAGATACTGGGAAATCCTTGCAGCCCTGGGATAAATCCCACTTGATCATGGTATATGATCCTTTAATTGTATTGTTGGATATGGATTGCTAGTATTTTGTTGATGATTTTTGTATCTATATTCATCACTGATATTGGCCTGTAACTTTCTTTTTTTGTGATATCTTTGTCTAGTTTTGTCATCACCATGATGCTGGCCTCATAGAATGAGTTCAGAAGTGTTTCTTCCTCTGTAGTTTTTTGGAATAGTTTCAAAAGAATAGGTGTTAACTCTTTTCTAAATGTTTGGTAGAATTCACCTGTGAAGCCATCTGGTCCTGAACTTTTGTTTGTTGGGAGTTTTAAAATTACTAATTCAATTTTATTACTGGTAATTGGTCTGTTCATATTTTCTCTTCCTTCCTGATTCAGTCTTGGGAGATTGTACCTTTCTAAGAATTTGTCCATTTTTTCTAGGTTGTCCATGTTATTGGCATGTAGTTGCTTGTAGTAGTCTTTTATGATCCTTTGTATTTCTGTGGTTCAGTTATAATGTCTCCTTTTTCACTTCTGATTTTATTGATTTGGGCCCTGTCTCCTTTTTTCTTGATAAGTCTGGCTAAAGTTTTATCATTTTTGTTTATCTTTTCAAAGAACGAGCTTTTAGTTTCATTGATCCTTTCTATTGATTTTTTAAGTTTCTATTTCATTTATTTTTTCTCTGATCTTTATGATCTTTTCCTTCTACTAATTTTGGGTTTTGTTTGTTCTTTTTTCTCTAGTTCCTCTAGGTGTAGGGTTAGGTTGTTTATTTGAGATTTTTCTTGTCTCCTGAGGTAAGCCTGTATCACTGTAAACTTCCCTCTTAGAACTGCTTTTGCTGTGTCCCATAGGTTTTGGATTGTCGTGTTTTTGTTTTCATCTGTCTCTGGGTGTTTTTTGATTTCCTCTTTGATTTCTTCAGTGATGTATTAGTTGTTTAGTAACATATTGTTTAGCCTCCACGTGTTTGTGATTTTTGCAATTTTTTTTCTTGTAGTAGATTTCTAGTATAATCACGTTGTAGTGGGAAAAGATGCTCATTATGATATCAATCTTCTTAAATTTACTGAGGCTTCTTTTGTGGTTTAGCATGTCATCTCTCCTGGAGAATGTTCCATGTACAGTTGAAAATAATGTATATTCTGCTGCTTTGGGATAGAAGGCTCTCTATATATTAATTAAGTCCATTTGGACTAATGTGTTTTTTAAGGCCTGTTTTTCCTTATTGATTTTCTATCTGGATGATCTGTCCATTGACATAAGTGTGGTGTTAAGTTCCCCTACTATTATTGTATTATTGTCCATTTTTCCTTTATGCCTGTTAATTGCCTTGTATATTTAAGTGCACCTATGTTGGGTGCACATATATTTACAAATATTATAACTTCTTGGATTGATATCTTGATCATTATGTAGTGTCCTTCTTCGTCTCTTGTAACGGTCTTTATTTTGAAGTCTATTTTGTCTGATGTAAGTATTGCTTCTCTGGCTTTCTTTTGATTTCCATTTTCATGGACACCTTTTTTCCATCCCCTCATGTTCAGTCTGTATGTGTCTAGATCTGAAGTGAGTCTCTTGTAGACAGAATATATACAGATCTTGTTTTTGTATCCTTTCAGCCACTCTATGCCTTTTGGTTGGAGCATTTAGTCTGTTTACATTTAGGTGTTATGTATGTTCTTACTGCCATTTTGTTAATTGTTTTGGATTTGTCTTTGTAGGCCTTTTTTTCCCCTTCTTTTTTTCTCTTCTCTTGTAATTTGATGACTATCTTTAACCTTATGTTTGGATTCCTTTTTCTTTTTTATGTGTGTATCTATTATAGATTTTTAGTTTGTGTTTACCATGAGTTTTTTGTATAGCAGTATGTGTGTATGTATGTGTATATATATATATATATATATATATATATATATATATATATGCAATTGTTTTAAATTGCTCATCTCTTAATTTCAAGTGCATTTTTTAAACTCTGCATTTGTATGGTTCTCCTCTCATGATCACTGTTTTTGATATCATATTTTACATCTAATTGTTTTGTGTATCCCTTAACTGCTGTTGTGGATATAGATGATTTTACTACTTTTGTCTTTTAACCTCCCTACTAGCTTTGTGTGTGGATGATTTCCTATCTTTAGAGCCTTTACTGATGAGCTTTTTTATTTCATAATTTTCTTGTTTCTAGTTGTGGATTTTTTCTTTTTCACCTAGAGAAATTCCTATGTAACATCTGTTGTAAAGCTGGTTTCATGGTGCTGAACTCTTTTAGCTTTTGCTTGTCTGTAAAGCTTTTGATTTCTCCATCAAACCTGGATGAGAGACTTGCTGGGTAGAGTATTCTTGGTTGTAGGTTTTTCCCTTTCATCACTTTAAATATATTATGCTGCTCCCTTCTGGCCTGCAGAATTCATGCTGAAAAATCAGCTGATAGCCACATGGGAGTTCCCTTGTATGTTATTTGTTGCTTTTCCCTTGTTGCTTTTTAATATTTTTTCTTTATTTTTTTCATTTTAGTTACAATGTGTCTTGGTATATTCCTTTTTGGGTTAATCCTGTATGGACTCTCTGCACTTCCTGGACTTGGGTGACTGTTTTCTTTTCCATGTTAGGGAAGTTTTCAGCTATTATGTCTTCAAATATTTTCTCAGGCCCTTTCTCTCTCTCTCTTCTCCTTCTGGGACCACTATATTGCAAATATTGTGCACTTGATGTTATTGCAGAGGTCTCATTTCTTTTCATTCTTTTTTTTTTTTCATTTCAGCAGTAGTGATTTCCAATATTCTATCTTCCAATACTGATCTGTTCCTCTGTATTATTTAGTCTACTATTGATTCCTTCCAGTGTATTTTTTTCATTTCAGTTATTGTATTCTGAATCTCTGTTTGGTTGTTCTTTATGTTTTCTAACTCTTTAAAAACTTCTTACTTCTCACTCTGTGCATTCATTCTTCTCCTGAGTTCTTTGATCATCTTTATGACCATTACTCTGAACTCTTTCTTGGGTAGATTATCTCCACTTCACTTAATTCTTCTTCTAGGGTTTTGTCTTCTTCCTTCATCTGGAAAATGTTCCTCTGACCCCTCATTTTGTCTAAGCTGCTATTTATACTTTTATGTGTGTGGTACATTAGTTATGTTTCTTGACCTTGGAGAAGCAAACTTCTGTAGGAAACATCCTATCTGTCTCAGCAGGACACTCCCCTCTTGTCACCCAAGCTATATGCTCTGGGGGTTTCCCCTATAAGGGCTGCATGGGTCCTTCTGTTGTGGCAGGCTGATTATGTGGGCAATCTGGTAGGCTTAGCTGGCCCCTAGTCTGGTTGGTTGCCAGACTCTGCCTTGTGCAGATGCAGCTGGCTGCCATTTAGCAGGGCCTGGTCATGAGGCAGCTAGCTGCAGAACCCTGGGGGACTCTGGGGCTAGAGCTGGCTCACGGTGGGCAGAGTCAGGGTCCTGAAGACTCCAGAGCTGTTGCCTGCCTGCTGGCAAGTGAAACCAGGTCCTGAGGTTAGTGCCAGACTACTGGCAAGCAGAGTTGGTTCCTGGAGTCTGGCTGCAAAGCCCAGGGATCCTAGAGCTCATTTCACATCATTGGTGAGTGGGAAAGGGGTGGTTTCCAGGGGATTTGGGGTGACCCAAATCTTGTGTTTGCCTGCTAGTGGGCAGAGCCAGGGCCCAGCTGGCTCCAGGGTAGGGTCTGGCTTACTGTGGGTGGACTTGGTCTGCAGACTGTGGGATCATAGTTTTCTTGCTTCTGGTATCAGCCCCCCTGGTGGATGAGGCTTGTCTAGAGGCTAGTGCAGGCTTCCTGGAGAGAAGGCCTGGTGCTTGCCCACTGGTGAGTGGAGCTGGTTCTTGGCCCTCTGGTGGGCAGGGCCATGTCAGGGCATGTCTAGAGGCAGAGGTTGGCTCAGGAAGTGTTTAGGCAGTCTGTCTGCTAATGAGTGGGGCTGTGTCTCTTAGCTGCTTGGCCTGAGACATCCTAGCACTGGTGCCCACAGGCTGTTGGGTGGGACCTCGGCTTTCCACTAATGAGCCAGGATGGCAGCTGCCAGATGCAGTGTTCACACGGTAGAATGTTCCCAAATATGGCTGACACCAGTATCTATGTTCCTAGGGTGAGCTGCAGCTGCCCCCTGCCTCTCCAGGAGACTCTCCAAGACCAGCAGGTAGGTCTGGCCTAGGCTTCTATCAAATTACTTCTTTTGCCCTGGGTCTTGATGCATGTGAAATTTTGTATGTATGCTTTAAGAGTGAAGTCTCTATTTCCTCCAGTCCTGTGGGACTCCTGAAATTAAGCCCTCTGGTCTTCAAAGCCAAGTGCTGTGGGGGCTCACCTTCCCAGGGCAGGACCCCTGGGCTGGGGAGCCTGATGTGGGGCTCAGAACTTTCACTCCTGTAGGAGAACCTCTGCAATATAATTATTCTCCAGCTTGTGGGTTGCAAACTGGGGTATGGGATTTGATTATATCACAAGTCCAGCACTCCCACCCAACTTGCTGTGGTTCCTTCTTTATGTCTTAAGTTGTAGAAGAGCTTCTCTGGTAGATTTGTCTTTTTCATTGATGATTGTTCTGCAGATAGTTGTGATTTTGATGTGTTTGTGAGAAGAGGTGAGCTCAGGGTGTTTCTACTCTGCCATCTTGGCTGCTCTCCTCTAGTCTAGCTATTTCCTTTTTTTAGGATTTTTTGGCCCATCACTGTTTCTGAGAAAGATTGGTGGGTAATTTTTCTTTGCTATAATGTCCTTATTAGGTTTGGGGATTAAGGTTATGTGATCTCATAACCTAATGCAAAATGGGAAATATTTCTTCATCTATTTTCTGAAAGAGTTTATGTGTGATTAGTGTTATTTCTTCTTTAAATGCTTGGTATATTCACCAAGGAAGCTATCTGGGTTTGGAATTTGTATTGTAGGAAGGTTTTTAACTACAGAATTTATTTCTTTAGTAAACATGATTGATACTTTTTATATTTTCTTTTTTTACCTTGTGTCAATTTTGTAAAGTTTTATTTTTCTAGGAATTCGCTATTTAATTAAAATTTTCAAGTTCACTGTCACATCATTTATAATATTCTTTTATGTACTATCTTTCTAATATGTGGGATCTGTAATGATGCTCTTATTTGTTCCTGGTATCAATATTTTGTGTCTTTTCTACTTTTATTCTAGATCAGTTTTGCTAGGGGCTCATAAATGTGAATTTTTTAATATACTTTTTAGTATATTTGTTTTCAACTTCATTAATCTCTGTTGCTATCTTTATCATTTCCTCTCCTCTACTTTCTCTGCATTTAATTTGCTATTTTCTAACTACTTGATCTGGATACTTAGATAATTGATTTATGGTGTTTATTTTTTTCTTATACATACATGTATTTGGAGCTATAGAGTTTTCTCTGACTATGGACTAAGCAATACCCCAGAAGTATTGATATATGGTTTTTATAATTCCTTTCAAAATACTTCCTAATTTTGATTGTAATTTCCTTTCTGATCTATTAATATACTACTGATAATTATATTGCTTAATTTGCAAACCCTTGAGGACTTTTCTAGTTTTCATTCTGTAATTCACATCTAGCTATCTCCACTGCAGTCAGAGACACACATCCTATGTGATTTAAATTTTCTGAAATTAAATTGTTGAGACTTGCTTTATGGCCAAGTGTATTTTCTTTGTGTCTAGTAAAAATTTTTGTCTTAATAGTTATTTTGTCTGATATTAGTATAGCCACTCTAGCAGTGTTTGGCTAATATTTACATGGTATATCTTTTCCTATCCTTTTATTTTCAACCTAATAAATCTTTGAACCTAAAATTTGTCTCTTGTACACAGCATTGAGCTGGATCATTTTAAAAAAATCCATTATGCCAATCTCTGCCTTTAGTTTGGCACGTTTAATCTATTTATATTTGATGTAATTACTGACAAGGTAGGATTAATGCCTGACATTTTTCTATTTGTTTTCTACATATCTTGTATCTTTTTTTCTACTAATTTGCAATTACTGATGCCTTTTGCATTAAATATTTTATAGTGCACTGTCTTAATTCCCTTCTTATTTTTTTACTCTGCTTTTTAAAGTTATTTCTTAGTGATTTCCCTGAGTATTAGAATTAACATCTTAATTTAAAGCAATCTAGTTTGGATTAATACCAACTTCATTTCAATCTTATACAAAAACTGCTCTAATATAGCTACATACCCTCCCCCCACTTAGTGCTATTATTGTCATACAAATTACATTGTTATACATTAGAAGCCCATTTACATAGTTTTATAATTATTGTCTTATGTGGTTGTCTCAAATAAGAAAGGAGTAGTAAATCAACTATACTTCAATAAAATTTTAAGAAATATATTAATTAAATTTGTAATGATTTTAAAAAGTCAGAGAGGAGTACAAAAAAATTACAAACAAAAATACATTTATACTGTCTTTTATATTTACCTATGTAGTTACTTTCACTAATACTCTTTATTTTTTGTGTATATTCAAGTTATTGTCAGGTGTTCTTCCATTTCAGCCTGAAGAGACTTCCTTTAGTATTTCTTATAGGGCAGGTCTACTGGTGATGAATTCTCTGAGAATGTCTAATTTTTTGAGGTATAGTTTTGCTGAATATAGAATTCTTTTTTAAAAAATTAATTAATTGATTGATTGATTGATTTTTGGCTGCATTGGGTCTTTGTTGCTGTGCGTGGGTTTTCGCTAGTTATGGTGAGCAGAGGCTACTCTTCATTGTGGTGGCTTCTCTTGTTGCAGAGCATGGGTTCTAGGCGCACAGGCTTCAGTAGTTGTGGTACGTAGGCTCAGCAGTTTTGGCTCAGGGGCTCTAGAATGCAGGCTCAGTAGTTGTGGCACACTGGTCCAGTTGCTCCGTGGCATGTGGGATCTTCCCAGACCAGGGCTCGAACCCATGTCCCCTGCATTGGCAGGCAGATTCCTAACCACTGCACCACCAGGGAATTCACTGCAGGCAGATTCTTAATGACTGAGCCACCAGGGAAGTCCCTGGATATAGAATTCTTGATTGATCGTCTCCCTCCACCCCCAGCATATTGGATGTCATTGCACTGCCTTCTGGCCTCCATGGATTCTGATAAGCCAGCTGTTCATCGTTTTGTTTATCTCTTGTGTGTAATGAGTTTTTTTTTTTCTTGCTATTTTCAAGATTCTCTGTCTTTTGAAAATTTGGCTGTGATGTGTCTAGATGTGGATTCTTTTGAGCTTATTTTACTTAGAGTTAGTGATTTTCTTTGATACATGGATTTTTAAAATCAAATTTGGGAAGTTTTTTGGTCATAATTTCTTCAAATATTCTTTCTGTCCCTTTTTCTCTCCCTCCCCCCCTTCTGTGGGTCTCATTATGTGTATGTTGATATGCTTGATTGTGTCCACAGGTCACTGACACTCCATTAATTTTTCTTCATTCTTGTTTTCTTTCTGTTCCTCAGGCTGGATAATCTTATTGAACTATCTATAAGTATGTTTATTCTTTCTTTTAGCAACTCACGTCTGCTGTTGAACCCCTCTAGTGAATTTTTCCTTTCGGTTATACTTTTCAGGTCCAGATCTCTATTTAAAAAAATGTTTTTTCTTTTTAGTGATATTTTCTATTTAGCAAGACATTATTTTCATACTTTCCTTTAATTCTTTAGGTATGGTTTCCTTTAGTTCTTTGAACATACTTATGATAGCTTGTTTAAAGACTTTATATGGTAAGTTCAGCATCTGGACTTCCTCAGGGACAGTAACTTCTGACTGCTTTTTCCCCTGTCTATGGGCCATACTTTCCTGTTTCTTTGCATGACTCATAGATTTTTGTTGAAAACTAAACATTTAAAATAACATAATGTAAACATCAGATTTCTCTTCTTTTCCAGGGTTTGTTGTTTCTGCTGATTGCTTCCTTAGTGACTTTTCTGAACTAATTCTGTATTCTTTGTCATGTGTGGGCATTGAAATCTCTGTTCCATTAGCCTAGTGCTCAGCTAGTGATCTGAGAGATTTTCTTACATTCTTGGACCCCACCCCCACCCCAAATCTCCCTATCTTTGCAAAGGGGCTCTGTGTGTTTGTGTTGGGACACACCTTCAACACTCAGCCAAAGCCTCAAGATCAGCCCAAGGTGAGAGATTAGTATCTTCTCAGGCCCTAATCTTCTTAGCCCTGCACATGCACACGGCCTTCTAGATCCACAGAAATATGCTGGAGTTTTTCAAAGCCCCGATGGACATCTCATTCTCCAGATTTTCCTTTTACATTTTTGGACAAGCTTTTTGTTTGCCCTTTCTGGTATTACCTCCTCAGGAAGCTATGAGGTTAAACAGTTGCTGTTGATTGCTTTTGACAAAGGCCCTGAGGATAGGGTTTTTCTTACTGAGTGATCTATGAGTCAGGTCAAATAAGACAAGCTTTACAGTGGGGCTTTTCCAGAAAACTGTCAAGTCAAAGAGTTACAAATCTCGGGTGGGCTTTGTTGGGAGCTTCAAACCTGTTCTAACCTCTCCAGTGGTTACTAGGCTACTGGTTTTAACAGCTATCATGGCTGTGAGTCTTCTGGTTTCCAAACCAAACATGGAGCTGGGGAGACAGTATGAGAATAGGACAAGTTAAAATGCTACACAATTCATTCCTCTTTCTAATATTCAGACTTTTTCCTTATATAAAAACTCCTTTATTGCTGAAAGCTGGTGGTTTCTTAAGTTCTGAAAAAGTGGGTTTTTTTGTTTTTTTTTACATTTTTCCTCAGTGTCTTTATTGCTGTTTTGGAGGAGTGGATTTTTTGGAGATCCTCACTCCACTGTTTTGAAAGGGCTTCTTTCTATCTTATATTTTAATTCCACATATACTTTAAACACCAAGAGACATAATTATTATCTTATTTGATCTGTTTTCATTTAGAGTTAATGCTACACTTACCCTTCTACTGTTCATCATTCATCTACTCTTCATCTACTGTTCATCATTCCTTCTTGCATTACTGCACCTCCATCTTTAATAATTTTCCTTCTGTTTAAAAAAACTCCTTTAGTGTTTCTTTTATTCCCATATGCTAGAAATGCATGCTCTAAGTTTTTGTTCGACTGAAAATATTTTCATTTTACCTTCATTTTGGAAAGATATTTTCATTGAGAATAGAATTCTAGGGTGGCAGTGATTTCGTTTGTGCTCCATAAAGATTCAATTGGGTTGTCCTCTAGGCTACCATAATTTCTGCTGAAAAATTGCCAGTCTTGTTGTTCTTTTGAAAGTAATGTGTCTTTTATCCTCTGGCTGCTTTTAAGAGTTTCCTTTGTCCTTGATTTTCAGCAGTTTTAATATGGTGTAATTAAATGTGTTTTTCTTTATGTTTATTCTTCATGGCATTCATAGAGCTTCTTGGATCTATGACATGGTATCTTTTATCACTCAGCCATTTTCTCTTCAAATACTGCTGCTTTCCCTCTCTATCTTTTTGTCTCATTCTGAAATTCCAATTTTATATACGTTTGGCCTTTTTACCATATCCCTTAAATTTTTTTTTTTTTTTTTTTTTTTTTTTTTTTGCGTATGCGGGCCTCTCACTGTTGTGGCCTCTCACATTGTGGAGCACAGGCTCTGGACGGTCAGGCCCAGCAGCCATGGCTCACGGGCCCAGCCGCTCCATAGCATGTGGGATCTTCCCAGACCGGGGCACGAACCCGTGTCCCCTGCATCGGCAGGCGGACTCTCAACCACTGCGCCACCAGGGAAGACCTCATATCACTTAAATTTTTACTGAATGCTAGGCATTGTGTATAAAAATATTGTATAGATAATTTGAGGCTCTCATGGTGTTAGTTTCCTTCAGAGAGGATTTACTTTTGCCTCTAGCAGTTAGTTTGAATAAATGCAGATTACCTTAATCCAGTCTGAGTCTGAGTTGGTTTGAAAGTGAGTTTTAGTCTTTTGAAGAATCAGGCTATTTCCATTTCACCTTTATTCCTAGGGTGTGGCTCTTCTGGGATGCTAATTGGAGCCCAATACTGCTTGTGAATCAGTAAAGAGCCAAGGGGAAGCTCCTGAGCCTCTTAGCCCTATGGCACTAGTTAGCCCTATGGTTAATGCCTCAAAGTGGAGCTGGGCATAATGCCGGGCTCACTTCAATGCACGCTCTTTTCTCAGGCTCTCTTTTTTTTAAAAAAACATCTTTATTGGAGTATAATTGCTTTACAACGTTGGGTTAGTTTCCGCTGTATAACAAAGTGAATCAGCTATACCTCTACATCTATCCTCATATCTCCTCCCTCTTGCATCTCCCTCCCACTCTCCCAATCCCACCCCTCTAGGTGGTCACAAAGCACAGAGCTGATCTCCCTGTGCTAAGCGACTGCTTCCCACTAGCTATCTATTTTACATTTGGTAGTATATATTAGTCTATGCCACTCTCTCATTTCATCCCAGCTTACGCTTCCCCATCCCCGTGTCCTCAGGTCCATTCTCTACATGTGCATCTTTATTCCTGTTCTGCCTCTAGGTTCTTCATAACCATTTTTTTTTTTAGATTCCATATTTATGTGTTAGCATATGGTATTTGTTTTTCTCTTTCTGACTTATTTCAGTTTGTATGACAGATTCTAGGTCCATCCACCTCACTACAAATAACTCAATTTCGTTTCTTTTTATGGCTGAGTAATATTCCATTGTATATATGTACAAAAATATGGAATGCTTCACGAATTTGCGTGTCATCCTTGCACAGGGGCCATGCTAATCTTCTTTGTATCATTTCAATTTTAGTATATGTACTGTCAAAGCGAGCACTTTCAGGCTCTTTAAGTCCTAACTGTCTTCAAACAACAACAAAAATGTTTAAGTAAACTTTTTATTTTGAAATAATTTTTTAATTACAGAAGTTTGCAAAATAGTATAGAATTCCCATGTATCCTTCATCCAGTTTCCCCTGTTGATTACATCTTGCCTAACCTTTTTACATTTGTCAAAACCAATAAGTTAACATTGAAATAATGCTATTAAGTGATCTACAGACTTTATTCAGATTTCTTCAGGTTTTTCAGGATGTCCTTTCTCTGCTCTAATACCCAATCCAGGGTACTGCATTGTGTTTAGTTGTCATGTCTGTAACACCATCTGTAACCATTTTATCAGTCTTTATTATTTGTTTTTCACAACCTTGATAGTTTTGAAGAGTACTAGTCAGGCATTTTGTAAAGGATCTCTCAGTTTGGGTTTGTCTGGTGTTTTCTCATGAATAGACCACAGAGTACCATTCTCATTACATCATATCAGGAGGTACGTGTTATGAACTAAATGCTTGTATCACACCCCCCACCACCACATTCATGTGTTGAAGCCCTAACCGCCAATGTGATGGTATTTGGAGGTGAGGCCTTTGGGAGGGAATTAGGTTTAGATGAGGGAGGTGCCCTTATGATGAGATTAGTGCCTGTGTAAGATTAAACAACAGAGAGCTTGTTTCCTCACCCTCTCTCTACCATGTGAGAACAAATTGAGAAGGTGGTCGTCTGCAAGCTAGGAAGAGAGCTCTCACCAGGAACTGCATCTGCCATCACCTTGATCTTGGACTTCCAGCCTCCAGAACTGTGAGAAATAAATGTCTGTTTAAGCCACACAGTCTGTGTTTCTGTTTTTGTTTTTGTACAACAGCCTGAATTAAGACAGTACATGATGTCAATGTGATTATTACTGGTGGTGTTAACTGTGATCATTTAGTTAAAGTAGTGTCTGTCAGATTTCTCCACTGTAAGGTTAGTGTTTTTCCCTTTCTGTACTATATTCATTGGAAGTGGGTCTCTAAGAACAGCCCACACTCATGGAGCATTAAGGTCCACATTCATGGAGAATTAGGGAAAAGTGTTTACTTGCCTAACTTGAAATTCTTCTGTATGGGAGATTTGTCCCTCGAACAGATTTTTACTTTTGTTTTGATTAAACCAGTGTTTCTATTTCTTCTCAGTGAAAGCTAATTTGTTGTGGCTGCTTCTTAAGTCTGCTGCATTTCTTAAAAAAAAAAAAAATATATATATATATATATATAGAGAGAGAGAGAGAGAGAGAGAGAGAGAGGAAGAGAGAGAGAGAGAAAATGATTAACAGTGATTATCTCTGACATCTGTGACAAATGGGATTATATATATACATGTATTTGGGGGGGTTCCATTTTCTACAGTCCTGTACCATTTGCATATTTTATAATAAGCATGTATTTTATTTTATAATCAGTAAAAAAAACAATGATACTTTCTCCATTTTGTAAAAATAGCAGAAAAAACCATTTTTGTTCCAGTGATCTATGACTATGTCTCAGTGAAGGGAAAAATTGAGTTTACCATCTGGATTATTTAGCCCTCCGAATTACATCTTTTCCTATAAATTGCATTTTTGGATGTTTGAGGCACAGGGAGCTGCACTCTTGGGTTAGTATGCATGATGCCAAAAAACTGGGGGTCTGTTGTTCCAATTCTGGACCCACTCTTTCTGGCTGAGTGATCTTGACCAATACCTATTTCTCTATGCCTCTGTTTTCTTGTGAGAAAGTGGAGGTAATCATTATACCCACCCCAGGGGTTGTTGTGAGGAATAAATGAGATAATGAATGTGTAATACTTTGCATAGTGCCTCACCCACAGAATGCTTAATTCATGTTAACTATGATTATTATTAGGGGCCAAGTGTAGGCTCAGAGGGGAGTCAGTCTTGAGCTTAGTCATTCTGGATCCTTCTCTTTACTGTATCTCCCTTTAGAATCCTGCTTATTGTCATGGTTCTTTCAGATCTAATTTTCTCTATAATTTGGGTTGCTAAGCAATAGTGCGATTTTCCACATTGGCCAAGCTTTATAAATATGTAAGTGAAATAACGGAGCCAGGAACAGGTCCAGGTCTAGGGGCTTGCTTTGGACTCTTTGTTCTGTAACAGTGGAGTTTTTTCTTCTTTATAATCAAATAAACAAGCAGCCAACGCACTTCAGTCTCACCATTATCTCTCCTAGTCGGGAATTAGGTCCGATCCCCCAAGGGCCTGGAGCTGAGCCCAGTAGCTAGAGGTGTCAGGCTATGGTGACCGAGGATGCTGAAGCATCTGAACTCAGCAGGTGCCGGGACGGATGACGCCCCATGTGCGCATTAGCGCAAGGCACCAGGGGACCAACCCAGTGCCACGTGTGTTGAAAAGCACTGAACACACTCTGCAATGTGATCAGCTGATTACTTCAATGGGAGCTTGTTTCGTTCCTATTATGGAGACTAATCATGTGTTGTTTGGATGTGTTAGACATTCCAGCTCCAATAAAGACATCAGTGACCATGAATACATGAAATGTGTTTGCATTTCCAAGTAGTGGGTTGAAATTTTATCATTTTCTATTTCTCCATCTGTGTCTCATTATCCTGAAGCAGCTCCTTCCCTGTTTGCTGGATTCTAGGCCCAGGGTTTCATTCAAATGAACCAGTTTTCAGACAGCAAAATGAAAGGAAAATTGAATAGTTTCATTCATTTCCAACAGAAAGGAAAAATGAAACTAGGTTTCTTCCCTGTGCCTGTGATGGCTATAGACAAATCTGTGTGTTCCAGGCATTGTGCTAGGAGTTTTGTACACGTGACCTCATTTCCTCCTCCCCCCAGTTCGGCAAGGTCACCATTATTTTGTACTCCTGGGCCAGTCCTGGGCCTGGTTGCTCTATGATTGGATCCAGCCTTCATGTTTGCTTAATTGCTATCCCCTCCTGAAGGTATGGCTTGGCTTTCCCTCTCTGAGTTTACAGAAAGTAAAAATAGTAATTGTCAATCTTTGTCTCTTAAGTATGGGATTTTTAAACAGAAAGATTGCCTGTTGAACTTGAACACTACGCCGGTCCACGCCGTGTGTCCTGCCCAGGTCTCCCCTTGCTCCTCCTCCCTTTCCTCTTCTTGCTTCAGGCCTCTGAGCTATTTTTACTTACCACACTTCTGACACCAAATGTGTGGTGTCTTGTCCACACCATTCTTCCAGCTGTGGGTCCTACAATTCAGTTCAATTCTGACACCATCTACCTGGAACCAGCATCAGATCCCACAAGTGAAGGGCTCAGTCCCACAAGACTGCTCCCACTTCAGATGCCAGTTACAAGTCCCAGGTTGTCACTGGTACTTTTGACCAACTAGTTATAAATTTAGAGGGTTCCCACAACCCCCTCTTCAAGTTTGGTAATTCGCTAGTCCAACTCACAGAACTCAGGAAAACACTTATGATTAGAAGTTTATCAGAAAGGATTCAACTCAGAAACAGCCAGTTGGAAGAGATGCATAGGGCAAGGTATGGGGGTGTGCACCACCCTCCGAGCACCCCGACATGTTCATCAACGTGGAAGCTCTCCAAACCCTGCTATTTAGGGTTTGTATGGAGGTTCCATCATGTAGGCATGATTGATTAAACCATTGACCATTGGTGATTAACTCAATCTCCAGCCCCTCTCCCCTTCCAGGAGGCCTGGAGGTGGGGCTGAAAATTCCAAGGCTCTAATCATGCCTGGTCTTTCTGGTGACCAGCCCCCATCCCCCCAGCCACTAGTCATATCATTAGCATACAAAAGACATTGATCACTCTGGACTTTCCAAGGGTGTTAGGAGCTGTTGGCAGGAACCAGGGACAAAGGCCAATACTTATTTTTTATGACATCACAGCTGGATTCCCCCAGCCAGTCAAAAAGGGCAGCAGAAGCTGGGGTTCTGAGAGTGAGAGATGCTTTGGGCAGCTTCGGTCCTTGACCCCAGCTGCCTTATGCTTCTCTATCTGTGTCAGTCTCCTAGATTCTCCAGAAATGCCTCCTGTGACTTATTGGTCAGTCCAAGTGTGAGAGTAATTTCTCTCTAATTGCAGCAAGTATGAAGTGGGTGGCAAAGTCAATTTTTGTGGGAATCAGACAGCAGGAAGGATGTACAAGTAGAGCTTGGCTTCCGCAATGTAGGTTGAGACCAGAAGCAGGCACAGGGAGTAGGTGATTAAAATGAAAGTTTCAAATAAAAGACACAAGTGGACCAGGGGAACAAGGCATCTCTGTCCTTGGTCTCTAGTTGAAATATTTCTTTAGACTAAGAACAAGACCTACTTTCTTCATGACAAAGGCAGGTGGATATGTTACCGAGTTTCTATACTGGCAGGTGGCAAGCTTGTGTGTACCTTGAGTTTAAAACAGTTCTTGCAGACTGTCAAACACACCTTTTGTTTAACAGGTTGATCAACACTACCTCCCAGTCAAAAACCACTTGGAGCAGACAAGCTTCAGAAATTATGAGTATCTGCCTAACCAAACTTGAACAGATCAAAAGTCTTGCAGGGCACTATGAACTGAATGTGTGTGTCTCCTCCAAAGTCATATGTTGAAACCTAATCCCACTGTGATGGTATGTGGAAGTGAGGCCTTTGGGTGGTGATTAGCTCATCACAGCAGAGCCCTCATGAATAGGATTAGTGTTGTGAATGAAAAATATTGCCTGTCATATCAGTAAACAAAGGACTTTACAGCCATCAAGCCATCACATTAGAGCCTTGCCAACGGTGAGCTCAGGAAAGAAACAGAATGCCCGCCATTACAGCCACCCCCAACGGTGCGCCCTGAGGAAACTGAGGATGAGAAAATACAAGATACTGGCCCCAGATAGCTGATGTCCATATCAAAGGAATGATTTCAACGAGCCCAGATTCTTGCATCTTCGCATACATAGAAAAGCACTAAGTTCCTTAACTTGAGATATCTGTTTTTATCTTTTTTTTTTAATTTTTTATTTTATTTTATTTTTTTTAAACATCTTTATTGGAGTATGATTGCTTTACAATGGTATGTTAGTTTCAGCTTCACAACAAAATGAATCAGTTATATATATACATATGTTCCCATATCTCTTCCCGCTTGCGTCTCCCTCCCTCCCACCCTCCCTATCCCACCCCTCCAGGCGGTCACAAAGCACGGAGCTGATCTCCCTGTGCTATGCGGCTGCTTCCCACTAGCTATCTACCTTACGTTTGGTAGTGTATATATGTCCATGCCTCTCTCTCGCTTTGTTTTTATCTTTTTTAACAGCAATCTTTTGATGTTTCTACTACCTAGTCTTTGCTGCAAAACTCCTACATATCTTGGCTACTCCCTGTTGCCTGTTTGGAACAGTCGCTCAGAGTTATCTGGGATGCTGTGTGTAGGGCTTGAAGTCCTCAGAAAGTCCGCAGAATAAAACATAACTCTTAACTTTTAGGTTGTGCATTTTTTTTCTGTCAGCAGTGTCCTTAAAATGGGGACCTCAGAGAGCTCTCTTGCCCCTTCCACCATGTGAGGACGCAGAGAGAAAACAGCCATTTATGAACTAGGAAGCGGGCCTCACCAGACATTCAATCTTCCGGCACCCGGATCTCAGACTTCCCAACCTCCAGAACTATGAGAAATAAATTCTATTGTTTAGAAGTCACCCGGTCTATGGTGCTTTCATTGCAGCAGTCCAAACTGATTAAGATACAGGGGGAAATAAGTTACTCTGGCACCTTCCTTGTTGAACAAAATCTCAAAAGAGTAGTTTTCTTTTGGTCATACTTTGGTTCAATCAATATATAATATTTTCTCTAATAAACAATGCTGACAGTTCACATGGGCATTATAACTACCTTATAAAACATACCATGTTAACATTTCCTTTTCAGGACTTGAGAGTTTTTACAGACTCAGCCTCTTCAAAAAGGCTGAGATTATGAATTTTCCTTCTGAACTCCTCATTCCGTGGTTATGCTTCCAAGTGGGGGTCCTCCCCACAGGCTGGCCTCCTTTCCTAGCTCCACAGAACCCTCAAATCTTTGAAAGCATCCTTGTTTCCTTACTACAAGATGTCACAAGCCTTGCTACTGTCTTACCCCAAGTCCCCTCCACTCCCCACCCCCACCCCATTAGGAGGGCTCTGGTTCCTTCTGGTAAAAGATGGCAGCAGAAACCTGTGGACTTTAAAAAAGATGGACAACCTAAAATTTGAGAGTTATGTTTCATTCGAGATCTTACTGAGGACTATAGTCTGGGAATCAGCCTCTCAGAGAGCCCTGAGAAACTGTTCCAACCAGATAAGGGAGGAGCTAGGATACATAGTTTTTCTGAAAAAACAAAACAACAACAAAAACAAACAAACAAAAAACCATGTAGCTGAACATCAAAAGATTACTGTTAATCACAAAAAACAGACATCTCAAGTTAATGACTTTAGTGCTTTTCTGTATATGAAGATGCAAGGGTCCAGGCTCATTATTCCTTTGATATGCATCGTACTATTTTGGGCCAGCATCCTGTTTTTCTCCATCCTGAATTCCCCTCAGGGCACACTGTGGGAGACAGCTGCAGTGGCTGATGGCTTGATGACCACAACATTTTTTTGTCCAGAGGCCTAGATTTCTGGGTCCTGGGGGTGCACACCATGTTATGTTACCTGCTCTCACTGGGTGACTCCATGGACACCACACAGTTTTATTTCATCGACGGTACAGGAGCTTCACTAAAGCCCTTATATAAATGATGGGCTTCACTAAAGCCCATCATTTTTATAAGAACTTTTCAATTTTTTTTTTTTTTTTTTGCGGTTCGCGGGCCTCTCACTGCTGTGGCCTCTCCCATTGCGGAGCACAGGCTCCGGACGCGCAGGCCCAGCGGCCATGGCTCACGAGCCCAGCCGCTCTGCGGCATGTGGGATCTTCCCGGACCAGGGCACAAACCCGCGTCCCCTGCATCGGCAGGCGGACTCTCAACCACTGCGTCACCAGGGGAGCCCAGAATTTTTCAATTTTTAACTCTTCCTTCTGGGTTACCAGCTTTCTTCTTCTCTTTCGATACCATGGTATATGTCACATCGAACTGCACATATGTAACGTATCAGTTACAAGGCTCTCCAATGATTCTGTAGCATCAGCTATTAAACAAAAAAGGCCCATATTATCGAGCCCTTGAGTTAACTTCCCTACTTTATTCAATGTATTAGAAATGCACGGAACAGTATAACTAGAACGGTGACAATTTCTCCTAGGGTTCTGTGCCTTTCATTGATAAAACTATCTTATTAAAATCTCATAGAGAATTCCCTGGCAGTCCAGTGGTTAGGACTCGGTGCTTTCACTTATGGTGCCCAGGTTTGATTCCTGGTTGGGGAACTAAGATCCTACAAGCTGAGCTGTGTGGCCAAAAAAAATCTCATAAAGGAATACTTCAAATATATTTGCATATCACTGCAAATATGCTGAAACAAAGCCCATATTACAAAAATAAAGGCAAACAAACAAGAGAAGTTTCTTGACTTTATATTCCCTTCTGCCTCTCATTTCTTTGTTCCCCTTTACAGAAATATCTTCAGAAGTGATGCTATATTCATGGTCTTCAATTCACGTCCTACCATCCTCTCTGAAACATACTCCAAAATGATATCTGCCTCCACTATTCCAGAACTGCTGCAAGGTTACCAGTGACCTTCCTGTGGCCACATTCAATGACTACCTCTCAGTTCTCATCTCACCTGACCCACCAGGAGCATACACAGTGGACCTTCCCTTTTCCTGGCAAAGCTCGCTTCACTTAGCCTCCAGGACTTGCACTCTCCAAATTTTCCTCCTACTGCTCTGGCTGCCCCTTTTCAGGTGTCCTTGTTTATTCCTCCTCAGATCCTCAACTCCTAAACTTTGGGTGCCCTGGGGCTCAGTCCTCAGGATGTGTCTATTCCAGCTCCACTCCTTTGGTGATCTCAATCAATTTCATGACTTTAATTACCAACTCTTATGCCAGTTACCTCCAGATTTACATCTCTAACTCAGACCTGTCCTTGACGTCTAGACTTGTGTTATAACTGAGCTCCTGATCAACAATCTTCCCTTGGATGTTTAACGGACATCTCAGAGTTAACATGCACCCAAAAGAGACTGCTGATCTTCTCCCAAACCTGCTTTTCATTCAGTCTTCCCCCAAATAGTAATAGCTAGCACTTACCCAGTGCTCACTCTGTGCTTTGCACTGTTCTAAGTGTTTTATGATATTAACTCATTAAGAAAAACAAACGACCTGATTAAAAACTGGGCAGCGGATCTAAATAAACATATTTCTAAAGATGGCATACAAATGGCCAACAACTACATGAAAAGATGTTCAGCATCACTGATCATCAGGGAAGTGCAAATCAAAACCACAATGAGGGCTTCCCTGGTGGCGCAGTGGTTGAGAGTCCGCCTGCTGATGCAGGGGACGCTGGTTCGTGCCCTGGTCCGGGAAGATCCCACATGCCGCGGAGCGGCTGGGCCCGTGAGCCATGGCTGCTGAGCCTGTGCGTCTGGAGCCTGTGCTCCGCAACGGGAGAGGCCACAGCAGTGAGAGGCCCGCGTACCACAAAAAACAAAAAAACCCACAATAAGATACCACCTGTTAGAATGGCTATTATCAAAAAGACAAGGGATGACAAGTGTTGGCGAGGACGTGGAGAAAAGGGAACACGTGCACTGTTGGTGAGATTGTAAATTGGTGCAGCCACTATGGACAACAGTATGGAGGGTCCTCAAAAACTCAAAAATAGAACTACCATGTGATCCAGGAATTCCACTTCTGGGTATTTATACAAAGAAAACAAAACACTAACTCAAGACATATCTGTACCCCTGTGTTCACTGCAGCATTATTTACAATAACCAAGATATGGGAACCATCTAAGTGTCCATAATATTATATGTCAAGTATACCTCAAAAAAAACAAACAATCAAACCAAAAAGAAAAAAGCCTCATGACAACTTTATGAAGTAGCAATTATTATCTCCATTTTATAGATTAGGAAACTGAAGCATAGAAAATTTCAGTGACAAGAAGTTAAGGACTCAGGCATTATGTGGCAAAGCCCTTCGGAACGAGAGCTCCACGAGAGCATAAATCCTTTTCTGTCTTATTTGTTGCTGTATCTCCAGGTTCTAGAACAATTGCTGGCACACAGGAAGTGATCAGTAAATGGTTATTGAATGAATGAATGAGTGTACAAGAGAAAGTTTCAAATATTTAAACGTACCTGCAGAATTAGTACAATCACAAGGCCCTTAATCAGCTGGAACACTTTTACCCAGGCTGAACCACAGTGGTTTTCAGGACAGAGTGTGGGTGTATAGCTAGCAGCCAAGGTGCAGAGATGGCTTCTCTTGGTCCATGGTGTCTGGGGATATGGATACACTTTTCCTTCTCACCACCCTGCCCCCATGCGCAGGCCCTTAGGGGAGGCTCAGGTGCCTGGGCAGTGTATATCACATCTGTAGTGCTGCTGTGCTCTCCTCGTTCTGTCAGCAGAATAATACTTGCTATTATTTTTTTTCACTGCTGATCTTCCTGAAACTCTACTAAGTGCTTTATATGGACTAACTCAATTCTCTGAATCCTAAATGGTAGGCCCTTTGATGAACACCATTTTACAGAGGAAACGTAAGCTGAGATGTATTAACTAACTCGACCAAGATCACAGTCAGTAGCAGATCATAGAGGAATTGGTTTATCCCGAGGCAGTCACAGGTGAAAGCAGACCGTTTCTGGTGAGCTGGGCCTACAGGAAGGGAAGAAAACGCCTGGCCGAGTCTGCACCATGTTCCTGGGGCCTTTCGCCCTGGGGCACGCTGGGCTGATCTGCTGCTGGTCTTCAGCTAGTGCCCAGCTCCCACCACTGTTTGTACTGGCCAGATGGGGGCATTGTGCTCGGGATTTCCCTGATCTCAGAGCTCTAGAATTGCTTGGGTGCCAAGGGTGGGGGAAGGGTTGGAAGGCTAGAGGGCAGTGGGAACTTTGTGGGCTTCTCAACTTGCAGGGTACACACACGTTGGGTAACACTATTACTGGGTTGGTCAAATTTTCACTCCCATTCCACGCCTCTTTCCTAATGTCTGCACACTGCAGTGCAAGCTTAACCACTTTCAGGACCGCTTGCTGAGTAATGATCACTTTTACCGTTTTTCCTAAGAAGTCATGTGGTTCAAACAACAATCCCCTTTGGACACAGGCGTGGGAATCAAAACCTTTCACACAAAATGTTAGAAAAGCTTGTGATTTTGATAACTAAAAACACACCAATGCCTCCTTTCTGTTCTCCATTTCTGTCACTTTCATATTCCTGTGCACTGGCCAAGGGTGTTGTCCAAAATCACACCAAACAGCATGACCACTCTTTAACTTTTCTTCCTTGGTGGTTTCACCACTGACTTGCTCTTTTTGCTTTCTTTTCATTTTAACATTTGTGTTTTTAAAATTTATTTATTTAATTTTCTTTTTGGCTGCGTTGGGGCTTCGTTGCTGTGCGCGGGCTTTCTCTAATTGCAACGAGCAGGGGCTACTCTTCTTTGTGGTGTGCAGGCTTGTCATCACGGTGGCTTCTTTTGTTGCGGAGCACGGGCTCTAGGTTCGTGGGCTTCAGTAGTTGTGGCTCGCAGGCTTTAGAGCACAGTCTCAGTAGTTGTGGCGCACAGGCTTAGTTGCTCCGCGGCACGTGGGATCTTCCCTGACCAGGGCTCGAACCCGTGTCCCCTGCGCTGGCAGGCGGACTCTCAACCACTGCGCCACCAGGGAAGCCCTTTGTTTTATTGTCTTTCATTTGAGTGGAAGTAACAGGCAGTGAGAGAACAAAGTAGCATCGTCCCAGTGCAACTCGTATTTATCTGATCTGGGCTATTTGGGGGACAAGTAAAATATTTTTTTCAGAATTGAAAACAAGTGTTCAAACAAACTTTGTACACAAATGCTCATAGCAGCCCTATTCATAATAGCCAAAGTGTGTTAACAGCCCAGATGTCCATCAACAGATGGATGGGTAAACAAATTGTGGTGTATATATACACAATGGAATATTATTCGGGCATAAAAAGAAATGAAATGCTGATACATGTTACAAAATGGATGACCTTAGAAACCAAAACGCAAATTTCATTTTATTATTATTATTAGTAGTAGTAGTAATAGTATTTGCCCATGCTACGAGGCTTGTGGGATGCTAGTTCCTTGACCAGGGATTGCACCCCAGGCCCTTGGCAGTTAAAACGTGGAGTTCTAACCACTGGACTGCCAGAGAATTCCCCTTATGTTAATTGTTTAAAAAGATGCCAGATAAAAAAGACTATATACTGTGTGATTCAATTTATATGAAACATACAGAAGAGGGAAATCCACAGAGACAGAAAGTAGATTAGTGGTTGCCAAGGGCCTGGGGGAGGGGGAAATAAGAAGTAACTGCTTAACGTGTATCAGTTTTTCTTTTTGGTGATGCAAATGATCTAGAAATATATAGTGGTGATGATTGCACAACATTATGAATGTAATAAGTGTCACTAATATTTATATTCTGTATATTTTACCACAATTAAAAAAAACTTTCCTAGAAAGCAAAAGGAAAAAAAAATCTTTTTCAGAGCTCTTTGGCATTATCTCAAAGTAATATTTACCCTAAATTCCCCAAAGGGAAAATTAACCAATTAAGATGTTGATTACACCAATGTATGCATTTGTCAAAACCCCTTGAATGGTACTTAACATTTGTGTGTTTCACTGTATGTAAATTTTATCTTAATAAAAATTAGCCAACCAATAGTAACAAAAAATACAACTGTACTACATACAAAAATAATCTGTGGAAATATGATATTGTACTACCTATAGGGTAGGTTGAATTACACAGCTTCCAGGAATCCAAGTATTCATCTATACTCCTGTGTAGGGCTCTTGGAAGCATATCATAAAGTTATTTCAATTACCACTGAAATCTAGAAGGAAATCCCATGTGGAATTGCAATCAGGGTAGATGGTCAGCAGCCTGGAGGTCACAGCACGTGCCTGTTGCAGACACTCACAACAGTAAGCAACTTGCTTCCTGGTCACAGAAGTCTGAACATAATTTCACTTGAAAGTTCTTCAGCTGTACAGCAGTCAATAATGACAAATATCCATTGCAGATAAAAATGTTTACAGTTGTTACATTGCTAGCTAATCCATTGCTATATCCTTAGGTCACCCTTGCACAATATAAAAAATCATGTGTTATTGTACCTGACAAATGCATCACTGAGAGATTTTTCTTCTATTTCAATTAGAAGCATCCAGTAACACTACTCCAAACAGAAGCAAATATTTAACAACATTCACCAAATACTTATTAAATGTAAGGTACATAGGATTATAATATTAGCATTCAATTCTGTATCCCCAATTTCACATTAAATAGATTTCTCATTTTTTTATCGAATTGGAAGTTGAGGGTGATTGTGAAAGCTTTCAGTTCTCAAGGAATTTGGTCAGTTTTAGGGCTTATCTCTTCCTTGCTCATTTTTTATACCAGATAGAAATGGGGTTATATGAACAACCCTTTAAAATGGCCTAAGTTAAATAGTGCAAGGGGAAAAAGTGAAACTACATATTCCAGGAAAACAAAAATCTGATAGAGGAAAAAAGTTATTATAAAACATTTCTTGGCTCTGCATTAAACTTTCATATTGTCAAAATATATATCCTGTTTATTAAATTTCAACGTTTAGAATCTATAGTTAGACAACATACAGATATAACTTTGACTATAAGAAAGAAAATAAATACTGTTAATTTTGTCAGTGTAGAAGTTCAAATTGTATAAGGTGAAAGGCAGAAGGGAGAAGAATTCAAAGTGAGGGGGCTAACTTCATCTCACAAAGAAGGAGCCAAGGGGCTTCCCTGGTGGCGCAGTGGTTGAGAGTCCGCCTGCCGATGCAGTGGACGCGGGTTCGTGCCCCGGTCTGGGAGGATACCACATGCCGCGGAGCGGCTGGGCCTGTGAGCCATGGCCGCTGAGCCTGCGCGTCCGGAGCCTGTGCTCCGCAACGGGAGAGGCCACAACAGTGAGAGGCCCGTGTACCGCAAAGAAAACAACAACAAAAAAAAGTAGGAGCCGAAAAGGACTTCCCTGGTGGTGCAGCGGGTAAAGCTCCTCGTTCCCAGGGCAGGGGACCCAGGTTTGATTCCTGATCAGGTAGATCCCTCATGCATGCCACAGCTAAGAAGTCCGCATGCCGCAACTAAAAATGATCCCACGTGCCGTAGCTAAGACCCAGCGCAGCCAAAATAAATAAATAAATATTAAAAGAAAGGAACAAACCAAAAAGAAGGAGCCAAAAGACACTGCATAATTAATGGAATTAGAAGTAAAGATGTCAGTATATGACTAAAAGTTACTGGGGCAGACATAATACCTAACCAATATCCACTCCTCTCTGCCTCTTAGTAACAGAACGGGCACCGTTTCTCAGTCTTGACACTATTGACATTTTGGACTGGATAAGTCTTTGCTGTGTGGGGCTGTCCTATGCATTGTAGGATATTTGGCAGTATCCTAGCCTTTACCCACAAAATGCCAGGAACACCCCACCCCTATTCGTGACAATAAGAAATATCTCCAGACATTGCCAAAAGTCCTGTGGGGGACAAAATCACAGCTGGTGGAGAAACACTGGACTAGGGTAAGATCACATACACATCACTACATCTTAAAATATCCCTAGAAGATTCTAATATGCAACCAGGTTTAAGAACCACTGATCTAAGCCAGTGATGTCAATCCTATTTCTTACAGGTTTCTCCAGCTCCCTGGCAGCTAGATGTGACCTTGTGGCATAGTTCTGGCCAATGAGATTTAAGTAGCAGTTTGCTGGTGAGAGGAGGTCTAAGAAATCTTATGCTTTCTAGATAAAGGGCAACCAACACAGCTTCTGTTTCTTGCCCATTGTCTTATTCCTTCTTTGTATGCAGATGTGAGGTCTGGAGTTGCAGCAGCCATCTTGTATTCAAAAGGAGACGACTAGTCTATTAAGGACAGCAGAGAGGAAAGCAAAAGAGAACCTGGGCCCTTGCGGGTGGTTTTTGGCAGCTGAACTAGCAATAAACTGGATTGATTAAGTGAGAAAAATATCTCCCTATGTGTTTAAGCCACTGTAGTCAGGTTTCTATTATTTGAGGGAAGAGCAATCACAACTGCTAGAGTTACAAATGTAATGAAGAGAGAAAGTAAAAATGTATAATACTATACTGGTGAGATGGGGCAGGGGAGGAGAGAGAGTGGTATAAACAAGCTTAATACTCATCTCTCATAACAGGAAGTCTAAAGGGATAAATCAAAAGTAGTTATATATACCCAAAAGAATTGAAAACATATGTCCATACAAACCCTTGTACTTGAATGTTCATAGCAACATTATTCCTAATAGCCCCAAAGAGGAAACAAACCAAATGTTCATCATCGACTGATTAACTGATAAACAAAGAATGGTATGTCCATACAATGGAATATTATTCAGCCATAAAAAAGAATGAAATACTTATACATATTACAATGTGGATGAACCTTGAAAACATTTTGCTAAGTGAAAGAAGTCAGACAACAAAAGGTCACATATTGTATGATTCTCTGTATACGAAATGTCCAGATGAGTCAAATCCGGAGAAACGTAAGATAGATAAGTAATTGTCAGGAGTTGGGGGGAAGAGCAAGGGGGAATGACTGCTAATGAATATGGGTGGTTTTTTTGGGGGGGTGGGGGGATAAAAATGTTCTAGAATCAGATAGTGGTGATGGCCACACAACGTTGCACATATACCAAAAAAAAAAAAAAATCACTGCACTGCACTATTTAAAACGATGAATTTTGTTCCATGTGAATTATACGTCAATAAAAAACAAAACAAAAACAAGAACAGAGACAGCTATGTAAGTGAAGTATTGGAGATATGGAAGGATCCACTGAAAGACAGACTTGAAAGTGATTCCTTCTTAGGAGCAAAACAAAGAAACAATTGCTTTTCATTATTAGCCCTTCTGTATCACTTGATTTTTTTTTAATATGTTCGTGTTACTTTGGTAAGAGAAAAGGAAAAACAGTGGCATAAGACTATTTCTTTCTTTGTAGCCTTGGCTAAGCTAGCGACTCTAGTAAGGAAGAACTTTTTCTCTCTCTCATTTCCAGGCAGGTTGCCAATTTAAATGGCCTTCCTTTCCTGCTGATCTCTGCCAACTTGGTGTCAGACAGTGAGAACTAGCTTTGAAGTAAGAAAGCTTCTAAGAAAAATAAAAAGCACATTCTTAACTAAAGTCACACATTTATAATTATTCAGGCCCATGACTAGCAGAATGTTTTTCATAATGGAGAAAAAGTGAGGAGTATCCTAACTCAAAAATAAACTCTACCTCCCTTTAAGAGCTTTGCACAAGAATAAAAAAAGAGCATGTTGAACAGCAAAGACCTGTCTCATAAATTCAGATCTCAGCTCCAAACCAGTGGGACTGATGTACGTGGTCATTAAAGACAGAACTTTGCAGATATTAGAGCAGAAATGTAGGCTCCTGGGCAACCTATTTTCCTGAAGAAGGCACTTTCCCTCTGGAAAGGACTATGAAAGGCCTATAATGCAAGGCTTTTAACAGATTGATTTTTAATGAATCCACAGTCCCAACTTCTTACAAGCTGCAACTCCAATTCAGAAGGAAAAAAAAAAAAACCCAAAAAACAGACACACTTTCATTAGATGCCCTGTGGTTTCAGCAGCGGGTTGACTGTTTTTTTTGTTTTTTATTTTACATTTTTTTAGATTAATTTGTTTTTTTCTTTATTTATATTTGGCTGTGTTGGGTCTTCACTGGGCTTTCTCTAGTAGCGGGGAGCGGGGGCTACTCTTTGTCGTGGTGCGCGGGCTTCTCATTGCGGTGGCTTCTCTTGTTGCGGAGCACGGGCTCTAGGTGCGCGGGCTTCAGTAGTTGTGGCTCTTGGGGTCTAGAGCGCAGGCTCAGTAGTCGTGGCGCAGGGGCTTAGTTGCTCCGCGGCATGTGGGATCTTCCCAGACCAGGGATCGAACCCGTGTCCCCTGCATTGGCAGGCGGATTCTTAACCACTGCGCCACCAGGGAAGCCCCTAGTTGACGGCTTGATGGCTGAGAGTGACCATGGAGGGGGATGGAAACTGGTGTGTTTCCCCCCAACCCCACCCCCGTTTCTGTCTCCCTGTGACTTTTGCCACATCCATAAGTAGAACCTAAAGCAAATGGATTCAGAAGTGCATTTAGCTTCTCCTGTTTACTTCTGGTGGTTGCCCAACGCAGAAGCACAACTACTTCCCACTCACAGTAAGGAGCAAAACCTCTGGCTCCTAACATGGATGAAGACTCTCTTGAAGTCAGTCGGTGTATTTTTAGTTCTTCAGGCCCAGCAAGGTTTTTTTCTCATTCAACCCACTTTTTATACCACAATCTCACATTTTCTCTCTACTTTCTTTAAGCGTTCTGAGCCTCATGTGACCTTCCCACCCCCTCCCACCCAGGGGAATTTTTTTCGTATGCTCAAGGAGTTACAGGGGATGGACAGAAGAAATTGGATGCTGTCCATCGGTCCTTGATCTTGCTGACCTCACTGACTGCCTTGGTGTTATTTTCATCATGCCCCACAGCAAGCAGGCCCAAATGGGAGGATTCTGGTCTATTTTAGTTACCAACCCATATAATGTTTGCCAAGGGCATTGCCATTTTGAGTCTAGAAGGCCTATATGAGCCAAAGGAACAATGATGGTAGATCTTCCAATGCTACGGTTGAGTCAGGAAGAATTCAGCTCCCACTTCATACACCATCCCTCATAATGAGGAGGAGGGCACCCCCCCCACCAGAACGAGCAGCAGGATGGCTGCCGACAGCACCAGGCTCACCTCCTGCTAGCGGCGTAACAACCGTGAAAAGGAGTGTCTCTTTCCCAATAGTTCCAATGAAAGTCTCAGAACTGAATCCCATTGGCCTGGTTTGAGTCATGTGCTCATCCATGTACCAATCACTGTGGCCAAGTGAGAGGATTCTGATTGGCCATGCCTAGGTCATGTGCCCACCCTGCCTGGAATACATGGACTGATTGAGTGGAAGGGAAACCAGGGTTGTAGCTATCGAAAAAAGGGGGGATGAATGTCAGAGAGACTAGAACACTGGCTTTATATATGTTTACTTAAAGAACAAAAAAACACAAGAAGAAAAGATGAGGACAAATACTGGGAACAGGAAAGTCACTCATAACCCCTAGACAGATACATTTTTGGGAGCAATCTCTACATACCTTTTTGACTTATTTATTGAGCATTCAGTGTACCCAGTGCTCTAAGCTTAGCAAGGAGGTCGGGACTGTAAGACTGGGTCAAAAGTAAGCACACTTACTTTTGATCTAAATGCCCAAACTGCCTCAGGAAGATTTCATCTATGTACTCCACTCACAGTGCCTAGAGCCCCACTTCCCTTCCCCACCGCCCCAGAGCAGCACAGCTGGAAAACTCTCCTCCCACAGAAGAGATCTCTTCCCAGGAAGGCATTCTGAGGAGGCTCCACCTCCACCTTACATCTCTGAGGCCGACAAGCTGGGAAGGCTAGAAAGTGTCTCTTACACCCTTTCACCTCCTTGTGGGAGGTGCCACACCCTATTCTGGTGTCCTTCCCTCCTGCGCCCCCTCCTGGCAGGAGATGGCTTAAGGCAGGACCTTTCCAGGGCCATTTACATTTATTCACAGGGCCTGGGAAGGCTAACTGGTGGAATTCCAGACATCAGACCTGCAGGGGAGGGAATCCTATCATTTGATGTCAGGCAGCCCTGAATTTGATTCCCAGCTTTGTCACTTTTTAAAAGCATGCGGCTTTGGGAGAAATATTTAACCTCACCAAGCCTCCAGTTATTTTGAGGATTAATTTAAAAGAATGACTATATTTCAAATACCCATCAGGAGACTTGGTTGATTTAGGCACCCAGTAAACATAATGTTACTATTATCGTTAATAAATATTATTTATTTACAGTGGAGTACACTGGCATGGGGACCTGCTTTGCTGGTTGACCTTTGCCAAGTTCCTTCCCCTCTCTGGACAACGAAGGTTGGGCTAGATGATCTGCCTGTTCTGAGAAAATGGGACTTCCAGGTGCAGGGCATGATGGAGGTCCAATGCCAGAGAGCAACATGGTGTGCATACGTGCACCTGTCTGTGTGTGTGTGTGTTTGGGGAGCATGAGTATATGTGTGTCCCTTTGCACTGGGTGGAGGTGTTACCCCCGGAAGCCCCCAAATCCATGCAGAGAGCTGTGGCAATCACTTCAGTGTTTGGGAAAACCTGGGAGGCAGGCAAGGAGACCAGTCTGCAGGAGACCAAGGTTGGGCTCCCAGCAACTGCTGGTAGCTCCCTCTCCTTCCCTGGGCTGCTTGGAAGGCACAAGGGGGCTGGGTGGGCCAGGGCAAGTCCTCAGCAACTCTATCTCCGTGGAAAAGGGAATGGCAGGCTCAGGTCTCCTGCGGGGTGCTGGCTGGCGGCCAGGCCTCTTTGTCAATGTTCCGCAGCTAAATTCAGTCCAGCTGTTGCCCAGGAATCTGATATTAACAAACGCGTTCCTGGGACAGCTGGTCCTTCCTACCGCCGGAAGCCTTGGCCCCTGAGCCTGCAGCCCGGGTTTGGAGGGTTTGGAGGTTTTGGAGGGTCCTGGGCCCTGGGATCCCAGGTCGCTAGTTTCTTCCGCGTGCAGGTAGGCAGTGTTCCCTAGCTGTGCTGATTTATGGCCAGGTTATCACGTTCGTCAAGTGTTCGGTCAAGAATTCAAAGGTGCTTGAATCTCACTTCATCTTGGGAGCCAGCTCCAGACCAGCTTGATTTTTTTTTTTTTTGCGGTACGCGGGCCTCTCACTGCTGTGGCCTCTCCCGTTGCGGAGCACAGGCTCCGGACGCGCAGGCCCAGCGGCCATGGCCCACGGGTGTAGCCGCTCCGCGGTACGTGAGATCCTCCCGGACCGGGGCACGAACCCGCGTCGCCTGCATTGGCAGGCAGCCTCTCAACCACTGCGCCACCAGGGAAGCCCCCAGCTTGATTTCTTCTGTCACTAAATGTGCTTTCCTTCATGTGAGGCTCTCTGTCCAGCAAGCTTGGGAGGGTCAGGCTGCTTAGAGCCCTGGGGGTGGGGGGTGGGGTGAGTCCGGGAGTCTAGGTTGGCACTCCATTGCTTTTCCAGGTTTTGAGCTCTACTGGACATCCTTCGTCTTCCCCACCCCCTCCCATCCTCCCTCCCTGTTTTTTCTTCCTGCCTTCCTTCCAAGCTACTATGAGCCAGTACCTAAGTAAGTACTCATAGTAGCCCTGCAGGGTAGGCTGTATTATCTGCTCAGAGCAACTGTTAAATAACCTGACGAAGGGCACGACAGCAGAGGCTGGTGGGGCACCAGTTTAAATCCAGGTCTGGCTGACTCTGGGTGGGTGTTTCTCCCATTCTTCCCTGATGTGCTCCTCAAGCTTTGGGCCTGGCACCAGGGAAAACGCGATGAACTTGGATCCCTGCCCCAGGGAGCTGGCAGTGCAGGGAGCAGTGAACAACCACGAGATAGAAAAGGGGGGCAAAGCAGGGCGGGAAATCATGGAGCAGATGCAAACCCAGAGGCATCCACACAGAGGTGATGACTGAAGTCGGAGAGTTCTCGCTGAGAGCGGGCAGCCCTCGGAGTTGGTAGCTCTCTGAAGGAGAGAAGGACGTGACAACTCAGTGCAATGTGAGATTCTAGGTTGGCTGTTGGTTCAGGAAAAAAAAAAATGCTTCAAAGGACATGAATTAAAGCAATCGATGAAATTTAAATTCGACTGTACATTTGATAATAAAGTGTCAATATAAAATTCCCTTAGTTAATATTTAAATTGTAACTACATAAGAGATCGTCCTGCTCTTAGGAGATACAGCTGAAGTACTTCAGGGTGATGAGTCATGATGGCTCTAACTTTCTCTCCAATGGTTCAGCAAATAATAATAGTAAGTGTACACACGTAGAGATAAAGCAAAGTGGCAAAATGTTAACAATTGGTGAAAACCAATAGATGAAAGATATAAGGGTATTCACTGTACTGTTCTTGCAACTTTTCTGTAGGCTTGAAAGTCTTCCAAATGGAAAAGTTAAAGAAAAGAAGTGGGAGCAGGGAGAGGAGGCAGCAAAGGAGAAGAGCAGGGGGACGGGGCAGGCTCCTGGCAGCCGAGAGAGAGGACGTGAGTCCAGGAAGGCAGCAGAGGCTGCGGGAAGGTGCGCGGTGGCAAGGACGTGGGGACAGCTGAAGAGCAGTCTGTGGGCTGTGGGAGGACGCTGCAGTCTTGGAGATTCGGGAGCGCAGGAGAGCTGGAGGTGCCAGGAGTGGGGAGTACGCTCTCAAGGGTTTCTCCAGAGGTGGGCTGGAGAATGGCTGGGCAGGCTGGGGGAGCACGGCAGCGTTGGGCAAAGGCCTTCATAGGTCGAGAGAGGCCTGAGCTCTTTGCTCAGAAGAGACGAAAAGGCCGATGGGGAGAGAGTTGACGAAGAGCCAGAACAGCCCGCGTTTTGTTTCCTTCAGAGCTCTTATCAGTGTGGAATGATTTCATCTGAAGGTATTTATTACCGGCCTGTGGAAGCCCCATGAAGTGTAAGCCTCTTGAAGGCAGCCCCTTCCTGTTACCTGTCCTCTGTCCCTTCTGTTAATCTTCACTGCTTTATCCCTAGCAGCTGTCAGGGGCTCAGTATTTTTGAATGGATGAATGACAGGGGGTGTGCTTGTTTTCTGGGGCTGCCAAAACGAAGGACCACAGACTGGGTACCTAAACAACAGAAATGTATTCCAGTTCTGGAGACTGGAAGTCTGAGACCAAGGCGTCAGCAGGGTTGGTTCCTTCTAAGGGCTGCGAGGAAGCACCTGCTCCAGGCCTCTCTCCTTGGCTCACAGATTGGCGTCCTCTCCTTGTGAATCTTCACATCACCTTCCCTCTATGTGTGTTCGCCTCTGTGTCCAAATTTCCTCTTTTTATAACGGCACCAGCCATATTGGATTAGAACCCACCCTAATGATTTCATCTTAAGTAATTATATCTGGTGATGACCCTATTCCCAAATAAGATCACACTCTGAGGTACTGGCAGTTAGGAAGTCACCATATCAATTGTGGGGGGATGCAATTCAACCTGGAACGGGGAACAGGAGGGAAAGGAGGGAGGTGGGAGTGCATTAGGGAGGGAGGACGGGGAAGGCGGGGCCCTGGGGAAGGCGGGGCTGGAGGTGAAGCTGGGGCTGCTGGGGGGGAAGTTGGGGCACCCAGCTGAGCGTTAAAAGAAGAGAAAAAGGCTTTCTTGTTGTGTGTGTCCGCAGAGGGTTGAACTAAAGCCAAGGGAGGATGTTTTGGTTCAGTTAAAGGGAAACCTGTAAATTAAGAGATAGGACCGTCCAAAAACAGAGGCAGGTGCCCTGAGAGTGGGAAGTGAGTGTTCCATCTCTGGGAAGAAAGCAAGATCATCGGTGACACACCAGGGCCAGTGAGGATGGCATTCCAGCCCGTGGGCACTGGACTTATTCAGGCCTCAGTATTGTGTGAGTGTTCCTCTGTGCCAGGTTTGGCTGTGCTGAGGAAGCAGCTGTGGACTGAAGCTCCTAGGCTGTCTGGGGTCCAGGGAGGAGTGATCATGGAGGTCCTTTCTGGTCCCTTTCCTGCTCAGGAGTGGCTGGGAACACCGGCCACACCTGGGCAGCCTTGCAGGGAGCAGAGGGACAGGACCTGAGAGTGGGAAGTGAGTGTTCCACCAAGTGAGGACCACCAGCCCAGCAGGGCCCCAGCAAGGCTCCGCCCACACATGCCTTCCCTATGAATGCCACCTGGCTGGGCTGCGTGCAAAGTGCCCCTCAGGCCATACCCCTGACCCTGGGTAGATCAGGACACCTGGGCTCCGTCCAGGTCCATCAGTAATGCTGGGCTGGGCCACTGTGGGCCGGGCACCTCTCCTCTGTCAGACTCGGTTTCTTCATTTGTATAAATGAGAACAGTGGTTGTAGGTTAATGTGGGTGGTCAGCAGTGTGATAGAGGAAGGCTGGAACTGAGTCAGGTCCGCTCTGGGTTTGAATCTCCATTTTCTCACTTCTCAGCCTAATGACTGGACAAGTCACTTAGCCTCAGTAAGCCTGTTTCTCATCTGTGAAATGGGCATGATATCAGCCTCCTCCAGGGTTACAAAAAATTGTGCTTTACCTCAATGCCCGGCACTGGGGCAGCTTTTCTAGTGATTCATTTTGTTATTAATAAGAATCCTTTGTAAGCTCTGAAGGGCTGCACACATGCCAGTCATTGTTATTAATAATCAACTTAAGGCCATGAACTTGAGTCACTTAGGAAGGAAGCCTGGGGGTGGACATTGCCCTGGGGGACCCCCAGTCTGGCTGCATCCTTTTCCTCTTCTCTGCTGGTCTGGGAAATCAGCCAGTACCAGGAGGGTCTGTAGGAACCAGACAAGCTCCTTCCCTTAAGGGAAGGCCCAGTTCTTGCTTTTTCCCCACCTACTAGCTGCTGCCACTTCTAGAGGAGCCCAACCCCCATCCCATAACCTCAGTTTAATCACGAGAAAAACTAGAGGCAAATCCCAATTGATGGTCATTGTATAATATACGTGACCAGTTCTCAGAACTCTCAAGGTCGTTAAAAACAAGGGAAGTCTGAGAAACTATCATAGCCAAGAGGAGCCTACGGAAACATGGCAAGTAAATCCTGGATGGGATCCTGGAATGAAAAAGGACATTAGGAGAGACTAAGGAAATCTGAGTACAGTATAGGCTTTAGGTATATGTGTCCGTTCATTAGTTGTAACAAATGTGCCGTACATATTTAAGATGCTAACAGTAACAGGAGAAATTGCTTGTGGGTGTGTATGGACGGAATATTTGTGTCCTCCTCAAATGGGATGATATTAGAAGGTGGGGCCTTTGGGGGGCATTAGGTCATGAGGGTTGAGCCTTCCTGAATGGGATTAGTGCCTTATAAGAAGACACAGCTTGTTTATGGTCCCTGCTCTCCTCCAGGTGTGGATACAAGGGGAAGACAACTAATTGTCTGCAACCAGGAAGAGGGCCCTCGCCGAGACACTGGATCTGCCAGCACCTTGATCTTGGACTTTCCAGCTTCTAGAACTGTGAGAAATAAATGTTTATTGTTCAAGCCACCAGTCTACGGTATTTTTGTTATCGCAGCCCAAACTGACTAAGACAGGGCAGTGTATGGGGACTCTCTGAACTACCCTTGTAAACTTTCTGAATATCTAAATCCATTTTTAAATCATTTACTTTTAAAAATGCCAGTTTTTAAAAATTTATTTTTATTATTATTTTTTAAAATTTATTTTTGGCTGCATTGGGTCTTTGTTGCTGTGCATGGGCATTCGCTAGTTGTGGTGAGTGGAGGCTACTCTTCGTTGTGGTGCTCGGGCCTCTCACTGTGGTGGCTTCTCTTGTTGCGGAGCATGAGCTCTAGACACGCAGGCTTCGGTAGTTGTGGCACACGGGCTCAGTAGTCGCAGCACATAGGCCCTAGAGCATGCGGGCTTTGGTAGTTGTGGTGCACGGGCTTAGTTGCTCCGCAGCATGTGGGATCTTCCCAGACCAGGGCTCGAACCTGTTTCCCCTGCATTGGCAGGTGGATTCTTAACCACTGCATCACCAGGGAAGTCCAAAAATGCTGGTTTTTAAAAGAATAAGAAGATTGTCACCAGAATGGTAGTTATCTCAGGGAGGGTGGGAGTTCAGATATTTTTATTTTCTTCCTTATTCTTTTGGGTATTTTTTGGTATTTGTTATAATAAAATTTTAAAATTTAAAGAAAGAAAGGGAGGGAGGGAGGGAGGCAGAGAAGGAGAGAAAAAGAGAGAGAGAGGAAGGGAGGGAAGGAGGGAGGAAGGAAGGAAGGAAGGAAGGAAGGGAAGAAAGAAGGGAAGAATGAAATCTAAAGCAAATGGGGCAAGCAAACACCAGCCAGCTCAGACATCAGCTGTCTCGGGTGAGGTACAGGGAGGCCTGGGTCCCTTCCTGCCAAATGAGTCCTTCGGGTGAGGTGCAGGGAGGCCTGGGTCCCTTCCTGCCAAATGAGTCCTCAGAGGTGCAGAGTGCCTTAGCTATCCCCCGAGGCCTGGGCTCTTCTCACACCCCAGTGCAGGTTAGCTCAGGGGTCTGATGAGGCCTTGAGCTCCAGCGTCTCTATAGCAACTACAGCAGCATCTTGGACATCTCCTTCACCTTCCCTGGGAAAGCTGCAGCCCCCGTGCACGGGGGGCTGGGACCTGGCCAGCAGAGGTGGATGACTCAGGAGTGCTGAAGGAACAAAATATTCTATTGCCCTGGCCCCGGGGCTTTTCAAGTTTCCCTAAAGCCCTCTCCTGGCCACTGACTCCCCCCACCCACCACTGCCCTAGACAGGCAGCTCAGAGCTGTGTCACCGACTGTGTAGCGGAGGGGGCGTCTGGCCTCCGAGGTCCGGACAAGCTAGGCTCAAACCCACCCTGCTCTGGGGAGTCCAAAGTTCTTCCTGAGTTTTGGGCAGATTGCCAGAGGCCTCACTTTCTCGTGCTTGGTTTTGGCCTTGGCACTGTCTTCTGTGTCTGCTGTCTCTGTTCTGCACTTTGGGGACCCCGGAGAAGCCCTTTGTCAACCCCGGAGAAGTCCTTTGTGAGTTTCTATTCAAAAGGATAAAAAGCCATTCTTACCCAGGTTTCAGGAGTGAGAGCTTGTCCAAGGCACCAAGGGAGAGGGTCACACGTGAGATGCGCACCCAGCCCTTAAAGTGATCAAGGGCCTTACTGGTCCTCTCCCTGCTCCTCTCCTGCCCCACGTCCACGTTGGTCTTTTTCCTGCTCCGATGTCTTCCCCCTCACTCTGCTGGCCTGGGGGCCCTCCTGAGTCCCGGATCTCCTATTATTATCCAATCCTCTCAAAATATACTGCAGACAGCCTGGCTGCTGACGAGCAGGCACCCTGCTAGGCGCTTTACAGGTGTTGTGGTCAATATTGCTTTGAGGAGCTAGACTGCACTTGCCGTGGCTGGTGTGGTCTGACCCCTGCCTTGCCTCACACCATGCAGTCCCAGCTCTGCCCATGGCCTCCCTGGCCCTCTTCTATTGTCACGTTGTGCCACTGTCCCTCCTGCCACAAGGTGTCTCCTATACCCTGCAACCGTCTTCACTTCTCCACCTCCTGGAAAATCCTCTCAACCTTCAGATTGCTGCTTCCGTGTTGAGGAGGTCAAGGCCCTGTATTGTCCACCCTCACGACAACACATTTGTACTTTTCACTTCCGCATGTGCTTTTCTGATTGTCTCTCGCCTCCACCAGGCTGGAAGTTTCGGGAGGGAAGGGGCTGCCTGTGGTTCTGTTCTCTGTTTTATCCCCCGTGTAGAGTACAGGGCCTGGCACATGAATGGCTCTTGTGTCAACTAGGATTGGGTGTAGCAGTGAGTGACAGAAAACCAGGAATAATGGTGACTTAAAGAAATATACATTCATCTTTGTCTCATGTGAACAAAGGCCAGTGGTAAGGAGTCCCATTTCTTACCCCACAATTATGAAATGGGGACCCCATGATGATCAGGAACTCACGCACCTTCTACCTTGACTTCAGCGCCATGGTCCATGATGGCTGCTCTAGCCATCACTGCCGAATTCTAGCCAGCAAGGAGGAGGGAATACAAATCATGCTTCCTTGTCAGGCTTCTCAAAATTTCATACACCATTTCCACTGAACTTCCCAAGTCTCATCACCACACCTGCAAGGGAAATGGGGGCAATGTAATCTATTCCAGGTGGCTGTGTTCCCAGCTAACAGTGGGGGCTCTGTTTCCAAGAAGGGAAGATAACTGGCAGGGTCTGCCATAGCCCTCACTAAATATTTATTGAGTAGAGGAATGATCTCACTTAATACAACAATCCTCTAAGGTAGGTATTGTTATCCCCATTTTATAGATGAGTGCACTAAGGCTCAGAGGGGTTACAGCAACCTTCCGAAGATAGTAAGTGGGTGGCCCTGGAGCCCTGGGACATCAGCCCCAGGTTCAGATCACCTGTTACCCTCCTGTGGCGCCCTGGATATTATCTTACCCACTCTGGGCCTGTTTCTCCACCTGTGTAGTAAGCCTGTGGGTCTCTGACCTTCTGCATTGCCACAACAAATCTGAGGTCTCACACATGGGAAGAGCCAGAACCTTGCAGTTCACAGCATGAGGCTCTATCCGTGGGCTGGTGGAAGTCTAAGATTAGCTACATGAGAGCCTGGCCTCCATTCCTCCCACTGAGGGCTCTTGCCACCCAGGGAAGACCTGCTTCTGACATCAGCCTCCCTCACCAGTCCCCTTACCTTTGCCTTCCCTAAGGCCCTCATGAGCTTTCATCATCCTGTTAGTTTCCTACAGCCCACCAACTAGGATCCCAACCTCCCTGCCAGTGCAGAGCCACAGACCCTGGGTTTGGAGGGCCCATTTCTGTCCACCACCTAGAGGCTGCCCATCAGTTAGTATCTGCTGGGAACGCTGACTGGTTTCTGGGTGTCTGGTCCCAACAAACTCTCCTCCCAGACGGGCCTGCCTGCTCTCTCCCTGCCTGCCTTTGACATGAGCTGCTGACTGGGGCGAAACACTTCCTTTCCCCGCCACTCCAACACATCCACCGAAAAATGCTGTTGCAAATTCCACAAGGTATTTGGCCTCCAGGTGCAAGCTTGTCTTGCTGACAGTCTCCCCAGAACACCAGTGAGTTCATCCCAGAACAGTGCTTTCCCACCTTTGCCGCCACGTATGCGACATGGGCTCCCAAACACATTTAAAGCTCTCTGTTCAATGAGGGACTCAACTCACCTCTCATCATCCACACGTCCATCCATTCACAAAATATTTGCTGATTACCTAGTATATGCCACATTGTGTTAAAAGTAGGGAATTCCGTTATGAAAAACGAAATCCTCATGGCCTAAAGGGAAAGATGTACAGTATATATAATCATCTCAGTGAATGTTTGATTACAGCAGGAACCACGCACACTAACAGAAAGAAACACAGTGCTATGCACTCATTTCTGTCACAAAGATTTATTGAAGGCCTTCTACAAGTTAGGCTCTGTTCCATGACAGCATATCAGAAAATCCCAAACTAGATTGGAGTCAGGTTGCCTGAGTTATTCTGGAGGCTGAGTCAGAGCTAATTAGGAAAGTTAGGAGGGAGCCTGGGGTGGGTGGGTGGGGAGAGTGCTTTAGGCTGAGCATGTACAGGACCTAGAACTTAGGTGCCTCCCAGAGGAAGGTAGTGGGGCCCAAGGATGGAGAGTGGAGTGGAGTTGGGGGTGGTGCTGGTTCCCTGTACCACCTGCTGGTTCAGTTCCACTGGTCAAATGTAACCTCCCCAGCATATGCTCTTCTCTTCTGCACTTGGGGCCCCAGAGAGTCACTTGCATGGGCCTGTCCATAACTGGGGAGGAGCTGCTGGCGGGCAGGCATTAGATGGCAGAGGAAGGGACTTCCGGTTTCCAGTCTGGCATGTAGGGAGCTTGGAATTTGCCACTATGTCCTAACAACAAGTTTAAAAACTGAAAAACCAACAACTCTTCTTAAATCCATCAGAGAAGTGAGGTTGCAAAATTGGAGACACAGATAGGTTGGATACAGAGAATCACAACTTACTGGAGCAGAAACCTCTTTGAGAACCAGTGCCAGAGTAGGGAAACCAGAACTGTAAACAGTGAATTGCTGGAGACTCACTGTGAACAACTCTGAGAGTTTAAAACTCCAGGGGGACCCTGTCATGGCGGTCTCCCATGCTTTTGTGAGTTTTACCTCCAGGAGCTCTACCAGGTTCTCAAAGTGAACACTGAAGAAAAAAATCCCCTTGTGCTTCTGGCAGGGGGAAGGGAAAAGGGAAAAGGGATCATTTTGAAATATGCCACAGCCCTCTGTTCTTCTCAACAGGCCAGGAGAATCTATTTTGCCAGACCTTAAACTATTGGGATTTTATCAGAGCCTAACCAACCTGGGGGAAGGGAAATACCTAATTCCAGCCCACTCTAGTCTTCCATGTGGGGGAAGGGAAACACACAACTCCAGTCCCTTCCAGCCATCCTGCCCCACCTAAGGTGGGGAGCTGGGGACAAATGAGAAGCACTGATGAAATTCGCAGTTCAGGGGCACAGGGCCACTGAAACACTGAGACTTAATCACAGGACTATAGAATGCTTCCCCTCCTCCTACACCTCACCACTACATTACTAAAGGCCAATTTACCACAGTTCCTTTTACCCAATATATAATGTCTGCCTTTCAACAAAGAAATTACAAGACACACTAACAGGAAAGAACCACAGTTTGAAGAAACTGAACAACCATTAGAACCAGAGTCAGATATGGTACGAATGTTAGAATTACCAGACCAGGAATTTTTTTAAAAAATATGATTAATATGTAAAAAGTAGACAACATGCAAGAACAGGTGGAAAAAGTAAGCAGAAACATGTAGTTTCTAAGAAAAAACCTAAAAGAAATGGTAGAGCTTTAAAAAAAAAAAAGAAAAAAAACCCATAACAGAAATGAGGAATGCCTTTGATGGGCTCATTAGCTGAGGAAAGAATCTCTGAGCTTGAAAGTATGACAATGGAAACTTCCAAGTTAAAAAGCAAAGAGAAAAAAGACTCAAAAAACCCCTCACAGAACAAAATATCCAAGAATTGTGGAACAACTTAAAAAGTGTAATGGGAATAGCGGGAGAAGAAAGAGAGAAAGGAACAGAAGCAACATTTGAAACAATAGTGACTGAGAACTTTCCAAAATTAATGTTAGACACTGAACCACAGATCCAGAAAGCTCAGAAACAGCAAGCAGGATAAATGCCAAAACAATACAAAAAAACTACACCTAGGCATATCACATTTAATTTTCAGAAAATCAAAGATAGAGAAAAAAATCTTGAAAGATACCAGAGGAAAAAATCTTACTTATAGAGGAGCAATGAAAACAATTACATCTAACTTCTCTGCATGCAAGCAAGAAGAGAGTGGACTTAAATATTTAAAGTGTTGAGAGAAAAAAAATCACCAACCTAGAATTCTATGCCCTGCAAAGTTATCCTTCAAAAGTGAAAAAGAGATTAAGACATTCTCAGATAAATAAAAATTGAGGAAACTTGTTATCAGTAGAACTGTCTTGAAAGAAATGTTAAAAGAAGTTCTTCAGAAAGAAGGAAAGTGACATGGGTCAGAAGCTCTGACTCACATAAAGCAAAGCAACAATGCATTTGAATATATATATATATATATATATATATATATATATATATATATATATAAAACAGCAATGATATGACGGATGGGAGAGAGAAATTTAGAATATTATAAGGTACTTGCACTATAGTGAAGTGGTATAGTGTTATTTGAAAGTGGACTTGGATTAATTGTAAATATATGTTATAAACTCTAGGGCAACCATTTAAAAAAAGTGTGATATTCCAAGAAAGGAGAGAAAAAGGAATTATATAAAATGCTCACTTAAAACCAGAAAAAGATAGAAAAAGTGTAGAAGACAAAAATAGGAACAAAAAACAAGGGGAACAAATAGAAAACAAATACTATAGGTGTTAATCCAATTATATCAATAATCACCTTAAATATCAATGGTTTAAATACATCAATTAAGAGACAGAGATTATCAGAGTGGAGTAAAAAAAAAAAAACCAGCAAGACCCAACTATATGTTGTCTACAAGAAACCCACATTAAATATAAAAATACATGCAAATTATAAGTAAAGGAATGGAGAAAGTTATACCCTTCTAACACTAATCAAAAGAAAGAAAGAGTAACTCTATTAATTTCAGACAGAGCAGACTTCAGAGCAGGGAAAGTTATCATGGATAAACAGGGGCCTCACATACTGATAAAGAGGTCAGTTCTCCAAGAAGACACAACAATCTTTTTGTATATGCACCCAAAAACAGGGCATTGAAATATGTGAGGCAAAAACTGATAGAATTACAAGGAGAAATGGATCATCCACTCTTATAGTTGGAGACATTACCACCCTCTAATGGAAATGTGAAGATCCAGTAGGAAGAAAATCAGTAAGGACATAGTTGAACTCAACAGCACCATCAGTCAACTGGATACTATTGACATGTATAGACCACTTCATCCAACAACAGCAGATTTTACATTCTTTTCAAGGTCACATGGGACAATTCATCAAGATAGACCACATTCTGGGCCATAAAACACAACTTAACAAATTTAAAAGAATATAAATCATACAATGTCTGCTCTCAGACCATAATAGAATTAAACTAGAAATCAATAACAGAAAGATAGTTGGAAACTCCCAAAGTATTTGGAGATCAAACAACACATTTCTAAATAACACATGGGTGAAAAAAGAAATCTCAAGAGAAATTTCAAAATATTTTGGACTAAATGAAAATGAAAACACAACTTATCAAAATTTTTGGGATGCAGCAAAAGTGATACTTAAAGGAAAATTTATAGCATTGAATCCAGTTATTAGAAAAGACAAAAGATTTAAAATCAATAAGATAAGTTTCCTCCTTAGGAAATTAGAGAAAGAAGAGCAAATTCAATCCAAAATAAGCAGAGGAAAATAAATAATAAAAATTAGAGCAGAAATCAATGAAATTGAAGACAGGAATGAAATCAATAGAAAAAAGTCAATGAAACCAAAAGCTGTTTCTTTGAAAAGATCAATAAAATCAGTAAGCCTCTAGCCATTGATTTCTTCTAAGAAAAATAGGAGTCACAATTACTAATATCAGAAATGAAAGCAGGAACATCATTACAGATCCCCTGGATATTAAAACAATAACAAAGGAATGTTATTATGAACAACTCTATGACCACAAATTTGGTAACCTATTTGGAATGGACCAATTCTTTTAAAGAGACAATCTGCCAAAACTCACACAAGAAGAAATAGACACTCGAATAGGCCAATATCTATTAAAAGAAATTGAATCAATAATTAACAACCTTTCAAAACAGAAAACACCAGGCCCGGATGTGTTCACTGGTAAATTCTATCAAGTACTTAATGAAGAAATTATAACAATTCTCTACAATTTCTTCCAGAATATAGAAGCAGAGGGAATACTTTACAAGTCATTCTATGAGGCTAGCACTACCCTGATGTCAAAGTCAGAAAAAAATTACACACACATACACAAAACCCCCCCACTAAACAGTGTCTCTCATAACATAGATGCAAAAATCTTCAACAAAATATAGTAAACCAAATCCAACAATGTATAATAAGAAGTATACACCATGACCAAGTGAGATTTATTCCACATGTGCAAGAATGGTTCAACATTAGAATATCAATTAATGTAATCCATTACATCAATGGTCTAAAAGAAGAAAAATCAAATGATCATATCAACTGATACAGAAAAGCATTTGAAAACATCCAGCATTCATTCATGATAAAAACTCTCAGCAAATTAGGAGTAAAGGGGAGTTTCTTCTACCTGATAAAAAAAATCTACAAAAACCTACAGTTAACCTCATGCTTAATAATGAAAAACTCAAAGCTTTTTTGCTAAGATCAAGAATAAGGCCAAGATGTCCCCCACACCATTCATTTTCTTTCACTGGAAGGTCTAGCTAATGCAATAAGACAAGAAAAAAAGATATAAAAGGTATACAGATTGGGAAGGAAACTATAAAACTCTTTGCTCACAGATGACGTCAAGAACTATATAGAAAAATCTGAAAGAATTGCCAAAAACAATTCCTGAAATTAGTAAGTGATTATAACAAGCTGCAGGATACAAGGTTAATGCACAAAAGTTAATTGTTTTCCTATACGCCAGCAACGAACCAGTGAAATTTGAAAACAAATTGCCGTTTATATTAGCACCCTCCAAAGTAAAATACTTAGATATAAATCTGGCAAAATATTATATGTACAAGATCTATATGAGGAGCACTACAAAACTCTGAATAATGGAATCAAGGAAGAACTAAGTACATGGAGAGATACTCCATAGTCATGGAAAGAAAGGCTCAATATTGTCAAGATGACAATTTTGGAGAGACAAAAACTGAGAACAGCAACACCATGTTAAAGGGGAAGAAGAAAGTGGGATGATTGACACTACCCAACTTATTATTAAGCTATAGTAATCCAGACAGTGTGGTATGGTGAAAGAAAAGACAAATAGTTCAGTGAAACAGAATCAATGTCCCAGAAATGGACCCATATAAATATAGTCAACTGATCTTTGATAAAGGAGCAAAGGTTATACCATGGAGCAAATATTGTCTTTTCAACAAATGGTGCTAAAACAACTGGACATCTCCATGAAAAAAAAATTAGTAATCTAGACACAGACTTTATATCTTGCACAAAAATTAACTCAAAATGGATCAACTCCTAGAAGATAACCTATGAGAAAACCTAGATGACCTTGGGTATGGTGATGAGCTTTTAGATACAACACCAAAGGCACAATCCATGAAAGAAATAATTCATGATCTAGACTTCATTGAAATTAAAACTTCTGCTATGCAAAAGACACTGCCAAGAGAATGAGAAGACTAGCAACAGACTGGGAGAAAATATTTACAAAAGACATACCTGATTGATAAAGGATGGTTATCCAAAATATAGAAAGAACTCTTAAATTCAACAATAAAAGTGAACAATCCAATCAAAAAATGGGCTAAAGTTTGTAACAGACACCTCATCAAAAAAGATATACAGATGGCAAATAAGCATATGAAAAGGTACTGGACATCATAGTCATTAGGGAACAGCAAATTCAAACAATGAGACAAGCAATGAGATAACACTACACACCTATTAGAATGGCCAAAATCCAAAACACTGACAACACCAGATGCTTGGAGAAACAAGAATTCGCATTCATTGCTGGTGGGAATGCAAAATGGTACAGTCACTTTGGAAGACAGTTTGTCTTCCTACAAAATGAAACATGCTCTTACCATAAGATACAGGCATCACACTCCTTGTTATGTAACCAAATGAACTGAAAACTTATGTCCACACAAAAACCTGCACATGGATGTCTATAGCAGCTTTATTCTTAGGTGTCAATACTTGTAATCAACTAAGATGTCCTTCAGTAGGTGAGCGGATACATAAACTGTGGTGCATCCAGACAATGGAATATTATTCAGCTCTTAAAGAAATGAGCTATCAAGCAATGCAAAGACATGGAGGGGACTTAAAGGCCCACTACTATGTCAAAGAAGCCAAGCTGAAAATGATTCCAACTATCTGGAAAAATGGAGACAGTGAAAGGATCTGTGGTTGAGGAGAGGGAGGGATGAATAGACAGAGCACAGAGGATTTTTAGGGCAGTGAAACTATTCTGTGTGATACATGTCATTATACATTTATCCAAAGCCACAGAATGTCCAACACCAAGAAAGGACCCCAATGTAAACTGTGGACTTTGGGTGATGCTGTAGGTTCACTGATTGTAACGGAAGTGCCTCTCTGGTGGGGGTGTGGGTAGTAGGGAGATTGTATGTGTGTAGGAAAAAGGAGTATGTGGGAAATCTCTGTACTTCCTGCTCAATTTTGCTGTGAACCTAAGCTGCTCTAAGAAAGCTTATTAATAAAAGAAGAAGGAGGAAAAGAAGAAGGAGGGAGGGGGGAGAGGGAGAGGGAACAGGAGAAGAGAACAGGCAGTATTCCTCCCATCTCAGGGCACTAGCAGCAGCCACCCCGGCTCCCTGGACTACCTGGGGTCACCTCATTCATCCAACCAACCCTGAATGAGAGCGAAGTGCCCGCCCGGGGACAGAGATAAGTATGGATCAGCTCCAGTGCGGTGCAGCGGCTCTCAGTCCTACCTGTACACTCTAGTCGCATGAAGAGCTTTCAAGTTGCCGACGCCCACACTTCCGAACAATTGGGTCAGAATCTCTGGGGGTGGGACCCGAGCATCAGTATTTAAAGTTCCTCAGGTGTAATGATACAAATGAACTTATTTATAGAACAGAGACAGGATCACAGACTTGGAAAACAAACTTATGGTTACCAAATGGGAAATGTGGTGGGGAGGGATAAATTAGGTGTTTGGGATTAACATATACACACGACTATGTATAAAATAGATAATCAACAAGGACCTACTGTATAGCACAGGGAACTCTACTCAATATTCTGTAATAACCTATATAGGAAAAGAATCTGAAAAAGAATGGATACATGTATATGTATAACTGAATCGTTTTGCTGTACACCTGAAACTAACACAACATGGTAAATCAACTATATTCCAATACAAAATAAAAAATTAAATTTAAAAAAATAGAAAAAGAAGTAACGGGGGCCTGGACAGGAGACCAGTTTCCAGATCTGAGGAATGGAAGTCAGGAACAGAGCTTCATGATGTGCAGGGAATAAAGTGGGTCCTGTTTCCCCACTGCCAGCTCTCCCGAGGGGCAGGAGGGCAGGGCGCAGCATCAGAGGGAACCAGAGCACACGGTGGCTAAGTCACCGGAAAGCCAGCTGGACCTGGTGGCTGTGGATTGTCTCAGCTCTTCCCGGAGGCCTGTTCTGACCTATAGGGGGTGCTGCTTTCTCCAGAGGAGGCACCTGGCCACCACAGTAGCCCAGCTGGGGTGCAGAGGGCTATGACTCAGTTGAGGCTCAGGGGTGGGAGTGAAGTTAGGAAAGGGTGTGCAGTAGAGAGACTGCATGGCCGCTGGGGTTGGACAGGCCTGAGTTAAATCCCGACTGTGTGTTCCTGGGTGAAACACTTAATCCCCTGAGCCCGGGTTTCCTCCTTGGTGAAACGGGGATTCATAAGACATATGTGGTCATCACTTTGTTGATCATAAGACACATGGTAGGCACCTGATAAGTGGGGAGCTGTTATTTGGTCCCAGGAGAGAGTCTGAGTGTGCTGGCATTGCCCTGAAAACCAAGAGCACTTACAAGGTCCCCCAGTGGAAAGACCCCAGGGGCCCCAGGCAGCAGCAGTGGGTGGGGGGTGACTTTTGGTTGAGGGCGGAGTGGGAGTCACATAGAGGGGCAAGCAGTCCGCTAAGGAGGAGGTGACAAGGACGAATGAAAGGTCAAGAGGAGAGAGGATGCTCGGGCTCTAAATGTCGAGGCTGTTCTCAACCTCGGAGCATGCTCAGGGCCCCGGGAATCAGTCCTGGCACTTGAGGCTTGGCTAGGAGCCCAGAGCAGAGCTCCAGCTCAGGGCCTGCCGTGCTGAAGACAGACCCTGCCCTGGGAGGGAAGCCCCGGCTTCTGCCTCTAGACTGAGCTGCCCCCATCTTGGGCAGGGAAATGGGGCGGGCCCTGCTGCCAAACTTCACCCAACCTCAGTGATGCCATGTGCTGGCCAGACTCCCACCAGCTCGGAGCCCTGACAGCGACATGGAGCATCCCGCCCCAGCTCCCCACTCCAGAGCCGTCCTCGGCTCCCGGCTGGATTCAGGTCTGCTGGGATCCCTAAGGACGCCAGGGAAGGCAGCTTCATCTGGCATCCGTGCAGGTGATTCGCAGGGGCAGCCAGGCGGCTGGGAAGAGCATGTTGGGTTTTGGTTTGGATCGCATGCGGGAAGACAAGAAAAGGCAGCCTTTGTTTGGGAGGCGCGCTCTCCCTGGGCGGTGGCTATCTGCCGTTTTGGGAGCCTCTGGAGAGGCTGTCTGTCGGGTCCTGCCCAGCAGCCTGGGGAGGGGCGCCCTCTGATGCCATTGCTGATGCAACTGGCTCTCTTCACCCCAAATCTCAGACGAGCAGGGCTGGAGAGGCCGTCCAAGATCAGGTGGGCCAACCCTTCCCTCCACCGCTGGGGAAGATGAGGCCTCACCACGTGTCACCTGAGGGCAATGCAGCAGGATGATGTACTTAAACATGTAACCTGGGGTCTACCCTCCACTGCTGTCAACACTGCAGGATGTCCAAGCATCCCCAGAAGGCGGAGGTCAGGCGTGTGACTCACCTGAGGCCCAGGGGAGGAAATGAGTGGCCCGTCAGGTTTCCAAGCCTCAGAGAGGCTTTGTGGATGAACAGGGGGCTCGTTGGCAGGGCTGCGCTGGACGGCCGAGGTGGGGAGGGGATGGGCTGTGGGCTTTGAAGGAGGAAGAGGGAGGGGCCCAACCCTGGAAGCTGGACTCCCAGAAGATGGCATTTTCCCCATGGTGGAGACACAGCTCTGGGAAGCAGCTGGCCCTCGGGTGGCCGTGGTGTTGGGCCGTCCTGTCTCTGGCGGTCTCAACCACACCCCGCGGCAGACCTGGGTTTAGAGACATCTGTCTTCAGCTGGGCCTCACCATCCTAAGCCAGGGGCCCCAGCACGGGACACCTCAGCTGAGCAGTCAGACCTCGCCCCCGTGGATCCAGACGGCAACGTTCTGGAGTATTCGCACAGCTCCAGGCAGGGGAAGAAGCCCCAAGACGTGGTGGGTGTCGGGTCTCTGCAACCCTGGCCAATGGGGGCTCCAAAAGGATTTCACTTTATTTAGAAAGACCAAGAAATGTCATTGAGAATGCCTAGAAGTACAGCCTTCCTTTTACCTGGGGTGCCTCGGGCGGATCTGTACCTGTCATAGAGATTTTACAAGGTTCGTCACCAGGTCAAGGGGGTTCTCGGGGCAGCTCTTTGCTCACATTGCCTCGAGTCTCCTTCCGGGACACCTCTCCCTCTTTGCCTGGCACCTCCCTGTCAGTCCCACCCGCCTTCTCTGGGGCCTTTTTCATGCCCCTGAATGGGACGAGTCTTCGCTCCTCTGCCCCCAGGCAGGTGGTTCTCAGACCCAGGGGACACTGACGCTTCTCTCTCCATCCACTCTTACCCCATCCAACCCATCTCCACTCAGCAGAAGATGAAGTATTTAGAACATCTGTTTGGGACTTCCCTGGTGGCACAGTGGTTAAAACTCCGTGCTCCCAGTGCAGGGGGCCTGGGTTCGATCCCTGGCCAGGGAACTAGATCCCACATGTGTGCAGCAACTAAGACTTCGCATGCCACAATTAAGAGGAAACTGCCTGCCACAACTAAGACCTGGCTCAACCAAATAAATAAATATTAAAAAAAAAAAGAACATCTGTTTGATCAGGTCACTTCCAGCTTCACAGTGCCCTCAGGCTCAAAACCTAAACCCACACATGGCCCCAGAGCCCGGTGCTCTCTGGTCCCCCACCACCATTCCAGCCTCACTTTCTGTTCCCGCAAACCCTCATTCTAGGAACACAGGGCTTCTATTTAGTGCTCACACACACCCGACTCCTTCCCACCACAGAGGAGTCCCTATGATCTGCCCTCTGCCTGGAAGGCTCCTGGAGCCTGGCTAACTCCAGAACATCGTGCAAGGCTTGCTTCTGGGACCGTATTCACTATTTTCCAAAGATGGCTGCACCTATATATATTATGTATGTGTGTATATATATATATCCCTTCTCTCAGGCTCTTACAAGATGGCATTGATGCTCCTCTGCCAAGAGGGAGAGTCTCTGTTTCCTACACTTGGACCTGGCTCCATCCTTATAACTGCCTCGACCAATAGAAAACGTAGAAGTGACACCGTATGACTTCTGAAGCCCTTACAAAGCAACGTGGCTTCCTTCTGGCTCTTTCTCTCTTGGGCTGCTTACTCTTAGAACGTAGGTACCGTGTTGTGAGGAAGCCCGGGCCTCAGATGGAGGTCGCATGAGTGTCCTAACTGCCAAGACAGGCTCACATGGGAGTGAGTGAGCTTTCAGATGGTTCCAGTGCCCAGACTTCAAGTCCTCCAGCTGAGTCCCCAGGCATCATAGAGATGGGCCATCCGCACTGGGTCCTTTCTTTCTACAGTTCTGATCCACAGAAACTGTGAGAGACAGGGAAAGATTATTGTTGTTTAAGCCACTGCATTTGGGGGTAGTTTGTTATGTAGCAACAGATCCCTTGACCAGCCCCCTGCTCCTGTCCTCCCTCTTGCCTTATGCGCACAGCACCCTATACGTTTCTTCTTTGCATCTATCTCCACTGTCATTATGTCTATTTGCAAGTTTATGTGAGTACTGTTTCATTTCCCCACTGGATGTAAGCTCCATGAGGGCCAGAACTCTGTCTTGCTGTGTCTGTTTTGTCCCGGCAGTGAGCAGTGTGCCCAGTTCTGTGTTCAAAACACGAGGCTCAAACGAAGCTGGTGAGAGGCAGGGGCCAGCAACCTCCAGCAACCTCAGGGCTGAGGCTGCAGCAACCTCAGGGCAGAATTCCAATACTTCCAGGAATCCCTTGGGCACCAGCAGGTGACAGGGAGTGAGGAGGTGCACCGGGATGGCTGGGGACCTTGTGGGTGGCAGCAGATCCTGACGGCCACTGGAGCTGATGAACTTCAGACCCTGGTCCACTTGGCAGCTCCTCCCCCTGCCTGAGGATCCTTTGGTCTCTTCCCAGGCCATTGGACACAACTTGCTAATTCCTGCAGGGGCCTTGGTGGCCCCCACTACCCGGAGCGCTCTGTCCTGCTGCATGCTCCCAAGGTCCAGGGCGGTTAGAGCCTGTCAGACCCATTCCCACATGTGTCTCCTCCAGGAAGCCTCCCAGGATGGAGCCCTTTATATTTTGGATCACCCTTGTCACCTGACACAGGAAGGCTCCATTACCCAGTGGCCCTTGGTCAGCGCTAGGGGGAGGCTATGTAAAGTCCTCAGACCACCTCAAATGAATATAAGTTGACAAAGGCTCACGGGGTTCACAACAGAACAAGCAAACGCCCCCAGCATCTTCCCTTGAGACCTTTTTCCAATCTCCTCTGTTGGACCTTTCCTCTACCCATCACCATAGGTACCATGTTGGACCTTTCCTCTACCCATCACCATCAACCTGCATCTCATGACAAGCAACAGAGACATCGCAGGAGGCACGGGAGTCACAGGCCTTCGCCTCCACCCATCCTTGGAGGTTTTCGCCCTGTCTCTTACCTCTGAGGTCTTCTCCCCACATCGTGAACTGGTTGGATGCCTGCTTGGCACCTTGTTTGGGGTCAGGGAGAGCCCGCTGGGTGACCCCTTCTCCTGCATAGTCCCTGTTTTCTTTCTTCTACTTTTCTATCTTGATGAAGATGTTGGCGGCTTTACGAGCCCACAGGAAGAAACAAACCGCGATTTGTATTTTGTGATTCTTGAAACAGCTTTCGTGTCCTTGGGACACTCTAGGAGTCACGGTCCCCACCCCACCCTGCCGCCAGCCTGCCTGTCGGGAGGCCAGCTAACCCTTGTACTGTGTCCTGCCAAGACGGTGCTTATGCAGACATGACTGACCTCTACGGACCAGCCTGGGAGGGAGGACGGCGGAGAGCTCTGAGAACGCTGGGGGCTCTGGGCACGAATGAAACTACACGGCAGGGGGCTGTTGGGGGCACTGCATCAGGGACTGACTGGGGGTTAGTCAAGGCAGCGTAGAAGTCAGCCCCTCTTTCATCTGGGGCCCAGCGCCCTCCACCTAACTCTGCTTTTGTAGGACCCCTTTGCTCCTCCCTCCGCGGATGCTGACGCTTGCTTGGCTCACAAGCCACTCTGTTCAGCTACTTGAGAGTCTCCCTGTCTCCTGGTCTCTGGCACGCAGAAGTGCTGGTGAATTTGCTCTTCCTGGAGGCCCCTTGGTGCCCGTTGTTACTGGTGACTCAGGGCCGCGCTGCCTATTTCCCTGGAGGAGCATCTTCTTAGAAGGGGATGGGCGGGCACTTCCCAGGTAGCTTTCTGCACCAACCCCGCCCTGGCAACTTCTAACACCTGTCTTGGTGGAATGGCTTCCCAGCCTTCTCAGATGGGGCTTCCGGGCAGCTGCAGCTTGCCTGAGCTTGCAGCCCAGCAGCAGCGTGGGCGTGGGAGGCGCCAGAGGGCCACGGGATCCCTGACCTGCGGTGTGTCCCTCTCCAGGGAACCTCAGAACGTGGGCACAGAAGGGACTTAGCGCCTTGGTGGGCAGCAGAGGCGTCGAGGCACGGAGATGTGCCTTTCTGATGTGTCAGTCATGGCATCTGTATGATCCAGTGTCCCTCCTGTGGCCCCACTGGGAGGTGGCAGTGGCTGGCCGTGCTCAGGGGAGGAAACTGAACTAGGGTGGGCACTGAGCCAGGACTGTGCATCCATAGGTTGGTCAGCCAACGATGAAGGGGCCTGGGGCAAAGAACTCTGACCTGTTGGGGTGGCGTTAGCCAAACCAATCAGATTTGGACCAGATTAGAGAATACCGAAGGACTGGGCAGTTGAGAGCCAGAGGAGACCAGAGACGCCGCCAGGGAGATCCCAGGGTCGAAGCTGCTGCTGTTCCCATGCCACCTTGGGCAGCTCTGGACCTCGAGTCCTAATGGGTCACAACTGTGCTTTCCTCCAACACTGCCTCCGCCCTGCCCCATGGCTCCTACCTTGGCCACTGTCTGACCAAATACACCTGTGTTCAGTGTTTTTGTTTTTTTCTCTAAGTTTTATGGTTTCACACTGAGACCTATGGTCCACTTTGGGTTAACTTCTTTTGTATATGATGTGAGATATAGGTAGAGGTTTTAGTTTTTGGCGAATGGATTTTCTACGTTGCATCATAAATTATCACAACCTTAGCAGCTTAAAATGAAACACATTTATTATCTCACAGTTTCTGTGGGTCAGGAGTCTGAGCACAGCTTAGCTGGGTCATCTTAGGGTCTCACTGGGCTTCAATCAGCATGTTGGCTGGGCTCTCTTCTCATCTGGAGGCTTGACTGGAAAGAATCTGCTTCCACGCTCATCCAAATTGTTGGTGGAATTCATTTCTTTGCAGCTGGAGGACTGAGGGCCTTGGCTTCTTGCTGGTGACTTTCAGCTCCTAGAGGCCACCCAGTTCCTAGAGGTCTCCTGCAGTTCCTTGTCATGTGGGCTTTCTAAACACAGCTACTTGCTCCATCAAGCCAGCAGGGAGAGGCTGTGGAGCAAGTTGCCACAGGATGGAGTCTCATGCAACATAATGTAATCAGGGGAATGACATCCCTTGTCACTTTGCCATATTCCGTCGGTTAGAAGCAAGTCACAAGTCCCACCCACACTCAAGAGGATGGGTTTACACCAAGGTGTGAACAGCAGGAGGCAAGGGTCATGCGGGGCCACCTAAGAGTCCTTCTGTCACACGGACATACCAGTTAATGAAAAGAACATCATTTCTTCATCGACTTGTCTTTGCACTTTTGTGAAAAATCAATTGACTATATTTGTGTGATTCTATTTTTGGACACTCTTCTGTTCCATTGATCTATGTGTCTATCCTTTGCCAGAAACATAATGTCCTGATTCTGTAGCTTTCTACTAAATCTGGAAATCTGGTAGTACGATTCCTCCAACTTTGTTGCTCTTTTTCTAGATTGTTTTTGGATATTCTAGGTTCTTTAGCTTTTCAACATAGGTTTTAGAATCAGTTTGCAAATTTTTACCAAAAAATCCTGCTGGAATTTTGATTGGAACTGCTCTGAATCTATACAAGTGATTTAAAAATTTGAAGGTTTGAGGGCTTCCCTGGTGGCGCAGTGGCTGAGAGTCCGCCTGCCGATGCAGGGGACACGGGTTCGTGCCCCGGTCCAGGAAAATCCCACATGCCGCGGAGTGGCTGGGCCCGTGAGCCACAGCTACTGAGCCTGCGCGTCTGGAGCCTGTGCTCCTCAACAAGAGAGGCCGCGATAGTGAGAAGCCCACGCACCGCGATGAAGAGTGGCCCCGCTTGCCATGACTAGAGAAAGCCCTTGCACAGAAATGAAGACCCAACACAGCAAAAATAAATAAATTAATTAACTCCTACCCCCAACATCTTCTTTAAAAAAAAACAACAAAAAACAAGATATAAGACAAGTTCTATCGTCCCACATAGTTCCCTCTGGGCCTCCCCTTGCCACCACTTTCTGATTGCTGTTCCCATAGGGTAGTTTTGTCTGTGCTAGAACTTCCCATACACGATTCATGCAGCGTGTACTTTTCGTCTGGCTTTTCTCACTCCATGTAACGACTGTGGGATTCATCCATACTGTTGCGTGCATCACCTGTACAGCCAGAATAGTATTGTCTGAGTATCTGCTGAGTAATATTCCACCATATGGATGTTCCACAATTAGTTTGGACACTTGGGCTGCTTCCTGTTTCGGCGATTAGAATAAGACTGCTATAGATGTTCTTGTACAAGTCTTTGTGTGGACATATGTTTTCATTTTCTTCAGTAAATACCTAGGAAGAGAACTGCTAGGCCATAGGGTAGATACTCATCTAACTTTATAAGAAATTTCTGCTTGTTTTCTAAGGAAGCCTCAGTTTGTTCTTCCTGGTCTTGACCTCCTTTTCTCTGGATGAGAAAAAGAGATTCCAAGAATCAGCAAAGATTGGAGCTGTACAAGTCTTCAGAGGTCAGCCTCCGACCCCTCATCCTGAGATGGGGATCCAGGCCTGGGGAGGGGTGAAGTTTGTTCAAGGAACTCCTGTGAGACCTGGAAGAGCCAGAACTGGGACTGGTGGCTCCCGATAAACTTGCTCCTGGCTTCAGCCAGGTTGAGAGGGTGTCTGTTCTTGCAACCAAGTTTCTTGACAGAAACATATAAGAGAAGTGCAATCTCAGCCCCTGTGTACTACCCACATAGACTCACCCCAGAAGGAATGGGAGATGCCAGCTGGGTAAGGGACCCAGGCCACGGCTCCCTGAGGGCAGAGGCTACGCCACCTTGTTCACAGCTGTGTGCTCCCTGTGCCGCAAGTAGAAGCTGCTAAATGAATAGACGGTACAAGCTGCCAGAGGCTGATGTGCTGAGGGGCAGGGGGCCTTCCTGGGAGACTTCCTGGAGGAGTGGCCTTGGAGCTGATGCCTGGAGAACTATCCCTCCCAAATCTCTCAGTGCTCTTATGTCCATGGGTCTGTCTCACAGGGGGCCAGACCAGTAGCAGTGTGGGCACTCACTGGTTTTACATACTGGGACACTGACACCCCGACAGGGGAAGGAACGGGCCTGAGGGAGTTCACAGCAGAGCTGGGACCAGAAGTGGCGGGGGGCAGTCCTTGACCTGAGAGGAGATGGGCTTGGAGGCGGGAGAGATGGGGACTTCTGCCCTTACAGCCACCCAGATAGCAGCCTGCATGGGCCTGGAAGCGTGAGTTTCCGCTCTGGACAGCTGGTTGCAATTACCAAGTGCAGGAGGACAGGCAGGCAAGGGGGGTGCTGCCTCCAGAGAGGGGCTAGGGAAGGCAGGGCACTGAAAAAAGGCCCTGGAATGCAGGCCAGCTGGATGGCCCTTCCTTGAATGTTCCAGCTTAAAAAAAATGAAACTTCGCTACTTTTCTCTGGTCCACCAATTGGGCATGTGATTCTGAAGACCTCATACAATTTTTAAAGATAAGAAAAAAGTGTTCTTTTTCTTGGAAAGTGATGGACAAGTGCTCCTCTGTAGATTTGCTCTCCGGAGGTGTCTCCTGGGTTCCCCTGGGCAGGGCTGGCTGGTAAAGCCCCGGGGCACACAGGGTCCCACCCAGCTCCAGGGCTCAGGTGTGCACAGGAGTCCTGGAAGCCGGCCCTTCTGATCTCTTTCTCTCCCCCACCCCCTTTTTTTTTTTTGCGGTGCGCGGGCTTCTCACTGCTGTAGCCTCTTCCGTTGCGGAGCACAGGCTCCGGACGCGCAGGCTCAGCGGCCATGGCTCACTGGCCCAGCCGCTCCGCGGCATGTGGGATCTTCCCAGACTGAGGCACGACCCCGTGTCCCCTGCACCGGCAGGCGGACTGTCAACCACTGCGCCACCAGGGAAGCCCATCCCCCACCCCCTTTTTTGAAGGGTCCTGGTCTGCTCTGTACAGAAGGAGGAGGGTGAAGCCTTCTTAAAGCCCATGGGAAGTCAAGGTCGTGGTTACCTTGGTGGGTTGGGTGGGGGCACAGGGGGCTCCCGGAAGCTCACGGGCTCCGTTCCTTTGTCTGGGGGCTGGTGACATGGTATGATGGGTTTGGGAACACTCAGTGAGCCGTCTGTTTATGATGTGTGTGCTCTTCCCAAAAAGTTGAAAAAAGGACAAAGGAACTAAGCCCGCTTAATTAATAAGGGGCAGACAGCAGGCATTATCTTGCCAAACGGGGGTGACCGAGTGTATGATAGGGGAAACTGAGGCGCAGAGGAGTTAAGGAGTTCATACGCTGTCATGATTAGGAACGAATCTCTGCCCCTAGAAAAGCCACCTCACCCCTTTCCCAAAGAGGAGCCAGTGGGTCTCCCTGATACCAGGGAAAGCCCTGGAACTCTGCGGTCACAGGCGGCAGGACGGAATCACTCCTTGGTCCTGGCTCTTCAGGGAGGAGACAAATGGAGGGCCAGAGGTGTTGCCGCAGAGGAGACCCAGCTCAGTCTTGGGGAAGATCTAGTCGTGACCATTTGGTGACAGACCACCACATGCTGCTGACTGGTGGGCCTCCCAGGAGACACCCTGGGGAGCCCAGCAGGGATTCCTCAGGCAGTGCCCTCCCTCCGCCACTCCCTTTACCCACTGCAGGAATGGAGCTGGGTTAGCCAGAAACTTAGGCCACGTTCCCGTTCCAAGAGCCAGGGAGGGCTGGAGCGAGGGTTGTCTGCAAGGTGCAGGAACAGGCTTGGAAAGGGCTTTTCCAAAAAGCAGAGCGTGCACCCCGGCTGGCCCCCCGCGGGCCCCCAGTTCAGGGAAAGAAGGCAGAACACATCCCTTAGGACGCAGCAAACCCTCTTCCCTGACCTCTCCAGCCTCCGCTGTGGCCTTCCTCTCCATGTGCTGTTCCTCTGCCAGGAACGCTCTTCCATTCACAGCCCCACCCTCTCTTCGTGGCTGATCCCATTCACCCCATTCGCACTTCTGTCTCTGGTCTCCTCGCCCAAATAGGCTGTCGGTCCCCCACCGTTGCCCATCCCAGCAGAAATGCAGTACTCAGAAGGGACTAGAGGTTGACATCAATGAATGCATGCATGGACACCCAGCTGTGGCTTCCTGAGTCATTCAGTGGAGGGACGGAGTGTGGACACCTGGGTTCAAGTCTTGGCTCTGCAGGTCACAGGACGGGCCTGCCTCAGCTTCCACATCTGTAGAGTGGGGGAATCATTCTTGCCTGTCCCACTGGGCAGCTGCAGAGACTCATCCAAGGAGGAAGATGGTGGGGCGCTGTGACTGGGACTGTGACGGACGCCTGGAAAGACCAAACAGATGAGGTCTGGGTTCAGTCTGGAGGGGGCTGTGGAGAAGGGAAGGGGTCGAGGCTCGTGTTGTCAAGTCACTTCCTGTTGCGAGGGTTCTCAGGGCCAGCCCCAGGCCGCAGACTTTCCTGGGGCTCACCACGACCCTGACGGGGGCTGCAGAGCCCCAGGGGTGGTTTAGGCTGGGACGATCATTCCGCTAAGCCTCAGATGGCAGCGGCAGATGGCCCCAAGCTGGTGGCAGGGGGCGGGGGGGTCGGGACGTCTGAGGTAGGCAGCCCCTCTGCGGCCGCCGGCTCTGTGGCAGACGAGGGCCTCCTCCCACCAGCTGTGCCAGCAGTCACCCCCCAGTGTCCCCACTCAGCACGACCTCCATCTGCGCGCGATGCTCAGGCTGGTCCTCAATGCCCACGTTCCTGGTTGGGGGCGAGAAAGCTGGAGGTGTCAGACGGCTGGAAACACTCTGAGAGGAGACCCCGCATCTCCCAGGGAGGCAGTGTATGAGACCTGGACGCAAGGCTTGCCTCACCCAATGGCTGATGGTCGCCGGAGCCCAAGCCTGCCGGCCTCTGCCCTGTGAAACGGGAGGTCTCCGCGTGGCGGACTCTTCCAGTCCTCAACGGCGTGCGCCGATCCTGCTGGGCTCCCAGGGCCCACCAGTGCCATGCAGGGCAGTGACTGGGGTCTGCGGGGCAAGCGACGGGCTGCGGGAAGACCCTGGTTTGGTGGAAAGAGGCCCGTGTGCCTGGTGGGCGGCGGGCGCTCCCTTCCCTCTGTCCTTGTTCAGAAGTGTCCCAGGTAATTAGAGCCAGCTTCTGCCCGGCAGTGAGGACGCACAGCTGGGCTGGGGGTGGGGAGACCAAGCCAGTCCCAGCCGCTTGTCCCAGGAGGGAGGGGCCCTCTGGCTGCCCAGCTCTGCACTCTTCAGCCTCTGTGGGGCTTGGGATTTGGAAAACACTGAAGGTCAGATGAAGCCTGGAGGACGAGCCCTTCCTGGAGCCACCTGTGGGACTGAAGGGGGGTGTCAGGAAAGGGAGGGACTCGCAGGTGCCAGGCCCTTGTCTTAGGATTTTATCCCGGTGGCAACAACTCTTCATAGGGTGTCGGTGTGTTGAGGGCACCCCGGGATCCCCGGGGGTTCCAGACGCTGATCTCCCTAGTCTGGGGTGCGGCCTGGGCACGAGCATGTTTACAGCCCTTCCTCCAGATGACTCTGATGTGCCTCAGGATTGAAAGCCGCCAGCTGTGAGGGCAACATCCTCACTTCATTCACAGATGAGGGGACCAGCCTCATCTGAGAGGTTGCGTAACTTCCTCAAGGTCACACAGCAGGAAGTGCCAGAGAAGGGCCCACGCCCTCATTGCCAGGGCGGGAGGAGCATGGGCGCTTTGCAAAGGCCCCTTAGGGCTGTTTCTCACCTCCCCCAGCACTGTCCCAGGCACACAGCGGCGGCTTAGGGACAGGGGAGAGGGAGGCATCACAGAGGGGCTGGCAAGAGAGCACGCAGAGGATGCGGGTACTGGGGCTCCAGCTCTACCCCCGCCACTCACCACTGGGCCTCAGGTTCCTCAGCCTTAAAATGGGAAGAAGCGCCAGTGCCCTGCCCACCTTGGTGGGGAGGGGCACGTGTTGTACCCTCAGGAGGGGCTGGTAAGGGGAGAGGGACCCGCTGTCGTTGAGAGACCCTCTAGTCTGGGGAGGTCATGTGAGCAAAGCAGCTTCTGCAGCTCCTCGAGGCCAGCTGCGGGAGGCCCTCTCCTTCCTGCAGCCTTTTTTGGTGGCTGAAACCCTAGACTGATCCCGGAGCCAGACAGGCGGGCAGACAAGCGCATTCTTTTCAGGGGAGGCCCCCTCCTCCTCTCTCTGGAAGCCGGGAGCGGGGAGGGCAGGCCTGCCCAGGCCTGACCCCAGACTGGGTTTCAGACTGTGGGGCGAGTAGGGCTCCCTGGGGACTTGTGGGGCAAGCGGTGGGAGGGAAAGGCCCAAAGGCCCTAGTCTGTGGCTGGGAGTCATGTGGGAGGAGGTGGCAGGGGGCTGATTCCAGGAGCCCTGGGGCTCCTGGGCTGCAGCTCCAGCACTGGCTGTGGGCACTGATGCCCAGTTTCTGAGCAAATTCCTGCGTGCCCAGCCTCAGTTTCTCCGATGACTGTCACCAGCCCTGGAACTACAGATGTCACAAGACTGGAACCTGAGCTGTAAAAAAGGCTGCTTTCGGTTTTCAAAACCCATCAAAGGTCACTTTACTGCTGTGCGTCCCCCTAAATGAAGAGGAAGGCGGGTATGACGTGCACACAGGCATACTCTGGACGGCGCTTCTGCAGTGCTGGTCAACTTAAAAAAAATAACGTGTTCCTGGCGTCCTCCCACAGGAACAGGGCTGGACACGGGCCCCACTACTCAGGAAGGTGGGAGGTGGGAGGCAGCTTCCTTCCACAGCCTCCCTCTGCCCAGCAGGCTGACAACCTTGACCCGGGTCACGAGCCTCCATTCTGCTCCCTGGGTGGGGGAGGGGGTCCATCTCGGGCGCCATTCTGGCTGCTAAGTCGCCCTGGCACAGCCTGCCTCTCGGGGAGGTGGAATGGCTGCGGGAATTCAAACCCTGCCTCCTGGACACACGGGCTTTGAGCAGTGCGCGTCTCAGCATCGCCGGGCCTGGTCTCTTCTCCTGCAATATGGAGACCTCAAAGCAGCGGCGTAAGGAGCAGATGAGGCAAGACCCGGCCTGGCGGGTGCTGTGTCAGCCAGGGATCAGCTTTCCTGCGCATCTTGTGGCCAAGCAGCGGCTCCGCTGGTGTCCCTCTGGTTCCCTCTCTGCTGCGACACCAACGGGCTCTCCAGGGAGCCGAGCCTGTTAAGGGGAGCGATGTCCTCTCCAGGTCACAGCAGGACCTCTCTGCAGCCCTGCCGAGGCTCTGAGGAGGGTCTGGACCACACTCTGGGTGAGCCAGCAGGGACAGAGAAGAACATTCAGAATGCAGAAGACGAGATCGCTGAGCTTTTGGAGACACAAGATCTCTACCTTTGGGATGATCTGTAAGGGTGTGAACAGTTCCGTAAGTGCCCACAGCGCTGTTGGGCAGAGCCAGTCACCACAGTCACTGAGCGGGCTCTGTGTCAGGCAGTTCCTGGCCCATTTCTTCCTCACAACAGCCCTGGGCTAGGAAAGAGGATCCCATCACCGATCTCTTACCGGTGAGCACGCGGAAGGGTACGGAAGGTCTAACTCTGACGAAGCAGGCCTGGTCTCTGCCCAGCTAGGCAACGGAGCAAGGAAATTCACATCAGGGCATTTGTTAAGGCACAACCTCAAGAGGACGGAGGATGGGCTTCCCTGGTGGCGCAGTGGTTGAGAGTCCGCCTGCCGATGCAGGGGACACGGGTTTGTGCCCCGGTCCGGGAGGGTCCCACACGCAGCGGAGCTTTTGGGCCGCTGAGCCTGCGCGTCCGCAACGGGAGAGGCCCCAATAGTGAGAGGCCCGTGTACTGCAAAAAAAAAAAAAAAAAAAGAGGATGGAGGATTCCAGGGAGGAGCCACCCTGCGTGAGGGTGTGGGTGGAGCCTCCTGAGGCTACTTGGAAACTGACTGGGGGGACACTCCTGCAGTGCTGATGCTCTGGTCTTTGGGATCTTCCTAACGATACAATGAGCTTCCCTCATTTGATCTGCCAAGTGTAAGGACAGTGATATGTATTTCACTCAAGACTCTTGGTAAACCCAACTTAAGGAAAAAGTGAAGTGTGTCAGGATAACAGGCACCTCGACATCTGAGGAAAGGCATGAGAGCCCTCAGGTTTCCATGACAACAGGAACCTGGAACTCATGCCACCAGGAATCATGCTGTCATGCTTCTGCTTCTCTCCCACTATAGACCAGCTCCTCCCCTGACCCAGGGCAGGAAGCAGCCTCCAACAGACCTGGGTGTGACACTCTGTAGCCTCCCCCACCACTACCAGAGGGGACAATTCCAAGGAGTGGTCCTGAGACTGGCCTTAGCTTGGCCAGGTGTCTGTCCCGGCCACCTGTGGGCAGGACGTCAGAGCACACTGCTTGGCTCAGCCTGGGGCAGGTGCCCATCCCTGGACCAGGTGGTGTTAGAGCCTTGACGTGAAGGGAGAATGGAGAGTAGTGAGTTCCAGGAGTAACTGCTGAGAATCTGATTTCCGAAGGCCTTGCTGGCTGCTAGATGCCGCTGTCAAGAAGGCACCATCCTCCAGTTCAATTGAGCAGACTTTATTCAGCACCTATTAAGTGCAAGGCACTGTGCTAGGTACTGTGGGAAATACAGAGAGTGAACACAGACAGCCCTGCCCACGAGGAGCTCACAGTCTAGAAAAGGAGGTAAGACACGGTACACAATCAGCTGCGGTGACACCAGCCAGAGTGGCAAGTGCCGAAAGCAAGACACAAATGCTATGGGGTCACAGAACACCATGAGGCTGCTTCTGTCGGAAGCTTTAGGCGAGGGTACAGAGGACGCAGGGCTGGGCCTTTGAGCGGGGAAGCCATTTGGGAGGAAGGGCATTTCTAGCAGAGAAGAGATGCACTCAGAGGTGGGAGCTCACAGGTAACAGAGGAGATTGGGTGGCTGCAGTGAGTGGGCAGGTGGGCTATACAAAGTGGGCAGTCAGGTACAACTGGGAGGTGGACAGCCAAGGATACTAAGCTCAGGGAGGTCTGAACTTGACGCTCTGGTCAAGAGAGCCACTGATCACTGAACAAGAAGAGGGGTGTGCAGAAATGTGTTCTTAGAAGATAAATCTAGCGGTTGTGGAGTCTGGGAGGGAGAGGGGGAAAGCTGAGAGGCGGGCTGACTGGTCAGAGGCTGACGCCCACACGGAGGCCATGAGAGCGTGACTGGGGGGCAGTGGTCAAAAAGGGACAAGGGTGGGCAAGGAGATCTTGTGGCGGGGGGGCGGGAAAGGAGAGCAAGGAACAGACGCAGGCCCAGTGTCTGGGGGACAGTGGGTCTGAAGATGTCCCAGGGCTTCTAGGTAGAGCTAGAAATGAACTCGTGAAGGGCAGGGCTGGAGCTGGGACTGGAAGCCATTGCAAAGAGGGGCGGTGGGAGTCAGGGAAGTGTGCTGGCCCCTAAGGGTGAGGGCTTCTCAAAATGTGGTCCCTGGGCCACCCGCATGGGAACCATCCAGGGAGCTTGCTGAAGTTGCAGACTCCCAGGCTTTACTCCAGAGCTACTGCATAAACATCTCTGGGGGTAGTGCCCAGCAATCTGCATTTTTACTAATAGCTGCCCTCCCTGCTGTGAGTCCCATAGCTGGTCCAAGGTTTGAGAACCACCTGTTGAACTGGCCTTTAGGTAAAAGAAGGAAGAGGAATGAAGACTGTTTAGGAGTGAGGGAAATCTCAGAAAATAGGGAAATAAGGTCAACGATGTCATGCTACGGTCACTGAATGTGGACACGGAGATTAAGGATTGGGAAAAGGCCTCTGAATTTGGCAACTGGGCGGTCTCCGATGACTTTCCTAGACTATTCCCACGTGGTGGGGTGGAGGCCAAGTTTGCAGACAGGGGAGTGAAGAGTGGCAAGCGTGTGGGGGGGAAGTAGCGACAAACAGAGTTCCTTTCAGGTTATTTTAATCTCAAGGATCTGGAGGACATGGGGAATAATGGAGAGGTAGATAATGCAGAAATGGAGTCTGAGTAACTAACCTAACAAACTACCGTTGGGAGATGAGAGGAGATGGGCCCAGGGATGGATGGACGGACGGACGGAAGGAAGGAAGGACAGGTGGGGACGTGGAAGGGCTGGTGGGGAGGCAGAACTGGGGAGGGACCTCCAAAGGACGCGGTGTCTCAGAGGTGTGTGGGAGGCAGGCTGGGCCTGAGAGGGGGTGGTGCCCGGGCCCAGGGCCTGGGGGGAGAGGCACGGACCTGGCGGTGGCGGGGTGCGCTCAGAGCCTCAGGGGCTTCTATGCGTGGATCATATTCCCCACGTGCCACAATAAGCCCGGGCAATAAAGCAAAACCACCCCTCCTCTCACGGACACCAAAAGCTGCAACAGGCCCCCAGAGTCCCTGGAGACACAGCCATGGCCCGCTACGCCTGCCAGAACAATGCTGACCCTTCATCCAGGATGGCTGAGAGGCCTTCTTACTGTTCTTCCAGCTGGCAGCCTACAGGGTCTCAAACACCGGCTACTTGACAGAAAGGTCAAACCAGTCTTTCTTCTCCCAGAGGCGGCAGCCTGGGGCCTGGGGAAGAATGCAGGCCCAGGAATCACTCCGCATCACCACCTACTTATTCTTTAACCCTGGACAACCTCTCTGAGCAGCAGACACCAGTCTGCTGAATGAGGGTGGCATCCTCTGCCCTGCCACCTACTTCACTCATTCCATGGAATGCCATGGAATACGGGATGCAGAGCCACCGCACACGACAGCCCCCTGCAGCCCCAAGGAGTTACAGGAAGCACTGCTGCTGACACTCCCAAGGTGGTTTAGAACTCTTCCATGGGAGGCAGACCATCAAGAAATATTTTACAGCATCAACACTGAGCCTAGTATTAAGAGGAGCCTGGGAACAAGTAACGGACTTCTTTTAATAATCGTTTGAAAATTGAATTGTAAAATATTAAATTTAACTAAATTTGATAGATTTAAGAACGAACCATGAATTGTTTCATTTACCAAGGTAAGTAAGTAATGCTTTTCTGACACTCCTCCCACTTGGTCTTCTATGTTCTTCCTTCCTGCAGCCGAGAAAGTGGAAAGGGGCAGGTAGAGCTCTCAGAAACAATACTAAGACCACAGAGGCTTACACAATTCATAGGTCAAAGGTCAAGTCACTTCTAGAGCCCAGAAAACTCCTGACCTCTAGGCCTAGCCAGCTCTACCTGGCATCAGTGGAGGCTCAGCCCCCTTCCAGGAAGACCTGTGGCTAAGTCCTGGCAATCAAGGTATGCCCTCTAGGTCCTTCTCTGAAACAGGAGAAGTGCTGGATTGGCAAGGCTGCTGGACAAAACCCTGACCCCAAAGGTCAGAGTCACTGCAAGACCCAACCCTCACACCTCTGCTGTTATTTTTAAAAACCACCAGTTGTGAAGCTGAGGCACAGGGGCTGGGACTAATGTCGCCTTCCGGCCTGCCTCGAGTCTTCCACCTCCACGTGCATAGCTGGGTGACTCGGGCAACCTGCCCCCTGGCTGACAAGCAGCTCCACAGTAGGATGCATCTTAAAGGCATCCAAGAGAAAACATGATTGAAGTACGACTTTGGCCACCTGGAGGACTCTGGACTCACCCTTCGAGGGATGCGGGGGTCAGACACGCCTGGAGGGAGCACTGGGGGGAGACACCTAGGTGTGCTCATGGCCAGCTAAGTTCCTTCACCGTGAAGAACGAACCAGCACCGAGTCCTCGGCAGCTGTTTCTGGGGACCGGGAGAGATGTGATCTACAAGGCAGACGTGAGACTGACCACGAGCAGCCTACGGAGAGAACAGGTATAAAATACGAAGCCCTTTGAAGGTCCAGAGAACAATAAAGATGTTAGGAATTAATTAGCCAGAAAAAGTATTTCACTGACACAGAATTTAGGCAACACTGAAAACACAATACTAAGATATCAGTTCTGAGAAAGACTCACAGACAGGAAGGGCAGCTTAGGAGGACACTAGAGAGACAAACACAGGAAAAATAAATATGGGGCTCTGGGTCCCCACAGAAGCTACTAATGCTGTTTACTGGCTTGGGTCATTCTTGAGAATAGAAAACCATTTTTTTGGCAAAGCTGCACAAACTTCACATGGCGGGTGGTCTCCCAAGGCTGTGGACACAAAATTACTCTAATGATGGGGCTCTTCACTAAACTTTCTCACATCCCACTAGTATCCTCAGAAGCTAATATGTGACTTCTAGAGTCAGTCAGGGACTGGCTGGTGAGTGTGTCTGAGCCCAGGACGAGGAATCCGGTCCACGGCTGCGGACTTGGGCGCGTCCAGACAGAGGGCACTCTGAGCCTCAGTTCCCTCTTCTGCAGGGTGGGAGGGGAGGAAGGGCTAGACTAAGTGAGCTCTCAAGTTTCTTCGGCTTGGATGTTCTGTGCGTCTAACTTTGCCCTGGTCATTAACAGCGGCTAGGCACAAGGTGCCATCTAGCGGCGCCACTTTTCACTCTCACAAATGGCTCCAATGAAAGACTCCAGAGGAGCAAAATTAACTCCTCGGGACTCTTAATGCCAGGGCTGAGGGCAGAGGAGCTGGGAGGGGTGAGCACACTTCATGCTAGCGGATGTGACATAGTCATCTCAAGAAAATATAAGAGGTCTTGCCTTCCCTAAGAAAGCAACTCTTTTTTTATTTAGAAAGGCTAATCATATCCATTTGTCAATATTTTCAGTGTTAAGGAAAATAGTTTAAAAAACATAAAAATGTAAGTACACTCAAGAGTAACTGCTATTAAACAGTTCTGAACAGGCAGAAAATGTAGACTTTCCTTTTACAGAAAATGTTAAATCTGTAATAGCAGCATAATTTATATATAGAAAAAAGCTGGTTTTGAAAACCCAGATTTTTTTATACACAAAACATGTTTTTTTTCTATACACTACAACAGCATTTCCACTGGGAAATTGGTTTCTTCACATTTTGTCACTTCCTGCTGCCATGTGCAGATACTAGATTGAGTGCATCTTCAGCCCGGAGCCCCAGTTCCCGACGGCCTTCAGTCCAACACCATGGCGGAAAGCGCGTTCAGGTCTTTCATGTACGGATGAGCTGCCAAGATCTGGTCGATTTTCAGTCTTTGCTCTGAGTCAGGGAAGATCTTCAGAAGGGCTTCCCTTAGCTCGTTGGTTTCCGCAGAAGATCTCTGTGCTGGCATGGGCAGATTCTGCTGGATGTTGGGAAGGTTTGGCAAAAGTGGGAAGCGGGGCTGCTGAGGAAGCCAGTGGCTGGGTGGGGTGCCCTGAATCCGGGCTGGAGGCTGGTGGCCGGTGCTGGCTGCCTGGGTGCCAGGGACTCTGAAGTTGGGGTCAAACATGCCCACAGTTGGCAGGGCATTGAGTAGGGGCTGCATATCTCTGTGAACGGAAGCAAGTCCTGGTGAGCTGGGTTATGAGATAAACAAGAAATCTGTCTAAACATCTGCTGCTGACACCAAGGCTCAAGGAGCTGCTTGCTCTCTGGCCTCTGAAGGCAAGATAGAAGACTGCAGCCAAGGCAGGGATGGCAGCTGTCCACAGTGGGGCCCGTGAGGATGCCAATGACACCAATTCCCCATCAGTCATGACAGGGAATGCTAGCTCTTCATGAGCGACTCCACCTCCCTGGCCTGCTGCTGTGAGGACTAACCAGCTGCTTGGCTCTAAACCAGGGTGTACCAGAATCACCTGGAAGCTTTCAAAAGAACTGGAAACAGGGCCCTCCTCTCCTGCAGATTCTGATTCTCTGTGGAGCCTGGTTGACAGGGCTGAGAAAAAGGAAACCACTTTGGGCAGAGAGGCTGCCTCCCCAGCCCCCCAAGTCTGAGTGAGACATTGGTGCCCACAACTTGAATGCACGTGAGTGTGTATACAGCGTCCGTACTGTGAAAAAGCCTCCCACTTGACTCTGCCTTGCAGCTGAGAAATGGGGCTGCCTGAACACTTCTCCCAACTTCAAAAGCTCAGTCCCTCTGTGGGGGGAGCTATTACTAACTTCTTATTCAATTAGTTAACACTTTTGTGAAGAGCCATTAGGTGAGCAGGCAGGACTGACCCTGCTGCCAGGCTGCTGAGGCTGTAGAAGGAGCCGGAACTCTCCTTCCATTGTTTGACCCATGGGCCTTGATGCTTGCACACAGGCCTCAGGTCTTAAAGCCTAGCAGAGGATTTCCAAGTTCAGACTTCTGAAAGAAAATGAGACATGTGGACATTCAACAGGTGTTAAAAACGGCTGCCGTTCTCTTGGTGTCGGTAGAGAAGCAGGACCTTTGGGAACTAAGTCCTCATCTGTGTAATGAAACCCAAAGGCTCAAAAGAGAAATGATTCACAAGACCTGGGAGCTGAAATCATGCTGGTCTTGTGTGCAGAAGACAGCTCTGTGTGAACCACCCGTCCCCCCAAAGGATCCTGTTATAAATGGAAAGGATCAGCTATAGTCTCACTGCCTTAAAAAGCTGGGGGAGCTGTGCGTCTGATTCCTTTCAGTTTAGACCTCCATAGCATCCCTGTGCAAACATCTGCTGAGAAATACACAGAAATGTAGCCTGTTTTACTTTAAAAAAGGGAAAAGGTCTATCACTGGGGAATATGATCTGCCTGCCACTCAGGCACACAGGACACTTTAGTTAACAGCGTCCATTACTTGAGAATTCTGAAAACAGAAACAACCACTAGCAACGTGTCTTTAAACACAAACAAACAAAAAACCCAAATCCACAACAAAGAAAACCTAAGCTATCAAATCAATTTCGGATAAATAGAGAATACTGGCTTCTCTATTAAGTGAGGTAGAAAGTAACACTTCCCCAGGCAGTGATTCCTGAAGAGTAAATAAATTAATATAAGCATAAAATATTCAAAGCAAATGACTTGGGAAAATGAACTTAAAAAAGATATTCAGACACACACCATGAACCCAAGCAGCATTCACTAATAAGTGACCACTAGCAAAATCTGCTTTGTCTTCTTAGACCTACAGAAAATCTGGCTCCCCATCCTCTCCTGGGATTAAAACCAAAAGGACCACAAATGAAGATTTGGTCTTTGGGAGACATTCCACATATATTTCACCAGCACTAAATCTAAGGCTATTTTAAAAAATAAAACACCATTTTTAATCTTTAGAGAGAGAGTACTCACCCTGAAGCACAAAGAACTGAAACAAACTTGTAAATGCAAGACAATCTGGAAAAGGAAATACCTAAGGAAGACTTCCTTCCGAAGAAATTCTTCTAATCGAGGTCCACTTCTTCCCAGAGGATCATCAGGGACCATAAATATGTCCCCCACAAAGGTATACTGGAGCAATCTACAACATGGAGAACAATTACAGTGCTGGAGGAAAAAAATTAAAGGCTGCTTAACTGCCTAAAGCAAAAAACAAATACACCCCAGTTAAACCATTTTAATTTCTCTTTTGGATACAAATATTGGTCAATACAATAGAGTAAGAAACTTTTACCCTATTGGCTCTCACATTTCTTAGCAAGACTTTCAGATTTTTATCTGGGCCTGGGAAGCAGTTCCTTCTCCTGACTTTCAATGTAACTTTGAAAAATAAGACTGAAAGACTGTCTTAGGATACAACAGGTGCTTAGGATACAACAGGTGCTCAACCAAGGTTTAATTTTTGAATAAATGAGTCCATAAGCAAACCCACTGATGTTCTTTTAAAAAAGGGAAACAGTGTATGAAGAAAGAATATCGAAGGTCAGTTGAGCATGATTTATCAAGTCTACAAAAATGTTTAAAAAAGAAAAAGTCCAAATGGCTGGTTTGCTGCTTGGACTTTGGTTTCTGCCTTGTTTTATGAATTCTGAAGGCAATGGGTTGGTGTGTGACTGAGTCTTGACTCATTTAAACCTTCCATGCATACACAGATGAGTGTCCAATACTGACAATGAGCCCAGGGCACAGATCCAACAGAAGCACATACTGCACCCAGGTCAAAGGCCAATTCTGAGTTCAGCTATCAACAACAGTTTTTTCAGTCAAAATGCACATAGTAATTAACTTTCACCTGGGCATCATTTTCTAGAATGATGAACCAAAGAATCATTTTCTAAAATCCTCCAATGATTCAACAAAATATAAATATCAGACAAGTGGCAACTGTGAAACCCCTAAAGAGGTAAGTAGGTAGTTACACTAGTTATAGAATAGTAATACTAGATATACACAGCCTTGAGGTATGTTTTTTAGATTTGTGGCATTTATGACTCATCCCTGGCACTACCATAAGAATATTGCTTTTTGTTAAGTAACTTGTCAGACGATGCTTGCTAATGGAAAGTCCTGGAAGCTTGTGTTCACTGATCTTAATGCAGCTGAACACATTCAGAGTGTCATTACAAACAAAAAACTTACAGTAGTGACTGCAAACTCCTGACTTTGTTATTTTGGATGATATTCAACATGTTTTCAATACAGATGACTAAACTTGGTAAAATGATGGTAAAATGCTCAAGAAAAGCATCAGATAGTAAAAAGTAGAAACACTCTCTCCTCTCCCAAAAGTGAAAGCCCAATCAGTATATTGATTTTGGTCCTACCCTCTTGATGAACTCATAGTTGTCACTGAACCCCAACCTTCATATTTCATAACTGAGTAAAGTCAGGAGGCCCAATGACTTGCTCAAGTATCCCTCGGCATCAGGGCAAGGTGAAGTCAGGTGGCCATTTCTGCTCCATCACAGTTAACAGAGAGTTAACTGTGCCACAGAGATGTGCCTCTTGCCTCCTGCCAGGGAAAACTGATCTACAGAAGACACCTGTAGGCACAGAGCATGCTCACACATCACCTGCTGGAGCTACTGCTTTGTGTTGCGTCCTCCCACTTACGGAGAAGGGCCAGCCATCCTGTGGACTGGGAGCATAGTCTTATACTTTAGGCCCCCGACACTGCTTCCAAGGTGGACGCAAAACAAATAATAAACAACAAAAGACATCTCTTACCAAAGACAAAGAAGAAATATTACCTTTTTGTAATTATTTCTCTCCAAGAGGCTGACTCAGTCACAAATTCTCTGAAGTTATCATTTGTTACAATTATGCCACCAGTTTTGTCCGCTAAGTGTAGTAGAAACCTATGGTAATATAAAAGTGGTTAAAACGGGCAAGGAGGCAGGCATCCCTGGCTCAGAGAAGCTGTGTTATAAGAAAACAAAAGGATTTCCTCTTCACAGGAAAATCACCAAAGAATTTAACCAAGGCTGGGAAGCAGAAAGTTAAGCCCTTGTCAACTGAAGATCAATCTGAAATACTGAACATCTGAAAGTACTAGAATAATTATAAATGAAGATCTGGTTTTCATACAATCTAACTCTTTTTCAAAATAATCTCAACCATAATTTATACATCTTTCTAGAGAAGTTGTATTATCAATAAAGGGTGGTAATAAGATAATGCATGAGGACTAGAGCAGAGAATGAATAAGGGTTGACAAGCCTGTGAAATCACTGTTAGGGTTTTAGTTGATAAGCTACGGTACTTTGGTTCTAAGAGTAGCTGCTTGACACAGTTGGCCTCGCAATGTTTTTTTCAATGCCTAAATTCACATTTTCTGCTCTGACTTAAGAAGAGATGTCCAGAACTGCCATTCAGTTTAGTCCAAGTTATAGATCCACTCAAATGCAAATTATGAAAAGATACATGGTAATCAAAAAGTTTAAGAATTAAATATTAAGGAGAATTCTATTTCATTGTTGGAGATTATTCATGTTCAAGCCCTCTTAATGAGAGATTTGTGAGGATAATATGAGTTTTATCTCCTAATCAGGATAACCGCATTTGCCTGAGGCAATGGAGACAAAGATAATGAAACAATAAAGTAAGAGAATCACTACTAGAATTAAAGGTGCAAACAACTGCTTTTATTAATAGTAGTGAGTACTTAAAAGAAGATTAAAAAACAAGCCTCATTAGTTTCAGAAATCTTAGGAAACCTTGGTAAGTAAATATGATTTAGCATTTTGGATTTACTAATAAGTATCTTAAATTATTTCTAACTGGCATGAACTGTAAGTGGTAATATCTGCCCAGACGTATTAACAAAAATAGGTAGTAAGGGCTTCCGTGCATGTACTGTGAATCAGGACTCATATTCACATCTGCTAAAAACCCAGAGAGCCATATAAATTAAGCAAAGGCCTAGCCTACACACTTGCGTATGCATTCAATTTCTGCTGGTGTGAGAATGAAGCTGCAGCGTTAGAGCATCTGAAGGTTCTTCACGAGCCTGGCGGTCAGACCTGCCTTTTCACCTGAGCACTCCACGGTCCCTACCCAGTATCTTAGAGCTGGAGCAAAGGTGGGCCCTCCAGCCCACTCTCCCAGTAACTTCTCACCTACGCCCCGGCCCAAAGGTGCCCCCTCCCACACTCTTCTTCATGCCACCCCTGACTCTCCCCATCAGATCTGGTCTCTCATACCAGCCTGGTGAAGGGTAAGGGGCTGTCAGTGAGAAGGCCCTTTGGACGTTCTGCTGAATGTCCGCTGTCACCCCAAGTCCCCTTCCCTTGCTACGCCCCTCTTTTCAGCTCTCACCCATCTGACCATCACTCACTACCTTGGGTTACAAGCTAAGCCCTGTCTTCAATGTGGGGGAGCACTGTGGTAGAACGCTGAGGCTAAACCACTAGGGGGCTTAAGTGCTAGAGGCCAGAGAGAAAGAAAGAGGGTGAGGGCAGGAGAGGAAAGAACAGGCAGCCACTGTTTAGGTTCCCAGACACTTGTCATCTCAGCACCTGTTCTCTGAGCAATGTAACAACCTAAGAAATGCAGCTTATTCCTATAACATGAGGGGCAGCTGAGACCATGTTCTATGATGTGGAAGAAATACTGAGGGCTCAGGCATCACAATGACAGACTAAGTCACTGGCCAAGTATAACCAGCAGGAGACAGGAATGTTTGAAAACCACTCTTGAGGCTGCCACACTAGGACAAGACAAACATTACTTTTAGGAAGTATCAAAAACTCAATATCTGCTTTTACTTATAGATTCTCAGTCATGTTTTATTAAAAATTCTAACTCAGCAGCTTCTTTGGTAATCTCCTAAACCGTACAGCAAAGACCACTGAATGTATAACCTTAATGACCATAAATGTTAAAATTCTCAAACCCGAGCCAAGCGTGTCCACCGTCCGGTGGAGGAGGTGGTTGGCCCCTCACCACCCCACACCCACTTTAGAAAGGAAACCAGCCTTTCATACCTGTCATCATGAGAAGCAATTCTTTCTCCAAAGACCATCCGTGCAGGAGTTAAAGATAATATTCCGAGCTCCTGGAGCTGGGTTAAGAAGTGCTGTTCTGTTCATGGAATAAGTTAAATACACATTCAGAAAAAGGCTATCTTCCCAGATATTTAAATAAATGAAAGCACTCCCAAATGTTTCACCTGAAGAGTTGTGGGAAACCCTTTTTCTATTGACTCAAGAAGACTCAATGTTACTAACTTACTGGGACGGAAGGGAAAAGAAAAATCAAGCAAGACATATACTAAGACAAATATAACATAAAAACTGACTTTAGCTATTTTTTAAACTTAAAACTGTTCAACTCATTTGCTTCTTAAATTAAGAAGAGTAAACCATAAACTTATATTTAATGGATCTTACCATTAAGAACCTTTTCACAGCCACATTACAAGCAGTAGAGGACAAAGAGAATAAGGGCAAGAGTCCCTGGGAGGGAGGGCAGGGGTGGGAACAGGAAGAATGATGGCAGTAGAAGCAGACAAACTGCTCTGTCCCGATCCCAGGAAAGGCAGGCTTGGTCTCTATGCCAAGAGTTTGTCAAATCTCCCTCTGGTTGGCATCCTATCTAATCTCTCTCTGTTATCTGTACAAATATTTACTGATTTTCATGGGAGTGGGTTGTGACAGAAGATAAAGGAGGGCCAAGGCCACAAACGAGTAATGGGCAAAAATGAAGCTAAAAGCTCAGAATCTAAGATCCCCACACCTACATTCCCTACAATGGTACTCACCACTGACTTAAGCTGAAGAGCCCAAACATGGTGTCTTTATGATTCTAGAAATGCACAGCACATAAGGCTTACAAGACTCTTACAGGGATCTTACTGCAAAAATAACTGAAATGAGTGGATCTGCCTCATTTCTCAAGTACCTTCTGTTAGGACCAATACATTCCCCTGAGTGAGGCAAACTGGGATACTTGGGAAATGTGGTTTTACCATTTCCACCTCAACAGTGACTAAGTTTTACTTCCTGCTGTAAATGTGTTGGGTGAGTCCTGTTCTCACGCTTCCTCCTCCCAATCTACCTTTTATTTCCAGGTAATCTGATGTGTTAAGCTGCCTGGCATAGCCCTTTCACTGGTTTTCCTATTACGACCCAAGAAACAAAAAACTTCAAGCTTCTCTGGAATATTTAAGGATTTATAGTAAGTTCAAATCTTTTGTGTGTGGCCTGCAGGTCAGCCACGCAGTACCATACAATTAACATAAATGACTCATATTAAGCTATTAAACAGGCTGTTAAAAAGGCATTCTCTTTGAGGGTTCCAAATTTATCAAATGGGCATTTTAAAAAATACTGTTTAAAGAGTAAGAAACCCAGGCTACTAGAAAGACATATTTAATCAACTTTTTAGAAAGTCAAAGAAAATTTTTGTGATATATAATGAAGTCTAATATAACTTTCTATATAAACAGCTATTTAACTTTCCATCCTTCCCCCAAGTATTTCTTATGCTGTAATACTCTTCAACTGATTTTTTTTTACTGGGTGCAAAGAATTTACAGTTTTGTTTTTAAAGTTGCTGCACATGACTCTATTCTAAGTAGTGTGTGTTGCAATTACAAGCCAACTCATTAAATACCTAATTAGTAATCTGGAAAAATCAGTTTGCCTCACCTGTGACATTAGGATCACGCCTTGTTCTCCACTGCGGGACAAATACAGTGATGTTTCTGTTGCCAAGCTTCCAAAAATATTCAACCGCAATCGCAATTCCACGACAAGAAAAGAACTTTTTCAGACCATGGCTATATGAGAAAAAGTAAAATTTATTTCAGTTTAAAGCATGTTTAAAGTATGTTAAGTTTCACCATGATAACTTTAATAATTAATTATTTAATTTAATAATTTCCTTTAATAGTCTGCTGCTCTGCAAAGCCAAGAGAGGACCCATGATAGGAGGTAGGATTCTTAATAGCTCTGTGATTTCTGTTGTATTTTATTCAGCTGATTTAATTGAGTGCCCTTTTGTGGTAGAAGGCAGTTTTAGCTTTAGGGCAATACTTGTTTATTACACCTTTTTTTTTTTTTTTTTCTGCAGTAAAAAACACAGGCTCCGGACGCACAGGCTCAGTGGCCATGGCTCACGGGCCCAGCCACTCTGCCGCATGTGGGATCTTCCTGGACCAGGGCACGAACCCGTGTCCCCTGCATCGGCAGGCGGACTCTCAACCACTGCGCCACCAGGGAAGCCCTTATGACACCTTTTATTTTTGTTTTCAGATAAAGAGACCTAGTCCACGGGCCTCTAAGAATGTTCTATGAATTTTATGAAGGAATTTGTTGCTGAAGCAGAAGCAGCTGCGATCAGAACTATTCCATGACACGGTCCTCACCACCACAACTTCCAAAGGCTTCGCGAATGCCTGTGGCTCCAGGAGGGCTGCATCCCCTTTTCTGGAGAACTGTGAAAGTGACTCAGTTTACAGCTTCCAGGAAACAAGTTGAGGGCAAGGCTCAAATGAAACTACCTGGGGGCCATGGCTGTGATTTTGTTGAACGAAGCAGAAAGCAGGCAGAAAATAAACACGGGACAGTACTGAACATGATTGAGTACACTTTTTCTGCAAAAGGCCAGGCACTGTCTGCTGCGCCACGGTTGAACTGTCAACCGTAAGTAAAGGGGTGTAGCTAAATTCCATGTTTATAAAAACAGGTGGTGGCCAGATTTGGCCCCTAACTTGTAACCCCTGGTATAGAGGATTAAAAGCTGTTCCCCACCCCAAAACCTGGTAACAAATTTCAAAAGAAAAGAAGAAAAATATTTAAAATTTATTCTCCAGCAGTTAAGTAAAAGTAAAGGTTTTATTTAAAAAGTGTTTTTAAAAGTTTGAAATTTTGCAGGTAGTAATCCATTTGTCTACTCATGAGTATTAGAAAAAGGGAGAAATCCCTGTGATGTTACAGTTGAGATTAGCATAATCTGTCCTCACTGCTTCAGTGATCGCCTATGAGGCAATGACAGTAAATTCTGCATCTTCAGTCCTGTCTTCTCACATCTCAAAACCACTTGGCAGGTACTTCCTTCATTTGGAGCTCTGCCTCCTCAGGCACAAAGTGTCCCAAGTCACCCCCAGGCTCTGCTAATTCTAACCCACCTGCACTGACTCCAGTCAGACTGACCCTGAAATGCAGCCATGCAGTCTCTGATTCTGCTCAGGGCCTTCTACAGCATCATTCTTCTACACAAATCCAGTGCCTGGCTTCCAGGGCGCCTCCACACCTGACTAGTCAGATGGGATCTGGCCAAAGCATACCTTCTGCTTCCTGGATTTTGGCCCAGGTGGTCTTGCCATCACACTCTGGATTTTGGCCCAGGTGGTCTTGCCATTTGACTCTTCCTGGATTCTGAGCTTTTTCTTATCTCTTAAACCTCCTCCCCAAATGTCCTCAGGACCCAAGGCCAGTCACTCTTCTTCTATGAAGCTGTCTCTAGACACAGGCCCACAACCATCCCTCTTCTTTTCTCTGACTTGCTATCTTGTACTGTGCACCAGAACCACAGAACTTAGGAATGCATTTAAAGTCACATTAGAGATAAAAAGAATGAAACACCTCTCGAGAGACAGAGCCACTTGCCCAGCTTGCCCTGTCAGATGGTGGATGAGCTGGGATTAGACTGACATTTCCTCACTCCTGGGCCAGTGCCCTTTCAACTACCCCCACAGCGGTACTGTCCCCAACTAAATCTACATTCTCATGGAGCAGGAATGGGCTGGACCTGTAAGAAACATCTAAAGTCCAGAAGAGTGGCTCAGAAATGCCTCCTTTTAGAGGCTAAAGCCCACTCTCTTCTCAGTGAACCATAAATAAGAGACTGCACAGGCATCAGCTATACCCCAGAAAACGTATGCAAGTAAACAAACCCATTCGTGATGAAATAACTTAGCAGTGGTTTATTTATAAAAAAGCATTTAAATATGGCAAGAATGTAGCAATATGACATTTATTACTGGGGCGGGGGGGTAGTTTTTGTACAGGGGGTCTTACCCTTGAGATAAATGCACTAAAAAAGCTTATAAAGTGCCTTCTTAGTTTATTCATCAGACACAAATGTGTATGAACTCTTTTTCTCCTCCTTTCCTTAAATGCTTCTGTTGATGGAAACAGTAGAAACTGGGTGGAAATAAAGTCCCCAGTCCATTACCTTGGGTCACTAAGGAAAAGGAGGGAAATGACAGTAGATAAAATTCTGCTGCCCTGGACCCCTCACAAGCTTAGAGGGGGAAAGTGGAGTTTCTAGAATCATTAGCACTAAAACAAATTTCCAAAGGGTTAGTTATCCTCAGTGATAAGATCAAATCATTTTTAATACCCTGAAAAATCTCTAGCGCTGTTTTAGGAATAAATAGCAGTTCAAAATTCTGGTAGAGAACAAATGGACTCATCCATAAAACAACAGAAACAAAATCAAGTGGAGCCAAATTACTGACCTTAAAATAATACGAAGTGTCCTTGACCTTGCCTACTTTTACTCTCACACCCTGACCAGGCAAAAAACGTGCTGTCTCCTAGCCTCCCTGCAATCAAACCAGAGCAACTTGCTGACAGGTAAACTCAGACCAGTGGTCTTTTCGGACTCAGAGACAAAGGGTATACATACAATAACACCTCTCTGCGTCTGTGAAGGCCAAAGCTCTGGGGTTCGCAGATCCAAACATAGAATTAACAGATATTAAGCCTGAGAAGCCAGATGTGCAGGCTCTCAAGGGAGATTTAAACTCCTGTTTCCATAAACTTGGGAACAACTTATAATATCTGGTTGCTTTCCATATTGTAGCAGACAGTCAACTAGAAAGAGGGCCCAAAGCAGAGAGGAGGTGGGTGATAAATACCTGATAAACACTCATGGCCATCACAGAACCAAGACAGGGCAGTGTGGGAAAAGAGTGAGAAAACTTTTGAGTTACCCAGGAAAGAATAATCCCTTTCTATAGCTTCCACTTAATAAAAATAGCCATGGAACCCTGATATAGAAAGACTAGCATGAAAAATGGTTAAAATGTAGGGGCAAGTGAAGGGACAAACCTCATCTACATGGAAAATTATCTACACAGGTAAGTCAGGTGCTCTTATGCTGAAGTTTCAAACTGACAGAGGCCGAGTGTTATCTGGCCTCCGTGGTGATGCCTAGCCACACACAAACAATTTCCATTTACTCATCGTTTGACTCACTCGTGGTGACAAATGGGAAAAACCAAGTAGAGATATGCATAATCAGCAGCATTAAGTAGGGTATTTTGGAATTTCTCACGGTGTGTTATAAACTGCAGACACCACACTGGACAGACAAATAAACAAGGCTTTGCAGAAACCCAGGGATGGGTGGGCCTGAATGGCTCTAAGGTGGGGTTCAAACCTATTGCTTAAGAACTCAAATTTCCTTTTTAACTACTTCCTCAACTAGCTGGGTCAAATTAGCGAGGTTTACTCAGCAGTGCCTGAGAAACTCAAGACTTAGGTATCCAATGTTGCCAAGGCCTAAAAGTTCAACCTCAGCTTCTGTGGGAAGAAGCAGGGTGTGTCATGGCTCTGGAGAGTAATATCATGGGCCCAAATCTCATATCTGCATAATCTTGGACAAGATTTTTAGGCCATATCATATTATATACATTACAGATTAATTTTTACTTCACAAAACTGGTGTGAAGATGATATTTTAAAAGATAAAGTTGAGCACCTGACACATAACAAGTGTTTGTTTTAAGATTCCAAATATTTGGGGGCTTCCCTGGTGGCGCAGTGGATAAGAATCCGCCTGCCAATGCAGGGGACACGGGTTCGAACCCTGATTCAGGAAGATCCCACATGCCGCGGAGCAACTAAGCCCATGCGCCACAACTACTGAGCCTGCACTCTAGAGCCCGCAAGCCACAACTACTGAGCCCGCATGCTGCAACTACTGAAGCCCGTGTGCCTGGAACCCATGCTCCGTAAGAAGAGAAGCCACCGTGATGAGAAGCCAGCGCAATGCAACTAAGAGTAGCCCCGGCTCGCCGCAACTAGAGAAAGCCTGAGCGCAGCAACAAAGACCCAATGCAGCCAAAAATAAATAAAAATAAAATAAATAAATTTATTTAAAAAAACAGACTCCAAGTATTTGTTCAAATGTAATCCAAATTGATTAGTAGAATAGCAGTTGGAATAGCAATATAAATGGGTGGTGAAAAATCATTTAAACAATCCTAATCTTTCTTAGTCTTTAATTCATTGATTCATTCAAGCCATCGTCACCAATTGGCTACTATGTGCCAGGCACCATGGACCTTGGGGGTAGTTCAGGGAACAGAACAGACACGCATCGCTTCTTTTATGGAAGTTATAGTCTATAATTCACATATAATATTGAAGCAGTTGATTTAGAATAATAATTTTTTCTGACTTAAAAAAATTAAGGTGAAATTCACATAACATAAAATAATCATTTTAAAGTGAACAATTCAGTGGCATTTAGTACATTCACAATGTTGTGCAACCACCATTTATATCTTATTCCAAAACATTTCCATCACTCCAAAATAAAACCCTGTACCCATTAAAGAGTTTCTTCCCAGAATAAGAGTTAATTTTAATTACTGATGTTTTCAGATCAATCTACATCAAATTAAGTATAAGTCTGTCTTCTTAGGATAATACATCCTTTGTAAAAGAGTTGCTTTTGAGACACCTGTGAATTCAAAGAAAATCGAAATCCTCTCTCAAATAATCAGCTTATGGTTTCCCTTAGTGCACTAATTCAGCGGTTTTCAAAAGAAATGGTACTGTACTGAAGGGTGTTAGGAAATATGTGACACTGTTTTGGGGTGTCACAATGGCCGGAGGGCAGTACGGGCAAAGTAGGAGGGACTAGATATGCAAAACACCCTGTCCTGGATAGCCAGTGCCACTCTAAATTCCAATAGTGACCCCTTTGAGAAATATACTAGTTACCACAAAAAGGTTTTTTAAAAGTGTCATTATCACTGCTCATTCTACCTTAATTTGCATTTCTTAGTCTTTGAACACCAATTTGGGAAATCTCTCCATACACAGAAAAATGAGAAAGGATTAATATTACTCATAATCGTGACCTAAATTTTATATCATCATTTGGCTCAAGAAATTGTAACAAGGAGGAACTACTGTGGGGCTTGGACTGTGAGTGATTGAAATTGCACTTTACATTTTTACTTAGATAATGCTATGCAGCTGTGGGTCATTTGCTGGGTTTCCCCCAAAAGAACTGCCAAAAAACAAAGTGAAATGACAATAAACAGTATTATTTGGAAATGAAGACAAGTATATTACACATTTTTACCTTCTATATTCAAACTTTAACCTATGAAATGTTGGCATTTTCTTCTTTTTTTGACAGCAAAGTACAGCACCATTCAAAAAAATAAAAATCAAAAGAATCCCTGCATTTTAAAAAATAGATACTAAAATATTTATAGATGGAAATGAAATATCTGAGAATTCCTTCAAAATGGGTGAAAGGCAGCAGGTGGGGGTATAGGTGAAACAATGTTTGAAATGATGAAACAAGATGGGCCATGTATGTGATGGACACATGCGAATCCCAAATGAAACCAACATGGAATTCATCCTATTATCTTCTTGTGAATTTCTTTGAAAATTCTAACAACAAAAAAAAATCAACAAAACAAAAAATAACGAATACATAATAAATGTGTATTTTAAGAATAAAATTCACTTTATTTTTCAATTTTATCAAGTATTCCTGAAAAATCAGGGGATTAACTGATCTTTTAGAACTCCTAGGAAAGAGGTCACATAAACATTCAGCAATTCAGAAAAGTACAGCTGACCCTTGAACAACACAAGGTCTGAACTTCAAGGTCCACTTAAACGTGGATTATTTTTTCCAGTAGTAAATACTACAGTACTGTATGATCCGAGGACTCAGAACAGCTTTATGGAGGGCCGAATGGTAAAGTTATTTTGCCTGGGCAGAGGGTCGGTGCCCCCTAACCTCACATCGTTAAAGGGCCAGTTGTATTTCAACGACTTCATTCCATGTCCAATGTCCATCGTTAAAGGGCCAATTGTATTTCAACGACTTCATTCCATGTCAGAAGTTCCTGCCAACCTTCCATGCCCCATTTCTTAAACTGCAGCTACTTAAATGCTACACCTTGAAGACTTCTTCAAAATCAGTGGAGTAACTGGTTTTGAAAACCGGAGGGAGACTACCTAGCAGTTGTTGAAATGGCGTGATAAAGATGTCCTTTAGGACGGGGCAAAAGGCTGTAGCAAGTGAAACTCAGGAGGCCGAAACCTGCCTGATGTCAAACAGCTGGTCCACAGTGAGGTGGACTCTCTGACCCCCAAACTCTCCTTAGTCACTATATCAAACCGCCCCTTAGAGAACAAATCCAATCCCACACTGGAAGTATAAAATCAGAATCCTAAGAGGGTTCCAAGACAGGCTAAATGGAAATGATCATTTAACTCCTTTTACTAAAAACAAATATACAAACTTTTAGTAGGAGCAGAGGCCCATAAAGCAGCCCAAACTGAAGAATTTCCTTAGAAAGGAAATTGCTATCACTCTATCAACAAAAGTATAACAGAAGTACATCACACCTATTATCCCTGCACATACATGGCTAAAGACCTGGCATGCTGTACATAAAAAGAAAAAATCTCTTTTTTGTCTTAAGCTTCATCCTCGTATTCAAAACCTAATGGTGTTCATGGCATTAAGAACCTAAGGATTTAAAAGTCTCTTTACTGCTTATCACTGGGAAACGCAATGTGAAAAGGCAAGTTTTCTATCATTCCTTGCTCTCAGAAATACAGGTTCAGCAGAGTGAAGAAAGAGTTTATACGACGCCAGAGGGTGGAATAACAAAACTTTCCCAATCAGCTGTTTTCTTCTTTCTGTCAGGTAAGGCTATAGGTCAACTACACAGACACACAGGATAGTTCCTACAAACACATGCAATTCTGAGACATGGCTAAGAGGCCTACTGAAAACGATAATTTGAAGAGAGTGGACTTACGTAATTGCAACATTGCTCCCATCTATAACAATGTGCTTCAAATCCGTCCTCCCTGGTTCATTTTTTAATTCCAGCTTGTAGGGCACTTTCAGAGTATCTCGAAATCTTTGAACCCCAGTAACTGAGGAATCGATGTGCTCAGAAGGTCCTGCCAACCTTGCATCAGTAACTGAAGGCAACAGTTGGGGCAGCGGCATTGGTGGAGAAAGGGGTGGACAATTTGGCTTAGACTGAGGAGAGGCACAACACCTCGAGCGGTTTTCACAGGCAGACTTCATATTATTTGGAAGCAAGGGTTCTGCTTGCTGCTGCACACCATTTTCAGGAAAAACTGGAATTCTGGGCTGGTGACTTGAAGCTCCTCTTGAAACAAAATTGACAATTTCTTTGGGACTTGAAGGGGCTAGAGAGGGTAAAAGGCCATCAGTTTCAAGGTCCATATTACAAAGGTAGCTCTGATTTGAACTCCAGATTTCTTGTTTCTGTTCTATTGGCACTGTTCTGAAAGTATTAATTTTGCAATTTGAGGTACATGGTTTCGATTCTACTTTGAATGGTAACTGAGAAAAATTTTCTACCATATTTTGCTGTGTGTGAGTCTGTGTTTTCTTTGGAGTGGAATCTGCTGTAAGCTCATTTATGCTGCTACAAACACCTTTATTTTTGGTTCTCTTGGTCTCTGGATACACAGTACCAGGTGGAAATTCTCTGTCTTCTTGGAATCTTTTATTTTCCTTTTCAATTTCCTCCAAGAGTAATAATGGTTCAGTAGATGGCCCATACTCCCTAATGACCTTTTCTACAATTTCTTGGGAATAGCCCATGGTTTTAAAAAAGTTTACAAGGATGTTGTATTCCATTTCCTCAGTAGTGTCTTTTACATCTGGACTTAAATTTTCGGCATCAGTAGAAGAATCAGATAGGTCAATGATTACACTTCCAGCTAATGTCTTACCATCATGTAAAAGCTCTCCCTCTTGAACATTTTCCAAAGAAAACTGTTTCTTGGTATGCCTTTCTTCAGAATCAGAAAACCTCCTTTTGTGACACACTCTGTCTTTGGAAAGCGCCTCTTCATCTGGCGTTACACCATTTATTGGAACAAAAAGTACATCCTGTGAACTAGAAAAGACTGTGTCCATTTGTTTTGTAAGCTCAGAAACAGGAGTCCCAGCTTTATTTCTTGCCTCTTCCTGCAAAACAATTTCACCTCTGGAAATATTCAGCCCTGTGGCAGCATTCTGTGTAAACTCTGTTTGTTTAGAATCTCTAATTTCAATTACATCATCATCTCCTGTTTCAAATAGATTCTCCTCACCTTGGGTGAGTGCCAAAAGTTCTTTTTTCAAGGAAGTGGGTAAAATCAACAAGTCCATTGTGTAACTGTCTGCACGAGCTTCAACAAATTGTTTAAATTCCCTTTTTACCTCTGATTCTTTTTGGCTGTTGGGTAGGTTCTCATTATTCTCGAAGAGTTTTACAAACTGCTGAATGTGACTCCTAGCCATGACCACAGCTTCGGCACTTCCTCTGATGCCAAGAAGACCGATGTCGAGAATGCAGAGATCGGCACAGGTGTCCTGAATCAAGCTCTTCAGAAACAGGCTCTGTGCCCCAACAAAAATGCAGTGCATGGCCTTGGGGTAACATTCTCTTTCTTCTAGTTCGGGTTCACAGATTCCTTTAATATATTCCTGTAAAGAGAAAATAAGAAATTAGATCAATTTACAAAAGCTCCTTACAGCACATTACTATGTTACACATGAAATTACCAATATCAAGCTGCACAAAAGTCAAAAGCATGCTAACATCCTTGGAAAAAATACCACGTTTTAACTGAAATATTTAAAATAACAGATATAAGTCACTTAATTGTTTTCAGCGAACTGAAAACTTTGCATCTAAGTCTAAAAGGTAGGTATGTATAACATTTTCAATAGTGTATCTTGCAATGTGATCTTAGGAGTTTGCCCAGCTGCACAGTGGACAATGACAAGACTGGATTTATTTATGTCTATAAAGAATAAACATCTTTGCTTGTTACCAGTCATTTATTACTACTATGACATAATTAAGAGAGAAGATAATCAAATCAAATGATTTACTCCAGAACAAACCTTGACTTTTGTTTTGCTACTATTGTTTCCAGATGAAACAGACTGATTTTTTTGAAGGCATTTAATAACAAGATCAGTTTAACAAAAAAATTCTTCTAGCTGGCTGGAACAATGTATATACCCTATATACTTTTACATCTGTTTTCCAAGAAAGACCAGACTATTTAAATGTAGATCTAAATATAAAGAACCACAGAATGCTGAATAGTACTGCCTTTCTCAGATATAAAGCTATGGTTTCCAGTGAAATTTGATATTGAAAGAGGCCTGAACGAGGTAAAAAAGGGAACTGGGTTCTTAAGCAATTAGGCTGCCACTGGAGGCTGAAGTGTGAATCAAGTAAACGTGCAAAAAGCACTCACACAATGGAGCATACTTGTTAATAACCTGGGCACTGGAGCCAGTTCCTAGGCTCAAATTCCAGCCATGCAACTGGTGACCTTGCTCAAGTTACCTAACCCTTCTGAGCCCAGTTTCTGCAACAGTGAAAGAGAGAGAGGCTAGTGCAATCTCAGGTGTTTTGAGGAAATTCAAAGAAATAATAAATGTAAAGTTCTGACAATAGTGTCTCACACGTGCTTACTAAATAATAAACACTGTTACTTCAAATTATCAGTGAGAGCTTTCTGGACAGACATCTGTAAGAAATGAGCCTGGCGATATCTGATCTATACTTTACACTAAAATCAGAATGGCGTTATCCAAAATGGTGCTATTTTAAAAAGTTCAACCTGTGCAACCGGTTACAATGAGGCTTTACAAACTTGCACGTACTATGTACACTTGCTCTTATAATGGCCACATGTCCTCCACTAGAATTTATATACAAATGTGTACATATTCCTTGTTTACACGCGAACTACAAGATTCCTACAAGGAGATGGAACACCAGAAATACAAGGAAAACATCAAGGGGAAAAGCTCAACCCACGCACTATAATAATGTTCAGTCATGAATTCTTTACTCTCTTATGTTCTTTTGGATAAACGTGGAATATCTATGGGCTTGGTGGTATGAATGAATCCTTTGTCAAGTAAGTGGCTTGCAAATATTTTCCCCTTATCTATAGTTTGTCTTTTCATCCTCTTTTGTGACAGAAAAAGTTTTTGATTTTAAGGAAGCCCATTTATTGGTTTTTTCTTCATCAAGACTTAGGTCCCAAAGATTTCTCGTGTGTTAGCATCTAAAAGTTTTACATTTAAATCTATAATCCATTTTGAGTTCATTTTTGTTATCAAATGTGAGGCTTTGTTCGAGGTTCATTTTTTGCTTATGGATATCTAGTTGCTCTAGCATCATTTCCTGAAAAGACTATCTTTTCTCTATTGAATTGCTTTTGCCTGTTTGTCAAAAATCAGTTGGCCAAACTTGTGTGGGTCTATATCTGGGTTTCCTATTCTGTCCCATCAACTTATGAATTTATCCCTTCACCAATACCAGTCTTGACTATTATAATTATCTAATGTCTTAAAATTGGACAATGACTGCTCCCACTTTATTCTTCTTTTAAAAATTATTTTTAGCTATTCTAGTTTCTTTGCCTTTCCAAATCAAGTTTTAGCATAATCTTATTTAGCAATTATGTTAAACTTGCACATTGATTTGAGGACAAGTGACATCTGCTGACTCTTCTGATGCATGAACATGGTATGTCTCTCCAGTTCTCCAGATCTTTGCTTTCTTTCATCACTGTTTTATAGTTTTGAGTCCTATACACGTTTTATGAGGTTTACGCCCAAGTATTTCATTTTTTTGAGCAACTGAACATGGCACTGCATTTTAATTTTGGTTCCTATGTGTTCATTGCTAATAAATAGAAATACAATTGATTTTTGTATATTGGTCATATATCCTGTGACCCTGCTGATCATATTTCTAATTCTAGGATTTTTTTCTTCTAGATACCCTGGGATTTTCTATGCAGACAATTATGTCATTTCCTTTTGTTTTTTTTTTTCTGATCTATATGCCTTTTACTTTCTTGCCTTATTGTACTGGTAGAACTTCCAGCACTGTGCTGAAAAGCAGTGGTGAGAGCTGACATGCTTGCTTTCGTTCAGTCTTTGGAGAAAACATTCAATCTTTCACCATTAAGTTAAACTTTTTGTAGATATTCTTCATCAAATTAAGGAAGTTACCCTATATTCCTACTTTTCTAGGAGCATGAACATGAAACATGAGTGTTGAAACTTGTTAAATGCCTTACTAAATCAACTGATGTAATCATGTTATGATTTCACTTCTTCAGCCTGTTCGTATGATAGATTACATTAACTGATTTTTCAATATTTAACCAGCCTTCTATCCCTGGAATAATCACCGCTTGGTCATGATGTATAATTTTTTAATACATTGATGGATTCTATTTGCTATATTTTGTACTGCCTTGTCTGGTTTTAGCATCGGGAAAATACTGATTACGAATGAATATAGGAGTGTTCTCTGCCCTTGTATTTTCTAGAAGAGATTGTGCAGAATTGGTGTTAACTCTTTTAAACACTTTGTAGACTTCTCCAGTGAAACAGCTTGGCTCAGCAATTTCTTTCATGAGAATTTTTTTTTTAGTATTTATTTATTTGGCTGTGCCGAGTCTCAGTTGCAGCACATAGGGTCTTTATTGTTGCACGCAGGAGCTTCATTGCAGCATGCGGAATCTAGTTTCCTCGACCAGGGATCGAACCCGGGCCCCCTGCATTGGGAGCGCCAAGTCTTAACCACTGGATGACCAGGGAAGTCCCTTTTATGAGAATTTTATTTTATTTTTTTTTAACATCTTTATTGGAGTATAACTGCTTTACAATGTTGTGTTAGTTTCTGCTGTATAACAAAGTGAACCAGCTATATGTATACATATATCCCCATATCCCTCCCCTCTTGCGTCTCCCTCCCACCCTCCCTATCCCCCACCGCCATCTAGGTGGTCACAAAACATTGAGCTGATCTCCCTGTGCTATGAGGCTGCTTCCCACTAGCCATCTATTTTACATTTGGTAGTGTATATATCTCAAAGCTACTCTCTCACTTTGTCCCAGCTTACCCTTCCCCCTCCCCGTGTCCTCAAGTCCATTCCCTGCATCTGCGTCTCTATTCCTGTCCTGCCCCTAGGTTCTTCAGAACCATTTTTTAAAAAAGATTCCATATATATGTGTTAGCATACAGTATTTGTTGTTCTCTTTCTGACTTACTTCACTCTGTATGACAGTCGCTCGGTCCATCCACCTCACTACAAATAACTCAATTTCATTTCTTTTTATGGCTGAGTAATATTCCATTGTATATATGTGCCACATCTTCTTTATCTATTCATCTGTCAATGGACACTTAGGTTGCTTCCATGTCCTGGCTATTCTAAATAGTGCTGCAATGATCATTGTGGTACACGACTCTTTTTGAATTATGGTTTTCTTAGGGTATATGCCCAGTAGTGGCACTGCTGGGTCATATGGTAGTTCTATTTTTACTTTTTTAAGGAACCTCCATACTGTTCTCCAAAGTGGCTGTATCAATCTACATTACCCTCTCCAGCATTTATTGTTTGTAGATTTTTTGATGATGGCCATTCTGACCGGTGTGAGATGATACCTCATTGTAGTTTTGATTTGCCTTTCTCTACTGATTAGTGATGCTGAGCATCCTTTCATGTGTTTGTTGGCAGTCTGTATGTCTTCTTTGAAGAAATGTCTATTTAGGTCTTCCGCCCATTTTTGGATTGAGTTGTTTGTTTTTTTGATATTGAGGTGCATGAGCTGCTTGTATATTTTGGAGATTAATCCTTTGTCAGTTGCTTCGTTTGCAAACATTTTCTCCCACTCTGAGGGTTGCCTTTTTGTCTTGTTTATGGTTTCCTTTGCTGTGCAAAAGCTTTTAAGTTTCGTTAGGTCCCATTTGTTTATTTTTGTTTTTATTTCAATTTCTCTAGGAGGTGAGTCAAAAAGGATCTTGCTGTGATTTGAGAATTTTAAAATTATTAATTCAATTTCCCTAACAGCTGTAGGTCTTATTCAAATTATCTATTTCATATTGGGTAAGTTATGGTAGTCTCCACTTTTTGAGGAATTGGCTAATTTCATCTAAGTTGTCAAATTTACGTGTGTAAAGTTGTAGGATTTCCTTATCTTTTTGATGTCTGCAGGGTCTGTAGCTGATATCCTGATTATTAGTAATTTATGTCTTCTTCAGTGTTGCTGAAGTTTGTCAATTTCACTGACTTTTTTTCCTAAAGAACAAGCTTGTTGTTTCATCGAGTTTATTATTTCTGTATTTTCAACTTCACTGACCTCTGCTCTTTATTTCCTTCCCCTTGCTTACTTTGAGTTTATTTTACTCATCTTTTTCTAGTTCCTAGAGGTGAAAGCTTAGATTATTGATTTGAGACTTTTCTTCTTTTTTAATGTAATATGTGTTATAAATTTCTCTTTCAGGGGACTTCCCTGGTGGTGCAGTGGTTAGGAATCTACCTGCCAATGCAGGGGACAGGGGTTCAATCCCTGGTCCGGAAAGATCCCACATGCCACGGAGCAACTTAGCCCGTTCGCCACAACTACTGAGCCTGCGCTTTAGAGCCCGCAAGCCACAACCACTGAGCCCGTGTGCCACAACTACTGAAGCCCATGTGCCTAGAGCCCGTGCTCCGCAACAAAGAGAAGCCACTGCAATAAGAAGCCCACACACCAAAACGAAAAGTAGCCCCTGCTCACTGCAACTAGAGAAAAGCCCATGCGCAGCAACGAAGACCCAATGCAGCCAAAAATAAATAAATAAATATATTTTTTAAATTTAAAAATATTTCTCTTTCATCACTGCTTTAGCTACATCTCACAAATTTTAATATATATTATTTTCATTTTCCTTCAGCTCAATGTATTTTAAAATTTCTCTTCAAATTATCTAATATTCAGAGGTCTGTTGTTGAGTTTCCAAGTATTTGGATATTTTCTTGTTATCTTTCTGTTACTGATTTCTAGTTTGATTCCTTTGTGGTCAGACAACATACTCTATATGATTTCAGTTCTTTTGAATTTGTTGAGATTCGTTTTATGCCCAGGTTATAATCTATCATGATATACATTCCATGGGCATTGAAAAGAATGTGTATTCTGCTGTTGCTGGGCAGAGTGTTCTATAAACATCAATTAGAACCTGGTTGGTTGGCGGTGTTGAGTTCTCTTATATCCTTGCGGATTTTCTGTCTCATGGTTCTATCAACTGTTGAGAGAAACATGTTGAAGCCTCCAACTATTACTGTAGGTATGTCAATTTCTCCTTTCAGTTCTACCAGTTTTTGTTTTAACTATTTTGTAGCTCTATTATTAGGAATATACACATTTAGCAATGTTATGTCTTTTCAGTAAATTGACCCTCTCTTTGCTCTGAAGGCTGTTTTGTCTGACAGTAATATTGCCACTCCAAGCTTCCTTTTGGTTAATGTTTACACAGTATATTTTCCCCTCCTTTTAATTTTAACTTACCTGTATCATTATATTTGAAATAAGTCTCTTGAAGACAACACACAGTTTGGTTGTTTTTTAAATCCATTCTGATAATCTCTTTTAAATTGGTGTGTTTAGACTGTTTAATTTCAATGAAAGTATCAGTAAGTTTGGATTTAAGTCTACCATTTGTTTGTTTTCTGCCTGTTCCCTATTTTTAATTCCTTTTTTCCCTATCTGGCCTTCTTGTGCATTATGCAAACATTTTTTAGTATTACAATGTAATTTATTGCATTTTTTACTGTATCTCTTTATGTAGTTTTTAAAGTAGTCATGCGATCAATTACATATTTAATTTTCACAGTCCACTTAAAATCAGTAGTCTATCACTTCAATAGGAATGTATAAACCTTACCACCCATACTATTCGTGTTTTTTATTTTCTATATCTTATGATGCTTTGACATCTTGGGAGGCCTTTCAGACCTGGGGAGAGACTCACCCGCCCAGCTAGCTAATTCCTAGGAGTTGTGGCCAGCCTGCTTACAGCATGCCTTTCGAGTACAGTGCTGTGCCCCCACCCCTTCTCCTTATCTAATTCACAAATCAAGTCCTGTATCAAGCCAGGACCAGGTACCAAACAACTAAGGGCATCCCCTATGCCCCAAAGCTGACAGGGATTATCCAAACTAGCCAATCCTAAACTGTTTACCCTGCTATGCCTTTCCCCTTACTCCTGCTTCTGCCTCCTGCCAAAAACCTGATGGCCCTGCAAGGTGAGGCATGCCCTCTTGTCTTGGGAAATGTTAAGTAATCAAACTCTTCTTTCAATGGCATTGACTTCTCCGTGCAATCACTCAGTCACCTCCATAATTTAAACTCCTGTGGGTATAAATTTTAGAACACCACCATCATATGGGTTCCTTTACCCTCAGTCTCTACCCTCCCTGCTCTCTCTTGTATGTTACAGCTATCTCATCAATTCCACATACATACATTTGAAATCCTATCAGATGATGTCATAAATTCTACTTTCAACCATTAACTCACTTTAAAGAACTCAACAGGAGAAAGTAATCTATTGTATTTACCCAGATATAGTATATCATTTCTGTCTGAAGAACTTCCTTCAGCAATTCTTTTCCAGCAGGCTACTGGCAATGATTTTAGTGTTTTCTTCAACCGAGAATGCTTTATCATGCTTTATTTCACTTGACAGAAAATTCTTGGTTAAAAGTCCTTTTCTTTCACCACTTAAATAATATTGTGTCACTTCTCTGGTCTCCATGGTTTCTGATGAGAAATCTGTACTCACTGTAGTTGCTGTTCCCTGAGCTGTGTTTTTGTCTTGATACTTTCATGATTTTTAATGTGTCTTCAGTTTTCAGCAGTGTGGTTATGACATGCTTGGTATGGAATTCTTTGAGTTTATTATGCTTGAGTTCACAGTTTCTTGAATCATTATGTTTACATCTTCTGCCAAACTTGGGAAGTCTTCAGCTATTATTTCTCCAAATATTTTGTTTAGCACCACACTTTCTCCTCTACTCACCTTGTTCAGATTAGATAACTTCCATTGTTCTATCTTCAAGTTTACTGACTACTCCGTCATCTCCATTTAAAAACTGAGTTCAGGGACTTCCCTGGTGGTCCAGTGGTAAACAATCTGCCTTCCAGTGCAGCGGATTCGGGTTCAAGCCCTCATCAGGGAACTAAGATCCCACGTGCCACAGGGCAACTAAGCCCTTGCGCCACAACTACTAAGCTCGCACGCCTTAACTACAGAGCCTGCATGTTGCAAACTACAGAGCCCACGCACCACAAATACAGAGCCCACACACTCTAGAGCCTGCACGCCACAACTAGAGAAGAGAAAACCTGCACTCCACAACTAGAGAGAAGCCCGTGTGCCACAAGGAAGAGCCCTCACGCTGCAATGAAAGATCCTGTGTGCTGCAACTAAGACCTCACGCAGCCAAAAATTAATTAATTAATCTTTAAAAAAATAAAAACTGAGTTCATCCAGAGAGGTGTTATTTAGGTTACTGTAGTTTTCAGTTCTAACCTTTCCATTTGGTTCTTCTTTATGTCTTCTATTTCTTTGCTGAAACTTTCTCTTTTACTATTAGCTTTAAGAGTACTTGTGATTGCTTGTTGGAGCATTTTTATAATACATGTCTTAAATTCTTTGTTAAATAATTCCAACACCTGTGTCATCCTGGCACTGGTATCCACTGTTTTTTCTCATGAGATTTGGTATTTTCCTCGTTCTTCATATGCCAAGTAATTTTGTATTGTATCCATTTTGAATATTATGAGTTCTGTGTCTTGTTTAAACCCATGATGAATGTCAACATTTCTGTTCTAGCAGGTAACTGACCTAGTTAGATTCAGGTTGCAAGCTGTACCCAGTCTTCTGTGAGCTGTGGTTCCAATATCAGTTCAGTTTTTAAAGCCTCTGCAGTGCTATTTGTATCTGTCCCACATGTGCGATACCCAGTGGCCAATCTGGGACCTGGATGGTGGTTTTCCTATTGTTCTCAAAAGTCTTTGTTTTGCTGATAAGGAGTAGATCCATGCATGTGTGTAGCTTGGGGATGAACCTAGGAGATCACACACAACTTTTATGGAGTCATTTTCCTGAGCTCCTCCCTCTCTGCCATCTTTCTAGTGTTTTCTGATTCCCTGCGCTCTTCTTTTCAGTCCTCCAGTCAGAAAGATGGGGCTTTGGTTACCCCACTTTGCCTTACATTTCTGCAACTGTGCCTGGTCCATCCAAAGGACAGAGAGGGAGAGAAAGCAATGAGACTGGCCCCATCCTCCTGGAACCACAACCCCACCAATCAGAGAGGAAGGTTCTCCTCCTTCAGAATTTTGAGTCCTGCAAGCTCCCACTGCCACCATCATAGGACTGTCTGGAAACTGGTGTGCAATGGGATGAAGAAAAACAAAAACGGATTTTTGCACAGTACTACATGCTCCATTTTCTGCCCCTTGAGTTAAACTAGAGGGCTTCTCCAGGTGCTCCTTTTGTGCCCTAGTGCCCATTTCCACTTCCAGATTAGGCTGTATTGAGTTCAGGCTGAGAGATAACAATGGAAAAAATGGTAAACTCACCACTGGTTTGGTGGTACTGTGAATTCTGGTCTTCTTTCCCAATCTGCCTGCTACTGTTTACTTTTCAGAGTCCTTAAATACCTGTTCCATGCATTCTGTCCAGGTTTTATCACTATAGTCACAGGACTGGCAGGGTAGAGTCCATCTTACTCAGAACTGGAGCTGCTCCCTGCTGCCTGCTAATATGTAAATGAGGCTGCCTGTTTAGCTTAAGTAAGTATGGTTGAATTCACAGGAGTCAAATACTGCTGACTACTATGCAGCCACTGGATAAGAAAAAGTGGATTACATCCACTCAGTGGAATGCCAGCAACAGTGAGCCAGCCTGGGAAGAAGAGCTTTCTTCTCCAGATAACAGACTTCCAAAAAAAAATATCCTCTCAAACAACGGCTAATTCTCTAATTGATCCAAGGTAAAGGCCACTTATCAACAGCTCCTGCCCAGACACAAGGTTTCCAACTGGCTTTTCAGATTTAGTATGAAACATTAAAAAAAAAAACCATGTCAGAAGAAAGTCTGGCAAATATGAAGACAGAAACCAATAAAGCAGAACGCAAAATAGAGAAAAACTGGAGGAAAGTAGGTAATGCAGGGTAGAAAAGAAAACTTAAACAAAATTTTAATTACTGCTTTCAAACAGATATAAGATGATAATGAATTCATAAAACAGATATCAAAATGCTAAGAAAAAAATAATTAGAATAAGAGCACTAGCAAATTACGAACATGATGGCCAAAACAGAGTCAATAGAAGAACCAAAAGACAAAGTGGAAGAAATCCCTCCAAAAGTATCAGAAAAAGAAAGAAATGAAAGAAAAGAAACTTTAAACGTCCATCTAGGATATCCTAAGTCCAAATAACTGGCATTCCAAAAAGACAGAATGGCACTTAAGAAATAACACAAATCATTTCCTGGAACTAAAATGCATAAGACCCCATGCATTAGTGAAAAAAGTTACATTAAATCTTGTTTGGGAGCCAGTGCACCCAGATCCCACCTTGAAAGGGTCCACAGAATATCCAAGCATGATTACTTTTTAAAGGCCCACTAGAGAAAAATCCTGTGGGCGGGGTGGGAATAGGGCACACATAAAGGAATGATAATCAGAATGTCAAATTCTCAGTAGCAAGTCTGGATAGTCAGGGAAAACAGGGTAGCAATGCATTCAAAATGCTAAGGGAAAATGATCTTCAATCTATAATTCTATAACATCCACATTACATACCAAATATAAAGCAGAATAAAGACATTTCTAGCATGCCAAAGGCTGAGAAAATTACTCCCATGGATTCTTTTCTTGAGAAACTATTTTAAGATGAAGGCCACCAAAAACATGAGAGATAAAGTAATTACTAAATTCCATCCAAGAGTGGCAAATAGAAGTCCACAGATTTTAGCCATGCGGCAGATAAGCTGAGCAACCAGCTGACTGGAGGAGGGAAGAGGACTCCAGGGGTGTTCTCCCAGAAAAAGAGGCTTAAAGAATAGTTAAGATATAAAGGAATATTTATATCTTAAGATGAAAAGAATATTTGTAAAATATTAGGGATGTTTAAAGCAAATTTCATAAGTAGGTAAGAAAAGGGCAGATAAAAATCCCGGGAAAAATTAAAAGCTATACCAGAAAGAGAACATAATGTAATATAATAAAGTACTTGGCCTTGCAACAACTAGTATTTATATGTCATAATTATATAAACCTGTTTCTTGCTTTAACTAAAAAAACCAAAAACCAAACAAACAAAAAACTATGTTGGTGTCTTAGTCTGTTTGGGCTACTGTAACAAAATGCCATACTGAGTGGCTTATAAACAACAGATATTTCTTTCAGCTCTGGAGGCTCGAAGTCCAAAATCAGAGTGACAGCACGGTCGGGTGAGGGCCCTCTTCCAGACTGCGGACTTCTTGTTGTGTCCTCACGTGGTGGAAGGGGCAATGGAGCTCTCTCAAGCCTTTCTTCTAAGGGTATTAATCTCATCCATGGGGGTTCTGTCCTCATGACCTAATCACCCCCCAAAGGCCCCATTCTCCTAATACCATCACATTGGGCATGAGGATTTCAACATTCATTAATTTTGAGGAGACACAAATATCCAGACCATAGCAATTGAGAAAATGGGCCTAGTTTTTGCCTCATCATTTATCGTAAAGAAAGTGCATAATGCCTAATATTGATAAGAAATAGCAGTATATTATTTATAATTATTTAGGTAAACATCAGAACAAACAGCTAAAAACAATGCGAAGTAGTTACCTTCAGGAAGCTAGGGTGTTTGGTAGAAGCAAAGGGACTGCTATTCTTAATAAAAACTCTAGTACTTGATTTGTTTTAACCATGTGCATATATTATTTTATTACATTCCCTACTTCCTAATTTTAATAAAAAAGTTTAAAAGTGGATGCATAACATGCTGTGATGCTGTATGACAAGATTACAGAGGGCCTCAGGAGAGCTCCTATTGTGTAAGCACTAGGAAGACTGGCAGAGAAGTGCCCAATACAAGCACAGCTGTCTGACATTACCCCCAAGTAACCAAAACTATTAATGCAAGATTAACTGCATAGATTTGAGGAAGAGCTGTGCTAGGAGCTTGTTATAGCTTCACATACCCAAAACTCCTTTTTGTGTGTCCCCTAAGAGGAATGAGTAATTATCCCTTGAGATTCAGATTCAGTTTTTTCATTAACAATTTACTCTTGGGAAATTACTAATAGCAACAATTGATTTCTATACTCCAGTTCAGGAGTGAGCAATAAAGTGTACAGGCATACAGTGTTACAAAAATGTCTGGCCATCAGTTGTATTGGTAAGAAAGATTCTGTGGATCTAAGTAGTCATCATTTGCATTTGGCTGGATATGGTACCTGAACATTTGAATGTTAGTCAAAATTGTTTCCCCTCCATCCTGCAGCATTCATATATTGTTTTACTTTACTCAGGATTTTAAGAAAAAAGGGGGGGAGCATATGATATACACAACAGTAACTTCCCTTTCGTATGGCAAAATGAATTTCTGTTATTCTACTTTCTACAAATTCAGTTCTTCTCAACTATATAACAATTCACGAATCAGAGAGAAGCTCCTGGCAACCCCTGCCATTCAGAACATAGCTAAAACCAGAAAGGATCAAAGTGGCTATTCAAGAGTCTGCAGGTTTGACCTGGGGAAAGGGTTCTTGGCACCACTCTTCACTATCTACCACCTCTTATTTATGGGCACACACTTCAGGGACTTTATCAGATTGTCTCCCAGATTGCACATGGTTTGAAGCAGCTGAATGAAAATATAAAAGGAACAGCATAGGGTGCTACCTGCAGAGCACGCAACAGCAAATGATAATTGACAGCACAGGTGCAAAAATAAGGAAGACATAATGGTTAAAAAACATAGCAACTTGAGATCATCTATCATGAGTGTAGAACTGACACGCTCTGGCAGCTGCCAGGAGCATAACTGCACCCTGGCACAAATATAACCGAAGATACTCAAGTCCACCACAAATCAAGGAGGAGGGAGAAACTACAAAGGCAAGGAGGCTCCTAATACATTACAGATAGATTTCTAAAACTGTTCGGACCAGTAGTTCTCTGCTTTGGCTGCACACTTCAGGATTCTAAAGATTTCTTATAACTTAAGATACTCTCGCATAAATGGTGATATATGTTATCTCTAAGAGAAAAGAAAGTAGGAGGATTAATATGATTTTTAGACTTTGACATATGAGTCCTACAGAACGTACATAAATTAGAAGCACCATAGTGCCTTAGGTAAAACAAACTTTTAATATCATTACCTACATATCTGTAACAGGTCCATTTTAACCTGTTAAGATAACATGTCTCTATCTGGTCACCTACATTAATAATATCACTATAAAATAAAAATAACCATTTTAGTCATTTTTCCAATGCATTTCCAACATTTGCTTTCTGTTCCATCTTCCTCCTCAATCTTATTTCCAAAATGCCGACCGAGTTCTTCCCCAGGAGGAGCACCTTAACTGCCCCACAGGGACTTCCCTGCATGCTCACTCTGAGTCTACTTCTGGAGACACACCAGGGGCCACACTCTACCCTAGACCTCATCCCCATTACATCTGTAAATCTCTGAAATTCTACAGCTTCCAAAACTTTCAGCTCTCCTGAGCAACTTATCTTCACTCTTACCCAAATAATGTCTTCAGGTCCCCAACCTCATTTCTGTCAATTTTCTCATTTTTCGTAAAAGATGTGATTTTACCAGAGCCTGGAGGCCAACAGATATGAATTCCTTTGACTGCCTCTCTGTTTTCATCTAAAAATTCTACCTTTCACAAATTCTTCTCCTTGCTTCTGCTTCAAAGCCATGCCATTTTCCCAGACCTTGATTCATCCCTCCTCCTTTAGCCACCTACCCCGCCCCTCTGTCTACAAACATGCGTGAGCCTTCCTGATCCCCCAGAACACTTCCCTCAGCCCGACTGCCTATGCATGCAACCACTCGGTCTTTTCATCTTCACACTTTCTGAAAAAGTAGCCTAAAGCCCTTTCCCTGTCAACCCCTTGAAATCTGGATTCTGCCCCCATTCAAGCTGAAACCACTTTCCTGAATGACAACTAATGCCAAACCCAAAGGCCCTTTTCTCTGTACTCTCCTACTTGGGCTCTCTACTTACTTGGTAGGTAGCACGATATCTACCGTTGACCAACTTCTTGACAAGTTCTCGCCCTTCCACACTTCTGAGATACCACTAGCTGTCCTTACTTCCTATCTTTCTGACTATCCTCCCAAATCCTTTGCTGCCTTTTCCTACTGTACATTAAATGTAGATATTCCGTGAGGTTCTGTCTTGGTCCTCTCCCTCAATTATACTCTAATAGGCTTTTCAAGTTCCAACCGTAACTTTTATTTCTCTGATGGTAACTCCAAATGTCCACCTCTAGCCTTTAATACTGTTAGGCTGCAGACTATCCCCTGGGTATTTCTACCTATCCCACAAGTGCCTCAAACTTTACAGGTCTGAATCAGAGCTCTCAGCTCTCCTCCACTCCATCTTTGGTCCAAGTTCCTTTCTATGAAACGTAGATGCCTAGATTCAAAGCTTTCTTTCCTCTTCCTTCACTTGCAATCCTTCACAAACCTAGTTGCATGTGAACACTACAACCAACACTAACCTCTTCTTTCTGTTGCCAGTCTTGTCCCACTCCACTGCCTTGTAACAGTATAAAAGCTATGCCTGAAAACACACCCTTCACCTCCTTACTCAAATACTTTCTAAAGCTCCTCACTGCGAAGGATTAATGTTCAAGATCCTCAGAATTATACTCAAAGCCTTTGTTGGTTTGGACTTCAGCATGGTTTCTTATTTTTGGAGCCTAATTTAACCCTTCCTTCAAGAATTGGCAAAAATGGGGTGGGAGGATGTTAATCTGTTTTCTACACACAACAGTATCTTATTATTTAAACAACAGCATTTATCATAACTCTACTAGACAGTGCGGGTACTGGCCTTGGTTTTAACCAGAGGTGTTTCTGCTCTTCCTGGGGGAACTAGCAATGTCAGGACACAATTCTGGTTGTCACAACTGAAGAGGTGCTCCTGGCACCTTGGGGGTAGAGGCCAGAGATGCTGCTAAACATCCTGCAGCGTACATTACAACCCCCTACAACCAAAGTATTAGCTGACCAAAATGTCAATAGTGCCACTGTTGAGAAAACCTGAAATCAATCAATAAATGTCTAACAAATACATGTCAAAACAGGAATTAGGAAGTTTGGGAACACAGGCTGACATCCAGCCTAGTAGTATCAATGATGTGTGTAACATTGTTGAAGAGAGAGTGTGGCCAAATGACGAAAAAGTGGGGGAGGGTGTTCATTTTAATAGATTGCATAACATTAAGAAAAATTATCAAACACTTCTAAATATGGCAAAAGGATGCCCTCTCAATCACAACGGAGCACTCTCTTTCGCCCACCCAAAGATGATTTACTTCTCTGGGAAATGTACCTTTGTCTTACACACCATTTATTATTGATTAGGGCCCGGACTGTGATGCTACATGTCAAAATGTAGATTTCTGTCCAGCAGAGATGCCAATTATCTCCATCTGGTAGAAATAGTTATAACTTCACTGCTTTGTAAGATATTAGCCAGTTTATATCTACAAGCAATTTTATTCCATCATTTCTTTTTTTTTTGGTGCAGATACTCAGAGCCTCAAGTAATCAGATCCTCAAAAGCTCTTTGAAACACCTTTCCGTTCCTGTTGGTTCCCTCATTTATGAGATACCTGACTGTCTGAAAGTCATGTTTATAACTTTTAAAATAAATTTTCACTTTGGCAGTCTTGTAGGACCAATGGAGATGTCCAAGTGAGCTCACCTGCTTGGAGCTATTAAACTGAGTGGCCCAAGAAGGGTACCTCATTGGCTCTGGGAGCCCAGGTTTACCTAATTTTGGCTCCTAGAGTGAATCCCAAGCAGGAAGTGAATTTTACTAATGCTGTTACCCTGTTCTTTTCCCTTCTGATTTTGTGTTTTCACTTTATGGTTCTTCGCCACATGTCCGTTTCCACACTGCCTCAGGGACCAAGTGGCTACAGACTACCAGGTCAGTCTCACACATGAATCTAGTCTGCAGGAATCTGAGTTTTAGGTGTCTGACCATGTGGCGATCTGTCACCAGATAACAGGGATCCACTTTCTGTGGCATGAGAGACTACAGGAAAATCTGGTTTTAGTCTTTTCTGTTCTTCTGTTTGTGCAAGAACATGTCTCAGGACTACTAACAGAAGAACAGCCCTTATGAAATCTGGGCCAGTTTTGTGTTTTTGGATTACTTTCGACCTGTGGCTACAATTAGGGAACCAAAGCTGAAAGCTCTCTGTGTGTCTGTCTCTATAAATGAGAAAAAGCCTTTACTTCTTCATGGTGTGAATGTGAAATATATTCCTATCTCCAGGGGTTATTAATGAAGTAGATAATAAAGTTTCTTAAAGAATTTCTCTTCGGGGCTTCCCTGGTGGCGCAGTGGTTGAGAGTCCACCTGCAGATGCAGGGGACATGGGTTCGTGCCTCGGTCCGGGAAGATCCCACATGCCACGGAGTGGCTGGGCCCATGAGCCATGGCCGCTGAGCCTGCGCGTCTGGAGCCTGTGCTCCGCAACGGGAGAGGCCACAACAGTGAGAGGCCCACGTACCGCAAAAAAAAAAAAAAAAAAAAAAAAGAATTTCTGTTCGAACTGGTTTATAGAGAACAAGCTTTTACATAAATCTATATATCTAGAACTCTTAGAAAATAAAGAAACTAAACATCCAAACTTATAATGTGTTAGCTTTTTAAGGACAAAAGAGAAACAATGCAAAATGCACAGAAGCTGAAAATTCAAAGGCATCTGTATTTAGAATCCAAATTCATGTAATAAAAATAATCCTTAGGGAATTCCCTGGCAGTCCAGTGGTTAGGAAGCAGTGCATTCACTGCTGTGGCCCAGGTTCAATCCCTGGTCCCCTGGTTGGGGAACTAAGATCCTGCAGGCCGCAAGACATGGCCACAAAAAAAAAAAAAAAAAAAAAAAAATCCTTGGACAAATCAATCTGACTTGATAATTTTAATACTAATTTAAAAATAGATGGCCTTTCTCTGATTTTATCAGTGCAGAGTACAATGCATCATAAAATTTTTTTAACTTAAAAGTTTTCTTTCATGAAGAGACTGATTATGAAAAATAAAAATTTATACATTAAACTAAATTGAATTATAACACTGCTACATTTTTTGACATCAGAAGTTATGTTGCTCAGTAGTTGTCAGCTTAAGCATAATTTCCAACATCCTTAGTTAACTTTAAGACCTTGGTTGGACCAACAGTAAATGGTTAACTAATGGACACTCTTTGGATACATGGCTAATTTCCAAGTGAGAGTCGCCAAGCATAAACACACACATTACACGTTTTCTTTTTAGTATAACCACAATGTCATTACTGCACCCAAGAAAATGAACAGTAATTCCTTAGTATCATCTAATACCCAGTCTGTATTTAATGTGTCTTTCCAGTTGCTCTGTTCTAATTATTCTGATTTTTTTCCCCACCATAATTACACAATTCTTGTCTTGCTTAGTATGTCACATATAGAATTAGTATTCACTCTTTTTGTGTATGGCTTTTTTCACTTGGCATACTATTTTTGAGATTCATCCACATTACTGCATGTCTCAGTAATTTGCTCTTTTCTATTGCTATGTAGTATACCACTCTGAATGTCTTTTACACCTAAACTATCTTCGATGTTTCGCAAAGGTCCCCAGGCAATCAATCACAAAGATTTGTCTTTCACCTTATAAGGATGCTAAAACTATTAATTTCATTGGGTTACTCTGAATTTCTTAAATCACAAACACTTATTAACTGTGTCAAATCAAAAGGGAAGCTTGGTCTACTTCTACTGAGTCTCTTTACTTTTCATGGCAATGTAGTTACTTGCACAGGATCATTAAGAATCTGTCCTCCCTTTTACTAGGACAAAATCAGACAAATTCATTGTGCAACACAGACCATAATTAGAATGTCATATTTAAGAATAAACCTCACTTAATCAGGTATGGCAAGGTTACTATTAAAAAACAAGGATTGTAGTTCATCTATGGAACCTACTCAGGATACTGCTCTGGTACCTACTCTGTGGCATGCAGTATAAAGTAAGTCCCTTCCTGGCAGGCAAGAAATTTTAGCATATTTTGGGAATCTTGAGGAGAGAAGCATTCATCCAAATGTATAAATGCTACAGGTGAAATATGTAGAGATGATTTTCTTGATTTTTTTTGGAGATTTGCTTCCTAGCTTTAAAATAGAAGAGACAAAAGAGACAACTAAAACCAAAAACAAATGAAAACCACCCAGCTACTGAAAAGGTAACCTAAGGTTCCTTATGAAATTTCCAGAGAGGATAATTCTCTAGTGTCAGTAATTGCTAATACCTCCTGCCATACTCTATATACAATCAGGCTAGTCTACATGCATATGTGTGTGTGTGTGTGTGTGTGTGATCAAGAGTAATCTTTGAAGCTATTTATAACTACAAGGGCACAATTAACACAAATTACAGAAACTCTGGAAGTAAGGTAAAAGAATAGCTGCATGCTCTCTCAGTGTCATACTAGAGAACTGTCTAGCAGGCCCGACCAAGGATTATTTCATAGCTAGGGCAGCACTGTCCAATAGAACTTTCTGTAACGACATATGTTCTGTATCTGCACTGTACAAATTGGTATCCAATAGCTACATTATGGCCACTGAGCACGTGAAATACAACTGAGGAAATGAATATTTAATTTCACTGAATTTTAATTAAACAGTCACATGTGGTAGTGGCAATACACTGGACAGTGTAAATCCAGCCTTCAAACTATTTTTGTACGGGCCCTAAGAATTGTTTTTACCTTTTAAAGGGTTGTAAAAAGCAAAAACAAAGAAGAATATGAGACAGAGACCCTGTATGGTTCATAAAGTCTGAAACTATTTATCGCCTGGCCCTTTACAGAAAAAGCTCGCCCATGTTTGTATGCTCTAGTGGAATGTGTTTTTTGTTTGACATACTATTTATATTGAAAAAGGCCCAGAATCTGTGAAATTACACATTTAACTTGCATATTTTTGTCCAGTAAAGACACAGATGATTTCTGTGACAACCCCCAAATTACTGTTTCATTATCCTGTAGGACATGAACAAGTTTTGTATCCAATCTAGCAGTCTTATTTCAACATTCTTTTTCAGTACCTATATTCATTCCCTGTACTGTTCCTTGAACCAGTTTTCCTATCCATCTAGTTCCCTCAAAAATGAGTTATAAATAAATGCTTGGCATGTGCTCACCTTGCATCTTTAGGAATTACATTTTAATTAAAAACAAAAAACAACCAAAAATAAAGTGCTCATTTAAAAAATTCCTATTTACAAAAACAAAACTAAAAAAATGGTGAGGATTCAAGGCATATTTTGAGAAGTAGATAATATGATGTGGCAGTCGTTCCTATTGTCTACCAATATCCACGTTCTGCTTCTTTAACAAACAGAACCCAGATTTTGTTCAGGGCAGCAACGTGTCTAGTTAAAACTGAACATTTCCTAGCTCTCTTTCCTGCAAGTATTGGCCATATGACATAGTTCTGTCCAGAAAGAGATAAGGAAAAGTCTGCTGGGGTGTTGTAGAAAGGTGTTGTGGCTTCTTCCTTCCTTCTTGAAATAGAGACTTGATGGCTGGAGCTGCAGTAGCTATTCTGTGATCATGAGGGAAAGGCCAAAAGAACTGCAGAGACCTTCACCCTGACAGCTCCTAACCACTGCTCAGCCTTGGACTGTTGTTTATCTTAAGATTTTTTATTGAGTGAAAGAAAACTAAACCATTTTGTATAATTTCTATCACTGCAGCCAAATCCTGATCTATCCATCAGTCTAACTGTTAGAGATATATCATCTGCATTAACCTATTATAACAAAGTAATGACTTTATTATCTTAATTTAAAAAATACCAGGGTTAATAATGAAACATACAGTGAACTAAACACGTAGGTTCAAGAATGGATAAAGATCCCAGATGACTGGTAGATAGGGATTTTTGATGAAAAGGTGTCATAATCACAACTGACTTTTACATAGAAAATTCAGATGTGAATCCACACAGTTCTTATTCATCAATTAAAGTAAGTAATTCTGTAAGCACTAAGACTGAACAAAACTTTCTCTAAGTTCAAAGGAACCTCTTAAATTAACAATTAAAAGAAATAATTCAGTTTCTTTAAACAAAAGGATTTTCCTATGTTGTTTCCATATGACATAACTTATTTTTATAAAAAACAGTTCTTTAATTAATTACTGTAAGGATTTCCCCCCTATAATTCTGTTTCTGAAATGCAAGCCTTCTAACTTCATACAATTATATTAATTTAGTAAAAAGTCAACATAGAACAAGATGTTGTCCCTGATTTAATTAAAACCCTGTAATACTAGCTGGTAAACAAATAGGGAAGAGGAAGCTACAGTCATGAGCAATCACTTTGACCCTAGTACAATCAGCGTGAGTATCCCTTATTTCAACATTCTGGTATAACCCCAAAATATTAACCATAAAAGAGACTGAACAAACCTCTGTTTCTTGAGAAGATGATTTACAACCATGGTGAGTTAAAAACTATCATTCTAGAAAAAGCAAAAAGGCCTCCAACCTCCTTTCTGGTAAAATCAAAACAAAAAACTCTGTCACTACCCAGTATTACATCTATAAATTATTTCCTCCATGAACAAATCTACTGTTCAAGAATTCATTCATGAAACCAGGTACCAAGTTCTCCCAACGGAAAAGGAAATAAAACAATATAGGGTCCATCTTAACCCTCTGAAGTCAATGAAGTAACAGGCCACTTCTACTGGAATTGCATTTTCTTTACCCTTATCTTTCTCCTCTCTTACTCCACAAATATGCAAGCAAAAACTCAGGTAAAGGATAATCATCAACTCTTCATAAGACCCTCTCTTCTTTTCCTCTCAAATAAAAAGCAGACTGGATGTTAGCCTACCTTACCACAGTTTCTCAGGTGCATTGTAATTTCAATGTTTAAGACTGATGAGTCCTCCAAATTACTCTCCTTATAAGTCCTCCAGATTGGTGTTCTTGGTAGGTCACTGGCTATGCTTCACAGTGGCTATTCACTGCCATGAAGTAATGCCTGAAATAACACCACCTGATGGGCAGCTGAAGGTAGCAAATTCAGTACCCTAAAGGTTCAGGGAGAAACCATACAACAAGTAGCCATGCTGTTTACTTCCAATTACTCCTCTTTTGTTTGTTAACCTCCAGGACAGGCTCCTAGCTTACCAACTAACTTTAGCACCCAATTCCCTGCTATGGACCTCCATGATCTCAGCACTGCATTATCTCCAGATGGCTCACACGTCCATCCTTTAGCCTCTCACTTCTCTAAGTTAAAAGGAACGCTTCCACTTCACCCATGACCACTGAGGTACCACCCCTTGGTTCTCAGAATTCCTCCAGATCCAAGATTCTGATCTATGAAATGCTTCTTTAACTACCACCTCTAGAATTCTCCAACACTTACTGAAACTGTCCTCTGCCTGCATGATTCCCTGAGTCTAGGAGGGGACACGGTCTAAGGTCCTGTCCCTCCCTTTATTCTTACAGTTCATTATGCCCTTCTGCCTTCACCTGCCTCCTCTCCAGTCTGAACCTCTCAAGCTATTAGTTCACTAACAGTAGAAGGTAAGTCTTGCATATTTTTGGACTGTCCTAGCTCAAATAAGGCTGACCATTCAGAAACAGTTCCTGGGCCCCGTTTTGCCTTGCTCAATTGCACTTCAGATTCCTTTAGTCTTTATGTGCTGGCTTCACCAACATCCTGAGTGGGGGAAATCATCACCTACTTGAGAATTTCTGGATCAAGTGATACTATAAATTCAAACCACCTAACCTTCCCTGGCCCTCACTTCAAGTCCACAGTCCTTTTTTGTTTTTTTCTAATGCACTTCCAACAGTTCCACTGTATCTGTGTTGACATACTGCACTGTCTTCAAGGTCTCACCCTCCCTCTCTGGGCATAAACTGCCATCCCACTTTACTAAGACAGTACTATAGGCCATTAAGGCCTTCAATTACCCACTTCACCAAATAGGAAAAAAAATGTGTATCCTCACTTATCTTGTCTCCTACTACCTAAAGCAGAGGTCCTAAAAAGGCAGTCCAAAAGCTGAATCTGGTCTACTGCCATGTTTTGTTTAGCATATGTGGTTGCTTCCTATATTTCTTTTTTTAGAATATGTACTTTAAAAAGAATGTATTAGTGCAAAACTTTTACTGAGATGTAATTCATAGCATACATGGCTTTTAAAACATAAATTAGCTGCCTCTTAAAACAAAACAGATTTCCCATTACAAAATGCAGACTACTGGCTTCCCTTGGGTGAGAAGATCAGACATCACTAGGCCCATATGTGTAACCAGCTGATACTGAGCATGAGCGACTGCCCTCTCCCACAGGGCATGAGCATCTCGGTTCACCCGTTCCTTCCGACCAGCCAGCCACTTCCCTATGCAGTCCCCCACCTAGTCCCAGGGGCTCTTTGATCTAAGGGAAGGATCTAACTCGTTGCACTCCCCAGGACAGAGATCTCTTCAGCCTCATCTCTCCTCACCCAGGCCAGACTCCAAGATCCCACCCCTGCTTTGAATCTTCGATTTCTTTGTGAATGAGGCAGCTCGGTCAGTGCCTCCACTTCTTCTCTGACGTTCAATCCTCAACTTCCTTTGTTTCCATGACGTCTGCCACCTTGGACTTCAGTCCCCTCCCACTGGGCCCCTATGGACAATGCCCGCTTTTGGTTTCCCTCTCACTTTCAGACATTGCTTCTCTAGCCCTTGTAGTAATGTCACATTGCTATAAAAGTTCTAAACACTTATCCCCAATTTCTATACTTATATCATCAGTAGCCAACAATGGACCTGATGATGGAGGCATTGAAATGTAAATCTGACAGCATCACTGGTGTTCTTACAACCTTCCATTACTCTCCGCTGCCTCCCTGCTTGGTAAAATCCATGTTCTTTAGCAGGTCGCACGTGCTTTGTGAGCTGGCACCTTCCCCCATTCCTGTCCTTCACTTGAGGAATCCATGAAAAAACGGGACTACTTCATATCCCTGTGATTTTGCACATGCTCTTCCTTCTGGAAAACTCTCATTCATCCTCCAGCATCCCACTGGGCAAAACAACCCTTCCTCTCCTATATTACTTGTACATACTTCAACTCTTAAATGTTGTTTCCAACTTTCTCCCCTACTAGGCTGTGGGTTCCTTGAGGTCCAGAGGCAACAGCTAGTGTATTTCCTGGCACAGAAGTTTTCTTTAAGTATCGGCTACCCGGTCCCACCAACCTACAGGTCAAACAACGTATCCACCATCCTTCCTGACACCAGGGCTTCAAACCTCTCCCTCAATCCCTGCCTCCACTCAGTTGCCAAGTCCCAGTGAAAACCGTGTCACCCCACCCATGTCCAGTTCTAAACTGGAACAAAGTTCCTTCCACAGTTGGGTCTGCCTGTCTTCAAATACAGAGTTTCAAGCAAATCCTTCCTCTCCCAAATCCTCACTGACTCCCTACTGATAAGGCCCAGTGGCCTTAGCACAGCATTTGGGTCCCTGGAGGCTTCATCTCTCACAGGGCAGCATGACTCTTCCTACCCAGACACTCCATGTTGTTCTGGCTTCGAGGCCCTTGCTTGCAACCACCTCTACCTGGGAATCTTCCCAGATCTTCAAAGCCCAGCTCAAGTACTGCTTCCTCCAACAAATTTCCCCTTTGACAAAAGTGGTCATTCAAGAGCATGTGCCTTTTTTAAAAAAACAAAAACTTCCCAGGACATTATCACTTTCTACCAGTAGCCCCATCTCACCTCTCTCCAGTGAATGGAGCCCTAACTAACTAAAGCTCCACATTCTCCTCTACTCAAGCATTTTCTAAAGGGTAGTGAATTAACATTTTTAAAGGAGGAAAACGACACGAACCACTTGATGGGACCCACAAAGCTGCTTGGAGACTCTACCAGCTAGTTTAAAAAAGTCCTTACTCTAAATCCTCCTTCCCCCAAACCTTCTCCTCCTCCACAGCTTAACTTAAAATATTGTATACGCTGAAGATTGTTCTCCTGTTCTTAATTTTTTTAGCCACACTACAGGACATGCGGGATCTTAGTTCCCCGACCAGGGATCGAAGCCGTGCCCCCTGCAGTGGAAGCACAGAGTCCTAACCGCCGGACCGCCAGGGAATTCCCTTCTGTTTTTTTTTTTCAATTAATTAATTTAATTAATTTATTTTTTTTGTCTCTGTTGGGTCTTCGTTGCTGCGTGTGGGCTTTCTCTAGTTGCGGCGAGCGGGGGCTACTCTTTGGTGTGGTGTGCGGGCTTCTCATTGCGGTGGCTTCTCTTGTTGCAGAGAACGGGCTCTAGGCGCACGGGCTTCGGTAGTTGTGGCTTGTGGGCTCTAGAGCGCAGGTTCAGTAGTTGTGGTTAGTTGCTTAGTTGCTGCGGGCTTAGTTGCTGCGAGGCATGTGGGATCTTCCCGGACCAGGGCTCGAACCCGTGTCCCCTGCATTGGCAGGCGGATTCTTAACCCCTGCACCACCTGGGAAGCCCTTTCCCTCTGTTCTTAATTTTTAAAAATCAAGTTAATGGTTTTCTCTTCCTTAAAGGAATGTAAAACACACTCCAAAATGAATTAACAAGAACAAAAACCCCTTGAGTATGGCATTCAACTTTTCCCCATAAATCTCAAAGGGAAAAAAAGGATTTCTTATAAGTGGGAGAGTTAGATTATGAGTAGCACACATCAAAAAGATAAATGGGCAGGTGACACATACTACCAATATACTGTAAGACACACCTTTTCCAATTAGCTTATGCTGAACTGCATGGCAGGGACAAGCAAGGCAACTGGAGTTGGGAGGGTCCAGCAGGGTTTTCCTGTAGAGCAAAAGCAGCACTTTCCATGCTTGCAGTGAGCCTTGAGTAAAGCTGAACTGGGATCAGGCAGAGTACACAATAAAAGCAGTGAGACTAGTCAGACTACAGTGGAGATTTAAGCTGAGAGCTGCTAAGGCAGAGAATTAGGAAAACAAAGTGGGGTTGAATAAATAAGTGTTTTGTAAATCAGAAAAGTTTAGAGTGAATGAGATAGGCAACAGGAGGCTCTACTAGATCCCAGGGCAGGAGAATGACTTTTTGTGGGAGGATTAGTCTAAGGCAAGTTGTACTGGGGAGGGAGGGAAGGCAATGAAATAAGGGAGAGGGCACATACCAAGAAAGAAGGTCTTAACTGCTGCAAAAATAATGGAAAAGGAAGGAATGAATGCACGTAAGAGACTTTCAGAAGCCATAATAGGACTTAGTCATGTCAAACTTTTTAGCCCTGGGGAGTGGGAAGAAATTGGGTAGCTGGGGAGAAAACAAGGAGGGGACTGGGAAGGAGTTAGACCAGACAACTGGTTCAAAAAAATCAAGAACAGGAAAGCAAACTTGATTCAACATCTGCAGTGCTTTAAGTTAAGCTGTGGAGAAGAATCATACAGTTAAGTGTCCTACCTCCTCTAAGCATGTTAAAAGCAAGCATACAGGCTTCTTTTTTAATCTAAGAAAGTCAAGAGTCACAGCTAATCAGATTCTTCAAGGGCACTGTGAAATTTCTTAAGTACGACGCCAAAAATGGATCCCCACCCCCAGTGCTCAGCATCTGGAAGGTAGGTATCAAGAGCAAGGTCTCTGGAATCAAACTCCCTCAGTCTGAATCCTGGCTCTCCCACTTACTCGATGGGAAAACCTGGAGAAACTTGGCTCCCCGGGAGGGGGAGGATGTACTCTTGCAGTATTTGGGCTTGGGGAGGGAAGGGAGCAGCTGAAGGTGCCCGAAGTAAGTCTAAGTGTGAAATGCTGATTTAGAGAGAAGGTGAGTCACCTCTTCGAAAGTTTCAGTTTCCCCAGCTGTTAAAAACAGGAAGATAATAAAATCTACCTCACTGGATTTTTTAAGGACTGAATTCGATAATCCTTCCGAAGTATTGAACATAACGTCTGATGTGCTACAACCGTTCGATAAATGCTAGTGGTACACAAAATCAATACATGGAATAATGCTATTTTTAATACTATTATTAATCATCCCTATCTCTTCTTGATATTCTCTGAGTACTGTACTACTGTGATGGTTTTGTCAGATTCTCAGAGGGGTCTTGACATCCCCAAGAGGTTCAGAATCCCTGTAGCGGAGACCTGGGAAGAGATAAGTGGCTGAGGTGGCAGGCCAGGAGGCTGCGGGCCCAGCCATCAGGCCCTGCGCACCAGCCCGCGGGCTGGGGGGAAAGATAACAACAGGCAACACTCTCAACGCGTTCACTCCATGCCTGCCAGCCACTGCGCTCTGCGCTCTACGCACATCACCTACTCCAATCCTCGCGACGGCCTTCCGAGTCAGCTGCTTTCGTCAGCGCCACTTTACAAATGGGGAAACTGAGGCGCCCGGGACGAAACCGCTAGCCCAAGGTCACATGGCTCTAGAGCGGAGGCTCGGGAGACCGCGCTCTCACCACCGCGCCTGGCTCGGTCAGCGCAGGAAGGGCAGGGAAGAAGGGGGTGGGGACGCCCAGGGACCCCGATCGACAGAAGGCCGCGGGGGCCGGGCTGGGGAAGGCGATCGCGCGGGGTCGGCGGCCGGACTCACCTTAGCGCTGTGCACCGCCTCTTGCGCCCCGCGGAGCTGCAGCCAGATGCGCGCAGGGAGCGGTTCCTCAGCCCCGAGCGCGCCAAGCACGGCCAGGCTCACGCCGAACAGGCCCTCGATGCGGCCGCGTCTCCGTTCCAGCAGCGCCGCCTTCTCGGCGGGCGCCGTGAACTCGTCCAGTACCGCCCGGGCCGCCATGGCGGGCGCGGCCTCCCGCGGCGGCGCCGGGGGCCGGCGGCGGCGACGCCCCCTCAGCGTGCTGCCCCTGTACCCGAGCTCGTCAGGCGGCGTCGGCCCTCCAGGCCGCCTTGGCCCGGCCCGCGCCCTGCCGCCTGGCCGGACGCCCAGCTACACCATCCCGCAGCGGCAGCCGCAGCTGGGCAACTGCGGGTAAAAAGCCCCTTCGCCGCCGCCGCCACCCCCGCCGCCGCCGCGGGCCGGGCCCCGCCGCCGCGCATGCGCCCCGCCCGCCGCCGTCATTGAGTGTCGCCACCCCCTGGGGGGGGCGCGGAGGCGACGAAAGTGTACGTCACGCACAGTCGCCATGTTTGTTGAGGGCCCAACGATGGCTGTGGAGGGGGGCCTGGGTGGCCTTTGGTTAGGCCACGACGCTTTTGCGTGGCCTGGTGGATGATGAATTTATGGTTTTACAGATGGGGAAATTGAGGCTCCGAGCCAGTAGGCGGGACTGACCCAGTGTCACACAAGGGATTTGGCTTGCTTTCAGACAGCTTGAAGCCCAATATAGCACTCTAGCAAACTGAGTTATCCAGCTTCTCATTTATTGATAGATGTTTTTTTCTCTTCCTCCCTCGATCCCTCCCCCACCTCTCTCTATCTCTCTGTCTCTGTCTCTCTTTCTCTCCCTTTCCTTTGCTTTCCGTTGTTTTTTCAGTAAAAATGGTAACAGGAAGAGAAGAAAATGGGAATAATGTGTATGGAGAATTGAAAAGCAAAGAAATGATTAAGGAAAGGTCAAGAGAGTGTTTTCTTCTGGGAAGGGAGGAGGAGAATGTGTTATAGAAGAGGTACAAGAAGTGTGGGACTAGGGGCTTCTCCGTGATTTTAGTGGGGTACTTGGGCAAGTACACCCTAAGCCCTCTCCAGGTCTGTTTTCCCATCTGTAAATTCAAGGGTTGCTCTAGTTATCTCCAGTTCTTTTCCAGATATTATGTTCTCTGTGTCCATGAAAACAGATTGTGGAAGATAGTGGTTTCCTTTCTCTGGGCTAAATATTGTGGGTATAGTAGATAGTTAGGGACCATGGGCGTATTACTTAACTTGTCTAAGTCGTAATTTCTCATCTGGAAATGTGGGTAACAATAGTACTTCCTACTGTGAAAATTAAGATAGTACCTGGACACAGTAAATGATCATTAAATACTAGCTATTATTATCGTTAAATTAGCAATATAGTTAAGGCTCCATTTTCACAGAAAAGCTTTGTGTGGATTATGCAACCATACTGAAATTAATGGGCCTGGGAGCCCCCTCCCGCTGTATAGATTCCCCCTTGAGGAGAAAGAAGGGGAACTAAAGATGTTGCTGTTGGAAAGGCCAAGTGGGAATGGTCTTGGTAAGAGGGATTACCCAAGGTAAAACCTCTCAAGGATCCGGGCTCCTGGGGTTTTCCATATGCCTCAGAAATTCAGACAGGTGTGGTCCCCTGGTGCCCCACCAAAGGATGACTCAGCACAGGGAAGAGAGCCACTAGGCTCACGGACTGACAACTTCCTGCTCCCCTGGGCTTTTCCCTGGGTGTCCACACAGCCAGCAGCCTTCCTCCATGAGGTAGATGACCTGAGACTGGCTGAGGCAGGTCAGGTGGAGAGTGTGGCCTTGCAGATAGACTGCACCCAGAGCAGGAGTCAGCACAACGTGTTATTTCCTGTCTTCCTGGTGCACTCACCTTAAATGGAATTGCTGTTGTTCAGTGATTGGACAGGGCTTTCCCCAGGGCGGTTCCTGTTTTGCTCCCAGCAACTTCCCTGCTGGTGAGTCTTAATTGCTTAATTATTAGGGCTGAGAAGAGGCTGCTTTGAAAAACACACTACAGCTCCTTCCCCTTCCCCCCAAGAAACCTGCCCTAAAACAACACTAGTAGTTCATACACACTACCACAGAAGAAAATTGGGCCTTTAGACTGTGTTCAGAAGTCACTGGGTTGGTGTATCGCCAGAGACACAGCTTTGGGATTTTTTCCCTCTGTTTAGAACACTTGCCAGTTCATATCTGGTCAGCATTTCCCTTTAGGGAACTCTCAAGGTTTCCTGAGTGTAGGGAACAAGGAGAGAGAGGGAGAGAGAGAAATCCCCTTTTAGGAAACTCCCTTGCTTCCTGTAGTTTCTGAACCACAACTTCCGTCACTTGGCCAGTCTTGCCTACCTGGCTGGCCTCACCACCCAGGACAGTTAGCACCAGGGATAAGACCTTCACGGAGTCTATATTCCAGATACTGTAGCTGTTTGTTTTCTCTAATCTCCATAACAACCCATGAGAGGGTGTTGAGGGAATCACTTATTTCCCCTTCTCATATTTTCATTGTGAGGGCAGGCGGTGGATTCCTACCCTTTTCTCCAGCAGGGCTGACTGTGGAAGAACACATGCAGTGCCCCTCGCCCAGTCTCCCCCAGGGCAGGAGAAGAACTTCTCTGACCCCACTGACGGCTGACTTTCTGAGAAGGATCAGTGCTGGGTTGGGCCGCCCTGCCCCCAGAGAGGGTGTGTTATTATCTGCTGTCTGCGGTTGCCCACCGTGTCAGTGACTGTGTGAAGTATTTTCACTCAACCACATCCTCCAGTCCAGCTTTGTCAGTAATAAAGATGACACTTTGATCTCTAACTGTCTGACACCTGCTTTTATTTCTCAGTCCTGAATGCAGGAGGGTCAGGAAGAGTGTTTACTGGCTTCCTAAAACTCCAGCAGTGGTTGATATTTTTATCATTCCTATTTTAAAGATGAGGAAAGAGAAGCATAGAGAGGTTCTGGAACATTCCACAGAGCTGGTAAGTGAAGTGCTAGGAATAGGCATTTGAATCCTGGCAGTTTGACTCTGTACTGGGTGTTATATACGCAACTGGCTCCCTTTTCTGCCCTTGTACAAAAGCAAGAGGAAATAATATGTTCTCATGACTAACCCCTTAATGTTTGGACCCTCCTTGCCTTGGGATGCTCTCAAAACCAGACAGACTTGAACCTGTCATATTGCTTGGCTCACCAACCAGTCTAATAAACAGACTCAAGATGGAGTGTTTTCCTGGGTTCTTTGTTTTTGGTGTAATAACACCTAGGGCTTAGAGTAAGGAACAGGAATACAACTGTGCTTCGGCCTCACAGAAATTTTAATACATTGGCAAACTGTTCAATGTCTCTTATCTCCCTTGTCACTAGTCCAAGTTACCGTCATCTCTCCCTTTGACAGCTGTGGGGTCTCTCCCACATTCTTCCTGGCCTCTCTCTAAATTTCAGGAGCTACAACTGCTGGAAGGTTGGGAGAAATTACTCTGTGGCCAGAGTAATCTTCTCAAGTTACAAATTTCATCAGTTAATCTCTTGCTTAAGACCTTACAAGAGCTTCGCAGTATGCTCAGAATAAAATTCAAACTCTAACTTGGCTTGCAGCACTTGCAAGACCCACCCCCTGCTTTCTTCTCCTCCCTCCACCTGGCCCAGGTTATACTGCCCAAGGGTATTTGCACAAGCTGTTGCTTCCTCTAGCTTTCTTTTCACTGACTTAACTCCTGCTCAGCCATCAGATCTCAGTTCTGGGAGTGACTTGTTCAAGAATTCATTCACTGGTCTCTCTGATGAGTCAAGTCCCCTGGTCCCAGGCTCATGGGGCACTGTGGCCCTCTCACTCACAGCACTAGGGCCAGTTTTACAGGCATTTGTGTGATATGACTGGTGCATGTCCATCTCCAGATGTCATCAGAACTTCAGCTCCAGGGGGCCAGTGATCTGAGCCTGGATCGAGCTAGAAGTATTCCAGGAATGGAGAGCAGCCCTTCATGGCTGGAATGTGCTGAGGCAGGGGGGCACCCACAGGTAAAATAGGGTTGGATCCTCCAGAACCTGGTGGGCCAACTACTTTTGGCTGCGTTGGGTCTTTGTTGCTGCTTGTGGGCTTTCTCTAGTTGCGGCGAGCGAGGGCTACTCTTCCTTGCGGTGTGCAGGCTTCTCATTGCGGTGGCTTCTCTTGTTGCGGAGCACGGGCTCTAGGCACGTGGGCTTCAGACGTTGCAGTATGCGGGCTCAGTAGTTGTGGCTCACGGGCTCTAGAGCACAGGCTCAGTAGTTGTGGCGTATGGGCTTAGTTGCTCCACAGCATGTGGGATCTTCCTGGACCAGGGCTCGAACCTGTGTCCCCTGCATTGGCAGGCAGATTCTTAACCACTGCGCCACCAGGGAAGTCCTTTCCCATGTTTTTAAACAGCAAGTGCACCATTTATTTTATGTTCCAAGATCTTTCTCCTTTCCCTGGGGGAGGAAGCCTGGGGGAGGGGGAAGGGGGCGGGGTGAACCTGGGAAGAGCACTTAGGGGATATTGGTCTGGGAGGGAGATGATGGTGGCTTGGACTAGGGACTTTGGAGTGGAGACAGAGAGGGGGAATTTGAGAGGGATTTTGGTGGTAGAATCTTGACATTAAAGTGCAAGGGACTTGTTTTTCCTTCGCTGCAGAAAAACCTTGCTGCTTCTGCTGCTTCTCATCATGTATTTTTCTCCCCTTATAATTCCTTTGCATTTTTATTATCCATGCTGTTGAAACTCCCCTAACAGTAATTCAACCTGCTACTACTACTACAGCATTGAGGGGAGTTATTTATAAAATTCAGTCATCTTAAGTGGGACGCAATTTCTGGACCAAATTCTACTACAAAGATTGCCTGCCTGCCAGCTCCCTGATGCTCCTAATTCTCAGTATTTTCCCATCACCCTTTACAGCAGGGGTTCTCAACAATGGCGCAGTCAACATTTGGGGCAGATAATTCTTTGTTGTGGGGGCCTGTCCTGTGAATTATACGATGTTTGGCAGCATCCCTGGCCTCACTCACTGGATGCCATTAGTGCCCTCCCACCCCAATTGTGCCCACAACAAAAATGTCTCCAGGTATTGTCTAATATCCCCTAGGGAAGTGGGGAGAGACTAACCCCCACCATTACCCCCAGTGAGAACCACTGGTCTCTACAAGTTCAGGGAAAGCCCTGTCCCTGGGGCTGAGCTAATGGGAATTCAGATTCCATCTCCTCCTCCCTTCTGCATACTCCTTGTGGGACACACACACACACACACACACACACACACACACACAGACAGACACATACACGTCTAGTATAATGAAAGCTCTCTGAGTTCCCTTTGACTTGTTGTCCTGTCTGTGTTGAATGTGGAACAACATGGCTTAAGAGAGTCCTGGTCAGTCGTGTGTCCACCAGGCAAGTGACTGAACAACTCAACTCCCATCACTACTTACCCATCACTGCTTCTCCTCAGCCTATCTGCAGAACATGTTCTTGCCAGGACTAGCTGTCTTTAAAGCCAAGCTTAAGTCTCACTTCTTCCATGAATCCTTGTTGGCCTGTTCAACTTCCTGTGGCTGGTAGGGGCAGTTGAATGACTGTTTAATTCATTCATTCAACAAATATTTACTGAGCCCCTACTATGTGTCGGGCATTGTTCTGAGTCCTGGAAATACAGCAATCAACAAATCAGAGTGTCTACTCTCATGAACTTACTAGAAGGGAAGAGACAATGAATGAATGAATGAATGAATGATGTAGTGTGGGGGCATAAATGTAGGGGTTTGGACGGATCAATAGTCTATCCCCCATGTGTGGTAGGTAGTTTCCAAAGAAGGCCCTTCCCTCCCTGTATGTGCAGACTGCTCTTTACATCAAGATGCTGGGATGGCTCTGTGACTGCATCAACCAATAGGATTCAGTAGGAGTGATATTCCAGGGCTTCTATGACCAAGAAGAAGACTTAAGAAGACTGTTGGCTCCTACTTCCTTCCTCTTGGAACACTTGCTTTTGGAACAGTCCCACTTGGAACCTAGTTGCCATGCCAGGAGGAAGCCCAAGCCCAAGCAGCTATGTGGAGGAGAGCCAAGCCCCGCCCACCCCCCCCACCCCCCCAGCAGACAGCCCCAGATGAGCTCCCAGCTAGTGGCCAGCACCAAACACCAGCCATGTGAGTGAGGCCATTTGGGACCTTCCAGCCGGTCCAGCATTCCAGCTGACAACCTGGGAAGCAAAAGAACTATCTGGTCAACCCACAGACTCTTGAGAAATAGTAAATTGTTAACTTAAGCTACCGAGTTTGGGACGAATTGTTATGCAGTGATAGATAAAAGAGACACATCTAAATCCATAACCACTGACAGGCCAGCATAAGAGCCCAACAGATATTTAAACTTATAATTGGTAACGCTGACTGGAGGATATAGCTAGTTAATGCTTTACTCATGAACTAGACAGAGTCCAGTGACTGGCACAGCTGGATACCCTCAGGCCTTCTCTTCTTCCCCCTCCCTCCTGGGCAGGTGGGGAGGCCCCTTCTGTGAGACAGAGAGCAGACGAGAACTTGCTCTCTGCAGAAAGGCTGGCTCCCCGGAGAAGGCGGCCAAGCTGAGCATGCTCAGTGTCTTCCCCCAGACTCATCCGTCAGACAACTCAGTCCTCCCACAGAGAACAGGGAGTGATGGGTAGGGAGACAGGCCAACAGAGATGGTCTGACTGGTCTTCCTCCATGTGGAAATATGACGAATATGAGAAAAAGAGTGTCCCAGCAGTGACAAGGGCTCTGCCAAGGAGAAGCTGTGTTTGTGCTACTCAACACAGGCTGGACAGGGAAGACCTCTTTGAGGGGTTGACATTTGAGCAGTGATCTGGATGGGGGGCCGTGGGGACATCTGGAGAAGAGCTTCTAGGCAGAGACAGTGGTTAGGGTGTTTGCAGAGCAGCAGGGAGGCCCGTGTGCCTGAAGCTGGGGGCGGGGCATGAGACGAGGAGAAGGGATTGAGGTTTAGAGGTGGGCAGAGGCCAGAGCATGGGGGCCAAGTGCACCTGGGAAGGATGTCAGACTTTATTTTACATGTGATGGGAAGTCACCAGAAGGTGATCAATGTTCCTTGATAAGTGGGGTCTCCAGGTCACAAAGGCAAGGGCTTCAGTGTCCTGGTAGTTAGGTTTCCTGTTTGTTGGAGGTGTGGCTGAGCCAGGAAGAAGGGGCTGCAGGGCTCCTGTGTGTTGGTGAGGCCACCAAGCTGGAGGGGTGGAGACTCCAGGTGCTCAGTCACGTGCACTGCGATCGGGTCCAACACCTGGCTGGTTACAGACACTTTCAGAACAAAATGGCCAAACAAAAGGTGTTTGCTTTGCAAGACTTCTGGTCTGAGCCACATGGGCAGTGGAATTTCAGACAACAAACTTCACGTGAGTGCCTATGTAATGTTCAGGGCATTCTACAGACACTGGGTGGGACGGAGGGGCAGCGATGACTACAGTGGGCTCTGCTTGTCTTCCTGGAGAAGGAGAAGGAAGGTGATGTCTCCATAATGAAAGGGAGAATGCTGTCACCACCACAGGGAGTGCTGAGGGCCCTCAGAAGATGCAGAGACCACATACGAGAAGGGGATTGGCTGAAGTTGCTGTGGCATGGAAGATATGCTATACAAACTTACGAGTATATTATATACACTGCTTTTCCAAATACTCCTTGCAGGCTTAACCCTACGTGAGGAACTGGGCTATGCACCCAGCACTTACAACAGTAGGCGTTCTGCAAATTATTGATTGGCTGACTCTACACAGATCATCCTATTTAGCGCCTACAAACAACTCTATGAAGTAGGCATCATGCCCATTTTACAGATGAAGAAACTGAGACTTACGGGGGTTAAGGAACTTGTCTGAAGTCCCCGCCACCAGGAAGTGATAGAGGCAGGACTGGCACAGCAGTTCTTCAGTATTGAAGACTTCTCCGCAGAAGCAGAAAGGGTAGAGGCCTACCTCGGTTCCCCTCCAACTCTCTGGCTGGTCAACATCTAAGGGCCTCCTCACCCTGAGATGCTGTCTTTCTTTCCATAGAAAGGGTGGGGCAGGCTCACAGGAAGCTGGGTCACCACCCTTTGCCTCCGGCTTCCCAGAGTAAAAAATAACTTGCTGTTCCCGGAAGTACGTGCATACTGCAGGAAGGACATGGAATATTAGTCAAGGCTCCCTTTGTTCTGCAACTGCGGTAAAAAATGTAGCTGCCTCTCTCTCCAGCTCCGCTCCCTTCTCTCCCATCACCACCTCTTGTCTCCTCTCATTCAGAATAACTGGGAGAGCTTGTACTGGAATTCCAGTTTTTCCTAAAGTGTGGAAAACTCGTCCCTGCTGGTATGGCAAATGATCTTCACTGGGAAACAGCCAGACTTCTAAGGAATCGTAATTGTTATGTATGTCTTTCTACAGTCCTGTTTTTGGCAGGACATACCGGGCTTCCAGTTATTACAACAATCAAATATTTCCCTCATAATTATATTTAAATTTAAAACGTGAGTTGATTTTAAGAAAATTTTAACCGGTTAACAACTCCGGTGGTGTGGAGATACGGCCAGAATCACGAACAAGGATGTAAAGGGCTCGAGCGTGGGAAATACTCATCTTAGTTCAGAGCCCAGTACACCATCTCTTAAGAAGGGCTGTGCGAATACCGGCAAATTTTTTGGAAGAGCCCCGTCGGTGAGTCTAAGGGCTGGCTCTAGGCCGGCCCAGGAGCTGGAAGGACAGGAGTCTTGGCTGTGCCATTCCCCCTGGGGGCCTGCGTGAGCCTCCTGGCTCTAGGCCGAGTTCCCCTTTTCTGCAATTGAGGAGGTTGCTGCCCTTCCAGCCGGCGCCTTCTCCTTCTTTCACCCTCCTGCCAGCTCTGGAGCTTAGACCAGGAGACAGTGTAAGGGGAAACGATTTCATGTTTCACCTGCACACTCGCTTCCTTATCAAATACTCCTTGTGCCCCTCTGTGCACCGGGCACCTCTGCTCTCTCTAGGAAAGTCGTTACTTAAGGCCGTCTTGTCTCGGCCACCAAAGCCCAGGGCGCCACCTGCTGTCCCCATGGAGCCAGTGCAGCCTCCGATTTCGAGCCCCCTTCACCCGGAGGGAGAGGATGAGAATCCCCGGGAAATCCGGGGACGCAGGTCTTTTGCGAGCAGTTGGCAAGGCCGAAAGGGGATGCAAAGTAAATGGATGTGGGCAATTGGAAGAAAAGCCTCCCACGGATGGAAGGGCCCGGAGAGAACCGAAGGGAAGTGGGCAGCCGCCGCCGCCGCGTCTCGCCGTGCTTTTCTCTGGGATAAACGCTTACGACTGGCACCTCCAGGCGACCAAGGGGCACTGGGTCTGCTCCCCACCGCATCCCCGGGTGTGGAGAGAGCAGCTGGGGAGCTGCATCAGAATCTCAATAAATGGATGATGAATGAATTTAATTGGGACAGTGCATTCTTTTTTGCTGCTTTAAGTGGAGAGGAAGGCGATGCAAGATTCAAGGTACAGAAAAGGCACCTCCTCCCCCCGCCGCCCCGCAACACACACGGAAATTGCTCCCCAAAGCTCTCTTTCTCAGCAGTCTCAGCGAGGAGGCGGGAACTCCTCTGAGTCCAGAATGACATCTCCATGTCCGTCCGCCTGGGCCTGCCACCTCCCGCCCCCACCGCCAGTGCCCGCCCTCCTTCGCCTGGTGGACGCTTGAGCAAACAGCTCAAAGTCCAGGTAGGTTTTGCAGCTGGAGGCCGGGGTGCAACCAGGAGCACAGGCTCTCCACCTTAGGTGTTCTCTCGCTTTGGTCTGAGTTGGTGGTGGGGAGGGGGGGGTGTTAGAATCGGAGTACTCTGGTCTCACCAGTAGATTCTGGGGCAGTAGGTTTGGAGTGGAGTCCTGGGAGGCAGTCTCCCCCGCCCCTCCCCCCCGCGATTCTTGTCCTTCAAAGGTTGCACACCACTGCACTGGCCTGAAAGGCACTCCTTTGTCCAGGCTTCTTCCAGGCGCAGTGAAAAAATAATTGATTGTGGATGGGGAACTTACTTCCTGCGAGGTACTGCACCTGGGCTTCATGAGAATTCTCATTTAATGCTCAGCACTGCCCTTTGAGGGGGCACCGTCTTTCTGTACATTTTAAAGAAAGGCGAGACTAAGGCTTAGAGGATTACTTGGCTTGCCCCAGTCCAGTGAATGGCAGGGACAGGACTGGGATTCAATTCGTTCTCATTTCAAAGCACTTTCCCCTAACTTCTCCCAGTACAACAATTCTCTTTTTTCACATTACTTGGGTGTAACGATTTTAGAGCTAATTTCTAAAATAGGCAATACAGGTATGTGGTTCAAAATTGTCAAAGTACTAAAACATATTCAGTACCATTGCAAAGCAATGTGAATACACTTAACATTCCTGACAGCTGCGCTTGAAAATTTAAAGATGGTGACTTTTATGTTATGTGTTTTTTTTTTTAACCACAATTTTTAAAAAGAGGCGTTCAGTAGGAGGATTGTCTCTTGCCTTTGTCCCCTGTCTGTCTGGTGACCCCTCACCATGGGTAACCATCGCTATTAGTTTTATATGGATCTTTCCTTTTTGAAGTACACACGAATACATACAAATACATCCCCCCCCTTCCTTTTTTGCACAAAGAGTAACAAACTGTCCATACCAACCTGCATCTTGTTATTGTCATAGGACACTATATCTTGGAGATCTTTCTATATCAGAACTTCAAGAGCCCCTCATTCCTTTTTAAAATTAATTAATAATTAAAAATTTTAAATTGAGGTATAATCAACGTAACATTATATTAGTTTCAGGTGTACAACCTAATGATTCAACATCTGTATACCTTAACTACAATAAGTCTAGTTAACAGAAACTTTTTCTTGTGATGATGACTTTTAATATCTATTAGCAACTTTCAAATATTCAGTACAGTATTATTAACTAGAGTCGCCATGCTGTACATTACATCCCCATGACATCTCTTTTCTAACTGGAAGTTTGTACCTTTTAACCCCCTTCGCCCATATTCTCCATCCTCCCACCCCCTCCTCTGTAGCTATGGGTGTGGTTTTCGTTTGCTTGTTTTTTACATCTCACATATAAGTGAGATCATATGGTATTTGTCTTTCTCTGACTTGCTTCGCCTAGCATAATACCCTCAAGGTCCACCCATGTTGTTGCACATGGCAGGATTTCCTTCTTTTTTATTTTTAATGATTGAATGGTATTCCATTGTGTATATACATATACATCACATCTCCTTTATCCATTCACCTATGGATACTTAAGTTGTTTCCACATCTCGGCTATTGTAAATAATGCCGCACCTCATTGCTCCTGTTAGCTGCTAGAGTAGCTCATTGTACAGAGACCATAGTTTCTGCTCACCACTCCCCTGCTGATGGGCCTTAAGATATTTTCCAGTCTCTTGAAGACATATTGGTAACTAGCACCCAAAGGAGCCCGTTCAACTTACCTAGAGTTTAAACCATGACCTCAAAATAAAATGTATGGCTTAGACTCACCCTTGAAAACCGACAGCCCCATGTTCAAGACTCGGCCCCTTGCCTCAGTAAATCCCAGGCTGTTTTTCCTCCAGTGCTGGAATGGATAACGTGCCATATGGAGTAGCAGGTGTGCATTTAGGGGCCTTGGGGTCCAAATCAAGTGTCTTTACACACTGCAGTCACCCACGTTGTGGTCAGCTCACACCGTAAGAGGCTTTTGGCATACAGGGCCCAGCAGATTCACAGCCCCCATCTCATGCCCTCTCTGGGCTTGTTGGGTGGAGTGGTGGGTGGAGTCACTCAAGATATTAAACTTCTTTTGGGGGGTAGGTGGGAAGATGCATACAAATGAATTAATGTAAGTTGCACACGAGGGTGCTGGGGTGCCACCTCTTGCTGTGCTGCATGGTAGTGGTCACTCTCCATGGGTGCTCTGATGGCTCTTCCATTAGCACTTTCTCCCACTGTCCCTCATTAAACCGTGAGCTCCTGAAAACCCAAAGTGGAGACATCGTTGTTCCTTGCCATTCTCACAGCCTTGAAAGTATGACTGGGGCACAGGCAACGCTGGGTGTTGACCATGTGCCAGGGGCCTGCTCAGCACCTTATTCAATTGCCTCACTTAATCCTGGTAACAACTCCCTGAAGTAGGTGCTATTGTTATTCTCAGTTTTGAGATGAAGAAAATGAGGCACAGAGAGGTCAGGCCACCTGTCAAAGTCACACAGCTCCTAAGTGGCAGAGTTGAGATTGTGTGTCTGGGAGGTTTGGCTCCAGAATCTGTCCTCTTCACTGCTCTGCTGCCTCCGTGACCTTCCCTCTTTGTCCTGGAAAGTGAGGGAGGAAAGCTGGATCGTGTTTACTTTAATACTTGCTTTAGCAAAAGTGTATTGTGAGCCTCGGCTCTGCTACTAATTAGCTGTTTTGACCTTGAGACAGTTAGTTAATGTTTTTGTTTCTCATCCATAAAGCAGGGACAATAGTACTGAGTGCATGTGGCTATCGTGAGGGTTCAGTGAATTAGGACATATGAGGAGCTTACACAGAGTAAGCATTCAAAGAGTGTATGCTGCTAGGCAATGGGCCAGGTCCTTTAGGCTCTTGGTACTCAAGGCAGCATGGGCATCACCTGAGAGCTTGTTAGAAACGCAGAATCCCAGGCCCCTCCCCAGACCAGCTGAATCAGAATCTGCATTTTAGCAAGGTCCCTAGGTGATTTGCAAGTGCATTAAAGTCTGAGAGAGCTCTGCTCTGTAGCAATGAATTTCAATCCCCCTTCTCCCTCAGAATCCCAGGCCTGACTCCTGAAACCCTGCATGGCGTGCGGGGGTGAGGCTGGACCATCCAGTTTTATCAGCTCCTTCAGCCTCTTCCGAAGGTTGGGGACCAGCCAGGCTTGGGAACCCAGCTCTAAGAGCCAGCAGAGGTGAGTGAATGAAGCAGTTTCTGCACTTTTTTTTCTTTTCTTTTTTTTTTTTGTGGTACGTGGGCCTCTCATTGTTGTGGCCTCTCCCGTTGCGGAGCACAGGCTCCGGACGCGCAGGCCCAGCAGCCATGGCTCACGGGCCCAGCCGCTCCGAGGCATGTGGGATCCTCCCGGACTGGGGCACGAACCCGTGTCCCCTGCATCGGCAGGTGGACTCTCAACCACTGCACCACAAGGGAAGCCCAGTTTCTGCACTTTTGATGTGACAGGGTAGACACTCTTTTGGCTGTAGTGCCCAAACTTTTTAATCTTTTTCTGGGTCTGTCTTTCATCCTTGCCCAACCTGGAATTTTGAGAAATGAAGCTTTAGTGACTCACGCAAGAAAGGAGGTCAGAGACAAGAGTGCCACCCTGTGGCAAGAGCCTGGCATTACCATCCAGAAAGCCGCTGGTGAGGATAAGAACTGAGTGACTTCTGTCTGTGGTAACAGGATGTTGATAGCTACATCCTACTGAGCCTTTCTTATATGTCAGGCACTGTGCCAAGTCTTCCTCATGGATTAGTTTATTTGAAGCAGGTACTATTGTTACCCCCATGTTGCAGAGGTAGAGAGGGATGAGGTGATTTGATCAGGCTCCCTCAGAGGTGAAGGCTGGAGCTGGGAGGGAACTCAGGGCAGCCTGGCTCTAGAGCAAACAATTATAACAGTTTTGATATATTTCCTCTGTAGCAAAAGAAGGAGGCCTTTCTGGTGTGGACCCCCAAATTTTCGACTATTTTTAGACCTGTGCTATTTTGTTTACTGGAGCCGGGCAGTCAGAGACCTGGGTTCTGGCATGAGCGCCCCTCTCTTCTACCCAGGGAGTTGCAGGTAAGTCATTCACCTAATCTTTCTGAGTTTGTAGAAGAGGGGGTAATACTATTTGAGCTGTTTACATTATAGCATCTCTGCATGCTCTGCAAGAAGGCAGCATCTACAAGCCAAGGAGAGAGACCTCAGGAGAAATCAACGCTGCCAACAACTTGATCTCAGACTTACAGACTCCAGAACTGTGAGGAAATACATTTCTGTTGTTTAAGCCTTCCAGTCTGTGGTAATTTGTTGTGGCAGCCCTAGCAGACTAATATAAGCCCCCAAAAGCAATAACCTCAATCCAGACAGAGCATATACAGTGGAAGCTCTGTTTAAAAAATGGGGTCTCCCTATGGAGAACAGTATGGAGGTTCCTTAAAAAACTAAAAATAGAACTACCATATGATCTAGCAATCCCACTCTGGGCATACATACAGAGAAAACTATGATTTGAAAAGATGCATGCACCCCAATGTTCATTGAAGCACTATTTACAACAACCAAGACATGGAAGCAACCCAAGTGTCCATCAACAGATGAATGGTTAAAGAAGATGTAGTATATATGTGCCATGGAATATTACTCAGCCATAAAAAAGAATGAAATAATGTTATTTTGCAGGAACATGGATGGACCTAGAGATTATCATACTAAGTGAAGTAAACCAGACAGAGAAAGATAAATATCATATGATATAGCTTATATGTGAAATCTAAAAAAAGTGATACAGATGAACTTACTTACAAAACAGAAATAGACTTACAGACATAGAAGACAAACTTATGGTTACCAAAGGGGAAAAGGCAGGAAGGGATAAATTAGGAGTTTGGGATTAACATATACACACTACTATATGTAAAATAGATAACCAACAAGGACCTACTGTATACTGAATATTTTGTAATAACCTATAAGGGAAAAGAATCTGAAAAAAAATGATATATATGTGTGTATAACTGAATCATTTTGCTGTACAATTGAAACTAACACAACATTGTAAATCAACTATACTTCAATAAAAAAATTAAAATTAAAAATAAAAAGGGGGTTTGGGTTGACTAGTGTTACTATCATGTTGAGGCCTGGTCTTGGGTCACAGTGGTGACTTCAGGTGGTGTTTCCCAGAGTGTGGTATGTGGAACATGGTGGTACATGAAATGATGTTAGAGGTTATATTGATGAATGTAATTCTATATATATAATTTTTTAAATTAGGAAAATATTAACATATCATACTCATGACTTCATGGTTATTATTGTTTAGAGTGAGCTAAGTTAAAAAATAATAAACTGAGGCTTCCCTGGTGGTGCAGTGGTTGAGAGTCCGCCTGTCGATGCAGGGGACATGGGTTCGTGCCCCAGTCCGGGAAGATCCCACACGCCGTGGAGCGGCTGGGCCCGTGAGCCATGGCCGCTGAGCCTGTGCGTCCGGAGCCTGTGCTTCGCAATGGGAGAGGCCACAGCAGTTAGAGGCCCGTGTACCACAAAAACAAAAAAAAAAAAACCAAAAAAACAAACAAAAAAAAACTGATTTGAAGTTGATTTAAAGAAAATTAGATTAGTTGGGTGATAAGTGAATATAACAATGTTGGCAGAATAATGAAGGTATATTCACATGACTGCCATTGGGGGAAATGCTGAGCTGAGGACTGACTGTATTTCTGGGAAGATGGCTGTGTGTTGTGAAAGGCTGCTGCCGTGTGCATTCCCCCACAAAGTGCTACACCTCTGTTTATGGATCTGAATGAGCTTGAATTTTAAAATGATTCAGTACAACATAGCTGCTCCAAACTGCTAAGTCCACCATAGATTGAATTACACAGAAAAGAGGGAACGGAGCTGGGGAAAAGGACTTGGACTGTAAGAAAGGGAATTCCGACTTCCCTGGTGGTGCAGTGGTTAAGAATCCACCTGCCAGCTAACACATATCCTTCTCAAACTCTTCCAAAATATAGCAGAGGGAGGAACACTCCCAAACTCATTCTACAAGGCCACCATCACCCTGATACCAAAACCAGACAAAGATGTCACAAAGAAAGAAAATTACAGACCAGTATCATTGATGAACATAGATGCAAAATTCCTCAACAAAATACTAGCAAACAGAATCCAACAGCACATTAAAAGGATCATACACCATGATCAAGTGGGGTTTATTGCAGGAATGCAAGGATTCTTCAATATATGCAAATCAATCAATGTGATAAACCATGTTAACAAATTGAAGGAGAAAAACCATATGATCATTTCAATAGATGCAGAAAAAGCTTTCAACACAATTCAACACCCATTTATGATAGAAACTCTCCAGAAAGTAGGCATAAAGGGAAATTTCCTCAACATAATAAAGGCCATATATGACAAACCCACAGCCAACATCATTCTCAATGGTGAAAAACTGAAACCATTTCCACTAAGATCAGGAATAAGACAAGGTTGCCCACTCTCATCACTCTTATTCAACATAGTTTTGGAAGTTTTAGCCACAGCAATCAGAGAAGAAAAAGAAATAAAAGGAATCCAAATCAGAAAAGAAGTAAAACTGTCACTATTTGCAGATGACATGATACTATACATAGAGAGTCTCAAAGATGCTACCAGAAAACTACTAGAGTGAATCAATGAATTTGGTAAAGCAGCAGGATATAAAGTTAATGCACAGAAATCTCTTGCATACACTAATAATGAAAAACCTGAAAGTGAAATTAAGGAAACACTCCCATTTACCATTGCAACAAAAAGAATAAAATACCTAGGAATAAACCTACCTAAGGAGACAAAAGACCCGTATGCAGAAAACTATAAGGCACTGATGAAAGAAAGTAAAGATGATAACAAACAGATGGAGGGAAATACCATGTTTTTGGATTGGAAGAATCAACATTGTGAAAATGACTATACTACCCAAAGCAATCTACAGATTCAATGCAACCCCTATCAAACTACCAATGACATTTTTCACAGAACTATAACAAGAAATTTCACAATTTGTATGGAAACATAAAAGACCCTGATGAGCCAAAGCAATCTTTAGAAAGAAAAATGGAGCTGGAGGAATCAGTCTTCCAGACTTCAGACTATACTACAAAGCTACAGTAATCAAGACAGTATGGTACTGGCACAAAAACAGAAACATAGATCTATGGAACAGGATAGAAAGCCCGGAGATAAACCCATGCACATATGGTCACCTTATCTTTGATAAAGGAGGCAAGAATATACAGTGGAGAAAAGACAGCCTCTTTAATAAGTGGTGCTGGGAAAACTGGACAGCTACATGTAAAAGAATGAAATTAGAACACTCCCTAACACCATACACAAAAATAAACTCAAAATGGATTAAAGACCTAAATGTAAGAAATGGAAATAAAAACAAAAATAAACAGATGGGACCTAGTGAAACTTAAAAGCTTTTGCACAGAAAAGCAAACCATAAACAAGAGGAAAAGACAACCCTCAGAATGGGAGAAAATATTTGCAAATGGAGCAACTGACAAAGGATTAATCTCCAAAATACACAGGGAGCTCATGCAGCTCAATATCAAAAAAGAATAAACAACCCAATCCAAAAATGGGCAGAAGATCTAAATAGACATTTCTCCAAAGAAGATATACAGATTGCCAACAAACACATGAAAGGATGCTCAATATCACTAATCATTAGAGAAATGCAAATGAAAACTACAATGAGGTATCACCTCACACCAGTCAGAGTGGCCATCATCAAAAAATCTACAGACAATAAATGCTGGAGAGGGTGTGGAGAAAAGGGGACCCTGTTGCACTGTTGGTGGGAATGTGAATTGATACAGCCACTATGGAGGTTCCTTAAAAAACTAAAAATAGAACTACCATAAGACCCAGCAATCCCACTACTGGGCATATACCCTGAGAAAACCATAATTCAAAAGAGTCATGTACCACAATGTTTTTGCAGCTCTATTTACAGTAGCCAGGACATGGAAGCAACCTAAGTGTCTATAGACAGATGAATGGATAAAGAAGATGTGGCACATATATACAATGGAATATTACTCAGCCATAAAAAGAAACGAAATTGAGTTATTTGTAGTGAAGTGGATGGACCTAGAGACTCATACAGAGTGAAATAAGTCAGAAAGAGAAAAACAAATACCATATGCTAACATATGTATATAGAATCTAAAAAAAAAGAAAAGAAAAAAAAAAGGTTCTGAAGAGCCTAGGGGCAGGAAAGGAACAAAGATGCAGAGGTAGAGAATGGACTTGAGGACACGGGGAGGGGGAAGTGTAAGCTGGGACGAAGTGAGAGAGTGGCATGGACATATATACACTACCAAATGTAAACTAGACAGCTAGTGGGAAGCAGCTGCATAGCACAGGGAGATCAGCTATGTGCTTTGTGATCACCTAGAGGGGTGGGATAGGGAGGGTTGGGGGGAGACGCAAGAGGGAGGAGATATGGGGATATATGTATATGCATAGCTGATTCACTTTGTTATACAGCAGAAACTAACACACCATTGTAAAGCAATTATACTCCAATAAAGATGTTTAAAAAATAAAAAAATAAAAATAAACCTTAAAAAGAAAAAAGGAATCTGCCTGCCAATGCAGAGGACATGGGTTCGATCCCTTAGCCCAGGAAGATCCTACATGCTGCGGAGCAGCTAAGCCCGTGTGCCTTAACTACTGATCCTGTGCTCTATAGCCCATGAGCCTCAACTACTGAAGCCCATATGCTTAGAGCCCATGCTGTACAACAGGAGAAGCCACTGCAATGAGAAGTTTGTGCACCGCAAGGAAGAGTAGTCCTGGCTCGCCACAACTAGAGAAAGCCCATGCACTGCAACGAAGACCCAACGCAGCCAAAGATATAAATAAACAAACAAACAAACAAATAAATAAATAAATAAAAGGGAATTCCTATGGAATAAGGTGCCTGCTCCATGTTCAGCACACACATCGAGAGAAGGGAAAACTGTCCTGTCAAGATCCGTTGAGGAAATGAGAGAAGAGAGAAAATGCAGGAGGAGTGGGACAAAATGCCAGTCGCTTACAATTGCTTAGCCCTTAGCAATTGGCAAAGGGCTTACAGGCCTGTTTTCTTGACTGGATTCAATGATATTCTGTAGTCAAGCTGGGTGGGACATGGGGAACTCTTAAACACTGTGTTCTCCTGCACCTCCCTTCCCAGTCCCCTTGGCCTGGCTCCTGCTTCATCACTCCAGCAAGCAGACCCCTCAAAGTCACCAGGGCTCTTGATGATCACCCCAGTTTTGCAGACAAGGAGCCAAGGGCCACCAAAGTGAAGCCACTTCCTTGACTAAGGCTGTCCAGCTGGTGGGGGGCAAAGCTGAGGAGCTTTTTGTTCCTCACTCTAGGGCTTGTTACGACCTAGTATTTCCCTTTCTTTAACTGTTTGCAGGACTGTTGTATGGATGTGACACTACTCTGTCTGGGCAGCTTAAGAGTAAATCTGGGCCTCAGTGGGAGAAGATGTCAGCAGAGGGTGGAGCTGGTAGGAGAGGGTAAGGCCAGAGGCAAGTTTCAGCTCTGTTATCTCACCAAGAAAATTCTCCTGACTTCCTTGTTTCAGTGGTGTCATGCTTAAAGTCTCCAGGCCTGAGATTTTTAAAAAACAACTTTACTGAGGTATAATATACGTACAATAACATGCATCCCCTTTTTGTGTGCAGTTCCACGAGTGTTGATAAATGTTTGCACCCAGGTGTCCACTGCCACCACATTCAAATATAGAACAGTGCTGTCACTCCACGTTTCCTTGTACCCACGGACCTCTGTTCTGCCACGAAAGATTAGATTTGCCATTTCTAGAGCTTCCTGTAAATAGAAACATGCAGTAAGTATTCTTTCATGTCCGGCTCTCTCAGCATGTTTTCAGACTCATCCAAGTCACGTGTATTAATTTTTTTTTCTGACTAGTTTCCATTGTATGTATATACCCTAATTTTTTCATTCATTTATCTCTTGGTGGACATTTGAGTTGTTTCCAGTTTTTGTCTAATATGAGTGAAGCTGCCAAGAACATTCCTTAAGATTTTGTGTGGAGGTATACTTCCATTTCTCTTAGGTAGATACCTAGGAGTGGGATTGCTGAGTCATACTATAATGGGTAGCCTTTAAAAGGAAAATGCCAAATTATTTTTCAAAGCGATTTTGCCATTTTACATTCCCTTTAGCAATGTATAAGTGTCTTGGGTTGGGTTGCTCCGTGTCTATACCAATGCTTGATAATATCGGTCTTTTGATTTTTTTTTTAAACCTGACTGTTTTCTTATTTTTAGCACTGTGGGTTTTTTGTTGTTGTTTTGGTTTGGTTTTGTTGTTTTTTTAAAAATATTTATTTATTTATTTTTATTTTTGGCTGCATCAGGTCTTAGTTGCAGCACGCAGGATCTTTTGTTGCGGTTTTCGGGCTTCTCTCTAGTTGTGGTGTGTGGGCTCCAGGGCATGTGGGCTCCGTAGTTGTAGCACATGGGCTCCAGAGTACATGGGCTCTGTAGTTGCAGCACTCAGGCTCTCTAGTTGTGGCATGTGGGCTCAGTAGTTGTGGTGTGCGGACTTAGTTGCCCCACGGCCTGTGGGATCTTAATTCCCCACCTAGGGTTTGAACCCGTGTCCCCTGTATTGGAAGGTGGATTCTTAACCACTGGACCACCAGGGAAGTCCCAATGTTGGTCTTTTTAATATTAGCTATTTCATCGAGTGTGCAGTGGCATCTCTTCATTTTGATTTTAACTTGGACTTTCTTGATGACTAATGATGTTGAGTATCTTTTCATGGACTTATTGGCCATTTATGTAAGTCTTCTTTTGCTAAGTGTCTACTCACATTTTTTGCTCATTTTTTATTGGGCATTGTCTTATTATTGAGTTGTAAGAGTTGTTTTTTAAAAAATTTATCTGGACACCAATCCTTTTTCAACTATATGTGTTATATTTTCTCCCCCTCTGTGGCTTGCTCTTTCATCTTTTAAAATGATATCTTTAGGAGAGCAGGAGTTAAATTTAGTTTTTCTTCTGCCAAGTGGATTTTCAAGATTTAATTTTCAAAATTTATTTTGGTGCTGAGAAGTGGGAAGGCTATTTATTTGTTCACATAACATGCCTTAGTCCCCAGTGTTCCTCTGGCCAAGCACACTGCATGGGAGGAATCCATCTGTCTCCCTGACTTGCTCCCAGTCAGTAATGCCAGCTAGGAAGTGCCTTGGCCCTGACATCTCAGCTGGAGGCTGCCAAGCAGAGGGGCCAGAGCTAAATCCCAGGTAAGCCGGGTAGGCTTCTGTCCTTGCTGGGGCCCTACCTTTGCAACATCTGACACTGTGAATCTAAATACAAATATCCTCTTTTTTTCTCTGTAGCACTTATGTTGGCTTGTAATCTTATCTTGGTGGGTTCATTTATCTGTCTTTCCCACTTGACTGTCTCTGAGGACAGGGACCTTGTCTGTTTTTATGTCCAAGAATTTGCAGAATATTAGTGGCTTTCAGAGCCCTACTTGCCCAGCACTGTGGGAAGAAGGCAGACAGTTCCCATTCTCAGGGTCCACAAGGAGTTCTAACTTGTGGCTGAGAAGTGTCCCTCATGGTTCTCCATCCCTAGACCAGGGCAAAAGTGCTTGTGGTCTATGGGCAGGAGGCTGGGAGAATCCCACCTCTCAGCCATGTGCCTGGGGTCCTCACCTTAGGAAACACTTGTTTTCAGCTTTACCCTCTTCCCCCTGTGGATCCCCTACTGGTCTGTTAGGTGATGAAGGGTCTCATCACACTATTTGCTCCTTCCTCCTGTCTTCTGTCCCCTCTCTTCTTTCCATCTTTCTTCTGGGGTCCTTTCCTGCCCCCTCCTCCTCCCCACTTCCCTCTTTCCGGCTGTAAGATGTGAGGAAGACCTCAAAGACTCACCAGGAGACAAATTCAACTGTAAGGACAATAAACGTAAACATGGATAACTATACAAATTCCAAAAGTATCTTTATTGTTTTCAAAGCAACCTATTAAATAGCAGTTCTTGCGTGCATTATAAACTTCCTTAAAATTCATTGTCATCTATTACAGTGCATGTGTCAGCTTCAAATTTCACCTCAAATGCCCAGGGCTGAGACTTAGGCTTTCTGGGTGGGTTAACCTCCAGTAACCCCAAAGAGCTTAAGGTATGGGAAGTGAAGGCACATCTAAGGAGTTTTTACATAATCCTGGAGGAGTTTTTAATTTTGATGAAATCCAACTTTATCATATTTTTTCTTTTATGATTTGTGCTTTTTGTATCCTATTGGAAAAAATTTTGCCTACTCTTACTTCAAAATAGTCTATGATTTCTTTGAGAGCTAACGATTACATTTAGGCCTATGATTCATTTCAGGTTAATCTTTGTGAATGCCATGAGGTTGCCTTTTCATTTTGCTGATTTATTCTTTTGCTTACAGAGGCTTTTTAGTTTGATGTAGTCTCACTTGTTTATTTTTGCTTTTGTTGGCTGTGCTTTTGGTGCCATACCCAAGAAATCATTGACAAGACCAATACCAAGGAGATTTTCCCCTGTATTCTTCTGGGAGTTTTATGGTTTCAGGTCTTACAGTTAAGTCTTTAAACTATTTTGAGTTAATTTTTATGTATGGTATAATATAAGGGTCCAATTTCATTCTTTTGAATGTGGATATCTAGTTTCTTAACACCATTTATTGCATAGACTATCTTTTCCCCATTGTTAATTTTGGCTCCTTTGTCATAAATTAGTTGACCATATATGCATGCGTTTATTTCTGGACTCTCTATTCCACTGATTTATGTGTCTGTTTTTATGCTAGTACCATCCTCTTTTGATTAGTATAGCTTTGTAATATAGTTTGAAAGCAGGAAATTGGATACCCCCAGCTTTGTTCTTCTTTCTCTAGATGGCTTTGGCTATTCAGGGTCTTCTGTGGTTTCATTTCAATTTTAGGATTTTTTTTCTGTGAAAAATACCCTTGGAATTTTGATAGGGATTGCATTGAATCTGTAGATTGCTTTGGGTAGTATGGACATTTTAACAACATTTTAATTCTTCCAATTCATGAGCATGGAATATTTTTCTATTTATTGTGTCTTCAGTTTCTTTCATTAATGTCCTATACTTTTCAGTGTACAAGTCTTTTTTTTTTTTTTTTTTTTTTTCCGATATGTGGCCCTCTCACTGCTGTGGCCTCTCCCGTTGTGGAGCACAGGCTCCGGACGCACAGGCTCAACGGCCATTGCTCACAGGCCCAGCCGCTCCGCGGCATGTGGGATCCTCCTGGACTAGGGCATGAACCCGCGTCCCCTGCATTGGCAGGCAGACTCTCAACCGCTGCACCACCAGGGAAGCCCAGTGTACAAGTCTTTCACCTCCTTGATTAAATTTATTCCTATAAATTTATTCTTTTGATGAAATTATAAATGAGATTGTTTTCTTAATTTATCTTTCTAATAGTTTGTAGTTAGTATATAGAAATACAACTGATTTTTTTTTGTGGTACGCGGGCCTCTCACTGTTGTGGCCTCTCCCATTGTGGAGCACAGGCTCTGGACACGCAGGCTCAGTGGCCATGGCTCACGGGCCCAGCCGCTCCGCGACATGTGGGATCTTCCCGGACCGGGGCACGAACCCGTGTCCCCTGCATCGGCAGGCGGACTCTCAACCACTGTGCCAGCAGGGAAGCCCACAACTGAGTTTTGTATATTGATTTTGTATCCTGCAACTTTACTGAATTCTTTTATTAGTTCTAACAAATTTTTTGGTGGAGTCATTAGGGTTTTCTATGTCATATCATCTGCAAATAGAGACAGTTTTATTTCCTCCTTTTTGATTTTAATGACTTTTATTTCTTTTTCTAGCCTAACTGTTCTGGCTAGGACTTCCAGTACTATGTTGAATAAAAGTGGTGAGAGTGGACATCTCCATCTTGTTCTTGATTTTAGAGGTAACAATTTCAACATTGATTTGCCCTTTGATCTTACCTCTCTTATGGATCCAAAAAGAGTTGTTAATTTTTCAGTCTATTCAGCTCCTTTCTTATGGAATTGGACACTGGAAATCTCCTTTCCCCAATTTTTAATGGGATATTTTGTTGTTGAGTTGTAGTTCTTTATATGTTCTGGATACTAACCACTTATAAGGTATATGATTTGCAAATATTTTCTCTCATTCCATGAGTTGCTTTTTCACTCTGTTGATAGTGCCCTTTGAGGCACAAAATTTTTAATTTTGATGAAGTCCAACTTATCTATTTTTTCTTTTATTGTCAGTACTTTTGGTGTCATATCCATAAATCACTGCCAAATGTCATGAAGTTTTACCCTTATGTTTTCTAAGAAGGGTTTTATGATTTTAGCTCTTATGTTTAGGTTTGATCCACTTTGAGTTCATTTTTATCTATGGTATAAAGTAAGGGTCAATTTTTGTTCACTTGCATGTGGATGTTCATATTTCCCAGGACTGTTTGTTGAAGAGACTGTTCATTCCCCATTGTGTAGTCCTGGCTCCCTTTTTGACTCATTTGACCACATAAGTGAGGGTTTATTTCTGGGCTCTCTATTATATTCCATTGGTCTGCCATTATGCTGGTAATACAGTTTTGATTACTGTAGCTGTAATATATTTTGAAATCAGGAAGTATAAGACCTCTAAGTTTGTTCTTTTTTCAAAGATTGTTTTGACTACTTGGGGTTCCTTGAAACTTTGGATGGACTTTTCTATTTTTGCAAAAAGGTTGTTAGGATTTTGATAGAGATTGCATTGAATCTCTAGATTTCTTTGGGTAGTATGGATATTTGAAAAGTATTAAGTTTTCCAGTCTATGAATATGCATTTTCATTTGTTTGTATATTCTTTAATTTCTTACCACAGTGTTCTGTAGTTTTCAGTGTACAAGTCTTCACCTTCTTGGTTAAGTTTATTTCTAAGTATTTTATTCTTTTTGGTGCTGTTGTAAATGGGACTGTTTTCTTAATTTTCCTTTTATATTGTCCACTGTTAGTGTATAAAGATGCAACTAATTTTGTGTATTGATTTTGTAACCTGCAACTTTGCTGAATTTGTGTATAAGTTCAAACAGTTTTTTTGTGTGGAATTTTTAGGGTTTTCCACGTATAAGGTTATATCATCTGTGAACAGAGATAATTTTACTTCTTCCTTCCTAATTTGGATACCTTGCATTTCTTTTCCTTATGTGATTGCTCTGGCTAGAATTTCCAACACTATGTTAAATAGAAGTTATGAAAGTTATCTTTGTTTTGTTTCTGATCTTAGAAGAAAAGCTTTTCAACTTTAACCATTGAATATGATGTTAGCTGTAGTTTTTTCATATATGATTTTTCTGATGTTGAGGTAGTTTCCTTCTATTCTGAGTTTATTGAATTCATTTTTTTTTATCATGAAAGGGTATGGATTTGCCAAATGCTTTATCTGTCTCTATTTAGGGGATCATGTGATTTTTTTCTCACTTCATTCTCTTAATGTAGTGTATCATATTGTTTTTCATATGTTGAACCATCCTAGCGTTCAAGGAATAAATCCCACTTGGTCATGTTTTGTAATCATTTTAACATGCTGATGAATTTGGTTTGCTAGTATTTTGTTGAGGATTTTTATACCAATATTTATAAACAATACTGGTCTGTGTGTGTGTGTGTATATATATATATATATATATATATATATATATATATATACACACACATATATGGTAGTATCTTTGTGTGGCTTTGGTATCATGGTAATGCTGAGCTTGTAGAATGATTGAGGAAGTGTTCCCTTCTCTTCAATTTTTTGGAAGAATTTGAGAAGGATTGGTGTTAGTTCTTTAAATGTTTCATAGAATTAAAGCCATTTGGTTCACAGCTTTTCTTTGTTGAGAAGTTTTAACTTACAGAATTAAACTTCCTTAGTAAGTGTAGATCTGTTCAGATTTTCTACTTCTCTATTACTCAGTTTTGGTAGGGTGTGTGTTTCTAGGAATTTGTCCATTACATTTAGGTTATCCAATTATTTTGGTATACAATTTTTCATACTACTCTTTTATGGTCCTTTTATTTCTGTAGAATTGATAATAATGTTCCCATTTTAAACTTATGATTTTAGTAATTTGAGACCTCTCTGTTTCTTTTTAATCTAGCTAAAGGTTTGTCAATTTTGTTGTCATTTTAGAAGAACCAACTTTTGGTATCATTGATTTTCTTTATTGTTTTTCTATTCTCTATTTTATTTATCTCTGCTCTAATCTTTATTATTTCCTTTCTTCTGCTAATTTTGGTTATAGTTTATTTATTTATTTGTTCCTCAAGGTATAAACTTAGATTGTTGATTTGGGATCCTTTTCTCTTTTGTACAGCTATAAATATTCCCCTTAGTACTGCTTTCATTGCATCCTATGTTTTGGTATGTTGTGTTATCATGTTCGTTTCTGTCAAGATATTTTCTAATTTGCCTTTTGATTTCCTTTTTAGACAATTGGTTGTTTAAGAATGTGTCATTTAATTTCTGCATATTTGTGAATTTTCCAGTTTTCCTTCTGCTATTGATTTCTAGATTCATTCCATTGTGATCGGTAAAGATACTTGGTATCATTTCAATCTTTTAAATTTTATTAAAAATTTTTGGCATAATACATGATCTCTTCTGGAGAATGTTCCATGTATACTTGAGAAAAATATGTATTCTTCTATTATTGGGTGGAGTGTCCTGTATATGACTGTTAGGTCCAATTGGTTTATAATGTTGTTTAAGTCCTCTATTTCTTCATTTTCTGTCAGCTGTTATATCTGTTATTGAGAGTGGGAGTATTGAAATCTCTTACTATTACTGTAAAACTGTATATTTCTCTCTTCAATTCTGTTAATGTTTGCTTCATATATTTTTGAGCTCTAATATTTGGTAATTGTTATATCTTCTTGAATAATTGACCCCTTTATCAATAAAGAATGCTCTTCATTGATTCTTGCAACGTTTCTTTTTAACTTAAGGTCTATTTTGTCTGATATTAGTGTGGCCATCCCTGCTCTCTTTTAGTTATTAGTCGTATGAATTATCTTTTTATATCTTTTTACTTTCAATCTATGTATTTCTTAGGTCTAAAATGAACCTCTTGTAGATGTCATATAGTTGGAACTTTTTTTTTTCAATTATTCACTCTATGCCTTTTAAAAAATTTTTTTAAATATAATTTTTTTATACAACAGGTTCTTATTAGTCATCAATTTTATACACATCAGTGTATACATGTCAATCCAAATTGCCCAATTCATCAAACCACTATCCCCACCCCCACCCCCTGCGGCTTTCCCCCCTTTGTGTCCATACATTTGTTCTCTACAACTGTGTCTCAACTTCTGCCCTGCAAACCAGTTCATCTGTACCATTTTTCTAGGTTCCACAAGCATGTGTTAATATACGATATTTCTTTTTCTCTTTCTGACTTACTTCACTCTGTATGACGGTCTCTAGATCCATCCACGTCTCAACAAATGACCCAATTTTGTTCCTTTTTAAGGCTGAGTAATATTCCATTGTATATATATACCACATCTTCTTTATAAATTCGTCTGTCGATGGGCATTTAGGTTGCTTCCATGACCTGGCTATTGTAAATAGTGCTGCAATGAACATTGGGGTATATGTGTCTTTTTGAATTATGGTTTTCCCTGAGTACATGACCAGTAGTGGGATTGCTGGATCATATGATAATTCTATTTTTAGTTTCTTAAGGAACCTCCATACTGTTCTCCATAGTGGCTCTATCAATTTACACTCCCACCAACAGTACAAGAGGGTTCCCTTTTCTCCACACCCTCTCCAGCATTTGTTGTTTGCAGATTTTCGGATGATGCCCATTCTAACTGGTGTGAGGTGATACCTCATTGTAGTTTTGATTTGCATTTCTCTAATAATTAGTGATGTTGAGCAGCTTATCATGTGCTTCTTGGCCATCTGTATGTCTTCTTTGGAGAAATGTCTATTTAGATCTTCTGCCCATTTTTGGATTGGGTTGTTTGTTTCTTTAATATTGAGCTGCATGAGCTGTTTATATATTTTGGAGATTAATGCTTTGTCCGTTGACTCATTTGCAAATATTTTCTCCCATTCTGAGGGTTGTCTTTTTGTCTTGTTTATGGTTTCCTTTACTGTGCAAAAGCTTTTAAGTTTCATTAGGCCCTATTTGTTAATTTTTGTTTTTATTTCTATTACTCTAGGAGGTGGATCAAAAAAGATCTTGCTGTGATTTATGTCAAAGAGTGTTCTTCCTATCTTTTCCTCTAAGAGTTTTATAGTGTCCAGTCTTACATTTAGGTCTCAAATCCATTTTGAGTTCATTTTTGTGTATGGTGTTAAGGAGTGTTGTAATTTCATTCTTTCACATGTAGCTGTCCAGTTTTCCCAGCACCACTTATTGAAGAGACTGTCTTTTCTCCATTGTATATCCTTGCCTCTTTTGTGATAGATTAGTTGACCATAGGTATGTGGGTTTATCTCTGGGCTTTCTATCTTGTCCCATTGATCTATGTTGCTGTTTTTGTGCCAGTACCACACTGTCTTGATTACTGTAGCTTTGTAGTATAGTCTGAAGTCAGAGAGTCTGATTCCTTCCACTCCGTTTTTTCCCCTCAAGACTGCTTTGACTATTTGGGGTCTTTTTTGTCTCCATACAAATTTTAAGAATTTTTGTTCCAGTTCTTTAAAAATGCCATTGGTAATTTGATACGGATTGCATTGAATCTGTAGATTGCTTTGGGTAGTATAGTCATTTTCATAATATTGATTCTTCCAATCCAAGAACATGGTATGTCCATCTGTTGGTATCATCTTTAATTTTTTTCATCAGTGTCTTATAGTTTTCTGCATACAGGTCTTTTGTCTCCTTAGGTAGGTTTATTCCTAGGTATTTTATTCTTTTTGTTGCAATGGTAAATGGGAGTGTTTCCTTAATTTCACTTTCAGGTTTTTCATCATTAATGTATAGGAATGCATGAGATTTCTGTGCATTAATTTTGTATCCTGCAACTTTACCAAATTCATTGATTAGCTCTAGTAGTTTTCTGATGGCATATTTAGGATTTTCTATGTATAGTATCATGTCATCTGCAAACAGTGACAGTTTTACTTCTTCTTTTCCAATTTGTATTCCTTTTATTTCTTTTTCTTCTCTGATTGCTGTGACTACTACTTCCAAAACTATGTTGAATAAAAGTGGTGAGAGTGGATACCCTTGTCTTGTTACTGATATTAGAGGAAATGTTTTCAGTTTTTCACCATTGAGAATGATGTTGGCTGTGGGTTTGTCATACATGGCCTTTATTATGTTGAGGTAGGTTCCCTCTATACCCACTTTCTGGAGAGTTTTTATCATAAATGAGTGTTGAATTTTGTCAAAAGTTTTTTCTGCCTCTATTGAGATGATCATATGGTTTTTATTCTTCAGTTTGTTAATATGGTGTATCACATTGATTGATTTGTGTATATTGAAGAATCCTTGCATCCCTGGGATAAATCCCACTTGATCATGGTGTATGATCCTTTTAATGTGTTGTTGGATTCTGTTTGCTAGTATTTTGTTGAGGATTTTTGCATCTATATTCATCAGTGATATTGGTCTGTAATTTTCTTTTTTTGTAATATCTTTGTCTGGTTTTGGTATCAGGGTGATGGTTGCCTCATAGAATGAGTTTAGGAGTATTCCTTCCTCTGCAATTTTTTGGAAGAGTTTGAAAAGGATGGGTGTTAGCTCTTCTATAAATGTTTGATAGAATTCACCTCTGAAGCCATCTGGTCCTGGACTTTTGTTGCTTGGAAGATTTTTAATCACAGTTTCAATTTCATTCCTTGTGATTGGTCTGTTCAGACTTTCTATTTTTTCCTGGTTCAGCCTTGGAAGGTTATACCTTTCTAAGAATTTGTCCATTTCTTCCAGGTTGTCCATTTTTTTCGCATAGAGTTGCTTGTAGTACTCTCTTAGGATGCTTTGTATTTCTGCGGTGTCTGTTGTAACTTCTTTTTCATTTATAATTTTATTGATTTGAGTCCTCTCTCTCTTTTCTTGGTGAGTCTGGCTAATGGTTTATCAATTTTATCTTCTCAAAGAAACAGCTTTTAGTTTTATTGATCTTTGCTATTGTTTTGTTTCTATTTCATTTATTTCTGCTCTGATCTTTATGATTTCTTTCATTGTACTAACTTTGGGTTTTGTTTGTTCTTCTTTCTGTAGTTCCTTTACGTGTAAGGTCAAATTGTTTATTTGAGATTTTTCTTGTTTCTTTAGGTAGGCTTGTATGGCTATAAACTTCCCTCTTAGAACTGCATTTGCTGCATCCCATGGTTTTTTTTTTTTTTAAGTGGCTCATTTTACTTAGTTCTTTTTTTTTGATATTAGAATCTTTATATTTTTTATCATATATTCTACACAATTTAAAAAATTAACATTACAATGAGGATTTTTCCTATTTTCTATTGCTTTAAATATCACATATTTATAAAAGTAAATTGTATTTTGTATAAATTTGAATATATGTTAAGATATTAAATGAACAGTTTCTAATGGTGTTTTTTCTTTTTTCATTAACATCTTTATTGGAGTGTAATTGCTTTACAATGGTGTGTTAGTTTCTGCTTTATGATAAAGTGAATTAGTTATACATACACATATGTTCCCATATCTCTTCCCTCTTGCGTCTCCCTCCCTCCCACGCTCCCTATCCCACCCATCTAGGTGGTAACAATGCACTGAGCTGATCTCCCTGTGCTATGTGGCTGCTTCCCACTAGCTATCTATTTCACGTTTGGTAGTGTATATATGTCCATGCCACTCTCTCACTTTGTCACAGCTTACCCTTCACCCTCCCCACATCCTCAAGTCCATGCTCTAGTAGGTCTGTGTCTTTATTCCCGTCTTACCCCTAGGCATTTCATGACCTTTTTTTTTTCTTTTTCTTAGATTCCATATATATTTGTTAGCATACGGTATTTTTTCTCTTTCTGACTTACTTTACTCTGTATGACAGACTCGAGGTCTATCCACCTCACTACAAATAACTCAATGTCGTTTCTTTTTATGGCTGAGTAATATTCCATTGTATATATGTACCACATCTTCTTTTTCCATTCATCTGTTGATGGACAATTAGGTTGCTTCCATCTCCTGGCTATTGTAAATACAGCTGCAATGAACATTTTGGTACATGACTCTTTTTGAATTATGGTTTTCTCAGGGTATATGCCCAGTAGTGGGATTGCTGGGTCATATGGTAGCTCGATTTGTAGTTTTTTAAGGAACCTCCATACTGTTCTCCATAGGAGCTGTATCAATTCACATTCCCACCAACAGTGCAAGAGTGTTCCCTTTTCTCCACACCCTCTCCCGCATTTATTGTTTCTAGATTTTTTGAAGATGGCCATTCTGACCGGGTTGAGATGATATCTCATTGTAGTTTTGATTTGCACTTCTCTAATGATTAATGATGTTGAGCATTCTTTCATGTGTTTATTGGCAATCTGTATATCTTCTTTGGAGAAATGTCTGTTTAGGACTTCTGCCCATTTTTGGATTGGGTTGTTTGTTATTGAGCTACGTGAGCTGCTTATAAATTTTGGAGATTAATCCTTTGTCAGTTGCTTCATTTGCAAATATTTTCTCCCATTCTGAGGGCTGTCTTTTGGTCTTGTTTATGGTTTCCTTTGCTGTGTAAAAGCTTTGAAATTTCATTAGGTCCTATTTGTTTATTTTTGTTTTTATTTCCATTTCTCTAGGAGGTGGGTCAAAAAGAATCTTGCTGTGATTTATGTCATAGAGTGTTCTGCCTATGTTTTCCTCTAAGAGTTTGATAGTGTCTGGCCTTACATTTAGGTCTTTAATCCATTTTGAGTTTATTTTTGTGTATGGTGTTAGGGAGTGTTCTAATTTCATACTTTCCCAGCACCACTTATTGAAGAGGCTATCTTTTCTCCACTGTATATTCTTGCCTCCTTATCAAAGATAAGGTGACCATATGTGTGTGTGTTTATCTCTGGGCTTTCTATCCTGTTCCATTGATCTATATTTCTGTTTTTGTGCCAGTACCACACTTCTTGATTACTGTAGCTTTGTAGTATAGTCTGAAGTCAGGGTGCCTGATTCCTCCAGTTCCATTTTTCGTTCTCAAGATTGCTTTGGCTATTCGGGGTCTTTTGTATTTCCATACAAATTGTGAAATTTTTAGTTCTAGTTCTGTGAAAAGTGCCAGTGGTAGTTTGATAGGGATTGCATTGAATCTGTAGATTGCTTTGGGTAGTAGAGTCATTTTCACTATGTTGAATCCTCCAATCCAAGAACATGGTATATCTCTCCATCTATTTGTATCATTTTAATTTCTTTCATCAGTGTCTTGTAATTTTCTGCATACTGGTCTTTTGTCTCCTTAGGTAGGTTTATTCCTAGATATTTTATTCTTTTTGTTGCAATGGTAAATGGGAGTGTTTCCTTAATTTCACTTTCAGGTTTTTCATCATTAGTGTATAAGAATGCCAGAGATTTCTGTGCATTCATTTTGTATCTTTCTACTTTACCAAATTCATTGATTAGCTGTAGTAGTTTTCTGGTGGCATATTTAGGATTCTCTATGTATAGTATCATGTCATCTGCAAACAATGACAGCTTTATTCTTCTTTTCCGATTTGTGTTCCTTTTATTTCTTTTTCTTCTCTGATTGCTGTGGCTACTACTTCCAAAACTATGTTGAATAAGAGTGGTGAGAGTGGGCAACCTTGTCTTCTTCCTGATCTTAGTGGAAATGGTTTCAGTTTTTCACCATTGAGGACGATGTTGGCTGTGGGTTTATTATATATGGCCTTTATTATGTTGAGGTAGGTTCCCTCTATGCCCACTTTCTGGAGAGTTTTTATCATAAATGGGTGTTGAATTTTGTCAAAAGCTTTTTCTGCCTCTATTGAGATGATCATATGGCTTTTATTCTTCAGTTTGTTAATATGGTGTATCACATTGATTGATTTGCGTATATTGAAGAATCCTTGCATCCCTGGCATAAAGCCCACTTGATTATGGTGTATGATCCTTTTAATGTGTTGTTGGATTCTGTTTGCTAGTATTTTGTTGAGGATTTTTGCATCTATATTCATCAGTGATATTGGTCTGTAATTTTCTTTTTTTGTAATATCTTTGTCTGGTTTTGGTATCAGGGTGATGGTTGCCTCATAGAATGAGTTTAGGAGTGTTCCTTCCTCTGCAATTTTTGGGAAGAGTTCGAGAAGGATGGGTGTTAGCTGTTCTCTAAATGTTTGATAGAATTCTCCTCTGAAGCCATCTGGTCCTGGACTTTTGTTGCTTTGAATATGTTTAATCACAGTTTCAATTTCATTCCTTGTGACTGGTCTGTTCAGACTTTCTATTTCTTCCAGGTTCAGTCTTGGAAGGTTATACCTTTATAAGAATTTGTGCATGTATTTCTGTGGTATCTGTTGTAACTTCTCCTTTTTCATTTCTAATTTTATTGATTTGAGTCCTCTCCCTCTTTTTTTTTTTTTTTTTTTTGGTGGTACACGGGCCTGTCACTGCTGTGGCCTCTCCCGCTGTGGAGCACAGGCTCTGGACGCGCAGGCCCAGCAGCCATGGCTCACTGGCCCAGCCTCTTCCCAGGATCTTCCTGGACCGGGGCATGAACCCGTGTCCCCTGCATCGGCAGGCAGACTCCCAACCACTGCACCACCAGGGAAGCCCCTCCCTCTTTTTCTTGATGAGTCTTGCTAATGGTTTATCAATTTTGTTTATCTTCTCAAAGAACCAACTTTTAGTTTTATTGATCTTTGCTACTGTTTTCTTTGTTTCTATTTCATTTATTTCTGCTCTGATCTTTATAATTTCTTTCCTTCTGCTAACTTTGGGCTTATTTTGTCTTCTTTCTCTAGTTCCTTTAGGTGTGAGGTTAGATTGTTTATTTGAGATTTTTCTTGTTTCTTGAGGTAGGCTTGTATGGCTATAAGCTTCCCTCTTAGAACAGCTTTTGCTGCATCCCATAGGTTTTGGATCATTGTGTTTTCATTGTCATTTGTCTCTAGGTATTTTTTGATTTCCTCTTTGATTTCTTCAGTGATATTGTGGTTATTTAGTAGCATTTTGTTTAGCCTCCATGTGTTTGTGTTTTTTACATTTTTTTCCCTGTAATTCATTTCTAATCTCATAACGTTGTGGTCAGAAAAGATGCTTGATATGATTTCTATTTTCTTAGATTTACTGAGGCTTGATTTGTGACCCAAGATGTGATCTATCCTGGTAAATGTTCCATGCGCACTTGAGAAGAAAGTGTAATCTACTGTTTTTGGATGGAATGTCCTATAAATATCAATTAAATCTATCTGGTATATTCTGTCATTTAAAGCTTCGCTTTCCTTATTTATTTCCATTTTGGATGATCTGTCCATTGGTGTAAGTGAGGTGTTAAAGTCCCCCACTGTTATTGTGTTACTGTTGATTTCCTCTTTTACAGCTGTTAGCAGTTGCCTTATATATTGAGGTGCTCCCCCTTCTTGGGTGCATATATATTTATAATTGTTATATCTTCTTCTTGGATTGATCCCTTGATCATTATGTAGTGTCTTTCCTTGTCTCTTGTAACATTTTTTATTTTAAAGTCTATTTTATCTGATGAGTATTGCTACTCCAGCTTTCTTTTGATTTCCATTTGCATGGAATATATTTTTCCATCCCCTCAATTTCAGTCTGTATGTGTCCCTAGGTCTGAAGTGGGTCTCTTGTAGACAGCATATATATGGGTCTTGTTTTTGTATCCATTCAGCAAGCCTGTGTCTTTTGGTTGGAGCATTTAATCCACTCACGTTTAAGGTAATTATCAATATGTATGTTCCTATGACAATTTTCTTAATTGTTTTGGGTTTGTTTTTGTAGGTCCTTTTCTTCTCTTGTGTTTCCCACTTAGAGAAGTTCCTTTAGCATTTGTTGTAGAGCTCGTTTGGTTGTGCTGAATTCTGTTAGCTTTTGCTTGTCTGTAAAGGTTTTGATTTCTCCATTAAATCTGAATGAGATCCTTGCCATGTAGAGTAATCTTGGTTGTAGGTTCTTCCCTTTCATCACTTTAAGTATATTATGCCACTCCCTTCTGGCTTGTAGAGTTTCTGCTGAGAAATCAGCTGTTAACCTTATGGGAGTTCCCTTCTATATTATTTGTCATTTTCCCCTTCCTGCTTTCAATAATTTTTCTTTGTCTTTAATTTTTGCCAATTTGATTACTATGTGTCTCAGCATGTTTCTCTTTGGGTTTATCCTGTATGGGACTCGCTGCGCTTCCTGGACTTGGGTGGCTATTTCCTTTCCCATGTTAGGGAACTTCTCGACTATAATCTCTTCAAATATTTCTCCGGTCCTTTCTCTCTCTTTTCTCTTCCTGGGACCCCTATAATGCGAATTTTGTTGCACTTAATGTTGTCCCAGAGGTCTCTTAGGCTGTCTTCCTTTCTTTTCACTCTTTTTTCTTTATTCTGTTCCACAGCTGTGAATTCCACCATTCTGTCTTCCAGGTCACTTATCCATTCTTCTGCCTCAGTTATTCTGCTATTGATTCCTTCTAGTATAGTTTTCATTTCAGTTACTGTATTGTTCAACTCTGTTCATTTGTTCTTTAATTCTTCTAGGTCTTTTTTAAAGATTTCTTGCATCTTCTCAATCTTTGCCTCCATTCTTTCTCTGAGGTCCTGGATTATCTTCACTATCATTATTCTGAATTCTTTTTCTGGAAGGTTGCCTATCTCCACTTCATTTAGTTGTTTTTCTGGGGTTTTATCTTGTTCCTTCATCTGGTACATAGCCCTCTGCCTTTTCATCTTGTCTGTCTTTCTGTGAATGTGGTTTTTGTTCCACAGGCTACAGGATTTTACTTCTTCTTGCTTCTGCTGTCTGCCCTCTGGTCCACTTTATGCCTTTTGACTAAAGAGTTTAATTCATCTATATCTAAAGTAATTGCTGATAGGAAAGGACTTACTTTTGCCATTTTGTTATGCTTTCTGTATGTCTTGTGACTTTTAATCCCTCATTTCTTCCATTACTGCCTTCTTTTGTGTTTATTTTATTTTTTTTTTGGTAATGAAACATTTGATTTTCTTCTCATTTCCTTTGTGTATATTCTATAGATATGTTCTTTGGATTATTGTGGATATTATATATAACATCCTAAATTTATAACAATCTATTTTAAATTGGTACCAATTTAATACCAGTTGTATACAAAGACTCTACTCCTTTACACTTGTGCTTGCTACTTTATATTATTGATGTCACAAATTATATCTTTATATATTGTGTACCAATCACATAGATTTATAATTTTTTTAATGCATTTGTCTTTTAAGTCCTGTAGCAAATAAGAAGTGGAGTTCCAGATTCTTAAGGTGGAACCTTAGATCATTAATTTTAAAGCATTTGAAACCATAAATTTCCTTCTCAGCACTGTTTTAGCTGTACTCCCCACATTTTCACATGTTGTGGCTTCATTTTCATTAGGTCCAAAATTTTCTTATTACTATTGTGATTTCTTCTTTTACTTATATGTTATTTAGAAATGTGTTCTTTAATTTTTAAATATTTTGGGAATTTTCCACATATTGTTATTGATTTCTTATTTAATTCCATTGTGGTTAAAGACCATATTTTGTATAATTTCAATCCATTTACATTTATTGGGACTTGTTTTGTGGTCTAGTATATAGTTTGTCTGTTGAAAGTTCCATATGCCCTTGAAAAGAATGTGTATTCCACAGTCGGGTGGAGTAGTCTATACATGTCAACTATGTCAAGTTGATTGAAAGTGTTAAGTGTTCTGTACCTCTATTGATGTACTGTCTACTGTTCTATTAATTATTGAGAGAAGAGTGTTGAAATATCCAACTGTAATTGTAGATTATTCTATTTTGTTTTTCAATTCTATTAGTTATTGCTACACATATTTTGAAGCTCTATTATCATTTGTACTAAAATTTAGTATTGTTACATATTCTTGCTAGATTGACTCTTTATCATTATGAAAAATTCCTTTTAATCCCTGGCAATAGACCTTGTTCTGACGTTTACTCTGTTTGATATTAACATAGCCATTCCAACTTTATTATTATTATTATTTGCATCATGTATCTTTTTCTATACTTTTACACTTGTTTGTATTTTAATATTTAAATTGAGTTTCTTGGATTCAGCATATAGGTGGATCATGTTTTTTTTGTTTTGTTTTTTAAATCCATTTTGGCAATCTGCCTTTTAATTGAAATGTTTAGACCACTTAAATTTAATATAATAATTTAAAAAGTTGGATTTCAGTCTATCAGCTTGATATTCGCTTTCTATTTGTCTCATCTGATCTTTATTCCCTCTCCCCTTCTTTCTTGCCTTCTTTTGGGTTGAGTGTCTTCTGGTATTCCATTTTATTTCCACTATTGGCTAATTAGTTAAACACCTTTTAAATATTTTTCTAAATGGTTGCTCTAGGATTTAAAATATACATAATTAACATTGCAGACTACCTTCAAATAATATTATGCCACTTCATGTACAATATAAGAATCTTACAATAATATACTTCCATATCCCCCTCCCATACTTTGCACATATATAATACCTCTATATATGTCATAAATCCCCAAATATATTACTTTTTCTTCAAACCATTATCTTTAAAGAAATTTAAAAATTAGAAAAAAGACTTTTATATTCACCATTTCTGTCTCTTCAGTCTTTTGTTTATATGTAAGCTTCTAGTTGGCATAATTTTCCTTTTGCCTGAAGTACTTTCTTTAACATTTCTTACAGTGCAGATATGCTAGTGATGAATTATTTCAGTTTTTTCCTGAAAATATCTTTATTTGCCTTCATTTTTGAGATATAGTTTTACCGTGTATAAAATTCTAAGTTGATAATTTTTTTCTTTCAGCATTTTCATTTAGCATTGTTTTCTGGGTTTCTGAGGAGAGGTCTGAAATTATTTTCCTCTTTGTTCCTCAGTATGTAATGTGTCTTTTTCCTCTGGTTCTCAGGAATCTGATTAAAACGTGTCTTGGTATACTTTGCTTTATGTTTATCCTGTTTGAGTCTTGTTGAGCTTCTTGGATCTGTCAGTTTGCAATTTTCATCGAGTTTATCATTTTAAAATTTACTTATTTATTTATTGGATAAAGTTGACATGTAACACTGTATAAATTTAAGGTGTACGTCATGTTATTTTGATACATTTCTATATTGTAATATGGTTGCAGTTGTAATGATATTGATCACATTACATACTTGTAGTACAATAAACTGTACATTAAATATCTATTGCTATTTTAGAACTTGTTACAAGTTTGTACCCTTAAACACCATCAATCCACCCCCCATCTCCTAGTAACCACTGTTTAACTCTGTTTTGTTTTTTTTATTTTTTACATTATTTATTTTTTAAAATATTTATTTATTTGGCTGTGCTAGGTCTTAGTTGCAGCATGTGGGATCTTCATTGCCACATGTGGGATCTTTGTTGTGGCATGTGGGATCTTTAGTTGTGACATGCAGGGTCTTTAGTTGCAGTATGCAGGGTCTTTAGTTGTGGCATGAGAACTCTTAGTTGCGGCATGTGGGATCTAGTTCCTGACCAGGGATTGAACCCAGGCCCCCTGCACTGGGAGCGTGGAGTCTTAGCCACTGGACCAACAGGGAAGTCCCTATTTTGTTTTTTTAAAACGTTGTTGTTGTTTTAGATTCCAAATATATGTGATTTACAGTACTTGTCTTTCTCTGTCGCTTATATCACTTAGTATAATGTACTGAAGGTCCATCCATGTTGTTGCAAGTGGCAGGATATCCTCCTTTCTCAAGGTGAGTTATATTCCATTGTGTATATATACTACATCTTTTTTATCCATTCATTTGTTGATGGTCATTTGGGTTGTTCCAACATCAGATATTTTTTCGTTGTTGTTGTGATTTTCTCAGACATTTTTTCTTTGCTCCTTTATCTCTCCTCTTCCCTGGGACTTTAATTTTACATACATTAAAATGTTTGGGGCTTCCCTGGTGGCGCAGTGGTTGGGAGTCCGCCTGCCGACGCAGGGGACGTGGGTTCGTGCCCCGGTCCGGGAGGATCCCACGTGTCACGGAGCAGCTGGGCCCATGAGCCATGGCCGCTGGGCCTGCGCATCCGGAGCCTGTGCTCCACAACAGGAGAGGCCACGGCAGTGAGAGGCCCGCATACCGCAAAAAAAAAAAAAAAAAAAATTTGATGTTGTTCCATAGGTTACTGAGGCTCTGTTCATTTTTTCAATCTTCTTTTGTTGTTCTGTGCCTTATTTTGTATAGTTTCTGTTGTTATGTCTTCAATTTTATAGTTTTTTTCTTTGGCAGTGTCTACTATGTAGTTATTCCTATCCAGTGAAGTTTTTTCTTGAAATATTGTATTTTTTCATCTTTGGTAGTTCCATTTGATTCTTTTTTATGACCTCCACTTCTGTCCTTATTATGTTAATGCTTTCCTTTCACTAGTTAAGCATTTTGAATGTATTTGTAAGAGATGTTTTAGGACCCTTGTTAATTACATAGTTTTTGTCATTTCTACCTCTGTTCCTATTGATTTTTAAAATTCTTATGGATCACATTTTCATGCTTCTACAGATGTCTAGTAATTTTTTATTGAAGTTGGACATTGTATATTTTGCATCATTGAGTGTTGCATTGATCGCTTCAAGGTAGCTTGTTTCTTTTGAGACTCGTTTTTAAGCTCTTTAAGGGTGACTTTAGAGTAATTTTCCCCTGGGATTAGTTTAGCTTCTCTACTAAGACACTGGGTTTTTTTTGCCTTTTACTAAAGACTGTGTGATTCAGTAAGGTCTCTCCATTATTGCTGGTGGGAACTTGAATGATTCCAGGTCCAGGGTGAACTCTGGGAATTATCTAGTCTACAGCTCTTTGGTAATTGTTCTTTCTCCAGAGTTTGTCCTTTGCCCAGCTTTATGTAGTTTCACCATACAGAGCTTGTTATTTGAACAAAGAATAAAGGCAGTCCCTGTGCAGGTATTTGGAACTCATTTTATAAAAGCTCTCTCCTTCTTGACATTCTGCCCCACAAATTTTAGCTAACTCAGCTCCCTAAAACTCTTGATCTCTGACTCCTCAATTCAACAATACCCACTGTGCTCTATTCAGGTTCCCCTTCTCTTTGCCACAATCTGGAAATTGACTCCAGGCAGAAATTTGGGGTGATCATGGAATTCACTTTGTTTATTTCTCTTCTCTCAGGGATCACAGTCTTTTGTTGCCTGTTGCCCAATATCTGGAAATATATTTTGTACAGTTTCCCAATTCCCTAGAGGGGTTAGTCTAGACACTGTTATTCCCTCATGGCTGGAAGTAGACATGCGGCTGGCATTTTTGACCCTTCTTTTCTTTTGTTGTGTATTACCATTCCTCAGGTTAAGCCCTTCATTACTCCCTTCCTGATTATTCTAAAAGCTGCCTCCTTTTACCCACCAACCCATCTGCCCAGGGCATTCATGTTTTTATATTTTTTTTAATTTTGAAAATTTTTGGCTGTGTTGGGTCTTCACTGCTGCACGTGGGCTTTCTCTAGTTGTGGCAAGCAGGGGCTACTCTTTGCTGCAATGTGTGGCTTCTCATTGTGGTGGCTTCTCTTGTTGCAGAGCATGGGCTATAGGCATGTGGGCTTCAGTAGGTGCAGCACGTGGGCTCAGTAGTTGCGGGACGTGGACCCTAGAGTATGCAGGCTTCAGTAGTTGTGGCACGTGGGCTCAGTAGTTGTGGTACATGGACTTAGTTGCTCCGTGGCATGTGGCTTGAAGACCAGGGCTTGAACCTGTGTCCCCTGCACTGGCAGGCGGATTCTTAACCACTGCACCACCAGGGAAGTCCCCATGTTTATTTTTATTTTGTTTCTTTCTTGTTTCATTTTGTTACTCCCTTGCTCAAAAATATTTAGTGACTCCTGGAGTGAATATACAATGTTTTTCCTGCTCTTTTGTCCTTTCCTTTGGGAGCCATCCTTCCCCCATTACATTCTAATGGAAATGTCAATCTCCATCCCTTGCCCCAATCCTGTACACCCCACCCTGCCTAGTCAATCTTGGTACCTCATTTCATAGCAATAGTGATTGTTCCAGGGGTAGATAGTGTCAATCGTGGTCTTCTCTGGGACTGATATAGGGACATTGAGACAAAGGGATGCTCTTTTGGCTGAGTGTGTTAGGCTGGGAGAATGTAAATTTGGGACTGTCAAGGACCATCTCCCTTTGCCTAATAGAGAAAGATTTACTGCTATAGAAGAGAATGAGATCAACACACTGGGTGAAGGGCAAAGAGACAGAGATAAAGATAGAGAATATATGACAGAGAACAACATTTAGTGCCTTGATTCATATGTGCATGAAGATAGCAAATCCGCATACTTCCCAGTTCTTTGAACTAATTAAATTTTTCCTTGTTTAATCTAGTTTGAGTGGAGATTCTTTTACATCTGAAAGAATTCTGTTTAAGACAGTTCCCTTTGTTTATATAATAAAATGTAGCTTTAGGAAAGCTACTCACTTTTGGTACCTTTCCTTGCTTTTGGTACTTTGTGCTGACATCAGGTGTGCCATTCTTTGCTTATCAAAATGCTAGTCAGAGCAGCTCTGTGGCAACTCTGGAAAGCTTAGGTTTCAGAGTCAGAGAGATCTTGGTTGGGGCTTTTTTGCTGCCTACTAGCTGTGATATGAAAGGTCAGTGCATATATTTTACTTCCTTCTCCAATAAAGAATGGAGGAAGTAGGAAGCCCCATGGTACTAGTAAGAATTAGATTTAACCATGTATAACTGAAAAGCCAAGATAAGAATATTTTGAACAGGTAGAAATTTCTTTCTTATGTAAATTAAATCTGAAGGTAAACATGCAGGCTTCACAAAGTCATGAGGGAACCACTCCTTACCCCCTTTTCCTCCACCATCCTAACAAATGGCTTCAATTCTAAAAGTCCTCTTCTCTTTATTGAAGTTAGCTAGACCTATTATGCAGACTCAATATATTATTCCCACCCGGGTACAAGGAGAAATGGGAGAATGGACAGGTATTTTTCTATGTTGGAAATTTTCTCCTCAGAAGGAAGCTTTCCTTTGCTACTATTGTTCACCTCTGTTAGCAGAATCTGCCACAACAGAAAGTTGAAAGCTCTCGGAATCTCCAATAAAGAAAAGGAGATATGATCCAAGACCATGTGGATAGTAGCAGCTATGATGAGTTGCAAATTTGTTTTATCAGCTGAGGAAGATGGTGCTTTGCCTAAAATGATTAGGCTTGGTCATGTTTGTGGGGATGGCAAGGAAAGGGCAGATACAGAGAAGCTAAATGATTTGGGGACTCTAGGAGTATGGGCAAAGGAAGGATCAAAGTTCACATGGCTGCCTGGAGTCTCCAGGCCCCTCTTCCCACCATCTTCCATGATTCTCATGGTTCCTCTAGCATCATTTTATGGCCTCTTTTTTCCTGTATCTTTATCATTCCTAGCTGAATTTGTTCTATACCCCTCTAGTCCCTACCTCCACCGATATATCTTCGTATCAGAACAAGGGGGTCTTCCAAGAATGTAATTTTCATTATGTTGCTTTTCTGGTGACTTTCATTATGTTGCTGTTTTGGTGACTTTTTTTTTTCCCCCTCCTGGCTGCTTTGTATTGATTACTAGGACCTGTCTCTTCACCGTGGCCCCTAGGATCCTGGAACAATATAATTTAAGAAATTAAGACAGACTAGACAGATTCTCAGGAGATTTTATTGATACTCAACCTGCAGCATGTCTTTGAAATTAAGCCATGCTGCAGTTCACACCTAAACCACAGCGTCAGGATGGTCTAAGTTATGCTGTGTTAACAAACAGCCCTGAGCCATGTGGGCTGGCAAGGGGCTCTTCTCCACATAGACACTCAGGGAACCAGAGTCACCATCTTCTTGTAGCAGCATCACCTGGACCCCATGGTCCTCTCAGTCTCTAAGGGAAAAGAGAGCACTGGAGAGTGTTGTAGAAGCCAGCTCTGCTCCCGTAATCAGAGCATAAGTTTCCTGAGGTAGGGACTGTGATAAATAAATGCATATTCATCTATTTGTTCATTCTGTGAGACATCCTAGTGAGAGATAGTGTGAAGGTGAAGTTTGGCCAAGAATTGAGGAAAACCAAATTCTGCCTGTTTTTTCCCACCAGAACCCTGAGGGAAATGAGCAGTGGTAAATTGGAATTGGCCCTTGTCTCCCAATGCAGAACACTCTGGCAAGCTGACCTGGGCAACGTGGACCAACCCTTTTACACAGACTACTATGGAAATGGAGTGGAGTATGAGTCCTGCTTTGCCTATGTGGTCCCTCAGTGTGAAGACTGAAGGCTGAGTTCTTATCGTCGAGAAGGAAGGCTGATTCATTCCATCCCTCCAGAGCCAGAAGACTTACAAGAAGAGCTGGTGTAGAAAGACAGTGCCTGGTACCAGGCTGGCTTAGTCCTGTGCCAGGGCTGGTGCCATATGGGAGAGGAGGCAGGAGGTGAGGAGAGGGGCTGGATCTCAGCTCCAGTCTCCTTACCCCTCTCACCTCCTACTACAGGGTGTCTCTACCCTTCAGCCCAATAGTGTTCACAGATCTGACAGTCCATGGAGATTCCTTCTTCCTGGGCAAGTGAGGAAGAAGGTGGCATGGGGAGAGGGACCTTGAATATTAATTAATTAATTCAAGGCAACATATTAATTAATTAAATTAAAAATTGCAATGAACATCTCCCATGGGTCAAACATTCCTCACAGTTGCCATATCAGAACTGGGGGCAAATAGGAAATACTAATGACATAACAGGCCACGCTTTTTATTTTCCTAATAAAATCTGCATATTTTCAAAATTAAATCTGCTTGGCTGTCACCCACTGGAGTTCAGAGGTAACAACAACGATGATGACAGGACAGCAGTTGGGTGTTGCTTATTCAGTGTTTACTGTGTGTCAGTCACAGTGCTAAGTGCAGCACATCACTGAATTCTCATAGCAAACCAAAAGACGTGGATGTTACTGCACTCCATTCTGTAGGTAGGATGACTGGAGTTCAGAGAGGTGAAGCGGCTCACCTAACTCACAGTTATAGCAATTATGTGTATAAATAAATAAGGCTGCATGTGTGTGTATTTAATAATTATGTACAAGGCCTGAAATGCTGAAGTGGCAGGATAAAGAGGCAGATTTCATGGTGGGCTTTGAGAATTCACCTTACATCTGTAGTTTGCTTCCCATGGCTACACACATGAATGGAAGCTCCATAAGGCAGAAATCCTTTTCTCTGTTGTTCTCTAATATTTCTGAACTCCTGGCACCGTGCTTGTCTTGTGGAGGGTACTCAGTGGCTCAGTGTCTCTTCGGTCGTTCCTTTATCTAGGTATATGGTAGTTATATGGTGACGTGGGAAAGAGCACTGGGTTGGCAGGTAGAACTGGATTTGAGCTTTGCCCTGACTTACCTTACTAGTTGCATGAACTTGGTCAATTCCTTCAATCTCTGTGAGCCTTAGTCTCCTCATTTGTGGGATGGAGCCGTCACTGTTCTGCCTCCCTCTCTGAGCTGCTGTGAGGATTTGATGCCAGTGGGCTGTAAGAGAGCTGTGTAAACCCTAAGATGTTTTATTTGATTAAAAGCCCTGGCTTATCTGGTTGCTTTGGTGTAAGGAAGAGTACCTTACAAAGATGACTGCAGCAATGAGGTTTTAATAAGAAGAAACATGGCAAAAAAGAGACAAGGCTTGGGCTTGTCCTGGGAGTTGTCAGAGAGTCAGAGTGAGGCATAGTTCAGGGACTGAAAGGGTCCGAGGCCTTTCTACCAACAAGATTCTTTTGGCCCCTCCACTGGAATTTGTAGATATGCTACCTTCAAGTAATGTAACATCTCATAATATTTGCTTTTACTATTCCTGCTGTTACTGACATCCTTCTTCCCTGTCCTCTGAGTCTCTGTGTACCCTCTACCCTCCAAATATTTTTCTCCTCTGGATGGCTTTCACTTCTGCATAAATTGAGTTCATTTATAGACCCTGCTGCTTCAGAGCACCCCTCCAGTGTGTACCCTTAGGAATTAGGCTCTGACCACCAAATATTCCTGATCAAATTCCTGAAGGATAGGATCTGACAGGTTCCCATTTTTTTTCTCTCTCTCTCTCTCTTTTTAAGCAGAGCTTTTCCCTCCAGGACACCTCCAGGGTCAGTGTCCAACCCTGGCTAGGGGATGGGGCTGTGTCTTCTTTGTACTCTGTCATGCATCACTCACTTTTGGGAAACCCAGCCACCATATTGTGAGGACACTCAAGCAGCCCTGTGGAGAGGTCCGTGTGAAAAGGAACTGAGGCCTCCTGCTGACAGCCAGCACCAACCTTCCAGCCATAAGAGCACACCAGTCCACAGTCAAGCCGTCCCTTGATTTACCCACAGCTGACATGTTGCAACTTCATAAGAGACCCTGAGCCAGAATTGTCCAGCTAAGCTGCTGCTTGAACTTCTGACTCACAGTAACTGTGAAAGGAAATAATTATAGGTGATAATGTGACTAATCATGGTGTCACTGCTCACTAGAGGTTACTAGTACTAATACCCCATTCTCAAGGACCACAGCACTGTTTTCAACAGACCAAGGACAAGATGACCCAACCAATCCCAGAATCCCATCTTTGAGGATCAGCTTCCTAAGACCACTTTTGGTATCAAATATTGGATTAGTCAGAGTCAAGTCAGTAGAAAAAAAACCTCACTAGCTTTCTCTATTTTAAATTCTCTCTTTTAAAGGGACTTGAAGGGCAAAAAGGGAATACTGAGGTATCAAAAGGTAGTAACTGCAGAAAGCATGGATTATTCTTAAGGCTTGAGAAACAAAGTTAAGAACATGGGGCTATTGGAACCTAGGTTCTTGGAGGAGGGGCCCTATGGAACTGGGACTCAGAACACTGAGAAGGAAGTGCTACCAGCTGGGGCTGGTGTATCTGAGTGGGTAGGGAGGATGCCATGAGTTTATATCTGGGAGGGCCGGAAGGAGCTTGGAAATGGGACCCACTGTTGTTGCTGAGGGGAAGGGCCATCACTTGGTTGATGCCAACAGGAAACAGCAAAACAGGAAAGAGCAAGTCCTTTTTTACTCCTCCAGCTTTTCAGTCTCCCTTTAGTGCCCTCCATCAGTGGCACTTAACAGGAAGCCAGCTGGCAAAGGAGAAGTGATTTGCAAAGTCTTAGCCCCACACCACAGAGGAGAGTGTAGAAGGGTGGGTTTACTGCTCAGAGCAATAGCTTAATAACCTGAGTACTGGCTCCTGGAGGCCATGGCATCTGTAAGCCCTGAATGAGATGCTTAAGGATAATCCATGACTAAGGGAATTTTACTTAAGACCAGGGCTCCCCTAAAACATTGCCTGGAACCCAAAGACGAGATGATAGGAGAGACTTCCCGCTATTTTCTTTCCTTCCTCCTTCCGCAGGTGGCCTTCTTCACCTCCCTCCTGCTCCCAGCACTGGTGAGAACTCAGCTAAATGGAGGACCACTGGGCTGTGGCTACTTTCTACACACACTGGACCACTGTGCATCCTAATTAGAGCTCTGAAGAGTGCACTGCATGGGAATGTTTTTATGCCATTAAGTAGTATTAGCAAGCTTCCTTTCTTTTTTTAACACTTAAACTACCTTTTCTCATTAGCACAGTCTTCTGGAGGGAGAGGAAGGGGCAGAAGAGCTAATTAGTGAACTTGGGTGACTGTCTCCTACCTCTAACCTTTCCTAAACATCTTGCCCCTTGCTAGAGGAAGCCAGAGCCTACTCTGTCTTTTGAGAAACTATCAGAAAACATTTGCAAATAACTGTGATTGCCTTACAGTGGAGGAAGGAAGCACATTTTCCAATTACAGCCTGGGTGATTGCTCCGGCTTGTTTAATTAATGGAGTGGGCATCTGTTTGCTGAGGTCCTTTTGAATGCATTTTCTGGAGTTTCTTAATTAGCTACAAAAAGCTGCAGGTGTACTGGCAGGGGAGCATGGTAGAGCTGGGATGTCTTCCAGAAGAGAGAATCTTTTTTAATGTAAATATTTAGTTGTATGATGATGCGGTCCATTTTAAAGTTCTCTTCCTATTTGCTCTGTGTGCAGTGGTGTTGGAAGATATATTCAGGTTCCATTTGGATTGTTGACAAAATGAATTGAAATGGAAGAGACCAATTTTCATTATGACAGACACTTGTATGCAGTTAGACCATTACCAGGATGACAAGTTATTCTCGTGCTGTCGCGATGAGACTGCTGTCTGGTTTTTCAGGCAAAAATGCTTGCGAGGGGAGAGGAGCTGTCACATACTAATTCTGTGCATTGAATTACGCATGCTATATGGAGAGACCCACGGGGGGAGTGAGAGGGGCTTTCGGCTTCCTGGTAAGAGAAGATCGTCTCAGCAACAGGGGTGTGTCCGAAAGGTTTACCATCCTCTGACACGGCTCTCTGCCTGTTACTGTTTATGAGAATCAAAGGATGTTGTCTCTTATGGCAGTAATTACCACCTCTGGATCTGAGAGATGATGTTACCTCGAAAACATTCGAGGCTGAGTTAGAGAGTCTGTGATGATACAGCGGATGGGTATCGGGGGGGGCACACTGATCAACCACAACAAACCATGGCCATGGGCCAGATTTGGGCCACTGTTTCTTAGCGTTTTATTGGACCACACCCACACCCATTAGTTTACGTTTATGGCTGCCTTTACCAAATGGGCAGAGTTGAGTAGTTGTGACTGTATGGTCTTCACAGCCTTAAATATTTACCATCTGGCTCTTTATTGAAAACTTTGCTGACCTCTGAACTGTAGGGATTCTGTGGTCTATTGGATGAAGCTCGGGGAGAAAGACCGCTACTTCTGTGGTCTCCTTTCCAGGCCTCAGTTTGCCGATCTCTGTGATGGGGCTAAACCTTCCTACCCTTTGTGTCTTATTAGACTGCTGTGTGAGGTATGACAGTTGAAACACTGTCTGATGAATTTTTGTATTTTCTCACTAAGAAACACACACTCAGTAATTGAGAAAATGCAACATATGCTTTCATTCTTTCCTTGATGTCCTGTATCTTGTGAACCAAGACTAAGACCAGCGAGGCACTGAAACCAAACTTGTCTTGGATTAGCCCCTCTGTCCTTCATTACTGCTCCCCTCCCACATCTTTTGTAGCATGTGTGGGACGAAGGTTCTTTTTATTCTGGGAGAAAAGGTGCCCATGTCTGACTGTCCGAATAGCGGTTCATCGCTTCTCTCATGCATGCACCTCCCATTCTGCCTCAAGGGTCCTTGTTATTTTATTCCAGGAACCACAAGTGGAGGCAGCTCTATACTGTAGATCTTAATTTTTTAATGTTGAAAACATCTCACAACATTGCCCTTAAGGTTTCAGGTTTGCACTTCTGGACCAGGGTTAAATTCTGATTTAGGCAAACTGATTTCAGCAAAGCATCTTGTGAGCGTTTTGGCACAGCTCGGTGAGCGGAAGTGATGCCCCTCTTTGACTCAACTCCAGCCACATCCTGGTGTCCATGGAAATAATGCAATTGAGCAGCCAAGGTAGAGAGGCTTGTAGAAGCTGCTATTAACTAGCTAGGTGACCTTCCACAACTCACTTGCCTCTGCTGGGTTTCATCTGCCAACATCTGATAGATATTCTCTAACATCCCAGTCTGTTTAAAAAATTCAGTACGTGGAGACCAGTTTCTATTATCTGGGTAGTGGAACAGTAGTCTCGTCCAACATGCTCATTCTTTTCTAATTCCACACACCCCATTAAGGCTGGCCTTTTCCAGGGACCCTTACGTGACAAAGCAAGGTGGGATGAGTTGTTAAGAAGGGGTGTGTGGTCAGGGGTCCCTGCTGGACAGACGCCAGATGTGCACACAACAGAAACTGACTCTTGCAGCCTTAAGGAGAAAAGTGACGTGTTGGGAGGGTAACGGGCAGCTTGCAGGATCCACAGGAAGGCTGGAGACCAGAGACCAGGGGAGGCTGGGTGGCTGAGGGCACAACCAGTGTTATGCCCTGGAGTAAACTGCTGGTGCCTCCACCTGAACTCCTGCTCAGGACCTCGGCTCCTCACCTGTGTGGGTTAGAAAGAGGAGCCTGCTTTGCAACCACGTGTTAGAGGACCAGCTTGGTGAGCAGAGCATGGCCTGGATTCAGCCCTCCAACATGTCCTTACCCAGGCAGGGGCCACCCTAGAGCAGGGGTCAGTGGCAGCCCGCTGGGCCCACCACTGCTGGCCTCTCAACTCCACTGCTGCTGTCTTTGATGATTTCCATTCAGCTGCATTTTTTGTTTCACTACTTATTTATTTATTTAAATTGGTGTGTAGCTGATGTACGATATTATGTAAGTTTCAGCTGTACAATGTAGTGATTTATATCCATTTATAGTTATTATAAAATATTGGCTATAGTCCCTGTGCTGTACAGTATATCTTGAAGTTTATTTATTTTATACATAGTAGTTTGTACCTCTTAATCTTCTACCCCTATCTGGCCCCTCCCCCTTTCCCTCTCCCCACTGATAACCTCAGTTTGTTCTCTAAATCTGTGAGTCTGTTTCTTTTTCCTTATATTCACTAGTTTGTTTTCTATACTAGGTTCCACATGTAAGTGATATCATACAGTATTTGTCTTTCTCTGTCTGACTTAGTTCACTAGGCATAATGCCCTCTAAGTCCATCCATATTGTTACAACTGGCAAAATTTCATTCTTTTTTATGGCTGAGTAATATTCCATTTTGGTATATATACCACATCTTCTTTATCCATTCATCTGTTGATGGACACTTAGGTTGCTTCCATATTTTGGCTATTGTAAATAATGCTGCTATGAACATTGGGGTGCATGTATCTTTTCAAATTAATGCTTTCGTTTTTTGTGTGTGTCACTGCTTTTAGATTTAGAGTTCTGGGCAAAAGCACTGGCTTACTTTGGCTTACTTTGACTGAGCGTGGCCCAGATCCAAGCTGTGGGGAAGGGGAAATACGTATCCCCTTTGGCTACCATAATGGGGTTTGGGGTCCTGTGGTTTGGATTCCCCTCGACTTGAAAGAATATTTCCGTGCCAGGTAGCCAAACAAAAGACAACAGTACAACTTACAAACTGCACCAAGTACGGATGTGCAGGTTGTTCACTGCAGAATCTAGGGGGCGCCATTTGCATCGTGGTCTAAATGAAAAGTGCCGCCATGTTCTGTGCACAGCCGCTTGTACTGTGCGGTAATCAAAACCAGTGCACGCATTCACCTTCTCTTCTCAGCATCCTGTGAATGCTGACCCAGCAGTCCCCAGTTCTCTTTGTCTCCAGAGAACATCACATCAAATTCAGAATTACACGAACATTCTGAATACATCGAACAGGAGCGAGGATTTAATTGCTGGCTCCTTGATGGGACTTGGGTTGAAAGTATGCCAATTGTCGTTCAAATGTTTTCAGAAATACAAAATGACAAATTGATCATTTGTCCGTTTTCAGAGAGCTTGCTTCCTTTAGGTGATCTCTTTTCGACCTTTACAAAATTCAGTTTTCTCTGATCAAAGGAATTTGCTCTGGAAACACTTAGGGATATTATGAAAGAAGTTAATATTTAAACTTGCTGTAGACGTGTTTATATTTAATGTTCACTTTTGAATGCCGAAGGAGGGAGAGAGATTTCTAATGATTTTTCTCAGCAAACGTGCCTTCAACAGTTGCCAAGTGTTTGAAAACAGAGTTTAAAAGGAGATTGTTTTTCCTCCAACTATCCTATAAAAATCCTATACATACTGTTCTCTCCTTGGTTGAGCCATTTATGTTCATTTTCCTGAGTTTAATAACAGAAAATTCTCTTTCCATTATTTTATCTAGAAGCCTATATTTTGACATAAAACCAAGAAGCTTTTCCACTCCTTTCATTTTAGTTTCCTCACTCCTCAAAGAAAAAAGTAGTTCAATTAAATACCGTCTAAGGGCTCCTTCGAGGCAGAGACCTTTGGAAATTGCGCTAACCCTTTAACATTTAGGAAAGCGTATTTATAGAAGCAGAATGTCTTTGCAGTATGTGCTTGCTGTTCAGAGAGGCAAAAACTTCCTGCACTCTCCTCTGAAGAATGAAGTAATTCCATTTCAAGGCTGGTCATTAGGAGTAATGGAGAGGCTGCCTGGGTGGAGTCTGGAATGTCACAGGCCCATCAGACCAGATTCATGTTTAGGTTTTAAATTAACTACAAGGGAAGTGTCCACTTCCACTGGTTCAGGGGAGCACCAGAGTGAAGATTTGGGGGGGAATCTCTGAAATCACAAGAAGAAATTTCCTCCATGCTAAGGGGTGGTGGTGGGGAGAGTACCATATCCATCCTCTCATTTATCTAATTCAATGATCCATCCATCGATTGATTCATCCATCCATCTAACGATCCTAGCATTTATTCAGTACGTATTTAATAAGCACTTACTCTGTACCAGTGTGTACCAGATGCCGTATGTGAATGCAAAAGAGAATAGAGAAACATAGAATGCCAGAGAAACAGATTCAGGAGCAGAAAGGGATAATAGTGAATAAGGGAAGGCAGGAGGGCAGAGTGGGGCTAGGGATGTGAGTCGGTAGCAAGGGGAGTAGGCCAAATGCATTTTATGTTAGCATTTTAAGCTCTTTCAGATTCACTCTTCCATTATTTTATGTGGATTCTCTGCTGTGTAGAATTTCCATGGCCAAGTGCATTCTTCTTGCATGAATTAATTTATTCATTTAACAAATATATATTGATACAGGGACTGTGTCAGGTCTTGGGTATACAGTAGTAGACAAAAAAAGACACACTCTCTGGTCTTATGGAGTTGACAGTCTAGTGGGAAACAAATACACCTAGATAGATATCTATTTATAATTGTAATATGGGCCACAAAGGAAAAGTAAAAGGTATTAAAATACAATAAAATAAGTCAATAATATGGCGTCTGGTACACAGTAAGTTCTCATTGGATCATTGGATGGGTAGATCAATGGATGGATCATTCAATTAGATAAATGAGAGGATGGATATGGTACTCGCCCCACCCCCTTAGCGTGGAGGAAATTTCTTCTTGTGATTTCAAAGATCTCCCCCCAAATCTCCAGCCTGATGTTCCCCTGATGCAGTAGAAGTGGACACTCTCCTTGTAGTTAATTTAAAACCTAAACATGAACCTAGTCTGATGGGCCTGTGACACTTCAGGCTCCATCTGGGAGACTTTATTGGGGTTGGGGGTCAGAGAAGGCATTCTGAGCAATTAGATGTATAAATAGGGGTTAGGTGGGAGAAAGCAGGGCAAGAATGTTCCAGGCAGAGATAACAAAGAGTTTGTGTGAAGGTCCTAGGGCCAGAATGGAGGGCTTTGTCAGCTGGGCAGGGAGGAGATTGGCTTTCTTTATAAGACGAATGCGGTGGCAATGAGGAGTTTAAGAAGGGCGCAGCTCACGGTGGAAACCCTGACATAGAAACATCATGGATCTTGGATATTTCTGTCCATTTGTGGCTGATGAGCTCTCTCCCTGGTGTCCAAGCTAGACACAGGGTGACAGCTCTAACGATTCATATGTGTTTTGTATTTTGCAAATTAGAGTTTCATCACTTTTGAAATACATGATGTGAAAAAGCTCCATTGAATGATAAAACCATTTGCATTGTCACAGAAATTTCAACATTCAAAAGAGCCGTTCAATTCTAGAAGAATAACTTTAACAATTTTGGAATTGTTGTAAAGATAATTTAAAAATTTCCTCACTATCTGTGCATATACAAATTTTCTCATGGATGGCGAATACCAAGACTTTGAAGAGATAATCATTAACAACTTATTATCAGGAATTGTGTGTGGCCATTTCAAGCATAAAATGTAATGGAAAAAAAGTTATATTCACCAAAACAAGCCCAAGTTTCTCCATTAAAATATTAAAAAAGACTTTAAAGGGAGGGTTTGTCAAATTTAATAATAAACATGTTCCCTAAATCTTTGCCTATTATAATTATATAACATTAAGAAAAGAAAATGAAGTTTTCGCCAAATCCTATATAGATATTCCTAATTTTCCTTCAGTTCACCCCTGGATGCCACACACATATTAACATTTTCTACATGTGCCAAGATGTGCAAAAGGCAGGGAAGTGCCCTACCGAACCCAAAGCAGCACCAGTCTGACTTGTGTTCTAATCAATTCAAGAAGCAGCTAAGCCCTGGCTTGCCTGATATGGCCTCACAAATCCTCTTTGAATGTCAACATTCTTCTGAGTAGAAAGTTCTCAACCTGTGAGCTTAGATGATGAGTCAGTCATAATGGACTAAGTTATGCTGCATAACAAACAACCCCCAAATCTCCAGTTTTATTTTTCTACTATAGTACATGGTGCTTGCAGATTGGGCACCGGGGGAACTCTGCTCATTGTGGATACAAGAACTCTGGAAGGTTTTGCACCCATGATTAAATGCTCTGACTTCTGCTCAAACAGCTGCCTGGAACTATTTGCAAGGTCCCATCCAGCCATAGGCGGGCCAGAAAGTATGCTTCCAGTGTGTGCCCAGACAGTAGAGAGCCAGGACTCGTGGGTGAGCAGCCCCGTGTACTCCCACAGGTGGTTCCTTTGAGTGGTCCTGGTGACGGCTACTGTCATCTTTGGCCACTCTGCCTGTTCTATATCCTCTTCCACAATTGTTCAGAGACTGGCTCAATGGATTATGGATTTTCCCTTCTCCAGGGCACTTTAAGGGATGATGCGTCCCTCTCAATTGCCCATGAAGAGACTCCTTATAATGGGATCTGCAATTGGGGCCTTGAACCTCTAAGATGGAAAGTGAGCTCTGGGCTTTGAGATCAGGGCTTGTATGGGAAGGGGCTGGTGGGCGGCGGCACTGCCTGCCTTCCTCTCAGCCTTGGCAGACATGATAGAGTCGGAGGCGGAAGAGTCCATCTGTGTCCATAAGGAGCCTGCCTTCGGGCTTCACACCCTGGGCCGAAACACTCCCTCTCATTCAGTCTCTGTTTTGCAAATACAAAAACAGCTCCAACCTACACGAGAAGATCCAATCCTTTTCTTCTCACAGAGATCCTCAGTGGGCCTCAGTCTGAATCTGAAAAGTCCTTTCCTCCCTCCGTGTGCCCAAGGCGGGCTGGCTGTTCTACTTTCTACCAGTAGGGGTCACCATTTCCCTTTGTAATTCTTTGGAGACTAAAGCTGGTACCTTCACAGCCCTAATTATATTTTTCCTTTTTTGTTTATGGCATTAATCCTGAAGTTAGGGTCGATCTGTGGTGAGCAATAATACATTTAACCTTTGCCTTCATGCACTAAGATGTAATTGATCATTTGTGGTCTCATTTTCAGGAGCTGGGAGCCTCGGTTCAGTTTAAGATAAATGGAGACAGGGGGACCCTCGATTTTAGTGACATGTTGAAGAGAGCAAAGCACAGAGCTGACTTATTTTATGAACTCCGATATCTCTCTCACCTTTATTTAAAAGCAAAAAAGAATGTTTTTTTTCACTAAGTGATTTGTTATTTATAATTTTACAACCATAGTCAGATCCTGGTGAGGGTAATTTCCCTTAGAATGCACATTAGCGTCTAGTTGGTAAATAAACTTGAGGCATTTCTGCACTGGGCATAAAATAAAGATGAAAACGTTACATTCTAAACCAAATGGTAGCCCGGAATTAGAGCTTCTACATAGCGCACACTATGTTGTTCCTTCGATTATAATCTCATTGCTGTATGTCTGGATTGCAAAACAATTATACCATGTGTTTTAATGCAAGCCTAAAGAAGCATTTCTGGTGAATTAACGTTAACTGTGACTGTTTATTGAAAGCCCACAATGTGTCAGGCACACTAGCTACTGATATCCTCCATTCTTTAATGCTCACAATGTTGAAGAATAGAAGAGTAGATGTCACTGGATTTGATTCAAATACCTGGAGAGTAGGTACCACTAGATCTGATAGAAAAAGAAGGTGAGGCAAAGAGAGGGTAAGCAAGGAAAGACAAGATGACAAAACTAATAAGGGGGTAGAATCAGGATTTGAACCCAGGCTCACGAGGCCCCTCATCTTATCACAATACCACTTTGGGCTCTGAATACTTGCATGACTGTCTTGCCTTTCCATCTTTTTACAATTCTGGTTCGTTTTTCTTATTTTCCAGTTTAAGGCTCTAGACTTATGAACTTTTCAATTCCCTAATGTGTGTCTGAGCTTTAGTTTAGCCTGAGACTTAAGGAACACCCCTTGAGCAGTCTAGTTAGTAGCTTGCTCCTCATAAGAGGGAAACAGTATATGCTGGTATATTTTGAATCTTCGAAGTGGATGCAGCAGCCATTTGAATTCTGCACGGATTTGGTTTCTTCTGTCCACGGGGCATTCTCCTTCATCTTTGAACAATAAAACTGGTTATTGAAAAAGAATCTGGGTCCATTGGGTAAGTAGAGAGCCCCACGTGCAGAAGTTTATCCCCTGAATGGCCCAGCCTGCATCAGGCTAGTGATGGGTCCTCAGTTAGTGGGCAGGTTCTATAGATTTACTGACCACACAGGGCTTTCTGCAGGGTCATCCCTGGTGTCTGAGGATGACTCTGGCCTGTGGCCAGGCAGATGCCTCACCTTTACCTCCTGCTTTTCTGTCTAGTGGGGAGAGTGGATCAGAGGACTCACATCCTTCCATGGTCAATGCTTTTCCCATCCCAGAGAATAGCCAGCCCACCTGTCCTCCCTCTGATGCCAATTTTAGGTCCAGACATCTAGGTTTTGTATCCAACTATGCCCTTGGAGTGACTCAAGATGCCATTTTTTTCTACATTCTTGCCCTTTGCATGCTGATGTCCCAGGAACTTCTCTGTTTTTTTTTTTCTTTTTTTTTTTACATCTTTATTGGAGTATAATTGCTTTACAATGGTGTGTTAGTTTCTGCTTTATAACAAAGTGAATCAGCTATACGTATACATATGTTCCCATATCTCCTCCCTCCTGCATCTCCCTCCCTCCCACCCTCCCTATCCCACCCCTCCTTTGTGGTCACAAAGCACCGAGCTGATCTCCCTGTGCTATGTGGCTGCCTCCCACTAGCTAGCTATCTTACGCTTGGCAGTGTATATATGTCCATGCCACTCTCTCGCCCATCACAACTTACCCTTACCCCTCCCCATATCCTCAAGTCCATTCTCTAGTAGACCTGTGTCTTTATTCTTGTCTTACCCCTAGGTTCTTCATGACATTTATTTTTTCTTAAATTCCATATGTGTATGTTAGCATACGGTACCTGTCTCTCTCTTTCTGACTTACTTCACTCTGTATGACAGACTCCAGGTCCATCCACCTCATTACAACTAGCTCAATTTCATTTCTTTTTATGGCTGAGTAATATTCCATTGTATATATGTGCCACATCTTCTTTATCCATTCATCTGATGATGGACACTTAGGTTGTTTCCATCTCCGGACTATTGTAAATAGAGCTGCAAGGAAAATTTTGGTACATGACTCTTTTTGAATTTTGGTTTTCTCAGGGTATATGCCCAGTAGTGGGATTGCTGGGTCATATGGTAGTTCGATTTGTAGTTTTTTAAGGAACCTCCATACTGTTCTCCATAGTGGCTGTACCAATTCACATTCCCACCAGCAGTGCAGGAGTGTTCCCTTTTCTCCACACCCTCTCCAGCATTTATTGTTTCTAGATTTTTTGATGATGGCCATTCTGACTGGTGTGAGATGATATCTCATTGTAGTTTTGATTTGCATTTCCCTAATGATTAATGATGTTGAGCATTCTTTCATGTGTTTGTTGGAAGTCTGTATATCTTCTTTGGAGAAATGTCTATTTAGGTCTTCTGCCCATTTTTGGATTGGGTTTTTGTTTTTTTGTTATTGAATTGCATGAGCTGCTTGTAAATTTTGGAGATTAATCCTTTGTAAGTTGCTTCATTTGCAAATATTTTCTCCCATTCTGAGGGTTGTCTTTTTACCTTGTTTATGGTTTCCTTTGCTGTGCAAAAGCTTTGAAGTTTCATTAGCTCCCATTTGTTTATTTTTGTTTTTATTTACATTTCTCTAGGAGGTGGGTCAAAAAGGATCTTGCTGTGATTTATGTCATAGGTGTTCTGCCTATGTTTTCCTCTAACAGTTTGATAGTTTCTGGCCTTACATTTAGGTCTTTAATCCATTTTGAGCTTATTTTTGTGTATGGTGTTAGGGAGTGATCTAATCTCATACTTTTACATGTACCTGTCCAGTTTTCCCAGCACCCCTTATTGAAGAGGCTGTCCTTTCTACACTGTACATTCCTGCCTCCTTTATCAAAGATAAGGTGACCATATGTGCGTGGGTTTATCTCTGGGCTTTCTATCCTGTTCCATTGATCTATCTTTCTGTTTTTGTGCCAGTACCATACTGTCTTGATTACTGTAGCTTTGTCGTATAGTCTGAAGTCAGGGAGCCTGATTCCTCCAGCTCCGTTTTTTGTTCTCAAGATTGCTTTGGCTATTCGGGGTCTTTTGTGTTTGCATACAAATTGTGAAATTTTTTGTTCTAGCTCTGTGAAAAATGCCAGTAGTAGTTTATTAGGGATTGCATTGAATCTGTATATTGCTTTGGATAGTATAGTCGTTTTCACAATATTGATTCTTCCAATCCAAGAACATGGCATATCTCTCCATCTATTTGTATCATCTTTAATTTCTTTCATCAGTGTCTTATAATTTTCTGCATACAGGTCTTTTGTCTCCTTAGGTAGGTTTATTCCTAGATATTTTATTCTTTTTGTTGCAATGGTAAATGGGAGTGTTTTCTTGATTTCACTTTCAAATTTTTCATCATTAATGTATAGAAACGCCAGAGATTTCTGTGCAGTAATTTTGTATCCTGCTACTTTACCAAATTCATTGATTAGCTCTAGTAGTTTTCTGGTAGCATGTTTAGCATTCTCTATTTATAGTATCATGTCATCTGCAAACAGTGACAGCTTTACTTCTTCTTTTCTGATTTGGATTCCTTTTATTTCCTTTTCTTCTCTGATTGCTGTGGCTAAAACTTCCAAAACTATATTGAGTAAGAGTGGTGAGAGTGGGCAACCTTGTCTTATTCCTGATCTTAGTGGAAATGCTTTCAGTTTTTCACCATTGAGGATGATGTTGGCTGTGGGTTTGTCATATATGGCCTTTATTATGTTGAGGAAAGTTCCCTCTATGCCTACTTTCTGCAGGGTTTTTATCATAAATGGGTGTTGAATTTTGTCAAAAGCTTTCTCTGCATCTATTGAGATGATCATATGGTTTTTCTCCTTCAATTTGTTAATACAGTGTATCACGTTGATTGATTTGTGTATATTGAACAATCCTTGCATCCCTGGAATAAACCCCACTTGATCATGGTGTATGATCCTTTTAATGTGCTGTTGGATTCTGTTTGCCGGTATTTTGTTGAGAATTTTTGCATCTATGTTCATCAGTGATATTGGCCTGTAGTTATTTTCTTGGTGACATCCTTGTCTGGTTTTGGTATCAGGTTGATGGGAGCCTCGTAGAATGAGTTTGGGAGTGTTCCTCCCTCTGCTATATTTTGGAAGAGTTTGAGAAGGATAGGTGTTAGCTCTTCTCTAAATTTTGATAGAATTCGCCTGTGAAGCCATCTGGTCCTGGGCTTTTGTTTGTTGGAAGATTTTTAAACACTGTTTCAATTTCAGTGCTTGTCATTGGTCTGTTCATATTTTCTATTTCTTCCTGGTTCAGTCTTGGCAGGTTGTGCCTTTCTAAGAATGTGTCCATTTCTCCCAGGTTGTCCATTTTATTGGCATAGAATTGCTTGTAGTAATTTCTCATGATCTTTTGAATTTCTGCAGTGTCAGTTGTTACTTCTCCTTTTTCATTTCTAATTCTATTGTTCTGAGTCTTCTCCCTTTTTTTCTTGATGAGTCTGGCTAATGGTTTATCAATTTTGTTTATCTTCTCAGAGAACCAGCTTTTAGTTTTATTGATCTTTGCTATCATTTCCTTCATTTCTTTCTCATTTATTTCTGATCTAATTTTTATGATTTCTTTCCTTCTGCTAACTTTGGGGATTTTTTGTTCTTCTTTCTCTAATTGCTTTAGGTGCAAGGTTAGGTTGTTTATTCGAGATGTTTCCTGTTTCTTAAGGTAGGATTGTATTGCTATAAACTTCCGTCTTAGAACTGCTTTTGCTGCATCCCATAGATTTTGGGTCATCGTGTCTCCATTGTCACTTGTTTCTAGGTATTTTTTAATTTCCTCTTTGATTTCTTCAGTGATCACTTTGTTATTAAGTAGTGTATTGTTTAGTCTCCATGTGTTTGTATTTTTTACAGATCTTTTCCTGTAATTGATATCCAGTCTCATAGCATTGTGGTCGGAAAAGATACTTGATACAATTTCAATTTTCTTAAATTTACCAAGGCTTGATTTGTGACCCAAGATATGATCTATCCTGGAGAACGTTCCTTGAGCACTTGAGAAAAATGTGTATTCTGTTGTTTTTGGATGGAATGTCCTATAAATATCAATGAAGTCCATCTTGTTTAATGTATCATTTAAAGCTTGTGTTTCCTTATTTATTTTCATTTTGGATGATCTGTCCATTGGTGAAAGTGGGGTGTTAAAGTCCCCTACTATGAATGTGTTACTGTTGATTTCCCCTTTTATGGATGTTAGTATTTGCCTTGTGTATTGAGGTGCTCCTATGTTGGGTGCATAAATATTTACAGTTGTTATATCTTTTTCTTGGATCAATCCCTTGATCATTATGTAATGTCCTTCTTTATCTCTTCTTATAGTCTTTATTTTAAAGTCTATTTTGTCTGATATGAGAATTGCTACTCCAACTTTCTTTTGGTTTCCATTTGCATGGAATATCTTTTCTATCCCCTTACTTTCAGTCTGTATGTGTCTGTAGGTCTGAAGTGGGTCTCTTGTAGACAGCATATATATGGGTCTTGTTTTTGTATCCATTCAGCCAATCTGTGTCTTTTGGTGGGAGCATTTAATCCATTTACATTTAAGGTAATTATCGATATGTATGTTCCTATTTCCATTTTCTTAATTGTTTTGGGTTCGTTATTGTAGGTCTTTTCCTTCTCTTGTGTTTCTTGCCTAGAGAAGTTCCTTTAGCATTTATTGTAAAGCTGGTTTGGTGGTACTGAACTGTCTCAGCTTTTGCTTGTCTGTAAATGTTTTAATTTCTCCATCAAATCTGAATGAGATCCTTGCTGGGTAGAGTAATCTTGGTTGCAGGTTTTTCTCCTTCATCAATTTAAATATGTCCTGCCACTCCCTTCTTGCTTGCAGAGTCTCTACTGAAAGGTCAGCTGTTAA